>NC_140510.1:40036150-41236150 GCF_964339955.1 Pipistrellus hanaki
AATACCGTAGAAGCAAGAATTCAGAGCAAGAGATAACTAAAAACAAAGACTCAGAAAATTAGTTAGTTTAGAAATTATTGGTGGGAAGTAACTATCAGGTTTTTAGCATGCATAGGATGAAAAATATATTTATATTGCAAACTATGGAAAGACCAAATTAAAAAAAAAAGAGTAGAAAATGTAGGCCTATCAAAGTGACTAATACCTCTATTAACTATACAGAAAGTATCTTTTTTAAATTATTAGTAAATAGATTAGTAGGAGTATATTTTAATTACTCACATTCTAAACAAAATGTAGCTTAATTAGTGGCTGGCACATATGCCCAAGAGATACTTCTTGCTATTTAATATTCATTCTTTCAGTCATAATAAAATCAAGGCAAAATCACTGAGTGATAAAGTGCTTATTTTTCCTTATGCCTTTGCTAGTGTTTGGGCTGCTGTGTAACCTTTATGAGACTCAGATGCTAAGTGAAGCTAGTTTTCAAGTGTCACTCTTGGCAAGCGAGATATTCTTTTTATAAAAATATCTGCTGAGCTTTGACACTTAGACTGAAGTGCGTGTCCACATTCTGCTGTAATGTGAATATGTCTTTGTTCATTTTGACTCACAGATCCTTCAGTCAACAACAGGGCTTTACAGATGAGCAATTCAAGACTGGTATGTAAAGCTGTCTTTCTCCAAGGACCACTGATCGTCTTACCTTGAGAAACTAGTATCCCAGATGCTGCTATTTAGATTCCAGATCTCTAGAGAATGTTATACATTGTCATTCTCTGAGGAGAAGAATGTTTACTGGAGGCAAGAAATAACACCAAACTAGCCTAGAATTTCTCCACTAGCTAGTGACTCATTGGAAAGGCATCTATTTCCTCCATCTATTATCAATATCTATAAAATACCAGAACACTTTATTTGAGGGAATTTCATGAAACTACAGTTTGAGCTAATTTTGACCTCTTTGTTATTGATGATGTTGTTAATATATATTTTTGAACTATAACTTCTCCATTCAGTTTCTTATAAGGTACTGTTTTTATTTTTATTTTTAGTAATAAAAGTAATTTCAAAGAGGCAGACTATATTTATGGTTATGACTGGTCACATCATGACTCCACAGAATATTTTTAATGTTGTTTTTTACACTTGATCAGACAAAAATGATATTTATGAACAGTTACACATTTATGGTTTTTCCCTGGCATTTTTTCTGGCAAGTTCCAAATCTTAAAGAAATTTAGAAGGTTGGCAAATTGCTAAAACAGGGATGACTCCAGATGCAAGGCAACATCCCAAAATATTTTTTGTAAAAATCAGGAAGTCTCCCAAACAAATGTGTGCTCAGTATTTTGGCAAAGGTGTCGAATCCCCAAGCAACACAGGCCATCAAGGAAAGAACCTGCATTTTCAGACATAATAGTTAGGAAGAAGCTGTACCTGTCACTGAGAACTCACTCCCTTGCATTGCATGTTGAAAACTACCTCTCTTCAATTTACAGGTGGCCTAGCCTAATTCAACAGGTCAAAGGTTCTAATTTCTAATTTGCTAAGTAATTTATCACATATTACCTACACCCTCTCAAGTCAGATCAAATGTTACCACCAAATCATGGCAATGAATCCAGATGTGAGGAACTTTGTGATTAATTCACTGAAAGGATTTGTTGTTAAAGAGTAGAAAAATGCCTTTAATCTAACATATAAGGTTTGTATCCTATTAGGAAATTATTTAAATAATATTTGTGTAAAATATGTAAAAAGGAAGGGGGCCAAGCCCAAAATGTCTTTCCTAGAGCAACTAAGATTAAATTAAAAGTTATTTAGAATTCATATTCAGAGAAGAAACCACTCAGGTTCTGCAGAGAGGCATTTGGGAGTACTTAGAAAATTTTCACAATCTTTGCAGTAGAAATGTGCTCTAAAATGATAAGCCATGTGTGTATAATTAAGAAGTATGGATTCCCTCCAAAAGAAATGTGTAAGAGGACAAAAACCAGAATGGGAAGGAATTATTTTCCAGTTGTTTGCTCAGCAAGAAGCACTGATACCTAAAGATTACTATTCTGGAATCAGAAAGCTTGGTTCCTATCCCTGCTCTGCCATTAATTAATGAATTAATTTTATAAGCCTAAGCTTTCTTACCAAAACAAGTGGCATAAAATGGTGATAATCAGCCCTAGCCAGCTTGGCTCAGTAGATAGAGTAGGGGTGTCGAGCTCAATCAGAGAAGGGGCCAAAATCTAAAATCCAGCCTAAATCGCGGGCCGAATGGTTTACTGAAGTCATAAACTGACAATGTCATAAATTGACAGCGGAGTGCAGTGATGACAGCGCGGTGCGGGCCACATTGCAAGGCCTGGCGGGCTGGATTTGGCCCGAGGGCCTTGTGTTTGACACATGTGAGATAGAGCATCAGCCTGTGGACTGAAGAGTCCCAGGGCACATGGCCAAGGGCACATGCCTAGGTGGCGGGCTTGATCCCCAGTAGGGGGCGTGAAGGAGGCAGCCAACCAATGATTCTCTCTTATCATTGATGTTTCTATCTCTCTCTCCTTTTCCCTTCCTCTCTGAAATCAGTAAAGAAATATATTTTTAAAAAATAAAATAAAATGGTGATAATCATGGTCACTGCCTCACAAATGGGGAGATTAAATAATTATCGTGGTATTGGTTGCCACTTTTATTCTTAACCCCCAACAACCACATTTGTGTTAAAAATGATAATGTTCCAAAGCCTTACAGCAAAGTGATTATAGCCATCAAGTATACTAGTAAATAATTAAAAATCATGAGAATCTGGAGAATAGATTGTAATATGTGAGTAAGCAGAGACACTAAAGTGTTAATTAGAACTGCTAGCCAATATATGACTATTTGTTAATTTTAATATCAAGCACATAGTGCCAAAGAGAAAAAGGTTGCTTATAAAATATCGCCCCACTTATTTAATTGTATATTGCACAATTATACACCTCATAATTTAAAAGTAAAGTATTAATGATGGAAACTAATCAAATGCTAAAAGTATCAGTTACTCCCTGAATTTCTCTGCATAAGCCCTTTAGTATGATGGCATTAGGACCATCTTTGAAAATAGATCTGGATTCAAATTCTCACTTTTCCTGTTGTTTAGTTGCATAAGTTACTGAGTCTTAGTTTTATTATCTGTAATTGGGAAATATAAATGCACTTTGTTGAGCTGTTGTATGATCGGATAAAATAATATATTAAAACTTATAATACAGTGCATAGTCATGGTAGAAACACAGCAAAGTTAGTAGTAATTTATATCCCTGATATTATTATTATTGTTATCAATGAAAATGACTCGAAAATTATTACTTTCATCATCAAGTATAACATCCTAAGAATTAGATCTATTTTTACAAATTCAGCTTATTTTAGTGGCAGTAGACATTCATGCATCTGTTAAACAGATTCTATTGAACACATACTATGTGTCAAACATGTGATAGTAAACAAGATGGACTTGGTCCATGTTCTCATGGTGCTTTCAAACATGTGAAGAAATTTAAAAATATGCAAAAGGACAACTACAATAGCGATGATTTGTGCTACCCTTGCAAAAGTAGAAGTGACAAGAAAGCACCTACCCCAAACTTGTAAGGAAAAGCTGAGTTTAGATATTGTAAGAATTACCTAAGGAAAGGGAAGACTCTAATATTTTGGAATAACACTGAGAAAGCACAGAAGCCAAATAGAATGCTATACATTGAACTAAGAGAAAAAGACAAGTCATTTGCACAGTGCGGAAAAGTGAGAAGTAATAAATGAGACGAGAGAGAAAATGTTGAACTCAATCTTCCAGGACCTTGTAAGTCTTAAGGAATTGGAAATTTATCTTAAGAGTAATGTACAAAGAACAAATTAAAAATGAGCTTCCATATTATCCAGCAATCCCACATCTAGGTATTTATTCAAAATAATTGAAATCAGAATCTCAGAGTGATACTAGAACATTAGTGTTCATTGCAGCACTACTCACATAGCCAAGATGTGAAAACAATCTAAATGTCCTGGTATATGGATATAGAAAATGTGGTCTATGCATAAAATGGAATATTATTCAAATTTTTTAAAAAGAGAAAATTCTGCAATAATCAACAACATGGATGAATCTTGAGGGCATTAGGCCAAGTGAAATAACCTGGTCACAGAAAAACAAATACTGTGTAATTCCACTTATATGAGATATTTAAAATAGTCAGATTTACAGAATCAGAGTAGAATGATGGTTGCCAGGGACTAGGGGAGGCAGAAATGAGGAATCATTAATCAAGCATAAAGTTTCAGTTAAGTGAGATAAACTAAAGATCTCTGTACATTGTACCTATCATCCAAAGCACTATACGTACTGTCCACTTAAATTTTATTAAAGGAATATATCTCATGTTAAGTGTATTTAGCAAAATAAAAAAAATTTAACAGAACAGTCTTTAATGTTGAATTATGTTTTTGACAAAAGTCTTTTCTGAAGCACATTTCATAGATCTAGAGATGCTTGTACAATGCCCAAGGTTTGGAAAACCCTTCCATGTGAGAGGCACTGACACAGGCCACCCGAACTTGCCACTTCTGAGCCTTTCAGCTCTACACAATGCAATGTTTACTTAGAAAAAGATTTTGTAATACCAAGGTGTGCCAGCAGCCTTTCTAATGGGTTAATGGTGCCTTCTGTCTCCTCAGACGGAGTGCACAGAAATAAGACGTTTTCTTTTGTGAGTCGGGCTATCAACTGAACAGGGATAGAACTCTTCAATTGGAAGCCACTCAAACGGTGACACCAAGCTTGAGCACAAACAAATGCTGACCTCTGCCTCGGTTCTAAAATGCTACCTCCTTTCTCCACAGCCAATAAGGCAATATTTTTATTTCCTTCAGTAACACATGACAGAGTTCAGTGAGAAAAAGTAATTCCGCAGCAAATTCTGCAGGCAAGAAATTGAAGAAAATGGGAGGTCCTGTCCATTAGCTCATTTTAAGTCCAGGGAGAAAGAAGGCTGTAAGTTTAAGAAGAAATAGAGAAATTGGACCAAACCCTTTCTCGATTTGAACTTTTTAAAAGTCCCACTTTCTGCTGATTCAGTTGAATAAAGCTTTTTTTTTTTTTTTTCCCTCCTTGCCTTTTGGTTTTTTCACTTCTCGTTTTTTAGTGTCATTCCATTTTACACACACTGACCACTTAGACTTCATATTTTGCAACAATCACTCCTGTTTACCGGGGAAAAGAACTAGCGGACTCCCATTTAACATGTCAAATAATTAATAAAGGAAAGGAAGTTGAAATTTTCTTTCTAAGAACTTGTAAACACAAAATTTTCCAAGGAATACAATTCAAATATTATAAATTTTGCTATTTGTTTGATTCACACTAATCAGCTTATTTTAACTTAAATTATGTTTTATATCTATTAGTCCTTCCAATCTCTTAAAGATTTTCTGTAAATTGCTAATATTGTCCCTTAGGCAATAGGTTCTATTCTAGCAATCATAAATTCAAAATAAGTCATGAAAGCATTTCTTAATTCAATAAGGGTATTTTTAGTAGGAAATAATGAGCAATCCCTAAAGCACTATAAAATGTTACATTTAGATTTAATGTCAATACCTACCCTATTGGAATTCTGTCTCAGCAAATAACTCTTCCTAACCAAAACTCTATCCCCTAGTGTGCTAAGGATCATGCCTAGGGAAAGAAAAATATGTGCTGGAGAAAAATATAGAGTCAGCTCATGAAAGATGCTCTTTTAGTAACTGCTGCTTTGTAGTAGGACTGACTATATTTATACTACTGGTTCTCAGATTCTTCACAGTCTTTAGTAAATTTTCTTATTTGAATTCCTTTAAGGTTAATGCCTTCCCTTCCCTTGTGAGTTTTTCTTTTTGGGTCTACTCTTTTAAAAATAGTTTTAAACCATTTTATTAATGTAATGAATACTTCAAATAATGATTACATCATCCCTCACAAATTCATGCATGCACAGGTTGTAAATTATGGTTCAACTTAAAATATATATATATATATATATATATATATATGAAAATGCCCAGCCAGTGTGGCTCAGTAGTTGAGTATTGACCAATAAACCAGGAGGTCATAGTTCAATTCTTGGTCAGAACATAAACCCATTTTGCAGGCTCAATCCCCAGTAGGGGTCCTACAGCAGGTAGCAAATCAAAAATTCTCTTTCATTATTGATGTTTCTATCTCTCCCTCCCCCTTTTTCTCCCTGAAATCAATAAAAAATATATTTTAAAAAATAAGTAAAAAAGGTTAAACAAGAAATCAAAATTCAAACAGATTAGCTTACCAAATTCAAGAGTATGCTGACAAAATTATGTTTGGATCTTAGCTTGTAATAGTTGATGAAATTAAGAATTTATCATGAATTAAATATTACCAATAATTACAAAAACAAAATAACATTTAAAAAACATTTCAACTCTTTTTCTAAGAAGATTTTATTCCCCTATCTGGTTTTTCATGAAATTTTGAAAATATAAAGTGGCTTTCTCTGAATTCATCAGACAAAGGCATTTTTTATTTAAGTAAACTAACCTTGGTGATATTAGGTTCTCAAGAAGTGTACTGACCATATATACAAAGTATAAAAAAAAGAGAGAATTAAAAGTCCAGGTGTTCCCTTGCTCATGCTTACAGTAGAGAGAAAGAGAAATAATGCAGAATATGAGACACAGATGTGAGAATACACTATTGCTATCATCAACGCTATTCTATAAGATAAAGTTTGCAATGAATTACACTTCAAATTATATTCTGACATAGCATGCCCATAAATGCCAAGAAAATTTAAAAAATTACTTCGATGGTATTTTCTTCCCTTTTTGTTAGGGGGAGTCTATATTTTTAGCAAGAAATGAACGGTTCATGGCAGTATGAGCAAACTTTGGGTGTTTGGGTTCTTCTATATTCATTGGGTGTAACTATTCATATATTTGTTAGCTTCAGCTGTCATGTGCACACTGTCAGAGTATAAGTTAAAATTGTTGAAGAAGCTCAAGCAAAATATAAGCAAAAAAGAGAATAAGGGAAAAGGAAGAGAAAGAGCTAGAACTTTTTTTGTATTTATTTTTACACAGAGTGCTCTAAATTGGTAGTATTGAAATATTCTGTATCTTAGTTTATATTTAAGATTGTTGTTTGACATATGTTTAAAATATATCAAAAATTCTATATTTTTAAAAAAAATAGTTGTGATTTTTCAATCTTTGGAAATTTCTTAACTATTCATAGTCCGTAATATAAAATAACTCTGTGAGTATCGATTGCCCAATGTCAAAAGCAGATGAGAAACCAGAAGAGGTCAGAGTATGCAGGAAGCATGAAGGTAGTCTGTAATCCACCAAACACCGGATGATATGCAGCTTTTTTCTTTTTTTAACTTTAGAAAGCTAAATTGTCATATTAATTTATAAATGTAAAACATTCATTTCTCTTTTGGTTCTTTAAGTTGACGCCAGTCTTTCCAAATTTATTTTGACAAAACATTTTTAACTTTTTCTCCCCCAGTTTGCTTACAATAAGGCTATCTGCTCTATTCTCTATATGTGAGATATCAACACTATTTTTTATATTATTTCTATACCAGTGACAATGTGCATTACCAACTGAATTTATATTGCCCATTTTGTTTTTGAAATAACCATAATTAAGAGGAAAGGTCAGGTATAAATAAAAAATAAAAGATTTAAAAATTAGTCAACTAGGTGAATAGCTTACAATAAATTACTTAGTATACCTCATTTCACTTTTCCAAACCAAATTTATATCTCCTTACCCAAAACAATTGGATCAAATTTGCTCTATAATAAAGATTCTCTTTATTCAATTTTCGAAAGTAATATGGTGGATTCACTATATATTAGGAATTACTTACATTGGGCTCTATGACAATGCTCTATAATCAAGCACATTAAGATAACTACAACAAAACAGTTGAATAATCACACTAAGTAGAATAAAGTCTATAAACATCCACATGTCTGTTCTGATTAGATGTTGCTGCCAAATGAGTTAAATTTTTTGGCTTTTGGTGCTTTTGGATACCAGATTGTGGATAATGAATGGTAGACCCATAATTCTTTTTCCTCTAGATATTTGAGAGTAATTCTTTCATGATAGCTGCAAATATAAATACAGCATTACTAAAAGAAGAAACCTAAAACATGTTGGCTGGATTCCTTACCATTTGTTTAGTTAAATCTTTCTATTTGGCTTGAGGTTATTTCCTCAGAAAAAGAAAAAGTTTTTTGATAACTCTTTGAGTGATTTAAAGATAACAGTGCAGGTACCAGAGCAATGATCCTCTACATCTTCTGAAGTTGGACTAATTGAAATGACATTGAGCTTCAGAAGATTGGACTGAAAAAAATATTTACTAACACACTTTTGAAATTATAAAACATTAAAGAAAAATGGCCATAGATGCTTAGAAAGTAGACTGTTCTATAGAAACAAAAGAGAAATACTATAGACAATTGTCCATCTAGAATGATTAAATTCGATTTATAATATACCAGAGAATAAAACTCCTACAATTATGATACAATGAAAATGTATCCTGAGAGTGAGAGACCCATCATTGTCACGTCATTAATTCCGAGGTGTTTCATGATTTCTTATATCACCCATACTCACCATCCGCAATGGATCCACAGCATACCTTAAGTTCAAAATGGTGGTTGGGTGTCTAGTCTACTATTTTCACTTACAAGTTTCTAATTTATTGACTTTACATGTGGTTAAAGTGTCTTATTTAAGAAAAATATATCATTGACAATAACAGAGTAATTACACAGTCATTGCTTCAATCTGGCTATATAAATCATTGTGATTTAACCTACAGTAGTAATAAAAATAAATGATATTGTTTTTGGTTCATTACTGCTGATCTAATAAAATGTAATGAATTAAGAAATTTCCTGAGTGAAATAGACTCATAAAAATAACAATCTACTAATGGTCCTGTAATATCCAAAGTGAATGAATAAAGAAAAAAAATAAGCATTTTAATAAAAATCTATCTTTAAGAAAATGTCTTCCCTATTCCTTTTATCTGCAGTCTTCTAGAACAAATGTATGCTTTGATGGCATCCATGGATTTAATTACCAGGAACTATAATCTAAAAATGATTGCTTGTTTATATGAAAATTTTAATAAAAGTTCCAGGAACTCATAAGTTTCTGGGTAGCCTACATGAATTTAAGAAGTAAGACATATTCCATATTCTGGATTGCTTATGTGCCAAGAACTAGCTCTTATTAATGAGCCAACATTCACAAAGAGAAAAAGCTACTCCTTGATGTTATATTATGGAAGGACCACTCCAGCTTTCTCTGATGGGGTGGCTTATTTCCAGACTTGCTGTCTCCCACTTTCTCCCCACATCCCTCTTCCTTAACCTCTGCCCCCTTTTGTGCATTACACAGCAGTGACACATGATCTGTTCCTTCTCACATCAGAAATTAAGAAATTATATGAAATATATATTTCTATATGGATTTTCCTTTAAAGTATAATTACCTGAATTTCGGTCAGTACAATTTAAATTTCTAATTAAATTATTACATTACTTGATTATACAATGTTCTTTTTTATTTAAAAAAGTGATACATGTGCCCTAGCTAGTTTGGCCCAGTGGATAGAGGGTCTGCCTGTGGACTGAAGGGTTCTGGGTTTGATACTGGTCAAGGGCATGTACCTCAGGTGCAGGCTCTATCTCCAGCCCTGTCAGGGTACATGTGGGAGGCAACCAATTGATGTGTCTCTCTCACATAGATGTTCTTTTTGTCTCTCCACCTCCCTTCCACTCTCTCTGAAACTCAATGGAAAAATATCCTCAAGTGAGGATTTAAAAAAAAAGTGATACATGTTAATTATGAAAAAATAAAGTAAACATGACTCAACATGCCACTAGTTTGTAATAACCACTTTAAATATTTGTCATATTTATACCCCTTCATGCCACATTAGGATGTGCAAAAAATGTTGCTTTTTTTTTCTTCTGGAACTCTTCTTTCCTTATGGCTTTGACTCCTTATTCCACCAGACTCACAGAGAGACAAACTTGACCTTTATTCTCTCTCAACTCCCCCGTGGTTCCTGGCTCATACACAACATTAGGACACCTAGTCATTGATCATACAGGATACTGCTGAAGAGGATCAGGACTAACTGTTAGTGTGAAAATTTAAAAATCTGGACAAGTGAATGTAACATAAAATGCCACAAACAGTAGGTCCCCGGGTTACATAGGAGATCCATTCCTAGGGCACCAGGTAAAGTGGTTTTTCGCTGTTAAGTTGGGACCCACCCTACATAAGCACCTTCGTCACTCACATGGAGCACATAACAGCAGTAATGAAGTGAAACAGTAAAAAAAATAATAATAATAAAAATAAAAATAAGAAAGAAAGAAAGATAACAATTCCTGAACTTTACTTGTGGTAAATAAAAAATAAAAAACATAAAATGCATATGTACATACGTCAAAATGACGAAACTTTTTTTTTAGTAAAAAAATGGGAGGTGGTGACGTAACCATGAAATGATGTATGTGGAGTCCGACATAATCCGAGGACTATCTGGACATACATTTAAAACAAAACCATTTATTTTAACTTAAAACAATAATAAAGGCATAAGGATTTGATAATATCTTGAAATGAGACCATGAATTTCCCTATAACTATACTCATCTGTGAAAGGATTTTCATGTAATCTATCCTGTATGTTCTACAATTTTAAGCATTCCTTTTTTTTTTTGAAAAGTTAAAGATGCATGTAATCTGAATTAGAATTCTTTTACATTTCTACACTACCACACATCTTTAAATATTGCAGGACCTATGGGTTATTCCATAGCAATCTGTTTTTAGAGACTCCCCTTTATTTAATAATAGAGGCCCAGTGCACAAAGTTTGTCCCTTAGCCTGGCCTGTGCCCTCTCACAGTTCAGGAGCCCTGGACATCCTTACAATTAATTTTCTTGTTGATATGTAATAAATTTTTTAAAAAGTAAATCAACTCAAAAATGCCTTTTACTTTTGCATAAAAATCAAATTAGTTATAGTATACACTTTTTAAAATGTATTGCTAATATTTTGTTAAAGATTTTGAAGAATATTGATCTGTGGTTCCTTTTTTTTGAACTATTTTTCTTTGGCTTGGGGATCAATATAATAATAGTTTTATATAGTGAATTTAAAAATATTTTCTGGAAGAAATGTATAGAACTGATGTAGATTATTTTGTTAGCCTTTGGTAGATTTCTGCAGTCGAATTACTGGGGCCTTCTTAAGGAGAGTTTTAAACATTATAAATAAAACCTCCTTAAAAGCTGGAGGACTGCATTATGTAGTTCATAATGAGTGAGTTGTGATAGTTTGTGTTGGTGGAATATGAAAATTTTACCATTATATAGCTCCCAATTATTTGTGTTATTATTGTCACACATATTATGTCTAACTATTTTACAAACCCAACAATACCTTCCCCTTTGAAAAAGCTGAAAAAAAATCAGAGTATGTATATAATTATAGAGTTTGTTATATTAAACTTACTTATCATTTCTGGTTCTATACTATTCTACCTGTGGATTCAAGGTACTACATGTCATTTCTTTGCTGTAATTCAGCTTTTCCCCACCAATTTGTTCATAATGTTATTGTCAAGTATATATTTTTCTGTAATGTCAAACAATGTAACTCTATATAAAATGTTTTATGCAATGACTTTCTAAATCAGTGAAGTGGAGAAAATACCTTTAAAAAGACCACATGCAATTAGAACATCATTGTATATTACTTACATAATTCCCTTTTTGTTGCTTTCTCTTTTTTCAAGTTGCCGCAAAATACTGTCAAGTATCACTTGCTTTTATGTTCTCTGTAACATTTCTATATTTTTACTGATATTTTTTTTATTTGATAGGACATCTTTATACTTCCTTTTAGTTCTTTAAGCCTGGTTCTTTTAGTTCTTGAGTATATCTATAATGGGGTTTTTGACATTTTTGTCTGCCAAGTCTACTATCTGAGCCTTTCAAATGAACTTTATGTTGGTTGACTCCCCGCCCCCCTCTCCCCCCCATGAATGGGTTATGCTTTCCAGTTTCTTTTCATGTCTCATAATCTAAAAAAAAAAACTGGACATTTTAGATAATATATGATAGGGACTGGATACTGATTCTGTGATTATTTTTTGCCTGTTTATTTACTTATTAGTGACTTTGCTGAACTAATTCTACAAAGTTTGTTTCCCCTTCAGTTGCAGTCTATGATGTTCCTTACCAGATTTTTAAATTTTTTTTTAACATTTAGGCTGGCTATCTAAGGATTGTCCATGGGTCAAGATAAACCATATATTGTTCCAAAATTATGCTTATGTCCCTGTAGATAGGTTTTTACCTCTCACTATAGGACTTAAAAGCTGCTATCATAGTTCAGAGAGTTATTATGAAATTATTTTTTCAAACCCTGCTTTTCTTTAGTGCAAATTTTCTGAGGGTTTTTCCTAATGACTTCTTACTTTGGAATAATTTAATTTAATTTTGTTCTTAAATAAGAACTTTCAACACTTGAAATGCTTTTGTTTGCAGAGTTTTAGCTTCATTTCAAAACTTTATACAGGTATTGATTTTATTTTTCAGATTTTTCTGTTATTATATTAGGACTTAGTAATTTCTTGTTTGTCTACTTATATTGATAGTGTTTGAAAATGTCCAAGTGAAAAAATAAAATAAAATGTTCAAGTGGTTGGGTTTTATTCATTGGTAATTTTTTATTATTTGATAAATTTACTTTCTAATATTTAAATTTAATAATTTCTTAAAGTGCACTTTGTAAGTTATTCTTATTTGAAAGATTAAATTCAATGTTTAAGTTTTATGTATAAATATAGACATAGGCATTAGTGTCCTTGAGAAGCTATTTTACCAATGGGAAATCATAGGTAAATAATTAGGAAATATTTTTTCTAAGTTTTCTCACACACAAGGTACAAAGATACATTCCACATGGTTTTCAGATGGTCCCTCGTATCTAGCAAGCAGTTATCCCTAATGTTGGCCTGTTTCATAATGCATCACTTCACTGGCTCTCCCTTCTTCTTTAAATTGCTCCCATGATCCTCCTAGCTGCTCTCTGGATCAAACACACCCAAAAAGTACTCACATCTAATCTATGTCTCAGAGTCTGCTTTCTGTGCAACACAGGCTAACACACAAATCAACTCATTCCTAATACCTCCAATGCTTTCTAACATATGTAGAATAATATTCAAGCTGCTTTTCCTGATGATGTTTTACTTCATCTCTAATTGTATTTTAACACAATCTCCTGTGGGATTCAGATACTAGCCTCCTTTCCATCCCTGGAAAACACCAGGCTTCTTTCTACCATAGGGTTCTGGTACTAGCAATTTTTTCTTAGAATTTTCCTTTTCTCCCTGAAAAACTGGCTCCTTATCATATGTGTCTCCGTTTCATGTTATTTCATGAGAGAAAACTCCCTTGACCACCCAATCCTTGAAGTGATTACTCATTTACTTTTTTTTAGAGTAAATTATAGTTCTCCCGGCACTTATCATTATCAGCTCATTTGAATTTTTGTCTGAATTCTTCTCTGCCATGTAAAATTAGAGATGAGATTACTCTTAAAACTAATTTTAAGATAGAGATTTGAACCCTGTGCTTATTGCTGTGTCTTTTTCTTTTCTTGCAGAGTGTCTGCCCAAATAAGTACTCGAATAATTACTCAGTAAACATTTGGTTAATAAATGAATGAATTAAAATCACTGTCTAAAACTTAATCATCTGTGTAGATTACAAAATAAATTGCTGTAGCTTCGATTAACTCTTTAAAGGTATTTTCCAAGGTTACTCTCATTCCTTATACTTTCCAATTCCCTGTTCATTTCATTCTACTGTTTTCATCTCACTCTCCCCTGTCCTTGTGGATTTTGGCTCCTGTTTCATAAGGGGTTTTATGATTGCTGTTTGGTCAGTGAGTCCTGCCAGTGGACATCTCTAATAACGGTGGTATGGAGTTTGTCTTTGATCCTGAGGGCAGGTGATACTATCTTTGACCTTAACTGGAGATGTCAAACAGTTTTATAAAATTGTCTTCTGGATCTGGTTAAATTACATGAGGATTTGCACTTGCCCTACATGGCATTATACCTTTCCAAGTTCTCTTCTCTTTCCCTCTCTAAACAGTTGTCTTCAGTTCATTCACCCTCAATTGATTAGAGATTGATTTGAATCTAGTGATTATCATGAAACACTGTATTTATTACCCCTTTCTCTTAGTCTAGCCAGTGTTTCCCAAAGTGTGGTACACGTAACCCCAGAGATACGGGAAGAGTTTGGTGGGGGTACGCGTTGCACTGGAGTTTGGTGGGGATATGCACTGCACCGTGCTTAGCTGTGCCTAATTCTACATTCTCATGATTACGAGGGGTACTCAGTGTTACGAAAATTATAGAAGGGGTACTCATATGTCAAAAGTTTGGGAAACACCCATTCAAATGCTCTTCCTTCCACAGATTGAGACGTGGTCTGGTCAGTGCTTTGAAGTGCAGAGCTTCCATCACCACTTCTACAGTCCGCTATGTATCAGACTGGTGGAGGCTATAGAGACCTGACATGTACCCTACACTCTTGCTGCCCAACACTCTGTGCAGGTGGAATACATATTAGATCATAATACTTAATATGCATTATGCTTTCAAGGTCCATTTTAGTTCTACATCCATTTTTTTTGTCTGTTCCTAGCATTTCACTGTGGATACTACAGCTGCCAGAATACAGTCTACCAGAATTCTAGCTGCTTTAAAAAATTTTAAAAAGCACCTTTATAGTTATTTTGGTTGCCATTGACCCCGTGTTTCTGAACCAGGAAATAGAGTCTGAAGAGAGAGATAAAAGGTGTTCCTGACAACTTTCAGAAAAGGATTGGTTCTTTTCTAAATTATACCAACAAAAGGCTCTCAATGTTTGTTTCAGTACAGTTTCATCAGCCTTAATGTGATGGGACACTTCATCCGGATTCTGGCAACAAGATGACAATCAGCTCTAGTTTTCAGGATTGTTATGAGTTTTCTGATTTTTCTTTATCTTCTTAGATATTGATATTTTTAGTGTGCTGCACATAGGCTGTCAGACTGTAGATCCCATCTTAAATTATAACTTTCATTTGTCACCTTTTAAAGTGATTTCTTTAATCACTTGTGGAGGTTTAACTTAATTGTTCTGTATTGTGTCTTTTCTATTTTTTCTATAATTGTCATCCTTCTCAGCAATATTCTAAAGTGAAAAGCGTGATAGCACATGAAGAAACTAGAAACAGAGTAAAGGGGGATAGAGTTGTAAAAGTTACATATATATATATATATATATATATATATATATATATATATTGTGTGTGTGTATATATATATATATATATATATATATATATATATATATATATTGCATTCATGGCATAGTTCTATATGATCTATTTTGTCTTATTTTTTATTCAACCATAGAGCTAGGTGATACCATCCCTGAATTTCATTGAAAAGAAAAGGATCAAAGAGATTAGATAATTAGTTGTGTGCTCAAGGCCACACATCTATATATTTGTTCAAGTTTGATCTGAAAGTACTAAAATAAAGTGAAATCACAAATTATTAACCATCTGTTTTTTTTGTAACCCACAGCTTTGAAATGAATGTTTAACGGAAAAGCAAAAACAGAATAATTCCCTCTTATTCATTTGCTTTTATGTAGAGACATTTTATGTAAATGCCTCCTTTATTTTGTGATAGAAACCCCTGCATGATATATAAAAAGATATGTAAATGCGATTCTAAAACCCAAATTGGAAAAGGGTGTTCACAGTAACTGTGAAACGACATGCAAGCCTGCTGTGTCCCCAGACTGAAATTTAGTCCTCTCATTTCTTTGCCTTTCAATGAGTTCACTGGCCACAGACTGGACGTTTAAACCATCCATTAATAAAACTCCCCTAATACTCAAGGAGCATACAAATTTAATAAGGACATCACTCCCCACCTGGACCATAAAGAATAATGCACAAGAGCCCTGGGTTCAACGAGAATTTTCCTGGGAGAACTGATGATGGAAAGCTTTGGAGGAGTCGTCTTGTGCTTTGTGGGAAAGGAGGGAACCCGGTGAAACTGGAAGACAGGATGTAGCCAGAGGTGCATGCAAGAAAAGGACTGGAGGCAGTGGTGTAAGAACTCTCTATGAATCTAATCTAGAAAGAACGTCACTGATGGGCTCAAGATTAGAACAAATACATGCAGTGAATCCTGCTAATGGAGAGCTTTGAAGGCAGCAGCCAGAAGCTGATCTCTGATGCAGAGGGGAGTGGATGCCAGGCCTGGACTGAATGAATAGGATCTTTTCCAGGCAACACGATGGCCATGCAGAGCTGTTCTAAACCCCGTTTACTCCCGGCATGCTGCAGCCAGCACAGGGGACCCGCCAAACCCAGCGAGGAAGGGAAAGCAGTCCATTCTCACATCATTGATTTCTACAGTTTGTTCACCTGTTTGTCGAGGGTCGTTTCATTTACTTGCTATTCCTTTTCCCCCACTGCTCAGCTCTTCTCTCAACTATTGCTCAGTTATTGACTGAGGGTGACACTTCCTGTGAAAGTTGGCAGTTGGGGAGAAGGAGCGCGTAATGAAGGACAGTGGGCACTGTTTTAGTAAGTTATTCTGCTGGTGCATAAAAAAAATTCATTGACCAGAAAGGGTTAATGCCCCTCCAAATGGCTTAACGTAATCCCCAAGTGCAGTTGGCTCATTTGAAGGATCTGGCCCATTGAGTGTATGTTCGCAGAGAAGCCGAAACACCTCTTCGCTAAGTCTGGTGCCAGGAGGTTAAACCCAAGGGTATATAACAGGTCAGTGGCATAGTCAGGAATAAAATCACAGCCTTCTGAACTCCTTTAACGTGCTCTGTTCACTTGACTAGGTTTCTTACTTTTATGAGGTATAAGAAGAAAAATTTTAAAAAGAGAAGAATTAAGGCATCACATTTTAAAAAGTGTTTTATAGATTTTTTTTTCAGACCTGGAGGAGGAGGAAATTTGGAGATAGATGAAACAGACTTTGAGTACAAGCTAAGCAAAATTTTAAAAAATGCTTAACGTGTAGCAGAGTAGCAGAAAGGCCAGCCAATCTTGTATTGGGATTGTGCGTGCAATGCCCTTCCGCCCCACAAAATGTGAACGCAGCCACCTCTCATTCGATCAACTTAAGAGTCATTAAAATTAACATTGCTGCTAAATTACATACAGAACACACATGTTCGGAAGATGTGAGGACACAGATATAAATTTAAAAAAAATTAAAAATAGTGGTTATGAAGAAGAAAACTAAAAAACAAATAATTGTATCTGTTATAATGCCCTGTGGTAGTATAGTGGAGAATGAGAATCAAAGGCTGAGTTTGCATTCCTGCTCTGTCCTTTTTAGTAGAGGAAACCGTTAGGCCTCAGATTCCTCGTTTGGGAAAATGAGAGAAAAATTAGTTACTTCATAGTGTTCCTTGAGAATTGAATAAGATAGTTCATATAAAGTATTTAGAAGAATGCTTGGCATACAGCAGACACTCAGTGTGTGCTGGCTCTTATTCTAGCTTACCAAAGGGATAAGTTGTGGTTATGGTGAACAGAGGACAAGTGAAGTTGAGGGAGCTAATTTAGTTTTCCTGTATGTTTTTATTGTCAATACCAAAGGTAAAGAGTAATGCAATCATGAACATGTTATATAACTAGAAAAAAAAGAAATTAAAATTTAAAAACTATAAAATCAAAGTAGAGTAGCTAAGAAAAACACACACACACACACACAAAATGGTTGGAACAAAAACTATTTAGGCTGGTATTTCTAAAAACCAGTCTGATTTATGTTCTAAAAACACAATAAATAACTGTAAAATAATGTTAAAGGCATACTTTAAATTACCAAATGACCTAGCATGTCTGTTCTCTTTTATATCATATTCTAACCATTTTAATGAAGGGTTCAATGATGTAGCATAAACTGGAAAAGGAGACTTTTAGGACATGTTCATATCTAGATCAAAGTATTCATGACAATATAAATTGAAGAGTCATGAATTTAATCAATAAAAATATTTCATCAAAAGATAATTGAGATTAAACATATCCTTTTCCACAAAAAAAATAAAATAAAATTCTGGTTTCAAATTGTCTGTGTACTGCCCACACTTTCCATTTTGATGATGTCTCGTTTTAGGCACTAACCCATGCAGCAATTGTGAAGGAAAGTTCTTTTGTACAGGTAGGTTTGCTGGCTACCAGCCCAAAGCAGCCTTGCCTTGTTTGAGATAAATAATATGTGAAGACCCACTGAAATCCTAGAAAACTTTTGTTTATGTGTGTATGTGATTTATACTTTTGGAAACAGGGTACTAAGCATTTATCAGATCCTTGAAGACATCATAAAAGCTGGAAACCATAAAACATTTGGATCTTCCTCATTTTACCCAAGCATCATCTGACCTGAGGTTTCATTTTGATCTTTAAATGACTTCTGCTCTGGTTCTGTGCCCATGGCTAACATCCCATCACTGCACACACCTGGTTCTCTTACTCCTGGTTTCTGGTCTTATCCCATGAACTTAACTATCCAAGGTTAGATGCTGACATGATTTTCCATGATTAAAAGCACAGTATCTGTAGCTACTTGGAGAATTGATTTATTTGGGTGTATGAAATTTACCTAGTCCAGATGAAATACCTCTGATGGAGGGGGAGATTCAGACTGAGGACAGAAACAAAGCCTACATTTCTTCACTATTGGGAACTTCAAGATAGATTTCAAAAGGCAAAAGAAGGGGCTGAGTTGCACTGAATCACATCCTCCATGATATTGATATTGAACTTTTTATGGGTGTGTGTCATAACACTCATATTTTTCATGACAAGGAAGATAGAGTGTAGATGATTAAGTATAGGTGCATTTTATAATCCCCTGCCACATGCAGAAGAATGTTGTGTAAATAGAGAACATATAAATAGGGGAAAGAATTCATTTGGTGGTATTCTTCCTTTCTACTTTTATTTTGTTTCTTTCTGTCTTTATCTTCTTCTGCTAATTTTTAATAACATTTATATGAATATTTCTGTTTTCTGATTATTAGCTATAATAATTTTTTTTTCTTCCTAGTAAGTAACATTGACTCACATTTTTTTCTGATAATGGCTGAGTTACCATTAGTTAGAATTTATTGTACTGTTGCCAATTTCAAAGTTACTTTTCTAGGCTTTACTTTCCAAGGAAATCATCAGGGAATTTTAAATGGTTTTCCTACTGATTTGCTAGTTTCCATTAGTGGCTAATGCACTGCTTTTTCCTTATATTTCCAAGTAAAAGAAGTCCGTAGGCAGTGGTTCTTAATCAGGAGCAATTTCACACTCCCACCCAGGACGTTTGGCAATATTTGACTATATTTGGAGTTGTGACAGCTGATGGGGATGCTCCTGCTATCTAGTGGGTAGATCCTACAATGTGTAGCAGCCCCTACAACAAAGAATTGCCCAGTCCAAAATCTCAACAGCACTGCTGTTGAGAAACTGCAGGAGAGTAACCAACACCCACTCACCAGCCTTACATTCTCCTTTTCCAGGAAAGAGAAGCAACTTGTTGGGTTTGAACTATGCATGGGACTTGCTTGCTGCAATCTCTTTGTTTTTCCCTCTGGATCTGACAGCCTATAAAGAGGTGGGTTTCCACCTGCTGTCAGTCATGTGATCAAACTGGTTGAGTGGGAGCAGCCTGAGCTCCTACCAGTGCAGGGTTTTGTTTATCGTGTTGGTGGTAGTGAGGACAGAGGGGACTCCCATTTGGAGGAGCCTGAGCAAGCCTATTAGGACTTATCTAAGTGATGTCCTTCACTGTTGCTTTTATCAGTAATAACGCTGACATTTGATCTCTAACTGTCTTACTCTTGTATCATTCTCTGTAAATTGGTTCTGATCTCAGGTTGGGAACAGTGGTGTTATTTTTTGACCCCCTAAAATCCAAAATCTGTTACTGTCTGACGGTTCAGGATCTTAATGGCTTACCTCCAGGATTCCTGGCCTTCCGTGTCAGAGGAGCGCACTCAGCAGAGACTGCCAAAATATACCGCTAATTAATGTAAGGCTCCTGCATGTTAGGGCTGAGAGGATCAGTAAGAGAATTCCAGACATCAGTTTCAAGCCTTTTTTGTTGAACACAGTGTCTTGCTTTTTTATATTTAATATAAAGGGAAATTTATCACAGAGATGTGTTTCTAGGATTTTTCCCCTTTGCAGTTAATTTCTTTACTCAGAAAAAAATATATAAATAAATCCTGTTATAATTGTATGCATTTGTAACTGCCTCCATGGATTTACTTTACTGCGGGTAGATGGACCAGCTATAGTGAATTTTGGGTAATAAGAAGAAGGTAAAAGGGAACACAGCATCTAAAGCTGAAAGAAGAGGGTGGAGTTAGAGTTAGTCAATAGAATACAGTGATCCTAACATGACATAGACCCTAGGAAGCAATGTCAAAAATGGAAGTTACCTGCCCAAAGCAACACACATGATTCGGCTCTCTGGTGTGTGTCATACCCAAATGTGAGAAAAACATACCATTCTCATGACACTGCAGAAGCCTGTTATTCTAAGTGAAAGGAAAAGAAGCTATGGTCAGTCATGTCAAACACTCCACAACCTGCCCCACACAGGCCCTGACAGTCAGGAGAGGCTTAGCACAGTGAGGGTGGATTCTATGTGGCATGTGCAGTGCAGGTCTGCCGGGGGTCCTGTGCTCCTTGTAATCAGGCAGGGATCCAGATGGAAGAGGTTGCACCGTCTACAACCTCTTCGCCAGAGTTATGAGAAACATTACCTAGAGGGTTTTAACTCTTCTTCCTCAAGAGACACATGTCATGTCTGGCCTAAGCAAATTAGTAATGTCATCTAACTTCAATGCTGCCATGTGTCTGGAAAGAAAGGGAGCTGGAATGCTGTGAGTAGCTCTACTAGCTACCAAACATGTTATTATCAGCATTCCAGAGCAAATCAATTATTCTTCTGAGCAAATATTTAAGTATAAGTTTCACTAATGGCTATAGTAATTTAAAAAGTGCCCTGAGTTTTTCAGAAGAATCGGGATATCAAAAAGTACTTTGGTGTAAGCAGGGCTTCATCATCCTGTTTGGGCTGGTACGGTGTTTCATAGTTAGTGCCCCATGGTCTGAGACCCGGGCAGCCGCAGGGATTCCGTGCTCTGTTCATTTTGGGCGCTGCCATGTCCTAACATGGTGACAATGCCATTTGGGAAGACCTACAGTGCCTCGTTACTATAGCCTTTTTTTTTTTTTTAAAGGTCTGAAAATCACCTATAAAAGTACTTCTTCCTACTTCTTTTACTTATGTCTTTATTTTTAGTGAATATTGTGGGAAATGATAGCTGCTGCACAAAGACTGCAGAGAAATGGAAGAATTTATCTAACTTGTTGGAAAGGCCTCTTGTCCAAGTCAAATCTCCAAGTCAATTTTAAGAATAGCATTGAATACATTTATTATAAAAAACAACAACACTTAGGTGACTTGGGTTCTATTTTAGATTTTATGTCCTTTGGACACATCTCTCAGTCTTTCTGAACTTCACTTCACTGATTTTTCTCCTCCAATAAGGGGGAGGGGAAATGGTTGCCCTTGTTTATATCGTGTTCATAAATCTCAAATGTGATTGTTCCCCTGGTGGGATTGAAGGTGCTGTAGTGTAACCCCCATCTTAAAAAGGACACCTCAAAAAAGTCTAATTATGGAGTAATTTTTTAAAAGCCGGCAGCATAGGAGGGAGCAAAAGCGTTCCAGACCTCAAAGCCTCGAACAGCTCACCAGTCTGGCTTATATTGGCAGAATATCACAAAGGTATGGATTACATCTGTGGGTCTGGAATGAGGAACCTGTTTCATGATTTTACAAAGTGAAACTGAGCAACTTAGTTATCTAAAGTATCTATGAATCACTGAATCAACAGGAACACATTATCTGGGACCACCCTGACAATTCAGAATAATTGTGCTGTCCAGATTCTGGGATCACTGAGTCAACAGGAATGCACTCTCTGTAGCTACTGAGGCAATTTAGGATCATTGAACAGTCTTGGGTCCCAGGAATGTGCTTCGAGTGCTTCGATGACCAGTGAGATCACAATCAATGGAATATTCAAACCATCATCAAGGGAGTTTTCAATCACATAAGTTCAGAAAATAAAAAATAACTTTTAAATGTGTACAGAACCCAAAACAGCAAGGTTAAAATATTACACAGCAATTTTTACCCAAGCATGGTTGCTACCATACTTCAAAGGTTGTGGTTGAAAAGGTGTTGGTAATTAAGGTGGGGGGGAGGGCAGGGCAGACGGCACAGGGTGAAAACAGGAGGAACGGGGAAAAGAAGAAAGAAGATGAAGAAAAGGTGTACCAAACGATGGCCGTAGGCACCAGCAGAAGTTGAGGACACAGCATGAAAGCAAATGTAGAATCTGAAACAGGAGACAGTACGAATTTGAGAGCACCAACTGTTAGGAAAGGAATACATATTTCCAAACACCCTTTCAGAAGGTTTATGATGGTTTTAATGTGATGTTCTAAATCATAACTTTTGCTGTTAAGCAAATGTTCCATGATAATGTGGTGACTTTATACCTCTCCTGAGTCACCACTTAAATCTGGGCATTCTTGGATCTCTCTGTGCACAAAGTCTTGGATCTCTCTATGCACTGAGCAGACAAATCCTCGCTTTGCTCTTTAATAGTGATAATCGGAAGCAATGGGATCAGGGGAATTAGAGGAAATGCTCATTAAAACAAATTTAAAAGGTCTAATGATTAAAATATTGATTAATTAGCCAAACATTGATTAGCAGTCACACTTTATCAACTACAAAGTTTCTAATTACTGCGTCGTTATTCCAGAGATTGACCTGCTCTCTTCTGTCACTTATGATGAAGAACAATTGTTATTAACTGGGTTTTGGATTTTTGACCTGTAAAATTTTAATAGGGAGTGCAAAGGGGGTGTCATGTGTGGTTTGGCATTTTATTCACCAAGGGACTAATAGTTACTGTCTCTACTTAACCAGAAGCACAAGAGTGCAGAAGGGACAAGAGCACTTAAGGATTAAAATCTCACTGTCTTTCCAATCAAGAAAAAAAAAAAAAAAAAGCCATTGAATGTGTTCATCCATTGAATGGGAAAGGGAGGGAAAAGTTTGCCCTTCTGGCTGTTTTGCACAGAAGGGATGATAAGAGAGCGCTCAACCATAGTGTATCAGTTATAGATTGTCTGGAAACTCTATGAGTAACATAGAATAAAGAGTTTGTTATAGGAATTTAATTTCATGTACTTGGGGAGAGAGCTATACCATCTTTGGAAGACTGTGGCTCCTGCATTTGGTGCTGAGCATGATCTCAGCAGGGCAGACAGCTGGGAATTAATCACGGTGGAGAGGGGAGAGAGCAAAGACTAGCTGGAACTCAGGTCTGTCTCTCATTGCCTACAGCTTCAGTGACGCAGGTGACCTGCAGGACCAGCTGACACACTTCACCATGGAGCTGCCCCTGCCAGTGGTCCAGGGTTCAGAGATGCTGAGGGAGGAGAGTGAGTGGGAGTGGGAGGAACTCTGGCAGATGACTGCCCCATGCCGACAAGCTGAGAGAGCAGGACAGAATGTGTGAGCCACCACAGTGCCTAGTCAGACGTTCAAAGTGGGGAAATAGCTGCTCCTTTACTTCTACCCAAATTCCTCCTGTGGTTAACCCTAACCTACCATCATTCAGAAAAGCAGTTCTGAGAAACAAAGTTCCAACCTTACTTAGTTGACATAGTCCAAAGCCACCACATAAAGCAAAAAGATGCTAATTAGTAGTCAACCCAGACACCCATGTTTGACGGGCTGTGGACCCACCATCCAAGAACCCAGGAGCCACTTTCAAGGAGGTTATTTCAAAATAACAATGTTCCCCCTTTCAGTGAGCATCTCTTTTTACCAAGGGAAGAAGTGAAAATGTCCCATCTGAATATTTCAGCTGGACAATTTCTGAACGTGGTGCAGAAGAAGATCTTGCTGATTGCAATAGCTGTCTATTGAAATCTGCCCAGGCTGCGCTCAGGCCCCAATTCACCTAAAGAAAAGGCCAATGTGCCACACAGGGTTACCATCTCAATATTACTGTCTGGAAGCCCGGCTCCAGGTTTACTCCTGATGAGATCAGTTCGGAGGCCAGAAAGCAGATTTGCAGCACGAGAGCATCAATAAGCGGGGGCACACCTTTGTGATCAGACATATGCTTGACAGGCAAAATGTGCTCCCGACCTTATTGCCAAATAAGTAACAGCACGTGAACTCCTTGCAGCCGGTGGAAAATGACAACCCGAAGACAGTTCAGAGCAGCGCTTTAGGCTGACGAGGTCCACGGCCACATTATGGAAAGGGCAGGATGGAGCCCGCTGCTGCTTCTGGGTCCCTCCGAGGGGCCACGTTTTAGAAACAGCTCGCTTGTTCAGAAACAACTGAGACACGAGCTGGTGCTATGCTCAGATAAGAAGTACCTTCCTTGTTTCTGAGTGTGAAGACACAGGAAGTAAAGGGGACACGCTGCCAGCATTCCAAGCCAAGCCTCAGGTCCAAAGGGTCCCTGACATTCTCCCCATTTTCTGTATCTGAATGTTCAACAGCACCGAGGAAGGGAGGTCCGTTTGCTACTAGCAAGTTCATTCTTCTACCGTGATGTGGGTAAACCATTTTTGTGCAGCAAGCTTCCCAAAGCTAAAGTTACGAAGTGAAAAGAAGTAGTTAAGAAATGAGCTAGATACCTCAAAGTCAGTCAGACAAAGTGCTTTCTGATCCTGAGTTAAGATTTTCTGCTCCTGTTTAGATTTGCATAGATGGTCATAATGATGTGAAACATAACTTGTAAATAAATGTCCACTCCTACCCTGTATTGCATATTAATTCAAATCTAAACTTTAATAAGAGATTAGTCACAACACTATCTTGGAGTGAAAGTCATAGCAATTTTCCATTTTTATTTTGAATGAGTGGAAACAATTTTAGAGAAGTAACATAGGATGCAAAACTTGAGGCTACTCATGGAGTAATATTTAGCCGAAAATGGGAGACAAAGAAAATATCCTGGTAAAAATAAGAGATGTAAATTAAAATATTTTATTATGGATTTTTATGTCTTCTCTTAATATTGAGTTTTATTATTATTTGTGAATTTGGAAGAATTTCTTGCATATTAAAAGCTATTAAACCTTGCTTTGTCACATTTGTCATAACCATCTTCTAGTTCATCCTATACTTTGGTAATGTCTTTAAATTTATTTGTTTTTCATTTTAGTTCTTTCTGTAACTTTTATGTTTAAAAACTAGTTGAGACACGAATCAAAAAGAATACATCCACCCCTATGTTCATAGCAGCATTATTTACAATAGCCAAGATCTTGGAAAAGGCCAAGTGCCCATCAGTAGATGAGTGGATTAAAAAACAAACAACAACAACAACAACAACAACAAAACTGTGGTTCATTTACACATGAAAAACTACAGGGATGAAAAAAGAAACAACTCTTAACGTTTTGTGACAACATGGATGGATCTGGAGATTATTATGCTAAGTGAAATAAGCCAGTCAGAGGAAGACAAATACCATATGATCTCACTTATATGTGGAATCTAATGAACAAAATAAACTGATGACCAAAATAAACTAGAGGTATGGATATGTGTAACAGACCAATAGCTTTCAGAGAGTGGAGGACTGGGTGGGATTTGGATGAAACTAAGAGATTAACCAAAGAATATATATACAAAACCATGGATACAGAAAATAGTGTGGTGATGGCCAGAGGGAAGGTAGGGCAGGGGCTGGGTGAGGATAGGGAGGGGGTGGGAGGAATAGGGACATCTGTAATAGTGTCAACAATAAAAATAAAGTTTTAAAAGTACCTACTTATAGAAGAAATAGAGCTAGGGGAAAGGGAAAGAGAAAAAAAGGAGAAGAGAGAAAGAGAGAGAGCAAAAGAACATTAATTACCATATTCATAGCAATATATCCTGTGGTTTCCCCAGAAAAGCCCTCAATAAATTCTCCCAAGTGCTTGCAGGTTTTGAAAATCATCTGCTTTTGAGAGGGCAGGGCGGGGGAAGGATGAGCTCCCAACTCCACCCCGCAGGGCGGAGTTATCCCTAGCCCTCAAAACCCCTGGACTGGGAGAAATTCGCTCTCTTCCGCCATGCTGCTGGCGTTGGTGGGAAGGGCCCATGCTAGCATGGTGCAGGCTCTTTTGTTTATTGCATCGGACTTGGCTCCCTGGTGGTCCTTGGGGGATCACGAAGTCTGGGCATAACATATGGGGGAACTCGTCCGGGATCCCCACCCAGGACCATGAGGGACCCCAATCCGGAGAGTCTGACTGGCCGCGGTAGGTGTGTGAGCGCTCTGGAGGGATGTAAAACCCCTCATGGAATTGGTGCCCGAAAACGCCTGGTGGACGCACCATGAAGGCCACGGGCAGGAGGATCAGAAGACGTTCTGACCTCCCTGGAGGGCCCTAGAGGGACCCTCATGGGGAGAGGAATGAATCCTCTCCAGGACGAGGTGAGCGGCGTGAGCCGTTGCCTCACCTGCGGAAAGTGAGCCTTTCCCAGGTCTGAGTTTGGTATCTGTGGGCGACATGGCGCCCCAGGATGGAGCCGGTGAAGTGTGGCCGGCGTGGCGGTGCGGGGGGGTCCCCTGGCGGCGTTGGGTCGGAGGGGGTGCTCCCGCGGGGCTCAGTCTGTGCGGTGGAGCGCGGCTGGGCAGTGGTGGCCTGGCTCAGGGAGCAGGCACCTGGGTTAATTTGCTGGCTGCCCAGAGAAGGGGAAATGGGGCCGGGAAGCCGCTGGGGCGACCCGCGCTTTCTCTCTGGGGGCCGCCTGAGTAGCGTGGCTGGGGCTGCAGTGGCAGCAGCCTCGCTCCGGGGGCCTGGGCTCTGGTGGCCTGGGCCGGCATGGAGGCATCTGGTCCCTGGCGACATCGGGTACTGGAGAAGAGCTCAAGGGCGAATCTCTGTGCTCAGTAAAGTGAAAAGGCCAGTTCAAAACGAGTGCGCATAGTTTTGGGCTGTGCTTAAAACTTTTCTGTGTACAGAATGAGCCGGAATGAGGTTTAAAAATGGTGAAGATAACCGGGAGATAAATTAAAACTAGTTTCCCAAGTCATTGTAAGCAGCTTTTGAAATTCCCAGCCTTGAGGCAGAAACTAGACGATGATGGCGGAGAGGCTTCAGGTAAAGAATGTGTTCATTTGCATTTGAATGCTGCTCCAGCAGCAGGGAATGGCAGGTAATTGGTGGTGAAGAAGCCCACAATGGTTCCTCTTCCTTGTCATTGGTATCAACTAAGCAGAGTTATATAGCTACTTAAGTATGAATTGTGATTGACCTATGATTTCCTGACATTGTCTTAAATCCTAGTAAACTGCCTCTGGTGTGGAGAGGTCTAGGGGAGGCCGGAGAGCGCAAGACTATTAGCTCTCCTACAAAGAGATTATTCAGTGCTTTGTTTGAACTTCAGAAAAAAAATTTTGAGATCTGAAAAAACTGTATGATTAGATCTGTTGCTGAAACTTTACCCTAAATAAGCAGGATGTATTAGAAATGTAATGTTATTAATCTAAAAAAACTGCCAAATATATTTGACTTGCCAGCTTTAAAAGCTCAAAGTATAAATTGAATTAGGAAAAGTTAATTGCAGTAACTAGATGCCTAGAATATGGCAGACTAAACTATTATATGTGTTAAGAATAAGCAGTAATGATCAAAAATCTCAAGGGTTGATTTATTCTCATTTGTCAGATGAAAAAGTATGTAATGCTTACACTTAAAAAATTATTTTAAGTCAGTTTTTCTGAAGTAATGTTTAATGTAACATGAAACTTTTATATTTGATTTGTTTTGTTTTGCTTTTCTCATATGCCATTGCTGTTGAATTTGGGCTTGTACCTGCATCTTGTATTTTGTTTAAACTTTGGGAATCGTTTTTAATTTCAATCATGTGTATCTACTTTATAGGTTTGAGTAGACTTCATCACAAAGGTTTATAATTTATTTAGAATTGTGTTAAAACAATGTGAAAACAATTATTTGTATGATTTAACCTCCCAAGACTGCTTGGACAATTTTCACCGATGTTCTGCGGGGGGGAGTAGAGGGGGCTTAGAAATGCAGATAGATCTGTATCTGTAGGAAAAATGTGACATTTTAAAATTCAAGCTGTTAGAGGCCTGGGAACAGGTACTGGACCTGCTCCCTCCTCCCTTGCCTTTTCTTTAAAATTTGAGGCATGGTTATGTATTTTTGGAAGATAAGATTTTTATAAAAATTATAAAGATTATGTCCTGGCAGGTTAGCTAGGCGAGGCAAGCCTGTTAGTTTCCTGATGGGCATTGGGGCACCCTATTTAGTCTTGAGAGAGCCAATAGGACCCGTACATCAGCCCAGGAAGCCACCGGACAAATTGCCTGTTTTCCTTGGACATCAAGAAGGACTGTGGTCCTCGGAAGGAACACGTACTGGGGGAATGCAGCTGTTGAACTGGTCCAAAGTGGAACAACGGGTCTTTGAGGAGCTACAGAAGGCTCTCATCTCAGCAGCTACCCTAGCCTTGCTGGACGACGCGGAGCCCTTCCACCTCTACGTGAGTGAGGTAAGAGGCATTGCCAAAGGGGTTCTCATTCAGACTCTAGGTCCCTGGAAGAGACCTGTTGCCTATCTGTCTAAGAGATTGGACCCTGTGGCAGCAGGGTGGCCAGCATGCTCCCAGGCAGTGGCCACCACAGCATTGCTGGTGAAGGAAGGAGGCAGATAAGCGGACTCTGGACCAGGAGCTAACCTGGATGGGTCAGGCTTTTCTCCTGGACCAGCCCTATGTCTGGATTCATAAGACTCTGACCATCAACCCTGCCGGCCTGCTTCCAGATGATGATGAGGGAACCCATTCATGACTGCACAGAGGTAACAGATGACAAGGTACTGTTCACGGATGGGAGCAGTTACGTTCAGGATGGGACCTGATATGCAGGGGCAGTGGTAGTCACCTTGGACCACACCATTTGGGCACAGTTCCAGAACTTTTGGCCTTAATCCAGGCCCTTTGATGGAGACACTGTGCCATCCACAGAGGAAAGAGGGTTACCAACTGCAGCCAGAAGGAATTGGCTGAACAGAAGCAAGCCACTGAAGGACCAGATGGTTGATGGACCCTCCAGATGACAAGACTGTTGGTCCCAGAGGCTCTAGGTCAGAGTTGCCCGGTGACACCAGGTTAAGTGTCACCAACTTCTGAACTTCTGTGAGGCAGAGTTGCTAGAAGTACTGTCTGTGCACAGGTAAATGCTAAGCAAGGTAAGGGGATCCCCCCTGGGAATTCAGGTCCCAGGGAACCTCCCCAGGAGAGCATTGGTAGGTGGATTTCAGAGATTAAACCACCAGCATTAAGGTCTAGTTTTTATAGACACTTCAGATTAGGTTGAGGTATACACCACTGTCAGATAACAGCCCCACCTTGGTAGCTAAGGTATCTCAGAGAATGGCTCTAGCCTTAGGACAGGTAGGTGCGACTCGGGAGGAAGGGGGTTTAACTAAATGTGTCTTAGAATCGGTGAAAATTGGACCAACCCCCTGTCCTTTGCCCTCTTGAGGGCCAGGTGTACCCCTTACTGGGACAAGTTTCCCCTTTTTGGGAGGGGATCATGTATGGTAACCATTTTCTTACTCAAGTTCTTACAGGCTCTGCAGTTTGCTTGTTCCAGATGCACTGCCAGTGCCCACCGCAGACCCTGTAGCCCTGGAACACAATGTGGGTAAAGAAATTCACTGCCCAAGGACTCAAAGGGATGCTGCACTGTTATCCTGAGCACGCCCACTGCTGTTGAAGTAGATGGCACCCAGACCTGACTACATGACTCCCAGCTGCATGGCCTGGATCCTGGCAACTACAGGCCAGGAGGAGAACTGGTGCCTGCAGGAGGGGAACTGGACTTCAGTGAGGACAATACTGATGGGAACTGTGGTACTAAGGGTCTTGATAACTGTATTTGTTGTTTATGCTGAAAGGAAGTAGGCTGAGTCAATGATTTGACTAGGCACATTAGACAAGGGGGGAATGAGAGGGCAGGGCGGGGCAAGGATGAGCTCCCAACTCCACCCCGCAGGGCGGAGTTATCCCTAGCCCTCAAAACCCCTGGACTGGGAGAAATTCGCTCTCTTCCGCCATGCTGCTGGCGTTGGTGGGAAGGGCCCATGCTAGCATGGTGCAGGCTCTTTTGTTTATTGCATCGGACTTGGCTCCCTGGTGGTCCTTGGGGGATCACGAAGTCTGGGCATAACACTTTTCCTCATTCAAGAAGTTTTAAGGATATGTTCAATAATTATGAAGTCAAAAGTGAAATACACTAGCCTCAACATCAGATGTCTTATATTTCATAATTTCTTCTATTAATATTTTGGGAGTTTTTTCTTTTTACTTTATTTCTGAGTTTGTAAACATGTTTAAATATAGGGATCTGAAATCATGTAAGTGCTGTACGCAACTATGAACTCCAACACTGTATTAGATAGTGTAAATGTATTCTTAGATCAGCTTTATATTAAAATATATTTCACTTTTAGGGTTTAATTTTAACACGTAATTCTGTACATACCTCGAAATTTTGAATGATTACTTTAAAGTAAATATCAAAACTAATTATTTTCTAAATAGTCAATTTTGCTAACATGTTTGTTTGAATATGCCACTCCTTTCTTTTAGTTATTTTATTGTTCACTTAATACATAGATGAGATAGGAGGTAGTGATACCGAATTTTTGGACTGGAACCTGGATTCTTTGTCCTCTGGAATCAAAGAATGAATCCACAGACAGAAAATGGTATAGCAAAGGTGGAGATTTATTGAAGAACAAATATAGACTCCCATGTAGGGAGAAGGAAGAGTCCCACAGAATGGAGTCCCAAGTAGGGAGGGGGAAAGTCCCACTGGGTTCCTCTACCTATGGTTTATAAAGACCTCAGATTCTGGTGCCTTGATATCCCCTCTGATTGGTCACTATTCCCTTAGACTGGTAACTATGGTAACTCCTGGGCTCTTTCCCCCCACCCCCCTTATTCTTTTCCTATTCCTTTGGGCTTTCTTCTCCTACTTCTGAAGGAAGGGCTTCCTTCTCTTTATTTTGTAAATATGGCCTTTCTTGGCTACTTCCAGTTCCCTTGTCTTATGTAAATGTACCTGTGCTGCCTCCTTGTGTCTTATGGAAATGTAACTGCACCTGGCTTCCTTGTATTATGAAAATGTACCTTCTCCCAGTCTGCAGCCCAGCACTTTTTCCCATGGACCCCAATTCTAAAAATCCCTAAGCCTGCCTATGTTCCCCTAAAATTCCTGCTTCTCTGGGTAGGTAGATAGTTGATAGATAGATAGATAGATAGATAGATAGATAATTATGGCTCATATATTTTCATCCTCTTTTAATTCATGAAAGAAATAATAGCTAGAAATTTGCTTCAGCTGCATCCTGGTCTTAACTGCATAAATTTTCTTATGTAACATGGTAGACACTGAAATACCTTCTGCCCAACTATGGGAGTACTGTCAGTCTACTGTCTCCCATGTCAACGCCTTTGATGGTCTGTTTCAGCTGCAGAGATCTCCTTCATTCAAAATTATACCTTTCTTAGGACCCAGCTAGGTGACTGGCCACTTTAGCTCCTTGCAGGTCACTGCAAAGGGCAATCCTTGCTCCTATTCCCCTGCCAATGCAGGCTTGGCTGTCAGACCTGATTTGCAGTGACCATTTCTTCCACCCAATCACATGTTATTTCTCCCTGCTTAACACATGATGATCCCCCCAAAATGTTTTTCAACCCAAACTCTGTTTCCCTTTGGCTTCTGGAGGACCTAACCAATGACAGTTCTTCCTAGGAGTGTGCTGACAAAATACACAATAAGATCACTGCCCAGCTGGCCAAGAGGACCCATCACTGGTGGTAGATGGAGCACAGACAGGTAGATGGAGCACAGACGGGCACAAGGAAGTGGTCAAATTGTGAAAACTCTTCTGGTGGAAGAGAATGCATACAGGTGCACAATGAACCGGGTTTTTATATATAGTAACAATATAGTAATTATAGGGATAATGGAATGAGATGGGATGGGTGATGCTAAGCCTCACTGATGCTCTGTGAGAGATAATGAACAGCCAATGGGGAGTTATAAGGTATGAATGGTGTAGAGTCTTGTCTTTAAAAGGAGCTCCCATCACCTTTAACTGGATGGAAAAGAAGGCTGAGAACAAGCTGGGGATGTACTAGGTCAAGTGGCTGAACTTCAAATATGATTAACTCCCCCAACCAAAGCAGGTCTGTTATGCCAAGATCAGAATAAAATCCTGAGCATCTGACACTAGAGATGAGGATACCTGAGTGGATTCTCCACAATTTTGGGCCCCAGACTCCTCTGAATCCTTTTAATCTGAAGGAATAGTCTATCTCTCCCCGTTAACAGATAATGAACCTCCTAGACAATGCAGAGGCTTTTATCCTAGAAAGGCAACATTGTCTCTCAGCAATTGCCACCACTTGCATTCCTGACTATTGGTCTACTAGTGTGTGTATGGCTGGGTCAGCTGAGGTATACTGGGTCTGATAAGAGAGGGATGCAACTATATTCCAAAAGAACACATGACCTAGTCTGCCGGTAGGGCAGAACTAGGAGAATATGCAAGTTTTACTTGGAAATTTATTCACTGGGGAAAAATAAGTATTCTAAATACTCCAGCATTTGGGAGATTGTTTCCCCTTCATCCCATACAGAAAAATAGATTCAGGTGGTGCAAATAATTGTCCTTTGTAAGCACAAAGGTGCTGAGAGGGCAGGGCGGGGCAGGGCTAACTCCTGACTCCATTTTGTACTGTGGGGCAGGGCGGAGCTATCCTCCATTTTGTGACTGGACCCTAGCCCTCACCCAACCAATCAGGGTCAGCCAACACAGTGACATCACCGCCCCTATAAAATCCCTTGATCTGTTGAAGCCCGTGCTTTTTCCCCCCACGCCAATTTCGGTGTGAGTGGGACAGAGTCCATGCTAGCATGGAACAGGCTTTCTGCTATTGCATTGGACTCAGCTCCCTGGTGGTCCTTGGGGATCACGAAATCTGGGCGTAACAGCGCATCTTCCGGATGTCTACTCAAGGAAGAATTGCTTCAAACAGCCTGCAGCTGTCAGGTCCTTTAGGGTCTGCCCAGATGCCTTACTCAAGATCATTCCATTTTTCAAGGCAGCCTATCACTGGAGACTGAGCAAGGCCAAAGTGGCGTTCCTTTCCAGTTAGAGTAAAACTGTATAAGAATATTCCTTCAACCACTTCCATTACTCCATTGGAGGTCCTATGATGAGGGTATATTTGGGTATGTTATACATAGGTTATAATATAAACATAATTATACCCTTTGTTTGCTCCACTTATGGTCTCTATTATACTTGTGCAGCTAAGGACAGACACAGATCAGGATCAAGGGTTCTCTGACATTGCAGATCTGTATTCTGAGTGACCATAAAATAGCATTGCCAGTGGCCTCTGCTTTTACCGCTTTGTGTGGTGAGTAAGGAAATAATGCTAAGAGACATTGAACATTGTGAGAGAGAGCATCTTAGGCTTTCCATCAGTCTATCAAAGTAGAAATGTACATATGTGTTCAGAACAAAACCAATCTTGTCAACATCAATGAGAGGAGTTTTGAAGGGACTATACCTTGGCATTTAACTGGATTCAATTGAATGATTTCAGGTGCTGATTTGTAAACTGATAACTTTAAAAAAGCTCTTTGTTGCTTTACAAACCTGAAGTGGTGTGACTCCTCTGGGAATTCTGAAAAAGCAAATATTTTTGTTAGACCTGGCAGTGTTTTGCAAGAATATGTTATCTTCATTGATTTCAATGCAAATCCTGAGATGCTTTTTCTTTGCTTAGCAAAGCATCCCATCTGAGGTACAGAAATCAGACCTATTAATATGAGAATTACATACAAATCCTCTAAGGTGTGGATGAGAGAATAAACGTCATACTCTGCATATGTATTGGGTCGGCAACTAAGTAATTGCGGGTTTTACACATATATGGCTTCAGTTGAATTTTTAGGTTTGCAGACGTAGTACAAATGTAAAACACATTTTGTATTTGATAGTTGGCTATTCAGCTGTTAATCAGTAAAAAAAAGTTTTTTGATCAGTTTTGTAGTTTTTGTTTGGCGTTCGTTGAAAAATGGAAAATCAAAAGGAACATTTTCGTCATATTTTGCTTTTTTATTTCCGCAAGGGAAAAACGCATCACAAGCTCATAAAAAGTTATGTGCTGTTTATGGTGACGAAGCCTTAAAAGAACGGCAGTGTCAAAATTGGTTTGCCAAATTTCGTTCTGGTGATTTTTCACTCAAAGATGAAAAACGCTCTGGTCGTCCAGTTGAAGTTGATGACGCCCTAATCAAAGCAATAATCAATTCGGACTGTCACAGTACAACACGTGAGATTGCAGAGAAGCTTCATGTATCACATACATGCATTGAAAATCACTTAAAACAACTTGGCTATGTTCAAAAACTCAATACATGGGTTCCTCACGAACTGAAAGAATCACAGTTAACGCAACGCATTAGCAGCTGCGATTTGCTAAAGAAACGTAATGAAAATGATCCATTTTTAAAACGACTGATAACTGGCGATGAAAAATGGGTTGTTTACAACAATATCAAGCGGAAAAGATCGTGGAGCAGGCCAGGTGAACCAACTCAAACAACATCAAAAGCTGATATTCATCAAAAGAAGGTTTTGTTATCAGTTTGGTGGGATTACAAAGGAATTGTCTACTTTGAACTCTTACCACCCAACCGAACGATCAATTCTGATGTCTACATTGAACAACTAACGAAATTAAACAATGCAGTTGAAGAAAAGTGGCCCGAATTGACAAATCGAAAAGGTGTTGTATTCCATCATGACAATGCAAGGCCACACACATCTTTGGTCACTCGGCAAAAATTAATGGAGCTTGGTTGGGATGTTTTGCCACATCCACCATATAGTCCTGACCTTGCACCATCTGATTACTTTTTGTTTCGATCTTTACAAAACTCCTTGAATGGTAAAAATTTCAATAATGATGATGATGTCAAATCGTACCTGATTCAGTTTTTTGCTAATAAAAAACAGAAGTTTTTTGAACGTGGGATTATGATGCTGCCTGAAAGATGGCAAAAGGTCATTGATCAAAATGGGCAATACATTAAAGAATAAAGTTATTTAGTTCCATGAAAAAATTGTCTTTGATTTTCTTTAAAAAATCCGCAATTACTTAGCTGCCGACCCAATAGCAGCTGTATTAACATGATAGATTTTCAATGCTCTGCAGGATCCATTACTGTGTTTTGGGCCAATAAATTTGAAGGATTTATACAATGGACCATAACAGCTCCTTAGGTATGATTATGCCCCATCAGATGAAAAAAAAAATGTCTTTTTAAAACCTTCCTATTAACCTGTTTGCTCCATAGACCATAATCTTTTGAAGGTTAAATTATATACATAGCAAAATGGGCCAAATCACCTCATTCCGTGTTTTAAAATGTATTTATGGTGAAAAAGCTCTCCAAAATGGTAGAGTGGAAATTGTACCCAAGAGTACCATCAAATCAAGGTGATTTTTAAATGCGAGCAACAGGCACTACTTGTCATTTCTGCTAAGAAGAGAAATCTTGATAATCCAAAGATAACACTTACTCCTTTGTGTACCATCTACATTCAAATAATCTAAAAATAGATCAACAATTGAATACAATGTGAGTACTCCAATAAGGTGAGCTAGTTCTCAAGGCTTGGGCAAGCATGAAAAAAGTGATAAAGATGTGAGCTACAAACTAAATGGACAAACATTGATAAAATACTCTATATCGTCTACATGTTATAAATGGTTGTTGCTTATAAGAAAATGTAGATCACATGAATTTTGAGTTATTGACAATTTTATTTCCTTCACAAATACTGTTGTACCTAGTATTTTGTAGAATACATGTTAAGTGTTTGATGCATTTTAATTAATGTATCCATGGGATCTAAATTATTAATTTAATATCTCCTCAGATAATAGGAGTCTTCTGGTAATACTGCCTTAAACCATAAAAGCAATTAGAGTGAGAAGTTGCTGAAGAGAAATACTTGATGATCAAGGCACTGTTTTGCTGCTAATGGTGAACCTCAGATCAGTCTCTCACACTATTTGTCCTGATGGAGAGATAAGCTCTTTTTTCAAAGTTAAGTCCTGAAGGCATATAAATGTTTTTGAAATTTGGCTTGAATAAGCTAAATAAGGGTAGGTGGTTGGGAAGAAATCAACTAAAAGACTTATATGTATACAATAGGGTGGTGAAGACCCCTGGGGCAGGGGAAGAGGCTAGCTAGAAGAGGTTAATGGGAGGGGACAGAGGGACATTTGCAGTACTTTCAACAATAAAGATAAAATAATAATAATAATAATTGATTCAAGAACAGTGATTGGGTCAGTGCAGAGAAAGATTATGTGTGGGGTTTTTTCAGTCAAGTACTTTGGCAAATGTCTTTCTACTACTATCCTGACATGCTATTTTCCTCCATTATCTACATTAATAAAAGAGAAACATGCAAATGAACCATCCTTCTGCTACACTGGCTAGCCAATTAGGAGTGAATATGCAAATTAACCCAACAAAGATGGCGGCAGCCATGGAGGTGGAGCGAGCAGGAGGCTTGGGTGACAGAGGAAGCCAAGTTTCCTTCCTGCCCTGTTGTGGCTCTAGGAGTGGCTGGAGGAAAAAAAAAAGAAAAAAAAAGGAGGGGCCAGCACCCCAGTGAGGATCCCCACCCTGAAGGGGATCTGGCCAGCTTGAAAATGGCCCTCAGACCCTCACCCAGGCTGGCCACGTCCCCCCAGTGGGGACTCCACCTCATTGGTGCATGGCCAGCCTGAAAACCACCACAGGCCCCTTGCCCAGGCTATCCTATGCCCCAAGGGATACCCTCCCTGATCCAGGACATCCTTCAGGACAAACCAGCCAACCCCCACCCATGCACCAGGCCTCTATCTATATTGCTAAAAGGATAATATGCTAATTAGATGGGGAGACCTTCCAGAAGACCTTCCAGATGTTCTTCTGGACAAATCATGGTTGCAGGGCAGAGGTAGAGGTGGTTAGAGGCCAAGAGGGGAGGCAAGTTTTGGGTGATCAGGCCAGTGGGGGTGAGGGTGGTGGGGGTGATCAGGTCAGCCAGGGAGCAGTTTGGAATGAGCAGGCCAGTAAGGGGGCAGTTGGGGGTGAGCAGGCAATCAGGAGGGGGGCAGTTGGGGACAAGCACACTAGCACAGGGGGCAGTTGGGGATGATCAAGCTGACAGGGGGGCATTTGGGGGCAAGCAGGCCTGTGGCAAGGGACAGTTGGGGACGAGCAGGCCATCAGGCAGAGTGGTTAGGGACAAACAGGCAGTCAGGCAGGTGAGCAGTTCGGAGCCAGCAGTCCCAGATTGTGAGAGGAATGTCTGACTGCCAGTTTAGGCCTATTCCCTGTAAACTGGCAGTTGGACATCCTTCGAGGGGTCCCAGATTGAAGAGGGTGCAAGCCAGGCTGAGGGACATTCCCACCCCTGTGCACAAATTTTGTGCATCCGGCCACTAGTTTTTTCATAAGTTTTGGAAAAGTACTTAGAGATTTTTGGAGAAATGACAACATAAATCTCAAGATAAATAGAAAATGCAATATAAAACTAAAGAGTCGTAGAAAATTACCAAAGTCACCTTGTCTTTAACAAATATAGAAGTAGAGAGAATGGACAACAAAACTAAAGAGTAGTAGAAAATTACCAAAGTCACCTTCTCTTTAACAAATATAGAAGTAGAGAGAATGGACATTAAAAAATGACTAGCATAATTATATCTTCTAGTTAAAATAAAAAAAAATCTCAGTTTTCTTATTCAAATGTCTTCTGTACCACATTGAGTCTTTATCTGCAGGCAGAGTGTGGTAGTACATACTTTTTTATCTCATGGTACAATTCTCCTTTGGGTAGGAATCTGTAAATAGTTTAAATTATAATATGGATCTCTTCTAATCTGTATGCTATGCCAGCTCATTTGTAAGCCTATGTATTATTAAATTTGTTGTGATGATAAGGGAGGCTATACTACCATGTTTCCCTGAAAATAAGACATGCTCCGAAAATAAGACATGGAAAGATAAGACATCCCCTGAAAATAAAGCCTAGTGCAACTTTGGGAGAAAAAATTAATATAAGACACTGTCTTATTCTCAGGGAAACAGGGTAGTAAAGAGATTCTTACCTAATCTAAATATAAACAACTAGAAGCCCAGTGCATGCAGGGGTAGCCCTCAGGGGATATCCACTTGCCAGCTTAGGCCAGCTCCTGCCAGTGGACATTCCCGAGGGGTCCTCAGTGCTGCTGCTGAGGCAGGAGAGGCTCCCACCACCACACATTCGCCAGCTTTGAGCCCACCCGGCTTCTGGCTGCTCCTCAGCGCTGCCTCAGAGGTGGGAGAGGCTCCTCCTGCCCCCTCTGCTGTGCTTGCCAGCAATGAGCCTGGCTTCTGGGCTTCTGGCTGAATGGCATTCCCCCTGTGGGAGTGCACTGGCACCAGGAGGCAGCTTCTGCATTGAGTGTCTGCCCCCTGGTGGTCAGTGTGCAAATTAGTGACTGGTTGTTCTGCCATTTGGTCAATTTGCATATTAGGCTTTTATATGAGTGCAATTGCATTGTCTTTCTAGACAATATTTTCCCTACAAACATTAGTGAAATTAAAACAGGAAAAAGCTAAATAATGTTTTTCCATTTTCATACCTGGCATTTTCACTCAACTCAACTATTTTCTTTAAAGATGTGTAGGAGAGCCAAAACTGGTTTGGCTCAGTGGTAGAGCATCGGTCTGCGGACTGAAAGGTCCCAGGTTCGATTCCAGTCAGGGGCATGTACGTTGGTTGCGGGCATATCTCCAGTAGGGGGTGTGCAGGAGGCAGCTGGTCGAAGTTTCTCTCTCATTGATGTTTCTAGCTCTCTGTCTCTCTCCCTTCCTTTCTGTAAAAAATCAATAAAATATATATATTTTTTAAAAAAAAGGATGTGTAGGAGAGAGGGAGGTTAAATTGCTTTTGTGAAGATCTTAAAGGTGGTTCGCTTCCTCAGAGCACCTTGTATCACAATTTGGTAAGAAGATACTCTCAAACACTCTGTCCCCCTGGGCATTTATGATCTGTTCCAGGGAAGCAGATATGGATAGGCAACGTTGCATGGGTAATACACCTTCTAGGTCTGCTCTTTGATTCACAAGCGCTATCTGAAGTTGTAATGAGTCTGATAACAAGGAGTATGACATGACGCTTCCAGAAGAAAGCCACACAAATCCCCTTCTCACTCTTATTTTGGAGATCTGGTGGTGCCCTCCAAAAGGAAAGGGTAACATTACGTTTGATGTTATTCAATATGCTTCCTGACATTGGGGTAATATCCTTACTTCCCCTTCAAATGACCAGTAATATTTCAGGCTGTAGAGTTGTTTTTTTAACTTTTGTTTTGTTTTGGTTTTTTTTTGTTTGTTTTCTTAATACCCAGTGGTTAATGTTTGGTAATGGAAATACCAGTAGGTACATATTTATAGGTATGAAAATGTTCTCTTTTGACATTAGGCCTGAAACTATCTGCAAGAGGAAGCTTCTGCTGAAAAAATTTTAATTTATCTTATCCCCTTGTATTCCACTATTGACAATAACTTTTAAATAAATGAGTTGATTTTCTGAAAGATATAATAAATATATGTTTTGTGTACTTCTTACTACACAATTTTTGCCATCTTACTTCAAAGATTTGAGTTTATTAAGGAAAATGATATTGAGAATTTGATATTGAAACATCTCTCAAATTTGTATTCTAGACATTCATGATTATGACCTAATTTGAGCTCTGTGGACTAGACTAGCATATAGGTAGTGTATAGTACTATAGGGGATACCATATTAGAGAGAGAGAGAGAGAGAGAGAGAGAGAGAGAGAGAGAGAGAGATAGCTAACCTTCCTTCCTTTCCTCCTTCCAGGCAAAATCAAGCACTGGTCAAACTACTGAGCATTAGACAAACCTAATCTTGCCCTTGATAGGAGAAAGAATATCAGGTTCATTAACATTGTAAATAATACAATCAATTGGGAGTACAATGTATTAACCATGCATTAGGCACATTTAAACCTCTCCCAGCAATTACCCAATTGGTATTTATAAATTGCAATCACAAATGAAGAAGATCAAGGAATCTCGCTGGAACAATTACCTGTGCATGAATGATTTCACCTTTCAGGACACTAGTAAAAGTAAGACATTAAATAAAACTAGTTCATATTTCTCTGTGGTTTGGAGATTGAGAGCTATTCATGCTTGAAAACTGGCATTAGTGGTCCAGGTTAAGGTCATGCCAATCCCAGTAATTTACAAGAAAGGGAATGAAATGAAAGGAGAGAGGAGGGGACGAAAGGTGGTGAGGGAGGAAAGAGGATGGGAGGGGAGGAGAGAGGAGGATAGGAAAGGAAAAGAGTCAAGGAAAAATAGAAGAAAAACAAAATATAGAACTAAAAGAAGGCAGCCAGCAATGAATTAGCTTAGGAAACTTTTAAACAAATACCAAAAATTGCTATGCATTTTCAGAAAGAGATCGCAGGAACCATTGGCAACTAGCCTGCCTGGAACTACTTTTCCAAATTCGAGTCTGAAGACATTGTGTGTATAACAAAAAGAGCTATTCATCTAACTAAATAACATATACTTCCACTCTTCCACATGACAAAAATATGCCAGCCATTTTTAAGGTTTGTAACCACCCTGGTTCCCATCACATGTCAATGTTCATTCTTTATATCAGGATAGAGTGTGATGAGGATGGTGGTGAAGGAAAGGGAAGGTATGGGAAGGTCCTGGATCTTTTGGAAAATTACTGATACAAAAGTAATTGATGGCCTGCCCAATTACGTAATTCATAATACCTGGGACTCTTCCATTGGTATGACTGCGAATCATAAATGATTTAAAGATGCATATGAAGGTTGAAGCTATAACCCACCCAATAGCTACCTTAGATAGCTGATGCAGTTGGCTGATAAAAATATTTTCAAAGAACGAAATCACTGTTGAATCGAATTCCCTGCAACATTGTTTATAGGTTGCATACTGCTTGACTCCCAGGCTACTTCTGTAAAAAGAAGCCCAATGAATCAAAATAGATGATGCAATGCATTAGGCAATGCTAATGGCCCATTTAGGTTCACAAATGATGAGCCAATTGGTTGTGAGACACTTCTGCTCATTCAACTCTTGATCCAGCTATACTGGGCTTCTGTTAACTGGGAGGCTAATGACCTCCTGAGGCCTATGTTCTTACTCTTTAGTCTATGAAGTATACCCCCACCGCATATTTCCTCCTGGCTCATTCAAATCCCTCCCTTAAATTCTACCTTCCTATGATCTGTCCCTTCCCCTCCACTTCTCCTGTCACTCCATTCTCTTACCATGCTCAATTTTTCTGTATGGAACGTATCATTCTCTGAATTTATTATAGTCATTTATCTATGGACTAGAATAGAAGTTGTATGAGAGCTTGACTTTGCCTCTTCTGTTCATGGCTTTAATCCCCAGAATCTAGCATTAGAAGACATGCAATGTATAAATGGTAGATGAATGCATTGATTCAATGGCATGGTGTCTTCCTGGTTATATTTATAAAATCTTAGAACTGTTGTAGCTCTACTGACATTATTATTGCAATGAACTACATGCACTGGCAGGAAGGTCTTTAACACTGGATATATAAAAATACTTATCTAAAAGAAAACTGTGAGAGAAACAAAACATTGCCCTGTGTAATGCACTTGGCTGGCTTTGACCCAAGATAATCAAAGCCCCACTGCAGCCCTTCCTAATCAAAGATGTACCTTCTTCCTATTCTTGCAAAAACTCTCAAAGTGTTTATTTGAGCACACAAAACCTGGCTGGAAAGGAATCCTATTTTCAAATTTCATCAGTTTGTGCCATAACCTTAATGTTACTTTAAAGGTATGCCTTTAGGAGAATCTGTTTAAAATAAAAATAATTACTTAAGAATTGTGTCTATATTTTAGAATTTTGGAAATGTAATCAGGGTAGACAGCTAGTACTTTGTGTTACAATCTGAATGTGAAATTTCAGAAATACTCCTTGCATTAAAAATGAATTAACTGTGTGATTATTAATTGTGCATATTCCAATCCCTTTGTGCTATGCTGCATGTTTCTTGAATCTCATTTGAATCCTTTGGCTAAGTAATGTGTCAAGGGGGGTACGAGCCTGAATGCCTGAGTTATTTAAAAGGCAGGACACACTTCCAGATTAGAATACCAATGAGTGGGGTTAAAAAGGCTCTACTGTAGTTGGAGGGCAGCTCTCAGTCTGAGAAGTACCTGAAAAGGACCTCTATGGACTAATTTTCAGAATCACATTGTAATGTGGGCTCATGTCAATCATCAGAACAGACAGCTTCATCCCATGATATAAACTAGTTATACATTCAAGAGCTGCCAGAGATCTTCATTAAAAAGGGACTTTACATTAAAGGAAGGAGGTTGTTTTATTATAATACTTCAAACACAGCTTTTTGTTTTATATGTTCTGAGACTGTTTTTTGTTCTTTGCTACATATCAAAAAAGTACCACCGAAGAAGAAAAACATTAAATATTCTATTTTTTAATAGGAATCAAGAAAGCTTTCTGGTTTAAGGCATTAAAATCATATACATTTTCCCTAAATTTATTCATGGCTTTGAATAACAAAAAGAAATCTCTAGATGTAATAGGAGGATGTTTTTAATCTTTTGTGGGAAGGGATTTGCAGCACTGACTACTCAAGGTAAAATATCTACTGGCAAAATATATCAGTGAGAGCTTTATACATATAAATTCGTATGAAACCTTTGGGCTCTCCACAAGCTTCCAGATACCAGTTAGATATTATAATTGATGCCATTAAAATTTAATATAATTGTGTTAGGAGGAAAACAGGAACACTATCGCTGTAAGGAAATCATTGGCACTGTAATATATTATTTAAAGAAAACTTTACAGGGGTTTAATAAAAATAGATAAATGTATCTTTTTGCTAATATTTAAAAGAGTCATATCAAAACCTTATTTTAAATATATTTGTACAAGTCAGGTAACCTCTTCAAAATATTTAACAGATATACTTATTTACCTAAATCATCTCATTTCTATCATCAAAAGAAATGTCAAAGCAAATGGCTTGGTAAGTGAAATTAAAACAATTACATAGTGTCTTACAAATAAGAGTGTGTTGTGTGTGTTTTTTGCCTCAGAGGCTGCAATAAACTCTTTTTTTTCTGTCATTCACTTTAAATGAGGAAGATGCAATTTTACAAATCATTTTCTTTCCTGAAACTGAAATTGCCAATTCCAGGACACATAATCTCAAATTGGCCTCATTATTTAAAAGCGCTCCTCATAGATGTATGTGTCTTTATTTACAGATAACTCATTACAAGGAACAATTTACAATTGTTTCTTATGACACTACAGTGCTAAATATTCATTTTTAGAGCTTCCCTTCAGGAATCTACCTGGAAGTAAAATCATTAAAACTCCTTGTGACATCCAAGGAACTGTCCTGGTGGGGCTGTTCTCCCGCCATCAGGAGGAATAGAGCATAATTAAAGGTCTTCAATGCTCAAAGACCAAGTGCCCGTGATAAAAGAGCGTGTCTGAAGCCTCTGTCTCCACTCCCTTTCTCCCATGCAGTGACTTATTATGCACAATTACTCACTTCTTTCTATCAGCCTCACATACGCAGGCTCCAGCATTCACAGCCTAGAAAAGAGTGAGCATCCCTTCAGTGATTTTACTATCTGTAGCATTCAGAGCATTGCAGGTGGTAATTTTAGCAGCCAACATTTTAAAGAGACCGTAAACCAAATTTTTGATTGATCCCTACAGTACTACAGAGATATGCAGAATGGAAGGGTGAAAAGAGAAGAAAAAAAAAAAAAATATATATATATATATATAACATATGTATTATATGTGTATTATATATATGTATGTATACATTTACATATTTGTGTGTGTATGGTGTTTGTACATTTTTTCCTCTGCAGATTTCTCCATTTTGTATAGAAATGTAACTTTATACCACTGAATAGGCTTCTTTTTCCATCTATACTCATAATATCTAACAAGCGATAAGAACTCAAAAGAAAGTACATTTTACCAAATAAATAAAATATCAAAGAAACAATGTTATGTGGTTCCTGAGTACACTTTTCATAGCAGTTAACAAAAACTTGGCTGGAAACATTCAAGATGGAGTTGCATATAAACTGGCTTTGAGTTTACTGCTTCTTGTTACTGGATTCAGAGTGAAAGAGTGCTACCTCCCAAAATGTTGTTGTTTAACATGTTTCAATAGAAAAATCATTAAAATATTAAATATTGTTGGTAAGTTAAAAGGCTGAGATTTATAGTTAAGATTTATTAGTTGTGAACCTAATTACATTAAATTCTATTCTTTTTTTTAATTAGTTTAGAATATCATAGAGAAAGTCTGTTTTCCATATTACAGTTAGATTTTCATGCCCACTAAAATGTATTTTATGAATTTTAAAATATATCTTTGTCTTTATAGTTGAAGTAAGTAAAATTAAGTTACAACTAAATATTCACAATGTCTGAATAAAATATTTTCTTAAATTATCCTTTCATATTTTCATATTTAAATATATTTAGATTAAGTAAAAAAGTAACTTGTTTATTGACATTCTAGAGGCCTGGTGCATGAAATTTGTGCACAGTGGTGGGAGGAGAGGGTGGTGTCCCTAAGCCGGGCCTGCACCCTCTCGCAATCTGGAACTCCCTCACTCCTTACCTCCCGCCTGCTCGCTGCTCCTTACTGGTCAACTCGCTGCTGCTTAGTGCTGCCACTGCCACTGCCAAGGAGGTGGGAGAGGCTCCAACCACGGCCGCTGTGCTCACCAGCCATGAACCCAGCTCTGGCCGCATGGCCCTCCCGCTGTGGGAGTGCCCTGCCCCCAGTGGTCTGTGTTCACCATAGTGACCAGTCCTTCTGCCATTCGGTTGATTTGCATAATAAGATTTTATTATATAGGATTTTAAATTTTATTTTGTCTGTTTTCCCCCTCTCTATATTTTTAAAGAAAACTGAGAGTTGAAAAACAATGTAGCTTTTAATTATTGATTCTGTTTTATAGTCTATTATCACATGAGCCCTACCAAAGCTGTTAATCATGATACATGAATCTGATACCAATACTTTAGCTACTAAGGAAATGTATTTCTTGAAAGACATAGTCATTTTTATTATTAATACATATATTGGTCAGCCATATATTTTCAATAAACAGTTCAAAGGATCTTTAGCATATGAAATAACCAAAAAACTCAGAAATTATAGGAACAAAAAATACCTTGTTATATAATAGAAGCTGCAACAGATATGACTATTTATTTCATAATTATTTAAATGAATACAGCCAAAACTTGGCTTAAGGGGAAAATAATGCAACTATGTTTTATAAATATTTGGGGAAATATTGCATGCCCTATTTTGGGTCTATTGGGGATTATGAAAAGAGATAAGAGATTTTTGGAAGTTATACAAATGTGGTGAAATACATAATTGGCTCATAGAAATTAAAATTCTAACGAAAGAAAGCAAGGATTTGAATGCAGATACATATACATACATATATATGAATATATGTATGTATATGTATATATATTATATTAGTATAATGTGTATGTATATATTTGTCTATTTTATAGATTTGTTTTAAGTGCTATATATATTTTATAATTCTTGCTGTTTGGAGCACTTTATATATTAGTAGAGATAATTCAATAAAATTATATTCTTTCTACAAGGGAACAAATATATACATATATGCATATTCATGTATATGCATATATATGTATACATTTATTTTAGGTGAAACGTGTATATTTTAAGTATATATAAGAGTTTGTATATTATAGATACATATATAAATGTTTAAATAAAATAAATATATTTAATGATGGTCAAAAAAGCAACAGTAATTGACATAAATTAGAATACAGGGTCCAAAAGAAAATATATTCAGATTTGTTCAAATACATTGTGAGCCCATAACAACTTCACTGTCACATATTTAAAAGAAAGGGGGAAATGGAGGACAGAAGCAGAGAGGGAGAGTCAGACACTGAGGCAAAGAAACAGAAATATTGCTGACCAAATTGACAACACTTTGCTGAGCTTCAGGAAGCGTTCAATGATAGTATTCAAAAAAGGCTCCCATGGAACAGCAGCAAAGACACCATCAACAGCCACTTCAGATAGAGCTTTCCTCCGAGGATGGAAAGAAGTGATAAGTGAAATGCTGCTGTAAGCATCGGGACTGAGACAGATTTCTCGACTTTACGTATTGATGGCCAAGTTGAAAGAATGTGCAGCAAGGTGAGAATCTTGCTGGTGAAACAAAAAAACAAGGAAAGCTGGTCAATAAAAAGGTGGGCAGCGGCGCAGTTGCAGGATGAGAGGCCTTGAAGTTAAATGGCATTCTGCAATTCACTGTGAAAGAAACACAAAAACCCTGAAACTGAGCAGGTAGGATCTCAAAAGAATTCCCCATTTACAAACGCGCCTGCAGAAAATCTGAACGTATAAAAAGTAACAGGCTTCAGGTCGGACTAGACTGCATCACGGCCTCCAGATAAAGAGTGAGACGTTTCATCTTCTGTAGATATTTTTTTGGCATGTGTGTAAAAAAAATACAGTGGAAAACAGTGTGCTGGTTCTGAAAATCGAAACATCTAGAGTCCAATTTCCCTAGGTTGAAAAACAGCATGTAATTCTAATAAGCTCTTTAGGATTATTATGTTTCAGCTAACCTTTCTAAACCTATGGACAGAGGAAGTGCAATTCAGGTGAATTTCATGTTTCTGGGATTTCTCTTTGTTCTAAATGATAGCTATAAACAGTGGTTTATTTATTTATTTATTTATGGGGGATGCATGCATCTATGTATTTGTAATTTATTTGGAATATGTCAACATATGCTAGAAAAATATCTGCAAATACCACTTTTAGAAAATAAGTGGCTACATTTTTTTCAGTTTTTTTTTTTTTTTTTTTTTTTTTTGTTTTTTTTTTTGTCTATTTGTGTACCTTTTGTATGGTGGCCTAATTTGTTGTTTGGTGTTTTAATTGTTTTTGGAGCTATGGTGTTGTGACAGAACCAATGAAACTGGACACACTAAGCAAATATGGACAGAAAATAAACACTTCTGAATTCAAATACAAAAAAAAAATTTTTTTTTTCCTTTTTTTTTTTATTTCCTTGCAGAAGCATGGTCATCCTCTGTTGCCTAACAGGGAAAGACATTAAAATATATGTCTCCAATATTTAAGTCAATTAGGACGATGCACTTGGAAGTGGGGTATTCTTCAAATATAGCATTATAGCGCACCATAATTCTACCGGGACGAGGCTGCTATTTAAAGCAAACCTGTGGTTTGAGGAATGATGATACGACAAAGAAATGCACACAGTCCTGAAGGGAACCAAAAGGACAGATGCTGCAGGCTATCTGAGCTTCTGTTAACTATGAGAACCAAGGGGCATGAACTTCAGCTAGAGGAGGACCTACCGCTAAAAAGTGCTTCCAACTCTTTTGCGATTGCCCTTTGCGGAATAAACAGCCCAGAAAAAATATATATATATAACAAGCAGCATACACAACAAGAAGGAGGACAAGTGGCTCTGGACAATGCAGTGGGCAATTTAATGAGTGGCAATCCTCAGTGTTCTGTTTTCAGGTTAAGTGTGTATATGGATGCTCCTGAAATCGGCATTTTTATTACAGTTGAAAATTGTATCAACCTTCATAGGGGTGTAAAATCATCATATTCACCTGCCAAATAGTCATCTATTAAAAATGTGTAGCTACAGAAACACCTTTTGGAAATTAAGAAATCATAAATGTTTCTATCTTGGAAAATTGTTTTCACACATATGTTCTTTATAATTTTTTTTATAAAGAACTATCACATTTTTAGTTCCCAAATTTAATCCATCTGTTGGAAATGAAGTTAATTTCTTTTAAGCAGTCTGTTATTCAATCCTTTTTCTCTTAACAGGTATCCATAGAGCAGAGAAAGTTGGAGTTAACAATACTAGGCATAATCTTTTCCTCATGAAACACTTAGGAAACCATCAGTTTTCACAACGTTATTGATTTGTTACAGCACAAAAGGGCTTCAGAGTGAACTCTCCTCATTTTGAATACTTAAAATAGAAATATGAAGTGCTTTAGGTCTAGTTTTGTGATCAGAGCATCCAGTTTTCCAATCCATCATTCTTTTTCCTTTATTAAGTTGGATGAGTATATAAAGTGTCCAGCACACTGTTTGACACAGAAGTAGCCTTTAATATTTATTGATATAACTACAGAAAGAGCAATCAGTTGTGATGAATGTATACAAAGATGTACACACATGAATTCCCACACAAATTTTGACAGTAAGAAAAGAGGCCAGACTTGGGTTAAGGAGTTGGGCTAAGGAGTTTTATACTGATTTTCAAAAGTGTTCATATTTTCCTTTAAGCCATCAAGCAAATCCTATTTTTAGTAGTTCAATACTCACGCAGCTTGTGATTAATTCTTCCAGGTTGGGGAGAGGAGACTTCTTTTCAATGCCTATTTATTACTAGAGGTCTGGTGCACAAAATTCGTGCATGGAGGGGGGTCCTTCAGCTCGGCCTGCACCCTCTCCAATCCAGGACCCCTGGGGGGATGTCCAACTGCCTCTCACAATTTAGGACGGCCAGCTCCTTACTGCTCGCCTGCCTGCCTAATAGCCCCTAAGTACCTGCCTGATAGCCCCTAACTGCTTGCCTGCCTGCACGCATGATCACCCTAACCACCTCTGCCTAGCTCCACACTTGGACCCAAGATTCCCTCCTCTGGCCAGTTGCAGGCACCCAGGACCCGGGCCAGCTTCACCAGGGCTGGCTGCAGCCTCAGGGCACCGTGGTGGGTGGCTTTGCCCAGGCCACAGCTGCAGGCGCCCAAGACTGTGGGGCGAGTGGCTTGTCCTTCTCCGAGGCTACAGACACAGGTGCCCAGGATCATGGGGCAGGTGGTGTGTCCCTCTCCTGGGCCACAGCCTGGCTGGTCCCTATTCCTCTCTCCCCAGTGTTGAGTGCCAGAGTCATTATTACATGAGGGCGTTAGGGCATGATGACCATTTGCATATTAGCCCTTTATAATATAGCATTGCTCACTAGACGAGCTATTTCTCAGCAGAAACAACCATGTCTTTCATCTTTGTATGCCAAGCACCTCTCACATAACAGCTTCGCATTGAAAGGTGCTTCATAGGGAATGGATACAATGATAACAATCATGAAGTACTAGTAATAGGAAAATTCTACCTCAGAAACTCTAATGTAAACAATAAAAATATCAATTTCACAAAAAAAAATGCACATTGCACTCTTCACCCCCTTGCGAATGTTTTGCCTGCAGAGTTATGGACACATGTATGTCATTCATGGTTGTTTTGGGATCCAAACATAACTTCCAGTGCAAACGCACGTGTTTGTGGGCTAGTTCTTCCCGGGCCCGTTCGTTGTCAAGAGTGACGTCCAGGCTTTTCACCTTACGGACAGTTTTTCATTTGCATAACTTTGTCCTGATCCCTGTCCTTACAGAGTTCGCCTTGTTTGACTCACTGGCCTGCCTGAGAGGATAGATGAGCAGGGAGGACAAACCTAATTAAGTTGGTTTATACACTTCAACATGTCTGGAAAATGGTGGCATTAATGGCTTGCAAACCATTTTCAATACTTCAGTCAAGGAACCACAGCTCTTTATCATTTTCAAAACGTGCCTCTGGGAAGGAGGCCTGTGAATCAGGCCCTCGCCTGCCTTTGTGGTGCCTGTTAAGTCGGTGCGTTAGTGGGAAGGAGGGATGCTAATAGGGCCGGTAATTGGCAGGGCTGTCCAGGTACACCTTTCCTATCTCCCACCACTTGGCCCTGCCCAATTTATCCCTTCCAACGCCCCTGGATGCTTCATCTCCTCACCAAACTTTTACAAAGTTGCCCCCGGTATGTGGCGGCTTGTTATGTCAGGATTTTCATCAAAGCTCCAACAGGAATGTTCTTCCCCTAGTTAAATCAATATTAAAACAAGAAAGAACCCTTAGTTTAAAGCGTCCGTGTCCCAGCCCCTCAGCTGGGTGGCCACTACCCATGGTACTTGGTGAGGGAAAAGTATAATTAAAACTTAACTTTCAAATAGATCTCATGGTTTCTACCCAGTAAGAAGCTCTTCTCGCCACGCAAACTTTCAGGTGGCTGTTCTGAACAAAATAGGTACCGATTCCTTTTATGTGAAACCCTTAAGATAACTTTAACATGGTCCTTTGCAGTTTAATTTATCATAAATTCTGGCACCATTTATCACTAAACACAAAATGATGAAGAAATGGCTCTATTAAATTCGAATAACTACTGAATTAAAAAGCTGTTAAATGAGTTGGAGCACATAGCGCTGTTACAATATGTGGATCTGTGTTGGGCTGGAATAAATGGCTTTCACAGCCATTATTTGAAGAGGCTACCTTTGGAGAAGTATGCTCAAAATTCCACATCTTGATTTCCTGACTAAATCCACATGCCCTGCTAATGTACTTTTAAATTGACTTCACAGAGAACCTGAGGAAATGCCTGGGCTGAAATTCTTGGGTATCAAAACAAAATTCCTCTATTTAAAAATTGTGGAAAAGAAGACTTTAGAATAGACATGTAAAATACAATAGATTCCAATTAAGATATATTTTATTTTCCTACTCTTGATCTTTCCAGAAATGGCTTTGCAATATTTTCATGTAATCTAGCACACTCATTTTCGACAGTAGGTCCCTTAAGACAAATATTTTGGTATAGCACATATATAACATTAAAATAATAACAGAATCAACTCAAACATCTAATGGGTTGATTTGTATCCTGAGAATTTGGATAATAATAATAAACAGAAGGATTTTTAAAGTAAGTCTCTAGCACATCATCTGTATGTATTTATATTCTGAATAATTTAGCAAAAGAAAAAAGACTTAACTATTGACACTTATCAACTTTAGAATCTGGATTCTAGTTTATTACTAAATAAATCTGGAATCTGTGCTGATGGAGCCCTGTTCCCCAAGTATGCTCCTTGCAGTGTTCAGCAGATAGTGAGGGTTCTGACTCCTTACCTGCAGGAGGGCATTTCTACTGTCTTCAGTTATCACGCTGGCATTGTGATTAGAAACAAAGGCTTTTCTAATAGTGTCCTATTGCATGTTTAGAGATATTTCAGTGTGACATCTTTAATAAAGAGGATTTGTGATTGGACTTAATTGGCCCTGTTAAAAAACATCCAGCAGACAGCAATCGCCTGTCCACAGAGAGGGCTGAGTCATGACACTGGCAGACTCCTGGGAGAAGCTCTCTGTGCAAAGCAAAGGTACTTATTGTTCAAGAAAGCACGAGCTTTCTTTCTGTTTACCAAATACAAAACCTGGTTTACAGAAAGCAGTTTATTTAGTCACTGTCAATGTCAATCAGATATGTTGTTTTACAGGGCTTACAAAAATATCTATGGCACAACGCTGATTTATACGCACACAAACACAAACACACACACTGGCACTTTCTTAAATTCTAAGTGGTTTGAACATAAATTTGTCTTTGTTTTTCTATGTTTTAAAGGAAACCATATAACTATGTAGAAAAGAAAGGACATACCAATGATGTCTATTTATACAACATTGGTTTATTTTTTTCTTGATTTTGTTCTGATACACCCCTCTTCAGTCTTCACTTGCCAGACCACCACCTACTCCAGGAAGGGAATGAGTCACCACAGAAATTATAAGATTGAGTGGAGGAAGTAGTATACTCACCTTGTGACAAAAAAAAGGAGGGGGGGGGGCATAGATCATTCTCTAAGAGCTATAAGAAACCCTAGTAAGCTTTGGTAGCTGTTCGAGAGACTTTGAATCTGATATCCACATGTTTTTCTTCTCTCAATTTGATTATATCGAGGTGTACTTTCTTGTTGGGACTTTAACTCTAAAAATATAAGGAGTCTCTGGAGAGGGGCTAGATGTGAGGAAGCTACTGTTTTGGCTGCTAAGCTTAAAACACTTTATTTGCTTGCTTGTTTATTTTCATAGGTTTCTATTGTAGTGTTCCTGTCCCAGTTTAATAGGAAAACACACACACACACACACACACACCACCACCACCACCACCAACAACAACAACAACAACAAAAACAGGTAAGAATTTAAGGGTAGTAATCTAAATCTTGATTTTGGCTTAGATGGAGACAAATAACTTTTAGGCCATCTTGACTCATGGAATCTTTTTGGGTTTAACCATCAACAACTTATTGCATCAACAATATGTGCTTTGATGTATAATAGTTGTAGTCAACAATATCAGACCTCTCTAGGTCTTTTCTACAAAGATTAAAGATCCTGAGAGGATCAAACTGCTACCCAGTGGCTTCATTCCAGAACAAAGTCCAAATAAGCTGAAAAGGACTAAACATATACTATTTATGATAACTGGCAGAAATTGTGATTTTCTTTTTTTATGTAATATATATTATACAAAATGGCAAAATATATATTTTATATGATTTATATACTTTAACGTATGTAAGTATAACTTATCTGAAAATATATTTTATACACACATATATTTAATGTGTATTTTAAAATATATGTTGTATATATCACACATAAAAGGTTAAAAAATCACAAAATTTGCCATCTATCCAATAGTAATATTACCTGGTATGCAAATAAGAGAAAAAAACACATCATAAGGAGAAAAATTAGTCAACCAGAATTGCCCCAAAATGACATAGCATAGATAATGAGTAAACAAGGATACTTTTAAAAATACTAAAACTTTATTTTGAATATTCAAGCTAGAATAAAGATTGAAAATGTTAAGTAGAGGCAAGGATAATATAAAAAATTCAAATCAAGATTCTAGAAACAGAAATTAAAAGGCCTAAAATAGAAAACATACTATTGAATAATTTCTTTCAAATCATCAGAAAACAAAAAGTCACATGAAATATCACTATCAGAAATGATCAGTTACCATAGTGGGACATCATGCTAGCGATATACATAATACAAGTGCATATATGTGCAAGTAATTCTACATAAAGTGGTCCATGCAATACATTTAAATAGCATCAAACAGGTGATAGAAGTAGACATATAAGGAGTTAAGAAGATAGAATAACTATGGTATTTAAAACTTACTTAAGGAAATAAAAGTATGCTACTACTCTTGAATGAACTCACACACCCAAATATAAGTATACTATTTAAAACTATAGTATAAAGCTGGTACCAAAAATAGGGACATATTGCTATTGGTATAAAATAAGAAAGAAATGGGGGTGATATAAATAATAATCATCCATGATAGCAGGTGGTAACCAATATTATCTAAGATAGCTCAATCAACAAGTAAATCTATTAAACATATTATTTGGAAACATAACAAAAACCGGAAAAAATGGAAGACAGTAAGAGGTATGAAAGATTCTTCCAAGGGAGTAAAGATAGATGCAAATTTATATATCTATCTAAACAAAAGTTCCTGCCACACTGCCTAAAATCAGCTATGCTGATGGTACATAGAGAAGAAACAATGGCCCAGCCAGTGTGGCTCAGGGGGTTGAGCTCTGATCTATGAGCCAGTAGGTCAGAGTTCAATTCCCTGATCAATGATTGTCTCACATCATTGATTTTTTTTTTCTCTCTCTCCCTTTCCCTTCTGCTTTGAAGTTAATAAAAAAATATATTTTTAAAAGAGTAAACAATGTCTTATTTTAATGGTTTTCAATGTTTTGAGTCATTCTGTGGACAATGCACTGAAGACTTAATTATGGTTTTTAATTTAGCTATTTTACTGTTCTTATTTAATATATTAACTAACTAATAATGTCACTCATTTTTAATATTGGTACCTAGAATTTCATTCTCTTGACTAACTGCTTTGGACAGTAGTGATAAGCAGTATTGTTCCTAACTTGAAGAAAAACCTTCTTTCACTCATGCATATCAAGATGTGTGTGTGTGTGTGTGTGTGTGTGTGTTTGTGTGTGGTGTTAATGAAATGCCACCTATTTTAAGAAAGGTTTTCATCAGGAGTAAAGTATAATTTTTATCATTTATTTTATTCATAAAAATAAAGTAATTGCTGAAAAGAAGTGTCATAATAGCTGAGAAATTAATAACAATTATCTTTATTCTTCACTATTAGTTGTCTATTAGTCCTGCTGAGGCAGCCAATCCAAAAACCCTGCTTCTGAGAATAGGGACTCATTATATAATGAAGATTAACATCTAAGAAGGCTTATAATTAAGCTTCAGTTCTTCAAGCAGTGTATTGGCATATTGGACAAGTGACCTAGGAGAGCAAATATCTAAATAGTTACAAGTAAGCTTAAAATTATTTCCCAGTAAGATAAATGGGAGTTTTTAAGCAAGACACCTAGGTAAATGCCATTGTTGGAAGCACTGCAGACTCAAACAGGAGAGCTCCTTCCAAGCAAGTAGTTTATCAATACAATCATGGGAGATTTATTAAGTTCCAAAAGAAACATTAAGGTTGCTTTGTTAATTCTGTGAAAAATATGGCAAAATCATTTATTTTAAAAATTCTACTAAAATTTGTTTCTTTGAAGAATAACAACATAGTTAGAAACTATATTTTGTTTATAATTCTCATCCTATATAAAATGATTTGAAAACTATTGAAATTTTCAAAAGGAAACAATTGTGGAAAAGTATCCCAATGACATTCTGCTATAAAGTTAATAAAGTCCAAACAGGAAATTAGTGAGAATAGAAGAAAAGGAAAATAAATATAAGCTATGTACATTAATGCTGTAATTTGCACATTTTAATTCTGAGGTCTTGTGAAGCAAGAGCAAAAAATGAAATGGTATAACACAGAAGAATGTTAAATGTATATGAAATAATATTTTTGCATTAAATTCTAAGATAAAATTTTTATGCAGACCTTTTAAAGTGGCATCAACAATGCTATCTAATAAAGAGGGAATATGCTAATTCACCATTATGCCCTCACAAAGATGGCTGCACCCATGGCTAATATGGAGGGGATATGCTAATTGACTGGCATGCCCTCAAAGATGGCGGCACTCACAGTCACAAGATGGCGGCACCCAGTTCTCTCAGTCCAATTGGGGCAGCAGGCACAAAGCATGTTAGGCCTGTCCCCCACATGTCTGGTTGCTCTGTATGCATGCCTCTGGAGTCATCCAGTACCCTCAGTCCCCCAGCCATCCAGGTCTGGCCCAAGGTGCAGGCAAGTCTTGGATGGTGGTTGCCCAGCTGCCCAGGGCCATCTGAGGCTCAGGTAACCAGGGCCAGCCTAGGCATGTGCTGCTGGCAATGGCAGCAGCAGAGGTGTGAGGGGTGTCACCTTCTCCTGATTGCTGGGATGCTTTGCACCTCTGAGGGCTCCTGGACTGTGAGAGCAGGTGGGCCAGGCTGAAGGACCCCCACCTCCAGTGCATGGATTTTCATGCACTGGGCCTCTAGTAATTTATAAGAAACGTGGATATATTTTTCTGTTCTTTCTTATAAAGAACCCCATAAAGTGAAATAAAGCATTAACCTTCAACTAAGTGAATGTGATTTTGTAGACTAAGTTGTGCAAGTTTAGTAATGTATAATCATAGTTTTCTAGCAAATTAACTTTATGCAGGAATATAATTTAGAAAACCGATGTTTGATGGCAAATAAATATGTTTACTATGTCCTTTTCTACTATATATATTTTTACAGTTATATTTATTGATTCTGATTATTTAATCCCGGAGATCTACCAAGTTAATTAAATTGTATACCGTATTTTCCGGCGTATAAGATGACCCCTTAATTTTACAGTTAAAACATAGGTTTAGGCCTATATTTGCTGTATAAGACTACCCCCCACTTCCGAGGCAACACCAGTTCTTTTTTAAATAGACCGCCTCTCTGACTCTGGCCAATCTGAGCAGGCTTTTTACTAGAACACAGTGTAGCTTCGGGTACAGAACATGTACATTGTGTTCTAGTAAAAAGCCTGCTCAGATTGGCCAGAGTCAGAGAGGGGGTCTATTAAAAAAAGAACTGGTGTTGCCTGGGGTAGTCTTATACAGCGAATATAGGCCTAAACCTGTTTTAACTAAAATTAGGGGGTCGTCTTATACACCGGAAAATACTGTAGTTATCTTTTTCCAAGGCCATTTTTAAGCATCTGTAGTATTCAGGGCATCGCTGCTTCTGGGGGGCAGGGTATAAAGCAGAAATCATATTTTATTCAGTGTTCAATATACTGAGATGTGTGAGTGAGTGTGTGTGTGTGTGTGTGTGTGTGTGTACTAGTATATGTTTTCACGAGGTTGGACAGATAAGTAGATGGAGACAGGGTCAGGAGAGCAATGTCCCATGTCTAGAAGCATTTACTCTGGGATATTTACTATTTCAAAATATTAAACTCATCCTCAAGATAAATTTACATGAGGGTGTTTTTGTTTTTGTTTTTGTTTTTTTGTTTTGTTTTGTGTTTTTTTTTTTTTTTGTGTGTGTGTGTGTGTGTTTTGTGTTTTTTTTGTTTGTTTTTTTGGGGGTGTGTGTGTGTGTATGTGTGTGTGTTTTAACACAAGGTATGTTATAATAGGCTACATTCTATTACTCTGCAGTAATTGACACTTCATGACTGAGGTTATCCAGTGAACTTACTGAGAAGTTCTAACTTAAGTAAACATAAGCTCATAAAAATACAGGGTTTTTCTCTTCTGTTCTTTCCTATCATTATACCAACCAGTAGAAGCCAGCACTGTTTTAATGGTAGCTTAAGTTGAAATTATGGAAGTGGAAAGAACCAATTAAACATTTCCACAATTATTGCTCTTTAACCCTGAAAGCTATTCCTTGCACTCCATTACAACTGCTACACTTCCTCCCAGCCTTCCCTAGCCTGGGGTAGGTTAAGGAGGAGGCATGTGTCATGACTCTTAAGGCCAGCAGGTTCGAAGTGTCATCTACCGTTCCCAGGTTTATGTTGTTTCATTCCTGATTACTTTGAGTACCAGTCTGTTTTTAACAGAATCTCAAAAAGTTTTATCTTTGTCTTTTCCTCTAATGAAATCTTAAAATGAACCTAACGCTCTAACTCACCCATTCCCAAATCTTCTTGCATATGTGTCATAATTGTGCAATAACTAAATTATCTCATAAAATCCCTGACATTTTCTCTGATGAGAAGGTTAAAGTGACAATAGATACAAATAGCCTTGCACTAAATATCACAGGAGTGTAAACAGATTTTAAAGAGAGTATTTGAAGCTGAAGAAAGTAGGGTAGGGTAGGTAATAAAACGGTGAATTTCATCAAATACCAGCTGTCATATGGAAAAAAAAAAAAAGTAGGAAAAAATTGTTCATGGGATGTAATTCATCTTCTTTTCCTAACTCTGTTACTTACCATTATGGGCTTCAATCTCACACCTCTAAAATGGAGACTATTGCTGAAACCGGTTGGGCTCAGTGCATAGAGAGTTGGCCTGCAGACTGAAAGTTCCTGGGTTCGATTCTGGTCAAGGGCATGTACCTTGGTTGCCTACACATCCCCAGTAGGGGGTGTGCAAGAGGCAGCTGATCGATGTTTCTCCCTTTGGTGTTTATAACTATCTCTCTCTCTCTTCCTCTCTGTAAAAAAACAATAAAATATATTAAAAATAAATAAAAAAATAAAATAAAATGGAGACTATTATAATTTAGCTGAATGTAGTGGACTCAAGTATTTTATCATTTCAAATCTTCTAGACCAAGGATTCTATGACAATCAGAAAGTAGATTTAATAGACCTCTATTGGTGATTGAAAAATACTCAGTATTCATTTGATGGAAAAGAGAAATATATTCAAAATTATTAAATAAAGGAATATACTATGCTAAATTAATAATATTAGTTTCTGCTAATAAGAGAAATGAAGGAGATTATACACTAAATATATTTAAAGTATCAAATTGAATAGCATCCTTATTACTATTTAGCCATTAAAAATCATGCAGACCATGTAACTTTTTTATGGGATTGGAATTTAGCCATTGCTCTTATTTTAAAATGTTAATGGTTGTGTTTTAACCCTTCCTATAAGGCCCAGATAACTTTTATCCCCTGTAACAAGAAGAACATTGTATGCATAAAATTAGAAGAGGCATATTTGGCAAATTCATAGTTGAGGAAAAGTTGCCTACAGCTGATCAATTCATACCTTGAGTTTGGTGTTATAGATTAAATTAATGAAGAACCTAGCTCTCAGGGAAATCTTATTAGAAAAAAATGTCTACATTATCTATCTAACCATTATTCTTAGAGCATGTAATCATTCATTCAGTTTTATCTATTATAGAACATATATTATAGGATATAAGTTAAAGCATATATTCTGTATAGAAGTGGAAATAAACATACTCCAAGAATCAGAAAAAAATGAGAATCTAGTCATGAGCAATATGCATTATCTTACATGCTGAAATTATTCTAAGTAATGGTTTACTTAGATAGAAATATAGAATTGGAAAAGTTATCAGGAAACCAGGGATTTATTACACACATTTTTTAAACCTCTACAAGATACTAGAAATTGTGCCAAGTGCTGAAATACAGAGATGAATATGATTCAGCCCTTCCTTCTTATAACAAACATCCTGGCTGGGGAGACAGGCAAACAGAAAAGACACTATAATGTGCTAAATGCAATGATAGAGACTTACACCAAATTGTAAGAAGGCTAGTGTCTCTCCTGGCACTTTCAAGCATGAGTGAACCCAGATCTTTCAAGGACAATGGCAGCCTTTCTATTCCTCAGGGATTTCAGAAAGGGGCAGCCCTGGTGAGGTTGATTCACAATCTCCCTCAGAAACGGATTCCCATATTAAATGTGCTCCACTGACAGGTTAGTTTTCTTTTTATTCCCTGGGGGTCATTTTCTTTCTCAGCAGGGGAGCTGATTCAGTGATCTAATTAATAGCACATTTTCATGTTGGAAACGATAAGTACAATGGTTGCCAACTAAGAGGTGTAATTTGGCAGCAATGCACAAGAGATCGTGATCTTTAAATTATGTTACTTCTTTGAATTAGTTAGAAGACAATGGTAATAAATGAAGGTCTAAGTATAAGGCCTACCTGCCACCTTCAAGAATGCAAAATTAAATGTATAATGTAGGTTGTATTTGTCTCATATATATATCAGAATTGGGTTAATGGAACCAATTATTTTTAAGGTTTTTCTTTTATTATAAATATGAGCCCAAGTTAGACTAAGAGTGCAAAACCTAGTAACTTGTTTATAGTAAAATCATCTTTGCAGAAAATTTATTTTTAAATTTTGGAAAACAAATATTTCTGAGTCTGCTGGTTATGTGCAGACTCCTATATCCTATAAATAATCTCTTTTTTCAAGTTTCTGACCTAAAATAAGTTAAGAATTGTTGCTTATGAATTTCACACAGAATTGAGAATAATTTCTTGCTGTTCTCAATTTCTTCCCATTGTTTCACAGCAAAACATGAAAATCTCATTGGCTAATGCGTCACCCATTTTACAGTGAATGGCCTTGACTTAATGTCACAGACATCCAGATTGGAGGCTTTTATTCAAACATATCATATCGTTTCAGCAAATGGAACAATCTGAAATTAAATTATACTTTTCTCTTTTAATATATACTTTTGTCAAATAAACATACAGTACCATATACAAAAATACATATTTCTTTCTGATAATTCTGATGCTTAGAATATTTTTTCATTACTCAAGGCAGATGTTGTATTTGTTCCATCCTAACAACTCATATTTCATTCATGACTTCAATTATCTGAATGTTGTCAATTGTTATTTAAAATTATTATTTATACAATAAAATGTCTTCTCTCCCTAGATATATTATAAGCTCTTTAAAGACAGGAGTTATATGTTTGAACTATCAGTACCCAGCCTAGACATTTATACCTAGTTGTTGTATAACCAAAGAATTACGATAATAACTAAAAGGAAATTGAGATTATTATGAATAAGATTCCTTCCAAGAATCATGGGAGCTCAGTAAAACTGGCCCAGATGTGTTTAATATGAGCAAAATTAGGCCATTAATCTAAAGATCTCTAACCAATAATATTAATTAAGTTTCTAAACATTTTGCTGAAGAATAATTAACCACACTTTATAGAGAAGGGAAAGAGGCAGATGGCAATAATGTACTGGGTCCTACTCAAATCTTTCATTGCACTGAAATAAAATGGAAACCAAGCATTCTGTCTGGAAAAATAATGTCTACATTATCTATTTTGATTTGACTCTAAGTGTTGGATCTATGAAAACCCTAATAACATGACATTTTTGCAAGATTACTGTTTTCCTTTCTAATAGTGTAGAACATGGGTTAAGAGTGTAATCTATTCAAAATCTTGTTCTACCACTTACTAGATGGACTTAGGTAGGTCCCTAAACCTTTCTGTACTTCAGTTCCCTCATCTATAAAATGGGGAAAATAATAGTTGTACCTACATCAATTGATCATTGCACAGATTAAAATAAACCACGCGCAATAAGCACCTGGAACATGATACATGATCAAGAATGACAATTACTTCTAGTTTGAGCCAAATCTGGTTTGTTTCTAAAATTGTATTTTTATGTCTCAAATGCATCCAGCAGGTTGTATTTACAGTATATTTTAGAAAACCTAATTCTTGTCCAGATGCCCTGCTTCAGCAATGATACTGAGTGAATTGTAATGCTTAATGAAAGGGGGAAAATTGGTTTCTATTTCTATGAACTCTATTTTACTCAACTATAAAACAATATACATAATTTGGACAACATCTAAAATTTATTTTCTGAATATACTCATATACACAGAATATTCATGAGAACACTTTACCACCCTCTCCTCAGTTGTCAATAATATCATCATTAGCCAACATTTATTGTTTACTCTGCACCAGACACTAGGGCAAATATTTTACATGGATTCACTTAATCCTAATAATCAATTTATTTCATAAAGCAGAAATAGAGTCTCAAGATAATTTGCTCAAACATTTCAGTAGTACATAACAACTTAAAATGTAAGTTTTTATAACTTCAAAGATATTGTACTTTCTCTTCTTAATAAATTAATTTTCTCAATCTATGCTTTCTATTTTAACTTGTGGCCATCAAATTTGCCTTACTTCAAAATTAAGGAACATGCCTACTATCTCATTGCCAAATACTTTCTGTGTTTTTAAAAACTCAATATCATAAATCTATTCTAACCATGAAATCTAGTTTAAACAAATTGTGATACAGAATAGTCCTGGGGTCATATCAATAAAAACCATATGCACCAAGAGAGAAGAATAAAAATAGTTTAACAACCTGATGTAATAAAAGAACTCCAGCCTGTTTTTATTAAATTATATCCATAATTATTTTTCTAATAAAAAATTGATATACATCATATGAAAGTATGTTGTACCAAAAATTTCTTAAAAATATAAAAATACCTACTATCCATACTTTGATTTCTTTGGCAATTCATTATAGAGTCCTCATTTGAGAATTAATTTAAATCTATTTTGAATTTACTTGAATTTTCATATCAGGAGAACAAATCCCTTAATTTCCTCCCAATCTATAAATTTATACTTATTTTTACCTTTTCTGAATTTATTTCTCTTAAGCTTCAAGGGGTAGACTCCTCTCTCTTCCTTTTTCTTAAAATGGGGTTGTAGATTTCAATCACTTTTTAGCCTTTACCATTTCAATGGTTAATGCGCACTAATCTGTTTGAGATGTTTTCCTAACCCATAGGCTTAGGGGTTCATTTCCATTGATGATTTCTGCTATGCTTTCCTGTATCTCTTGGCATTCTATTACCTATTACATCTTTCTTGAGGTATAGTAACAATAATTGTAAGCAGTGGTATCTCAGATGATAAATACCAGGTTCTGTATAATTGAATTTTATTTTTTGGTTCCCTTTGTCCTTCTGTATTATAATCTTCATCCCATTGGGTTTTTTAATCACCATAATGTATTAAATTAAAATTTTATTTTTAACAGAATCTTAATGACTATTAGGTCATATTAAATCATTTAGTAAGACAAGTTCTAGATTTTAAATATCAGCAAAACTTTACTAATTCTCCAAGATCTTTAACTTCCCAAATATAAGATGCTTAGGGAAGCAGAGAAAATGTGCGACATAGGCCAAATGTGCAGTCTGCCTGTCTCATTTTAATTCACACACAAATGAAATTTGGAAATGAGCAGCTTTGTTAACTATCAAATAATTCCAAAAACCCAGTTTTGACCAAGAGCTTGAGAGCATAATATTATTAAAGGTTTATGAATCAGTTTAGACTTTTCTCCACACTGACCCCTACTTACCCTCTGCCCTTTACTTCTGGGCAGAGATAAATTCTGCTTTTCACATAACATTTTATTATTTGTAATAACAACAATATTGTCACAAATTATTAAATCACAGTAGCTAAGGTTATTTTCATGTTTGGCCCTGTAGCTTATTAGCAGGGGGGAAATGAAACTTAAGCCAACTAAACACGGATACTAAAAACTAATTTGTAACAATTGAACTTTTCATTTACAAAGCTATTTATATTTTATAAAATAGTTTTAAAAATATGATCACACAGTGGTTTAGAACACAGACAGCCTAGGATGAAAAGCTGGCTGCCCAGCTTATGCTCTGGGTGACTTGGGGCAAGTTTATGAATATGTTTTGGTTTCCTCATCTGTGAAGATACCTCAAAGGGTTTTCAGGAAGATTAAATGAGCCAATGTTTATAAAATGCTCAGGACAGTGTCTAGCACATAGAAAGTGCTATATAATTACACCTGCCATTAAGGGAATAATACTTTTTAAGGCAGCTGTTACCATTGTCTTTCCAGAGCTAAGAATCTGTAGCTCAGGAAGATAAAGGACTGTCCTAATCTCATATAACTATTAAGGTTTATAACTCTGATTCAACCCCAGCCATTCCATTCTAAGTCAAACTTCCAGTTCTTCTCCATGGACATTAAATTCTGTAAATTAAATCTTCAGATTATGCATATCTAATCACTTACTTATGCATTATGCAGCTAGTAATTGTGATACACAGAATAAAATACCTTTATCCAGCACTCTTCCATAAACATTTTAGCAAGTACAAGATCACCTACTTCCAATACATTATGAATAGCAATCACATAAGTCTATAGATAGAAATTTCAGAAAGCTCTTATAAGAACACCCAAATGAATAGGACAAAAAAAGCATTTCAATATGGTGTAATGCATGGTCTGGGGGAAAAATGATGAGTTGCTACTGAAGGTCATTCCACAAAAGTTCCAGAAAAACCCCCACACATCAATAGTCAGACTCTTCTCTGGGGTGTGGTCTTAGCAAGCATGGCCTCTTTGGTCTCATTACAGAGCATTTCTATTTACTTTCCATGTGCCAGATGTTGTGCTAGGAGCTGGGAAAACAGAAAAGACACAGCCTGTTCTCAAGATGCTCACAGCCTGGTGATAGAGATATACCTGCGTTTCTAGAACTACAAAACAATAGGATTTCTTGCCGAAACTGGTTTGGCTCATTGGATAGAGTGTAGGTCTGTGGACTGAAAGGTCCCAGGTTTGATTCAGGTCAAGGGCATGTACCTTGGTTGCGGGCACATCCCTGGTAGGGGGTGTGTAGGAGGTGGCTTTTTTGATGTTTCTCTCTCATCGACATTTCTAGCTCTCTATCCTTCTCCCTTCCTCTCTGTGGAAAATCAATAAAATATATATATTTTTAAAAAGAATGTTAAAAAAAAATAGGATTTCTTGAGTATTAGAGATATGATCCAGATACCAAATTGTTTTAGTCATCAACCCTGGATGTGAGGTATACAGAGTTTAAGAAATGTTTGCAGAGAAACCAAGATGGCGTCATAGGGTAAACACCCGAATGCAGCCTACCACAACAAATTTGCATTTAGAATTGAAAAACAGGGGAAACATCACCCTGAAGGGCCAGAAGGCTAGCTGAGAGGAGGCTCTACCATCTGGGAAGGAGAAAGAAGGCGCAGTGAACCTCAGGAACTGTGAAGGTACAGAGAACTGTGTGCACAAAAAGGCAGCCTCAGAGTTCGCTGCCAGCTTGCTTGCGGAGCCCTGAGAGGGCGGGCTGAGTTCACTACCGGCTTACTCCCTGTGCATGGAGAAGGCGGCTGGCTTTCTTGTTCGGGAGGAAAACAGAACCACCCTATTGCGCTGATAGATGGCCCCAGACAGGGAGAGGCCAGACTGTCAGGCAGTGGGCAGAGATCTCTCGGAGGTGTGTGAAGCCAGTGGCCATTACAGCAGGACTCAGAAACCAGACCCTCGTAGGGAGGGGCTAAATAAAGCTTGTCTGCACCACCAGAGACTCCGCCCCATCCAAGCAGAGAACAGAAGCACTTCCAGTGGCTAGCTTCCTCGTTTGCTGCCAACAGGACTCTCCTAGGGAGGGGCAGACAGGAATCTAAGCTTGTCTGCACCTGTACCAAAGAGGTGCATGCGCCTACAACCAATTGTGCGGGATTCAACAAAGCTTGTCTGTGCCACCCCGAGACTCTGCCCATCCAAGCAGAATACAGAAACCCTCCTAGCTGAGACACTTCTGATCCTCATAGCCAATTGGCTTGGAGATCAACGCTTCCCAGTGATACCAACAACAAGCAAGGCTTAACAACAAGACTGCACACACAGCCCACAAAGAGCTACACCAAGACTGTCCACCCCAGGTAACTGGGAGGCTGACTCACTGAACCATATAGGACACCTTACCACACAAAGCCACCCTACCAACTCAGGGAAGCTGTGAAAATGCCAAGACAAGGAAATAGATCACAAACAAAAGAAATGGAGGAAAAGAAGAGATTGGATATAGAGTTCAAAACCATGCTTATAAGGTTTTTCAAGAATTTCCTAGAAAAGGTTGATAAGACCTATGAGGAGATGAAAAGGGGTCAACAAGAACTAATAAGGGATCAACAAGAACTAATAAGGGGTCAACAAGAAATAAAGAATACATTGTCTGAAATAAAAAATATTATACAGAGTCCTAAAAACAGAATGGAAGATCGCAAGAATCAAGTCAAAGATTTGGAACATAAAGAGCCAGAAGACACTCCTCTCAGAAGCAAGAAGACAAGAGAATCCAGAAAGTTGAAGATAATGTAAAAAACCTCTGGGACAACTTTAAGAGAACCAACATCAGACTTATGGGGGTCCCAGAAGATGAGAGAAAGCAAGATATCGAAAACATACTGAAAGAAATAGTGACAGAAAACTTCCCCCACCTGGGGAAAGAAATAGACTTACAAGTCCAGGAAGCGCACAGAACTCCAAACAAAAGAAATCCAAAGAAGATCATATCAAGACACATCATAATTAAAATTCCAAGAGCAAAAGACAAAGAGAGAATATTAAAAGCAGCAAGAGAAAAGCAGGTAATTATTTATAAAGGAGCACCCATACAATTGTCAGCTGACTTCTCAACAGAAACCATGCAGGCCAGACAGGAATGGCAAGAAATATTGAAGATGATGAATAGCAAGAACCTACAGCCAAAAATAATCTACCCAGCAAAGCTATCACTCAGAATCAAAGGCCAGATAAAGAACTTCACTAATAAAAAAAAAAGCTAAAGGAGTTCCTCACCACCAAACCAGAATTATATGAATTGCTGAAGGGGGTTCTTTCGGAAGAGAAAGTAAATAAAGATAAAAACTACGAACAACAAATACGTAACTATCAACAAGTGAATCTAAAAACCAAGGGAATTAAAAAAAAATCTGATGAACAATATTAACTATTGAATATAATAGAATCAGAGATATGGAAGGGGAATGGACTGACGATTCTCTGGGAAAAGGGGAGAGGGGGGTGTGGGAAGAGACTGAACATAAACTGTGCACCTATGGTTGAGGACAATGGAGGGTGAGGAAAGGGCAGAGGGTGGGGTGGGAACCTGGTGGAGGGGAGCAATGGAGGGGGGGGGGCGGGGATGAGAAACATTTGTAATAATATGAACAATAAAGATTTATTTTTTTAAAAATAAATGTTTGCTTTTCCATAGATATGTCTCTTTTTTGTACTTTTTTAAAAAGAGCACATATTACTTTTATAATTTAAACATTTTAAAGTAAAAAAGAAATCATAAAAACTGAATCCAATACAGGGAATCTAGGCAGAGGTAAGCAAGGGAATCAGTTGGAGCTGTGGGAAGATGTACGAAGAATAGCTGTAGTAGTCATGGGAAGTGTTTGACTCTGTCTATGCACAAGAGTAGGAAGAGTCATAGGAAAGATTTATGGAAAATGTGATGCTTGTTCTATATCTATAAGATTTGCAAGAGTGTCAATTGTCTACTATGCAGATAATGTGGGAGAGATATTTTAGGATTTGGGAGAAGCATGCATGAGGTTGTGGAGGAATGAAGCCCTGTGGGATGAAAAGGGAATGATCATCGATTTTCCTTTGACAACCCTAAAAAATACACTGCAGTGATGAGTGGTTAGAGATAAGGCTGCAGAAGCAGGCAGTGCCCAAAACTTGATGGGCTCTGTACAACCTGATGAAAATACACTATTTTTATATTATATAGTAAGCAAAGAGCTATCATGGTGAGGTTTATGATTTCTAGTGATTGTTTTTAGATCACTTCCTAGGCTCCACTCAATCATTCAATAAATATCAAACGTCTTTTGAGAGGTAGGCATGGTTCTATGCACTACGGACACATCGAAGAGCAAAGAAGACAAAAATCCGTAGTATGCTGAAGTCGGTTTGTGAGAGCTTATTTTTGCATTTGAGCAATTTTGCAAGCTGGTCATTAAACCTTGGTATCATAAAATGTGTATAATAAGAATATTTACACCACAGAAATTGGACTACATTACTAATCAGGGTTCCCCCTCCCCAGAGAGCTGATTGTTAAACATTTACCAGTCTGCCACAGCAGAAATCCCAATCTCATAGAGTTTATATTTAGCATAAATATATAGTTGCATCTATTGCATTGTATTTAAAATATATAGCTTACAGTTTATATAAAAAAAGTTCTATGAAGAAAAATAAAACAGGGTACAGTTGATCAAAGTGAGATTTGTGGATGGTGAATGGATAAACTACCCTGTGCAGAACCCTGAGTTATGAGTGAGCCTGGTGAGATACTGGGAAAGTAAGGCCACAGCCTGTGCAATTGGAACAAAGTGAGTGAGAGGAGGAGCATTTAGGAAGTAACAGTGTAGAGAGGAAGGACCAGCATGAAAACGAGAAGCTCCCTTCTTGTATGAACTCTGTCCTTTAGGCTGCATGAAATGGAGAGATATTGGAGAGTTTCAAATAGAGGGAATTACATAATCTATCTATGACAACTGTCATTTGATACTTCTGTTCAGCATCCAAACTATAGTTGTATAGCTTTATAATAACAATTGCGCTTCATGAAACTGCATTATACCTTTTCCCTAAATGCAGCTTTGGTTTTAGGATAGCAAACCTGTGCCTAAAAATTCTTAACCTCTCCGATTTGTTCCCACACAAGTTGATTTATATCACCCCTTAATGGTGCAAGCAAAAGATGTGGTCAGTGAAGAGAGGGGCAAACACTACTTACAAGGCAAACACCCTCCCCTTTCTCCAATAATTCCAGAGGGATCTGCAGCTCCAGGCTGGACCAAACTACTGCTTTCCTCATGGCTGTCCTTGGCCAAGTCCAATGAATTCTTTCCTGGCTAAATGGAAGAGGTGGCTATTTCTATCTCCCTGTTCATATGCTAACCCATGAAGACAGCACAAATTCTATATTATAGGTTTACCTCTTATACCTATTCTTAGCAAATTGCAATGGCACAGGTTTTTATTTAGGCACATTGATCTTTTAAGTGGTAAATTCGTAGAGGTCAGAGGCTATGTTTCACTGGTTGTCATTAGGAAGGAACTATTTAATAAATATTATAATTCTAAAGATGTTGATGATTGAGCAAATGCCACACATAAATAATAAAAATTATTTTAAGCCTGAGACAGTTTTAGAAATTATAAATAGAAATGAGTCAGAACCAGGAGGTTTGGTATAAGCTAATGCATAGTCAACACACAGAACCAAAGAGAAGACAAAGAAGAAGCAATAGTACAGAGTCACAGTCTGCATGACTTCTTAAAGTGTCATAGGCAGCTGGTTCTACCTCTCGCTTTCCAGTCACCATGCCACCATGGCGACAAGAGAGGCTGAGTTTATAACAAGAAGAGAACGAGAATGTGTCTGGTGAGCTATACTAGAGAAAAAGTAAACAAAATGTTTCCAAGTCTTGCCGAAACCGGTTTGGCTCAATGGATAGAGCATTGGCTTGGGGACTGAAGGGTCCCAGGTTCGATTCCGGTCAAGGGCATGTACCTTGGTTGCGGGCATATCCCCAGTAGGGGGTGCGCAAGAGGCAGCTGATTGATGACTCTCTCTCATCGATGTTTCTAACTATCTCTCTCCCTTCCTATCTGTACAAAATCAATAAAATATATAAAAAAACAAAAAAACAAAAAAACAAAATGTTTCTAAGTCCTTGATCACTCAGTAATGTTATGCAAAGGACATAATGATAAAATAATTTATGTCTCAAAGGCCTCAACTATGGTAGCCACTACATTTAGTAGTAAGATAATGAGAATATTTTAAATTATCATTCAGTCATAAAAATAATTTTCATGACCATAAGGCATTTCTTTAGGTGTATTAATTTTCTCATCTTATTTCTGAGAATGAATGGGTAAGCTAAATAAATTAGAGCCATTTTATTTTAATCAACAGGGTATTATTAATCAGCTGAGTTTTCATTATTTATCATTTAGTTTATGATATGAGATTAGTGATTTAAACATGTGGGAATAGTATACTTCCAAGAAACAAATAGCATGTTAGCATTCTCTGTGAATTCTGAACAATTTAATAAATAGATGAAATAGTTAACAAGTACAATTTGGGAACTTCTTGAGGTACATATTATTGATAACATGCAACATCAATAGAATGAATATATGCCACTTTCTCTTCACTCTGATTCAATTCTTTGATAGGTGTAGCAGCAATCAATATAATAAGACTCAGCACTTCTCCATCAAATTTGTATTTGGTACATAAATTGAAAAATAATACCTCTTACTTGTCTAATATAGAAACATGTATAATACAAAAGGATATCCATTCCAGTCATTCAATACATGCAATGTTTTACATTTTCAAGTCTGTTTGGAAGACTAATATTTAAAATATAATTGCATTAATTATACTTTCTTGCATTGATAAAATAGGATGATGGCTATTAAAGACTGCTAAATTTTGTGCAAATAATAAAGCAAAGTAGAAAATGAGTCAGTTAATGCACTTATGTAAGTTACTTCTTAAAATAATTTAGTGGATTTAAGTAGTGACTGAACTGGCTAATGAATATGGTGACAATTAGAAAACTGCATATTATCACATGAGCCAGACTTAATTTTTCTAAAGACAGTGTTTTTTAAAGAATTTACAAATTGACAAATCTCATAGAAAACTAAAAGCAATTTTTATAACGTTTTCATGAAAAAAAATCAGCTGCTTCTAACCTATGTTTCTTAAATAGAATTCTTTCTATATCAATGTTTCTTTTCTTTTTAGTAGATTTTTCAGGTACCAAAGCTAAAATATATCCCAAATAAACCCATATTTCAAATAATTATAAAAGCCTATCATTATCTAGTTATGTTCTGTGTATCCAAACAGTTATGGCTTTGTAATAGTTAAGATTCCATCCATTTAATATCACTAATTATTTTCCCTCTGCAGCTTTGATGGGTTAGTTATAGCCTGGAATAAAAAAGCACTGTGGTAAGGACAACTGTACAGCAAGGTTAAGTGCCTTCTTGTCTTCAGTACCAATAATTACCTTTAAACAAAAAAAGCCTGTTTTCAGATTTGACAGTTAATTTACTAATGAGTATGTGGACCCAATTTATAATAAAGTAATATTGACCAGAAATAATCCTACATTGGTACTCATCTGAATTATTTTATTGTTCATGTCCTCTATTAAATAAATTGGAAAGGATTAATTTTGCAAGATGGGATTGTCAGAGACCGCTGCATAAACTAGATGCATGTCAGCAGTAAATTTAATTATTGATCACAATACAATAGTGCTGAGTGTTTCAATCCCCAAACAGCTTCCAGTAACTATCAGCAGATTCCAAATATAGAGACTGAAGTAAAAATTTGATTGCAAATGACTACATTTTTAATAAATAAATATTTCATCAGCACTAAATAAAAGTTTAATTTTCCAGTACTATTTAGATCATTCATCGAACCAAGGAGCGATGAATGAGGGTGACTCTCTTCAAGATACACATTTTATTTTAATGGTTTGATGGTCTCAGTATCCATGGGGTTATTTTGCTGCCTTCAATTTGGCAGAGAAATAAAACTCGTAAATAGAAGGCCATTCAGTGCATACCCTTATGTTGTTGGAAAGCATAAAGTGGCATCTGACTGGCTTGGATTCATATCTAGAACCCTGGACCACTTCCTCCTGCTACACATTATACTGGCGTAGCAAAAAGATCAGTATTGGTATTTAACTTGAATTGTGGCAAGTTAAAAATAGTTGAAAATTGAGAAATTCATTATGTTGATAGGCAATAAAATATGAAATAAATAAGATTTTTTAAATTGAAATTATTTGTATACATGAATTGCTCACATTTTGGAACAGCCTTTACTAATCACAGTGGACATTTATCTTAACTGATAAATCATTTTGACATAATATAAAATATTTCTTTAGCTTAGCAATCAAACAAATTTCCTTTTGCTCTTCCTAGGATTATTATTAAAGAATCAATGAGTGTTTATTGACATACATTATATATAGAATGACTGAGTTAGATGATGAATTCAGCTTCCATGAAAATAGATAAGATATTCATTTCAGAGCTGCTTTCTATGAAAACTTGAATATCCAGTATATTCAATATTCTATTATATAGTCATAAACATTTATTTCAAGTAATAAAATAAAAAGATATAGTAGCATTACTATTAATATTTGTATGACTAAGAATATTTATACTATAACTAGTGTCCCAATAAAAACATAAAGTTATTTCATACTATGTGATGGTAGAAGTCATTTTATTTTAAATCAGAAAAAAAGCAAGAAAATTTTCTTACTAAAAAAATCTTAAGGGAAAGAAACATGCCAATAGCTTTAATCAAGTATTTATAGAGTGAAATCAGTGCATATGTTGATTAAATCATTTGATTCATGCAGCCTATTTTTAATTTGGCGTAATACTTTGGAAATTAATATACTATTTTAATTTTGATAAGCATTAGTAAGGGAAAAAGTCATCATTATTCTAATAAATTTTTAACATGTATCTTGACAATTTTTCAATTTCCTCTGACCTTTTGAACAATAGCTCTACACATAATTCTTTACTTTAAAATCCATCACTTGGCTTGAAGTAGAATTTATTCTCTATCTTGAATTTGAATCCAGTTATTCATTTTTGTAGTACTGTAATAAATTAGTAAATTAAAAATAAAAGGTTTAGCTTCATCGCAGAACGTATTCATTTATGTGACAGCATAGTACATTAAAAAGAGCTGGACTTCGGGACTAAGCAGAAGGCAGTTCAAAACCTAAATCTGCCACTGAAATCCATATCATCCCAGCATTTTTGCTTACCTCCTCCGATTCTCAATTTAGTTATCTGAATTTCTAGAAATTACTTTTAATTAAATAATAGTCTAACTTTAAATATATGTCATCCAGATTTAAAAGCAACTTTTATAGTTAAACTCATCATTATTTTGTTAGACTTCACTTTCAATAGAGTAAATAATATCCCATACATTATATGTCATAGCATATATCATACATGTTATGCATATTCTAGCACATCATTGAGTGGTTTGGAGACACCACAGCACTTTAAAGATATTAAGAGAATCAAGTAATATTAAGTTCATTAAATCCAATAAACATCACTATCAGAACTTGACAATGAAGTGAAAAGGACATTGTTTTGTGTAAAGTAAGACCATTTATACAACAAATAACAGAAAATTCTAATTAGACTGGGTGAAACAAAGAATGTAACTGCGAATAATAGGAGGAAAATGTTCTCTAGACACTGTCCAGAAAAGGCTTGAAGTCCATTTGTCTGCAGGCTCTCATCTTGGTCCATTTCTGAATGTTTGCTTCACTTTATTCTAAGTCCTCTCATGATTGCAAAATACTTGTTTCCTTTCTCATCTCTCAGGGTGTAGGAAAAGGCTGGCTCACTGTCTCTGTATGCCCCACAAGCTAAGAATGTTTTTTACATTTTCAAATAGTTGAACATTTTTCACAAGAAGAGTAAATATTTTTTAATATATATTTTAAAAACATGAAATTTATATGCAATTATAATTTTTCCATGTCCATAAATAAAATTTTATTGCCGTGGCCAATGTGCCACAGTGGTTGAGCATTGACCTATGAACCAGGAGGTCATGGTTCAATTACCAGTCAGGGCACATGCCCGGCTTGCAGGCTTTATCCCCAGTGTGGGACTTGCAGGAGGTAACCAATCAATGATTCTCTCTAATCATTTATGTTTCTGTTTCTCTCTCCTTCTCCTTTCCTCTCTGAAATCAATAAAAATATATTTAAAAAGAAAGAAAGAAAGAAACACAGTCATCCTCACTTATATACTTACTAGTAGCCCTGCGCACAGATCCATGTGTGAGTAACTCACTGCTGCTTGCCTCAGCTGTCCAGCCGCCCACTACTGCTTGAAGCTCAGTGCTGCACCCTCCTGTAGCTCTCTGTCCACTGCCATGCCCTCCTGTAGCTCTCCACCATTTGTAGATTGGTTGTAATGTTACAGCATAATGGATAATTACCATATTTCTTTCTCATTATATAGAATTAATAATCTGTATTATTAAATAATATATCTCTCTCTATATATGTATAAAAGCCTAAGTGACCATTACAATGATTGACTGGCCGCTATGACATGCACTGACCACCAGGGGGCAGGCACTCATCACAGGAGCTTCCCCCTGGTGGTCAGTGTGCTCCCACAGCCAACCTCCCGAGGTCATTCCCCCAACTGGCCAGTCCCAATTGGCCCCTATTGGGACTGGGCAAGATGGCCCAATCGGTTCCAATTGCCGGCCAGGCCAAGGGATGCCACCTTTGCATGAATTTGTGCACCAGGCGGCCAGTCCTATCTAATAAAAGAACAATATGCAAATTGACTGTCACTCCAACACACAAGATGGCTGCCAGAACATGGCCATCAAGGGGAGGGACCAGGCCTGCAAGGGAGGGCAGTTATGGACGATCAAGACCTCAGGGGAGGGCAGTTAGAGATGACCAGGCCAGCAAAGGAGGGAAGTTGGGGGTGATTGGGCCTACAGAGAAGGGCAGTTGGCAGGGACCCAGGCCTGCAAAGGAGAGCAGTTGTGGGGGACCAGGCCTGCAAGGGATGGCAATTGGAGGTGATCAAGCCTGCAGGGGAGGGCAGTTAGGAGTGATCAAGCTGGCAGAGGAGGGAAGTTGGAGGTGACTGGGCCTGCAGGGAAGGGCAGTTGGGGGGGAAGGTGGAAGGGCCCGCCAGGCCTGCAGGGAGAGCAGTGGGTGGGAACCAGGCCCACAGGGGAGGCAGTTCTGGGGAACCAGGCCTGTAGGGGAGGGCAGTTAGGGGGACCAGGCTGGCAAGGGATGGCAGTTAGGGGTAACCAGTCTGGCAAGGGAGCAGTTAGGCATTGGTCAGGTGGGCAGGGGAATGCTAAGGGGGTGATAAGGCTGGCAGGCAGAAGTGGTTAGGGACAATCAGGAAGGCAGGAAGGTGAGCAGTTGTGAGCCAGCAGTCCTTGATTGTGAGAGGGATGTCTGACTATCTAATCCAATAGGATCGGGCCTAAACGGGCAGTTGGAATTCCCTCAGGCTGGGCTGAGGGACACACACCCCCATGCATGAATTTTGTGCACCAGGCCTCTAATATATTACAATGGCAGGAAGAATTGAATAGTTGCAGCAGGGAGAGTGTAACTTTACCAACTATAGAATGCACATATTGAGTTCAACTTGAGGGACAACTATAAAATAATCCCATACAAAGGGAAATGCTACAGACACTGATGATCTAATATATCAATGTGTGGATTTCTGTTTTAAAAAAAACCCACTGACCCCTGGCCAGGTAGCTCAGTTGATTAGAGCATCATCCCAATACACCTAGGTTGCAGGTCCAATTCCTAGTCAGGGCACATATAAGAATCAACCAATGAATGCATAAATAAGTAGAACAATAAATCTCTCTCTCTCTCTCTCTCTCTCTCTCTCTCTCTCTCTCTCTCTCTCCCCTTTTTTTCTTTTTTTTCCTCTCTCTCTATCCCTCTCCCTCTCTCTCTAAAAAAATTTTTTAATTAAAAAAAAAACACAAAAAAAACACAGAGGCAAATGAAATGGGATTACCCTAACTGGCTTAATTTTCCTTTGCTATCCAATATGGAGGCTACTAGCCACTTTTACAAGTGTGACTGGGTCTGAGACTGCTGTTACATAACTTAAATATATTTTTCCATTCGTCCTTATTAACAGAATCTTGATTTTATTCAGGGAGGTGATATATAAATAAATAAATAAATAAATAAATAAATAAATAAAAACCCTGAATATTCTGCCTCTCTTATTGACAATTATTTATTTTATTATTAGAACAAACAGAAAAAGTCAACAGTTATTTGTTTGTTTTGTTGTCGATTTATTTGGATTGTAGGATGGGTTTGTTTGTATTTATGTAGACTTTTTTCCTCTAGTAATATAAGAGAGGGCTCAAGATATAAGAAAAATGTATCATATTATGATATACTTAATACCTTCTGATATGCCAGTATTTAATTAATTCTCTGTTCTTTTATGTTTAATATGTTCTTAACCAATTCAACTTTCAATATAATGATTGACTTTGATTTAAAGTACTGGTCTTTTCTATATTTGTTTCACCTATTTTATAAGACCTTGTTTTCCTTGGAATACATTTGAGATTGTGTTCCACAAAACAAAACAAAACAAAACAAAACAAAAAACAAAAACAAAAACACTCATGAACTGTAATAAAACCCTCTTTTAAATGTATTTATTTTTCATTCATGTTATCCATGAAAGTAATTACATTTAAGTCTATTGGCATGCTTAATGGGGGTGTAAGCCACACTGAAACCCTTAATAGGAAAAAGATTTCAATATATTGAGTCAGTGCTGTAATAAGTATGATATATTAGAACTGGTATTACAATACTCTGTATTGATTGCATTTATTTTATTTAGTTCTATTTATATAATTTTTGCCATTCATCAACATAAAAATAAATGTCTGTTTCAACTTTCCTTTGGATTCTTTCTGCTTCAGAAATTTCTGCTCTCTCCATTCTTCCTCCTCATCTTTCTAAACGGGGCCTATGAAAAAACACATTTTTCACTTGGTTTACTTTTTACATTACTTACATTTATCTCTAATATATTTCAATACTACTTCCCTAAGTGTTATGTCAACACATTATTAACATAAAAGGAAGAAAAGTTAAATTGCTTTTATTTGATGGTGAGTAGTTAGGTAAAACTCTGATGTGAATCAAACATAATTTCCTGAATATATCTTTACTCAAAAACCTCTAGCATTTTAAACAAGAAAATCCATACAGTAATTCCTGCCTTCACTGGCAATCAGATTCAGATAGCCACAATCAGCTTCAACAAAACCACAAGTCCAAAAGGCATAAAAGGCTCCTGGCATCAGAGAGAGAAGTTGTCCTGAAGATCTTGTACTATAGGTGAGACATAGAATTGTCCTCAGGGCAGAACAAATTGATTTAGTGTGTGTGCATGACCAAGTAAACAGTAAAGGGTAAGTAGTACAAATCTAAAAGTCTATGGGTAGATTAGAGAAAAGAATATATTTTTTATTGATTTCAGAGAGGAAGGGAGCATGAGAAAAAAATATAAAAATCAATGATGAGAGATCATCACTGAGTGGCTGCCTCCTGCACTGCCCACAATGGGGATTGAGCCCACAACCCAGGCATATGCCCTGACCAGGAATCAAACATGACTTCCTGGCTCATAGATCAGTGTTCAACCACTAAGCCACACCAGCTGAGCCGGAGTTTCACTTTTAAAAAATTATCCAGGTGTCTGGGAGGACACTGGACTCTAGAACCCTGGAGAGCAGCTAAAAGACCATCGCTGTGGTCTAAGAGAAATAGCAGTTCGGACCAGGGTGAAGACCCACTCAGATTATGGGTATTTTTCTAAGGTAGATCTCACAGGGCTTGCAAAAGAATTGATTGTGGAGTGTGAGAGAAAGAAAATAATAAGCATTCAAACTTTTAAACCACTTGGAAAATGTAGTTGCTATTTCCTAAGTTGAAGAAGTCAGAGGAACATTTTATGTGGTAAAATAAAGAGGTTGTTTCAAGACTTATTAAGTTTGGAGGTACCTTTTGGGCATCCAAGCAAAGATGATGAATAAGCAGCTAATCTTTAGGACTGCAAGCAGGGTTTTAGATACCAATTTTTTGTTATCAGCATATAAATAATATTCAAATCTATGTGGCTGGATAAAGTCATCCAAGAATTTAGTATGAGTAGAGTAGAGGTCCAATGTAAGAATGCTAATATATTGCAACTTTTCAAACTCTGGAAGAGGATATCAAGTGAAAAAAGGGGTTTCAAAGAAAAAGTAATGACAGACTTGGTCACATGCCATGGACAAAGAATAGGCTCTTGGTCACGTGGCTGTGGATTTCAGGAAAGCTAAAGTAAATGGGAGGAGGGGCCACCTGAAGCAGATAGGGGAAAGGGCAACTTACTTGAACAGATCTGAAAGATTATTGTTGACTGTGGTGTAAAATGTATCTAAGAACTAACCTTGGAAAATAAGCAAGCTGTTTATCCCAAAGAAAAATATCTCATATATAAATTTGAAAAGAACAAACATGATAAATAGACTGAATTCCAAAGCAAGGACACTTTTACACACACACACACACACACACACACGTCTTCCATATCAGCCCAGGAAAGAAATACATCATCAATGTTTATGAGGGAGATCATAGAGAAACTCTCAATATCTATTGGAAACTACAACCATTATTTATATGTAAATTACTTACCATTTTCTATTAATTTAATATCTCAATACAACTTTTTAAAAGAGTTTTCTCATTTCAAATATTTCTACGAGTTCTAGGAAAGGGAAATTGCCATATGGCAGTATTCTAGCCCAGAAATCAATTACCTGAGAAAATTCATGTAACAAACGCACTGGTTCAGGTATTGTATTATCTAAAAATTAAGATTTCTGTTTTAACAAATGGGTTGTCTGGTTTCCCTAGCAACTGCGAGTGAAAAGTGACAGAAGAAAAGCAGTAGAGAATAGACCAACCAAAAAAAAACAGTAATTTCAGTCCATTAGATATTAGGTGAAAACTGTTCTGCCTAGTTCCATGGTCCCTGAGACCAGCATTGTTTCACTATAAAGTACAATGATTAATGCTTATTATAATGGACCTACATCATCATGAAATGGTTAAATTAATTCAAGCTTATGATCTTATCTACAGCATGTAGTACAATTTTGAAATGATGTTTATCAAAAGTGATTAAAAGATTTCAGAGATTAGCTTTTATTCACCCAGAAATACTTTTCTGATGTCAGGTATAGGAAGCATTAAGTACAGCTGTCAAATAATTATAAATGATTAGAAAATAATTAATAATTATATTAGTAAATAGTTAATATACAAATTAATCAATTTATTCAATAAAAACTTATGACTGAAAATGTATTGTTCTTAGCAATGAAAAGAGAAATAAGACCCATCTTCCATGTTTTAGGGCACATGGGTCAAACACAAGGCCCGCGGGCCAAATCCAGCCCACCAGGCCTTGCGCTGTCATCACTGCACTCCGCTGTCAGTTTATGACATTGTCAGTTTATGACTGTTCAGTAAACCATTCGGCCCGCGATTTAGGCTGGATTTTAGATTTTGGCCCCTTCTCTGATTGAGTTCGACACCCCTATTTTAGGGGCTAATACTCCAGCTGTAAGAAAAGAATTGATGTCGCTGGGACCGGTTTGGCTCAGTGGATAGAGCGTCGGCCTGCGGACTAAAAGGTCCCGGGTTCGATTCCGGGCAAGGGCATGTACCTTGGTTGCGGGCACATCCCCAGTAGGGGGTGTGCAAGAGGCAGCTGATCGATGATTCTCTCTCATCGATGTTTCTGACTCTCTATCCCTCTCTCTTCCTCTCTGTGAAAGATCAATAAAATATATTTAAAAAAAAAAAAAAAAGAAAAGAAAAGAAAAGAATTGATGTCATCCAAATTTCTCAACAACTTTTGAGGACCAATGGAAAGTTTTTTGCATGGACATTATCAAGCTATTGTAGGAAGAGGTCAACAAATGTAGGCTTCCTAATAATGAAATGCTGAAAGTTACTACATAAGATATAAATCTGAAATTGGCATAGAGAACAAGTAGACAACATCTCCGATTTCTGTAGCAGCTTCCCAAATCAAATTTATGAGGCAGAACTGTAATATAATGCTAAGTATTTTGACGACTGTTGTACATTGAAATGGTCTCTCCTACCACAGCTGTAGGACAACTAAACCCAAAAAAATATAATTAGATATTTTTAGCCAAACAATAAAGAGTAAATACCAAGAGGATGATAAAATTGTATAATTTGTATTGGATTTGAACTCAAGATCTATGACTATCATTAGTTTGCCAGATACTCCAAGATGAATTTCTGTCTACTGAATTGTTCTACTAGATTATCCTATTCCTTTAAACTTGAAGCAATTCTGTATATGAGATCAACTTTTTTACAAATACATACAGAAAGATGCAATAATATAATACAGTCATAGCAAAACATTCAGTGTATCTGAGTCAAAATTCAAATTTCTCTTCATTTTTTAAAACAAAAAAGGTCTGAATCTTTTTTTCCCTTTTAATGGTACCATAAGTCTCTCAGATACACAGACATGAAATCCACACTTGTGATGAGTTTCCAATTTTTTAAATCACCAGTCTGGTCAATTCTCCCTTTTCCCCCATCTACAGTGCCATGGCTTGTAGTCTAGCAGCTACCTTTAAATTATAGCAGGTCCTTAAATAAATAACCCTGTTTTGTTCAACATCATTTCATTATATAACATTGATGAGATACTGTAGTCATTAACTCTTATCTATATCAATTAGCCTATGGTAAAACTGGTTTTGTTATACATCATTTCGCTTAAAGCTGAGAAACCTATCTATGTTGTTAATTGAGCACTTACTCCATTATCCATACTATAGTCAAAATGATCTAATACATAACTATTATTTTAATACACAAGGTATCTTGCCCTGGCCAGTAAGGCCCAGTTGGTTGGAGAGTTGTTCTGTACACCAAAGGATGGCAAGTTTGATTCCCAGTCAGGGCACATGCCTAGGTTGCAGGTATAATCCCTTCTCAGGGGCCTGTATAGGAGGCAACCATTTGATGTTTTGCTCTCTCTCCCTTCCTCTCCCTAAAATAATTTTAAAATCACACACAAAACACCTAGTATCTCCTCATTGTCTACAGGCCTCCTCAGCCTGGCACCTAAACACCTAAAGACATGGTCTTTTATAGAGACTCTATGCTTATATATTTAATACATCTTCTATTGCACTCATACACTCCAGTAGTATGGAATGGCTCATGTTCTCACCTTGCTCATTCTGGCCCCTCTGTCTACGAGGCCCTTCCCAGCTTTCTGAACCATGCTGGCTTTTATCCTGTTTTTAGAGCTTGTCCCAGATGTCATTACCTTGTGGAAAATTTCCTTAAAGTATCTATTTTCTGTATTCTCATTCTTTGGCTGAGCACATTTCTGTATTCATGCCTACCATTTTGAAATGCAGTTATGTTTATCTGCTTTTCCCTACCACAAGGCTGTACACTGTTTGGAAATTAAACATGTGTTTTATGCAACATTGTCCCAAGATCATTTTCACTATGGAAAGCAATTAATAGGTAAGCAATATATATTTGCTAAGTTATCTATATATACAAACCCTAAGCGACCATTATAACCAAATGACCAGAATGACCAAAACAAACGACCAATGCTGTGAATCACACACTAACCACCAGGAGCAGATAATCAACAAAGGAGTTGCCCCCTGGTAGGCCCTGAGCTGGGATGGGGAATCAGGGGTGGTTGGTGGTAGATGCAGCCCCTTTCCCAAGAATGCTGAGGGTTGGCTCCCTTCTTGGGGCAGGTGTACAACCTCCAGTGCCTCATCTCTCTCCCCGGCTGGCAGGCCCCAATCAGACTGGCCCTGATTGGCCCTGATCACTGGCCAATGCATGAATTTGTGCACTGAGCATCTAGTATTTAATAAAATTCAATAAGTATCCAAGTTCTTTTAGTCTGGATCTTATTTTTTTTTAAAATATATTTTATTGAGTTTTTACAGAGAGGAAGAGAGAGGGATAGAAAGTTAGAAACATCAATGAGAGAGAAATATTGATCAGCTGCCTCTTGCACACCCCCTACTGGAGATGTACCCGAACCAAGGTACATGCCCTTGACCGGAATCGAACCTGGGACCTTTCAGTTCGCAGGCTGATGCTCTATCCACTGAGCTAAACCGGTTTCAGCTGGATCTTATTTTTTGTTTCAGTTTATTTTCCCCATCAAACTTGTTCTTAATCCCAAAAGTTTTACTCATCAGTACTTTAGAACCCTTGTACTTTCTTTGCTCCAATATTTGTTCATTCCTTTGAATTACCTCACTCTTCACTGCTTTCACCGGTCCCATTTTCATGATCAAGGTGTATAATCATGGAGGGGATGCTTGGATAAGCAGGCTTTCTGGACTTTCACATTAGGCCTATGACTGCCTTGGGTAAATTATGCAAAGCCTTACAGGTTATCCTTTAAGAGTTTACCCTAAATATTACCCTACACTATTTTCAAAACTACTTTCCTCATTGTACAGTTTAGAAATATTTTAATGAGGTCTCTGCTCTACTTTTAGATGTCTTCAAATGTCTGATGTGTAATAGTAACATTTATAATACTTCTATGCAGATGGAAATTCCCAAGCAGAATCTGGTTTTCAAAAGAATAAAAATGGATTCCTGGCCACAGTGACTCAGTGGTTTAATGTTGATCCATGAACCAGGATGTCACGGGTTTGATTCCCTGGCAGGGCATATGCCTGAGTTGCAGACTCAGTCCCTAGTATGGGTTCCGCATGAGACAGTGGATCAATGATTATCTCTCGTCACTGATATTTCTATTCCTCTCTTTCCCTTCTTCCCTCTGAAATAAATAAAAACATATTTGTTTAAAAAAGGAAAAAGAAAAAGAACATGGAAATGGAGGGGGAACTGAAAAGAAAACTTCCTTTAAAATTGGTCAAGTGATATCATTTTAAGCAAGATATGGTAGGAGTAGGAGAATTTCAATCATTTTAAAAAGTCTTTCATGCAATCTAAAAAAAAAAAATCTCTTTCATTTGGGCTTAGATTGTCTAGCATTTTTTTTTCACATGTCATTAAATTCTGGCAATAATGCAATCATTCTGCCCTAACCCTATTTTTAAACCAGTGTCAACTACATAGTTATTTCTGCTTTTCCACCCAGCATGTTGAAAAATATGCATTAAAGAATAACCAAATCATGCTAATGTAGAATATATTCTTTTAACAGAAAGCCCAAGAGCTGGGTGGCTGTGTCAATAAAGTCCTGGTACCTGCAGTAACTTAGCTGAGCATGAGATTGGCAAGTTCCCTATAATTCTATAAGGTACCCCAAACATGACATAGCAATGCTTCTACTGTGGCCTGCGTGATTGCTTCATATGAGATATCTTTTTTCTTTCCAAAACAAATTTCCTTGCTATATTCATTTGTCTGTAGTTCCCCAAAAGCAGTGATATTCCCCTATATGACTGCTGATTTCAAGAGAATGAAGGTCTTTTCTGTGAGTGTCCATCAAGCTTCCAGTTCTCAAGGAGCCACAAAAATGTGATCCTTTGAGCTCCTGAGTGACTGGAAATTCTTCACACTACATTATTGTTTCAGCAGCTCAAGCAGGGACTTTTATCCTATGTCTGCTCTTTATTTCTCAAAGAACAGAAATAGAACTGCCAACATGCCACAAGGGAAGCTATTCTCATTGTCAGGTCAAACTGTAGTCCTATTAATAATGCTAATGGAAGTGGGAAATATCATACAATTATAAAGATGATTGTTCTTGCTAGAATTTTACTCTCTCGATTTGAAATAACAACTTTCTCCTACTGGAAGGGAGCTTTAGTTTGTTGTTTCTTTCTTATTATGAAGCAAAGTTGGAAATTGTGTGCTTTCTCCCAGTCTGGTATTATCTTTAGGTAATGGATTTCGATGGCAAGTGAATGCATCCTCTAATTACAAATTGTGTTTTGACCATTTCAGAGGATCAGTTTATGGCTTATTTCATACTTTCCTGTTTGTTTATTTTTTGAGTTCTGATTTAATAAGATTTATCCACACATAATACAGGAAACAGAAGAATAATTCAAATCTTTTGCTCATCTCTTTCATATTCTAAAGAAGTGGTAGCAAAATTTTTCTGTAAGGAACCAGATAGTTAATATTTTAGGTTTTGTGGGCTATACATTCTCTGTTGCAATGACAGCACTGCCATCATAGTGAGAAAGAAGTGATAGATGATACATAAGTGAAAAGATGTTGCTATACTCCAATAAAACTTTATATAAAAATAGAAAATGGACTGGATGCCTGTCTGAGAGGAATTACTCTGTCAATTTATTAGAGAACACAGTTATTGTGGACTGAAAAAATACTAGGGACAATTATTTAAATGATAGTGGCCCAGTGCATGAAATTCATGCTTGGAGGGGGGTTCTCTCAGTCCAGCCTGCACCCTCTCCAATCTGGGACCCCTAGAAAGATGTCTGACTGCTAGTTTAGGCCTGATCCCAGCAGTCAGACATCTCTCTCACAATCTAGGACCACTGGCTTCTAACTGCTCACTTGCCTGCCCGCCTGATTGCCCCTAACCCTTCAGCCTGCCTGCCTGATTGCCCCTAACTGCCCTCCCCTGCTAGTCAATTTGCTTCTGATTGGTCAGTTTCTATGCCAGTCAGCATCAAAAGCTCTGCCTCTAGGCAGCCATTGACTCCTCACAGTTCACCCAGATTTGGTTCTGATTGGTTGGTTTTCTGTGCCAGTTAGCATCTCCAGTCCTATCTCTGAGCCTGATCAAAGAGGTGGGGTTGATCAGCAGCCCCCGCAGATGCCTAGAGAGAAACAGAGGTGCAGCTGCTGGTGAAGCCAGGAGAGAAAGTGAGAGGCAAAGGCTTATCAACAGCTGCCATGGAGGCTGCGGGTCAGACCCTGCCTCTCTCTTTGGGCCTCTCTCCGGGTCTGATCTGCAGCTCCCTAGACAGTCAGTGTTGGGTTGCCAGGACAACCCAGAACTGACTGCAAGACTGAATTCCGGTGTTCAGTCAAGCCTTTGGTTGGTCGTTACTGACCCTGGATCTTTATATATTAAGATAGGGAATAACTGCATTCAATATTCTTCTGTTTGAATCATATTGTAGTAATGGTTTTATTACATTTTAAAACTTTTGGCCTGATGAAGACATTTGGAAACTATTGTCCATAAGCACATAGCAGGTAGGCAAAAGTATGCTTATAACTGTAAGTAAGCAAAACAGTTAATTCTTGTATTATTATTTATTAACTAGAGGCCCTAAGCATGAAACTTATGCAAGGGGCTCAGCCTCGGCCCCCATGGCGCTGAGCTTAGTCCAGAAGGTCATCTGGAAGAAAGTCCGGTCTAATTAGCATATCACACTTTTATTATTATAGATTTCTAAAGGCCCAGTGCATGAAATTTATGCACGGGAGAGGGAGTTCCTTTAGCCCAACCTGAAGTCTCTTGCAATCCAGGATCCCTCTCTCCTTACATCCTGCCTGCTCGTTGCTCCTAACCACTTAGCTTACTGCTCCCTAGTGCTGCTGCGGAGGCGGGAGAGGCTCCCACCACTACCACTGTGTTCGCCATCCATGAGCCCAGCTTCTGACTGAGCAGCGCTTCCCTGGTGGAAGCACACTGACCACCATTGGGCAGCTCCTGCATTGAGTGTCTGCCCCCTGATGGTCAGTGTGTATCATAACGACCGGTTGTCCTGGTCATTCCACCATAATGGTTGCTAAGGCTTTTTATTATATATATTAGTGTCTGGGTGCACAAAATTCATGCACAGAGGGTGCCCCTCAGCCTGACCTGCACCCTCTCCAATCTGGGATCCCTTGGGGGATGTCCAACTGCCAGTTCAGGCCAGGGATAAGGCCTGAATTGGCAGTTGGACACCCCTCTTGCAATTTGGGACTGTTGGCTCCTAACCGCTCACCTGCCTGCCTGCCTGATCACCCCTAAGCACTTTGCTTTCTGGCCTGCTTACCCCCAACTGTCCCCCCTACTGGCCTGCTTGCCCCCAACTCCCCCCTGCCACTGGCCTGCTCGCCCTCAACTGTTCCCCTTCCCACTGGCTTGATCATGCCTAACTGCCCTCCTCTTCTGGCCTGATCACCCCTAACCACTTCTGCCTCGGCCCTGCCACCATGGCTTTGACTGGAAGGACATCTGGAATGTCTCCGTTCTAATTAGCATATTACCCTTTTATTAGTATAGATTTCGTTATTTGTTTGTATTGCAACTATAAACCTTCTTTTACTCACCCCTGTAATATGCTTGTCATCAATGCTATACTTTACTTTTACCACTCTTTACTGTATTTTCAGCAAAATTGAAAGGGAGCCTGTATGGTTCTATTCTCTGTAATACACTAGTTATATTGGCTAACGTAAATGTATCTTTATTCCCATAATTATAAAATTGTAATTTGGTAAGATGCCATTAGCCTATTCTGAGGGATATCATAAGAAATAGCCATATGAAACTAGATACTCTCCTCCCTCTAAGATGTGAATATAGACAATAACCCTGAGTTAAACAGTGCCTGAGAGAGCCAGAAGAAGCTTATCTTCTTTGTTAACTTTGTTATCAGTATCCTGTGTTTCCAAGGCAACTGGATTATTTTTAGATTATTGATATTATGAATTATCTAATTCACATTGTGTTTTCTTTTTAGAGGTTAGTTGGAAGCTTAAAGCCAACTTGTGAACTCTCTCTACTAGGACAGCAAACTTATCCTGAATTTTGTGAACCAACTTCACCCACAGATTCAATTTTTTTCTTTACCCCACCTTCATTAATTTTAGAAGTTCTTTTGTATTTAGTTGTATGGATTTTCACATATGGTTTTAAATTCTTCTTTGGAAACAGAGTTAAAATAAATAAATGTTTTTATCTTAGTATATTGTTAATTGAAGTAGTAAATTATTGTAATTAATTATGTAAAGGAATGATGTCAGTAACATAGTGGGAGTCACCCATGATCAGATATCATTGGTGCCTCTGTTTCTGCACATGGTTTCTTTATTAACTTATAACTTTGGGTTTACTATTTCAGACAAATAGCTTATGTCTCATCATGGTTTACCATAGCAACAGTAAAAGGGAGCCATAGAATTGTGAATATTAAATTTTTATTAGGGATTCAATGCAAGTTTGAAGGCTTTGTTATACTGGATAGACATAATACTTAATACAATACAATGAGTTGTCACTAAACATAGAATGAAAAATTTAAAGACATGGGGTTTAACCATGAAAATTATCTTTAATTGGAAAAGGAAATCACAGGCCACTGTCAAACAGAAGAATGATGTAGAATATTATAGCAAATTATTCTGAAATTGGTATCTAAATTATTAAATATACATTTCCATGGTTTTTGTGATATATATATATATATATATATATCACAGAAACCATACACACACACACACACACACACGTGTATTTTTTTTCTTTAAGTAAGATAAATCTATTACAACTAAAAAACACATTTTTTATATAGCATTTACATATTTTCTACTATATGTTTATTAATTTTCCACTGGTTTTTCATTTTTTCCTAGTCCTAATCATTTAATTATATAGCCTACTCCATCTACATTGACAGTAATATTAAAAGTAGCCTAACATTTACAGGATGCCAAAAAAAAAAAAAAAAGCTTTTGTCCCAATTAAACTCCTGCCCCAATTAAAGTGAACTTAATTAATATGTATTGAACAGCTTTGTCCTAGGTTTGTTTATGCAATATCAGAAATAGGTAGGTGTGAGTGGTGTTCACTGGACAATACTCATCCAAAATAAGTTAAAATAGGTTGGATATATAGATTTGAAAATAAAGTTACTGACTGAATTTTTCACTTTATTTTATATTATTTTTATGCTGCTGGTGTCTTTGTGCATTTGCATGGGAAATACAACCAAATTATTCTCTCCTGGAAGTATCTTACCTGGAGTGGAGTAAAGGCAAATAATATAAACAAAGATAAACAAAACAAAAAAAAAATTGTAATGCCCCTACACCCCAATCATAGTAATTCAATTAGACTGTTTTTGGTAAACCCCTTGAAGACACTAACACTGCAGTAACCTACTTTGTAAGCTGTAATAGCACATATCCCAGTGGTTCACACATCCTAAGTATGAAAATACAAAAGAACATCTAAACTCTGAGATAAAGCCATCTTCTAGAAGTTCTTCCTTTTCTTGAACGAACAGATATAATATTATTAATGAAGCACTCCCAATGTGTCAGACAGAGAAAATACTGTTACCATCATAATTAGCTAGTCATTAATATTAACGTAGGAGGAAGCAAAGGGGAGGCCAGCTATTACAAGCATGGTCATCGGAGCTGTTTCACCAGGAAGCTGCCACTTCACACTACCCAGGAAACCACTGCCCCATTCCCTGAAAACCAGTGGGGGAAAGGGGTCCTAGGGGAAGATGGACACATGCGCAGTGAAGTTGGGGTAACCAGGAAGGCGCTTGTCTGTCAGTCTCACCTGAAAAAAAGAGAACTGGTTGGAGAGAGTGGACCTCACTGCAAGCATGCAAAAACCCTGACGCCTTCATCAGATAGGCTCCTGGTTAAAATCCCAGGAGACAAAGGCATTGTCTCTCTTGTTCTTCTTGTTTCACTCCTGCTTCCCTGCACACCCTTGTTCCGTGACCCACACTAGCTGGCCATGTGGCCCTAGGAGCTGCATGAGGCATGTGGACCCACACGCAGTAGACTGCAGCTGGGGGCACAAGCTAACCTAGCCAGATGCTGAACTGGGCTGTGCAAATGTGGAGGAGAAGTTCTGGTCATAGCTTCGATCTTAGCCCTGCAAAAGACAAAATGGGACTTTTTTCTCATGCTGGGATGGAGAGAGATGATACCTTGGACATCCAGGGGCTTAATTCCACAGAAATAAAGCTTTTTGCAATATCTTGTTCTCCCTAGGTCCTCAGGAAATTCTTATTCCTGTGGCACCCGAGAAGCCCCATTCCACCAGCAGCAGGTGGGACACAGAGAGCACCCCACAGTAATAGTGCTAGATGGCGTGGCAGGTGAGAATCCTACCGTCCTAGGATTTAGATGCTCTGTGACAGAGCAACACTAAAAATAATGTTCAGGTTTGAGCTATGAGAAAGAAAAGGATCTTTATTTTCTCAGGAAATGTCATTGATAGAAAGTGTCTGGGGGGAAAATAAAACTGCATAAAATAAAGATAAAACTCAATACCCATGAGATAATTTATAATGAGAAAATGAGGTGATATAAAATTCTGAAAGAAATAGCCTAACAATAGGGAAAGCACAGATATATTCTGTCTAATTGCATTCAGATTATTTAGTTAATATTGGATCTTTTGCAAGATCAAAAATACTATGCAATTACATGATGTTCAGGAAATGATTATATACTTTATAAATAAATGAATAATGATGATATGTTTATGCATAGTAAATATTAATGATAAGAAAGAATAAAGTGTGAGATGAAGAATATTCTATTCCACCACTCCCTCCATTTTACAAGCAAACTTTATATATGGTTTAATTTAAATAAATTTCAGATATTTAGAAAAATACTATAGATTTCCCTTCTAAGAGTATCCTGTTATTTCCTTACAAAGCCATAAGTATGTCCAAAATTTTAAATATCTTCACAATGCAAAATACAATACTGACACAGTCAAATTTCTAAGAATAAGCAAACTAATAAGCAGTAGAAAAATGCCAGTCCTGTTCTCCTAACTAGGCTTTCAGCTCCAGAGACTGGTAACAATTTAATCATTGAGCTACTTCAATGACATTGAAAAGAAGTAATAAAATCATTCTATTTCTTTATAATTCAATAATATAATTCATACCAGAGAAGTTAAAATGTATTTCACACATTTAAAATACATTTTATTGCTATTACATGTATTTTATATATTACCAGAGGGAGAAGCTAAACAACTCGGATAGTATTGTAACAGACTGAATTCAAGAAAAAAAAAAATAAATAAAAAAGGCACAATTTAAACTCTATTTTGTATTTTAATAGGATCAGTTAGCAAGTTTAAATTCCCTCTGCTCATTGTGCTTTTAAGTTACAAATGATATCTAAAACCATAAAGTAAAAGCTGGAAGAAAATTATTTTTGGATTCCCTAATGCTGGAGAAAATACATACAATGGGTTATATAAAGAAATGACCTTTATCTGCCAAAGTAATCTGAATATATTTCATGAACATTTTTGAGTAGTCTATAAGAAAGCAAATTATGTGATATAAAGTTGTTAAAATAAAAGTTAAGTGAGACAAATATCCCAATTTAAAAATCTAAAGCCACAGAAATAAATTAATGCAATGTAGCCAGTTACAAAAATGCAAAAAGAATCCTTTTTTTAAAATATGTCTCTATTTCTGTGACTATTAGTAAGAAGCACATATAATAGTACTTCATGCTGTACCATAAGATACCCCGGTATCATCGTCTATAAGACCTTTGGATTTATCCTGACCTCCTCAGAATGGATATCCACATAATTGTATGTTTGCGGACCCTTGTGATACCACTTTGATAATTCTTTGCAAACCTCCATTAGAAACAAAGGAAAGCCACTTCAAGAGTGTGCACTTACAACTTACTGTTTACCTATACACTCCTAAGATCAAAACCCCCGGTCTGACTGTTTTTGTTAACAAGGAGCAGTAAAAGTCTTCCCACATACTGAGTTTTGGTTTCCATTTTACAACCTGAGATGACAGACGGCACAAAAATGATGAGAAAACTGTGGGGAGGCTTCCAGAAGATTGATTCTCTCATCAGCTGATTCTTTTCTAGTTAGTCTTTTATTGACTACAAAGGTAGAGCCAATGCAGAAAAGGAAAACCAGGCTGCCCTGTTTAATCCTGGGGGCATTGGCAAAAGGTGATCACTTTTTGAGAAAACAGAGGCCTACAAGGAAATCAGCACACTGTATGAGCCGCTAAGCTGATTTAAACACACAAGGGATGCCTGGGGTTGAGCTCAAGATCTCTGAGGTGTGAGAGGGAATGAAACCATCCCACAGACTAATATTACTGAGCTGTAGTAGCAGGTGGTACAGTTGATCAGTCAGGAACCTGTCATTTGAAGAATAGGCCAATATATCTGAGAGACATGAAAAATCCTTCATTTTTCCCCCCTCCTTCTCACCAAGCGTAAAAATCTTATGATTTTGAACTTTTGGCAATTATCAACTACAAGTTATGACAATGTAGGCCCCCATGACAAATGAGCAAAACCAAGATGTAGGTTTATTTTCTGATATTTGTTTAAGGTTGCAAACTATAATACGTCATGGTGGCTGAGCCAGAGATTTAGTTATTGTTTTTTTCTTTTAATGTTTATTAATTTTAGAGAGAGAGAGAGAAAGGGAAAGGGAGAGAGAAAGAAGCATCAATTTGTTGTTCTACCTATTTATGCTGCCTTCCTTGGTTGACTCTTGTATGTGCCCCGACCAGAACCTGCAACCCTAGTGTATCTGGATGATGCTCTAACCCAGTTCTGTTGTAAGTCCGTCTGGAATGATCCTTTATATGCTGTCAGCATAACTTGCGATCTGGACAACCCAGAAAAATCCATGTGGAGTTTTCATGGCTAGATAGAGAAGGAAAGACTCACATTTCCCTTCTTGTTTTTGTTTTGTTGATTTTGTGGTCTTGGCAGTCACTTTTCTTATGGGCATGCTATTACTTAAACAATTGCAAAGAAAAGTCTGCATTTTTACAATATTCCCTGACTAATTGGAGTCTTAGAGAGAGTGTAAAATGTTAAAATGTGATATTAACTTTTATTTATTATGACTATATTATATAATCCTGCTATTCTCCATTTGCTGATTGTTACAGACAATTCAACACCCATTGAAGTCTGAAGAGACAAATAAATCATAATAAATGAAATACTACATGGTTTAAAGGGGCATTTTCACTACCACCAATTCTGCACCATGAACATTTAGATTTACAATATAAGTTAATAAGAATGTTATTAAGATATATTAAAACTAAAATGCCATCAATTTTTAATGCATCTAATTTTAAATATGATGTCCTGAATTGAGAGAATATAATATTTGATTTTGATTTTGTTTACAATGCATCAGCCATAGAATGCCTAACTAGTGGTCTTCTTTTCAAGTAACCTGTTATGACAGTTCATATCATTAATGATTATACCAACAATTATTTTTTAATGTCCAACAGATATCTTGTAATTTCCCTAATTCTAGAAGACTTTGGGGTGGTATTTTTTAATATTTATAATTAATAAGCAAACAGGATTAATTTATCTGTTTATCTCCTTACTGAATTATTTTCTATAATAGAGCCCAGGAATAATATACCAAAAAATACCAGAAAGAAATATAAATCAGAAGTAACTTTGCAGAGGATAAATTATTCTTAGAACTTTAACCTACTAGGTTTTACATAAACATTTGCAATATATTGCCTTCTCATTACTTCTCCCAGCTCTTCAATTTTAACCTTGATATAATGCACTAATGCATGAACTCACATCATGGAATTATCTTCTCTGACTACAATCCTCTGTCTTTATGCCTCCCTCACCCTGTTATACTTGCTGATTTTATATTGTCTCCAGTGCTTTGATACATGTCTATTATAAAAGTCCATCAGCTCCCTTCTGCCTTCATTTATCTCCCTGTCTCTGGTTACCCCATAACAAAGATCTGTCCTTCATGCTAGAGATGATGTTGCAGACTTTCTGATTGTCAGAAAATGCCCAACCAAATAGACAGACAGTATTAGCAGGGGCAAAATCAAGGAACAGGCATGTGGCTGGTGCTCAGGCTCACTTGGCCAACACTGTGCAGAGCAGGGAAATCTGTCAGAACCAGAGGTCAGACTCTTGGTGAGATCACAGACCCTTGGGCTGTGGAAGCTGTGAACTGCAAGAGCAGGGAAGCACCACCTCTTTACTGGCACAATCAGGAGTGAACGTGTTATCGGTGGGGAGCTCTCTTCTTCACACCTGCTGTTGAGAGATATGGGCTTCTTGCCATATAAGAAGGTTTTGTCCAGCCAACGTGGTTCAGTGGTTGAGTATTGACCTATGAACCAAGAGGTCACAGTTCAATTCCCCGTCAGGGCACATGCCCGGGTTGCTGGCTCGATCCCCAGGGTGGGGAATACAAGTGGCAGCTAATCAATGGTTATCTCTTGTCCTTGATGTTTCTCTCTCCCTCTCCCTTCCTCTCTGAAACCAATAAAAATATATTTATTTTATTTTTTTTAAAGGAATTTTCTGAGACTCACATGAGAGAATGAGTGGCATTTTTTTTTTTTCCCATGGAGTTAAATACTCAGTTTTCAAGGTCCCATTTCCCTCCGTCCTCTATGGATGTAGAGTAGCTGTAACTTCAGCAGAGCTAGGATAAAAGCTGTTGCCAGAGTTTCTGTTTGGTAGTTCCACATGAAAAGGAAAATGGGGGGCGGGGCCTTGAAACCTAGTTCAGTATCTGGTTAAAACTGAAGTCTTACTTCCCCACTCTGACTTGAGCGGAGCTGCAGAGCCTAACCCCCGGGCCCGTCACAGCTGACTCAGGGGAAGCTGCGGAGACCCTCAGGGGTCCCCCACAGGAGCAGGTATAGAGGCCAGAGCCTCCCCACGAGTTCAGTCCAGGATTTGGATACGGAATTCCCCTGGACGGGCAGGTCTGTGAAATACAGGATAAACTCTCTCCTTCAGAGTGCTTGCTGGCTGATCACTCTCCCGTGCATTCTCCCACAGCACACAGTCTAATCCAATATCAGGCTAGCTTAGTTTGTGTTCCCCGCTGTGATCCATCAATCCATTGCTTGTGGGGTCCGCATGGCCATGGACCAAGTGGTTTCTAGGAACACAGCGAATGCAAGAGAGCCACAAGAGCCAAGAGAGCCAAGAGAGAAAATTCTTTGTCTAGGGCCGTGGTCGGCAAACTGTAGCTCGAGAGCCACATGTGGCTTTTTGGCCCCTTGAGAGTGGCTTTTCCACAAAATGCCACGGCCTGGGCGAGTCTATTTTGAAGAAGTGGCATTAGAAGAAGTTTCAGTTTACAAAATTTGGCTCTCCAAAGAAATTTCAATCGTTGTACTGTTGATATGTGGCTGTGTTGATTAATAAATTTGCCGACCACTGGTCTAGGGATTACTAGTATGTATTCCCAAATTTTTGCAGGCTTGCAGTGGCTATATCCTCTCACCAGTGATTTAGGTCCCAGGTTAAACTGGCAGCATCTGCCCTTTGTCACCCCAACTTTACTGCACATGCATCATCTCCCCTTTGCTAGACTCCTTTCCTCATTGGTTTGCAAGGAATGGACCGGTGGTTTCCTGGCGAGTGTGAAATTACGCTGCCCAGATGGCCAAGCTTATAATGCCTGGCCTCACTTTCCCTCCTTTCCTGTTATAAATACCTAGCTAATCACAATGGTGTCAATAGTACAGCAATCGTATGATGTTTCAATACAGAATCCATTCTGGGCCTTGCAGTGTGAGCCCTTCCCCAGCCGAAGCAGAAAAACAGCTACGCAGCTGAACCTGCATCAGGTGACAAGCACAGTGTATCAGCCTTCACACTCCAGGAAACACCCGTCCCTTCACTGGTGGGATAGTGATGCTGGGGCCCAGGTCTTGGAAAGGAGCTGTCAGACAGGCTGAGCCTCACCTAGGAAAGGCTGGCGTTTCTGTGATTGCCCCTCAAACCCTGTACCTGGTTAGCACCGGCCAAAGGGGCTTCAGGTACTGCTGTATCTGGCACAGAGACTTTCTCAGCCCTGAGGCATGTGCAGTTAAACCAGAATGACCGCTGAGTGACCTTGCCTTCATTATAATAGTAAAAACACACCCCTGGGTGGAGATCGGACATGCTAATGAGACACGCTAGCATGAAGAAGCAGGTAAGTCCGCTGCGCAGGTGCCTCTAGACACTTAGACATCATCTTCTCTGCCTCCACCCTTCTAACACTGTCTCCTGGCTTTTGTTCGGGAGCAGCAGCCATTTCTTTCTCCCTTAAGATTCTGTTTCCCTCCTGCACAGAAGCTTTTGATAAAAACCTCTTGCCTAAGTATTGTTTTGCGGTGAAGTCTGGATTTCTATCTCAGGAGTTTCCAAGAATCCTGGATTCCAGTAACACTTCCCCAAGCGGTAACCTCAGTGTAACAGCTTTCACAACCGATGAGGTGACAACCCCCTCCCAGGCACATCCTGGGGCTGGGATCCACGCCTGGCCATGGACAAGGATCAGCTGCCGGAAGCGCTGGGTTTCCGTGGAATTATGTAGGAAGCCAGGCCTTCTCTGCATGGCCAGGCCACGGGGGTTAAGTCTTAAAAAGTTTAACCTTTACTTCTGAGGGATTAAAAAACCAAAATGAAATAAAAGTTCTAATAGTTCCTTTCCATAACCCAATTTTTATGTGCTCTGGATTCACATCTTCTCCAACCCGGGGTAGAGGGTAGCACCTGCGGTCTCAGTCCTGCTCCCCCTTGGCTGGGCATTGCTGGAAAAGTCACTAACCTGCGTCCACTTATTCCAATAGCAGTTGGGTGCTTTGCTGCCCTTTTAAGCAGCAATCCTTATTTAATTTCTATGCTGTTTCCTGCATCGTCAGTTACAAACCGCTCCTCTGTGTGCAGGTTCTCCTTCTCAGGGAAAAACTTTGCTGCTGTAATTACAGAATCTTGAAAACGAATGTCTTTAATGTTTCCAATCTAACATGTAAATGTTTCTCCGTATTTTTTTTTTCTAGTTTACTCTTTCTGCAGCACACAGCCTCACCACCTCTCACTCTATATTCTGTTAGTTATCCATCATATCTTTCATGACTTCAATTTCTTATTGACACATTTCCCCTCCTCTCATAAAATGTTCCAATAAGTCAAAATACAATTTAATAAAATATCTGATTGTCTTCCAGCTGTCTTTGCTCCGCATCTTCCTTTTCAGTGCACACTTTTTAAAAGTTTTCCTGTTTGCCTATTCACTCATCTCCTATTTTTTATTAATCAATATCCACCACCAAAGCTTCTCTCTATGAAAGCTACTATATCAGCAGTTACTGGTGAGGGTAAAACCTGTTAAGTGTTTTGTAACTATCAGAGTTCATTCTTATTAAATGTCCTCAAATTTTCAGTTTTCTACCAGTCTTTGATTTCCTCTGGCTTATTAGCTGAGAAATTCCTCCATCTTTAAATTATTTATTCCTATCCTATCATATTTAGCCTGACCCATACTAAATAAAAGTATTGAAAAAAAACAAGTATATAAGCAAATTAAAGTGATGGAACAAATACATTAAATTTTAATAGCATAAAAATTATATCTACATGTATGGTGTTAGTCTCCTCTCATATATTATGTGTTTATTATGAGTCATACGAATCTGCCAAAATAAAAATTACATATATATAGATGTAAAAATATATTCAGATATTACATGCATATTTAAACTATGTATTTAAAAATAAGCTTTACCAACTGTGTATTTGTGTTACTTTTCATTGGGATTAATTCTTTTCGGTATTATAGATGCTTTGTGAGATAAGCTTTCAATGATTATTCTCTAAAACTGTGGCAGTTTTGCCTTCAGCTATGCATATGTTATATATGACATGCATATTTAATGTAAATATCACACACATAGATGAAAAAGTATGATTGGACAATTTACCACTTACCTTCAATGCTGGAGGTTAAGAGACATTTATTTTTGAAAAGAAATTACTTGGGTAAAAGATAGACATAGCTTCTCACTGTCAAACCAAATGTAATAGTAAAAGAGGAAACGCCTAGAAAATGTAAACATACAATGGAATGGGTAGATAAAATAATAGCCTTGTTTATCTACATTACCAAAAGATGTATTTCAATATTCTCTTTGCCAAATAGGGGGGAAAAGTAGTCAGGGAGAGTTTTTCTTCTCAGACTCTAAAGATAGAAAGAGAAATTCTGTCTAAGAATACATAAATTGTAAATGACATTTAACAGATATCACATGTGAAAGTGCCTTCAGTGCACTATTTCCAATTTGCTTAGACAACCTGAAAGTAAGACATCAAGATAAGTGCCCATAACTTGCCCCAGAATGGCCAAGCCTTAAAGAGAAACAGTATTTTCTGATTGAACTTATTACTATTGATTCGCAAGGAAGAAGTTGCATTCAAATGTGTATTTTCAAAATAACACATCATACACTAAAAACATCAAAATATATCAAGGCAGTGCTTAAACAAAAAGGAAAATGAGGATAAAACTACAATAATTGACATGCAAACATATCCATTCCAGCTCATAGTGGCAGTCTAAAATATGAATAATTTGTCTCTTTTAATATACACTTGCTAAAAATCCAATTAAAGTCAATTGTGGAAGAAAAAGAGGCTCCAAATATTTATTTCTATACTATATTCAAGCTTCTTTTGTGTCTAATTCCTGTTGTAACCTCATTTAAACAGCTCAAATGCAAGCATATCGCACAAGCATAATTACTGGCTTATCTCATTCAATCTCTCTCCTCCTGCCCCGCCTCAGTGCAGCTGGCACTGAACCATAGTTATGCACCAGGAAAACTACCAGCTGGAAGGACTCTGCCCTCCATGTCTTATGGGCGTTTTTCACAGCCCTTATTTTGGAAAGTTACACAACATTGCTAAGCAGAGGAGGTCTGGGTTATTTATTCCTCCTTTCTGTACATCTCTTCTCCCAAACCTGGATGTATACTAGGTTCCTGTTTAGTCTCCATACTGTGAAGCCTATTGAAATTTGGGACAGTCTTTGAATAATTTACTATATAAAGCTGAAAACCTTCACTATTAGCTATCTATAATATTCTGGTCCTGCTAGTTCTAAACAGACTATTTTTTACCTACTTACATACTGAACTTACTGGACACATTTCCCCCCAAAATGTTCATATTACTTTTCAAGAAAATGTATGAGCTCATGAAAAAGGTATTAGCAATATAAACGGTCTAAATCAGGGGTCCTCAAACTTTTTAAAGTGGGGGCCAGATCACGGTCCCTCAGAGAGCTGGAGGGCCAGACTATATGAACTACTAATTCCTACTGTAACACCTCGGCTGCGCTCACTGCCCAAAAAACCTGGCGGGCCGGATCAGACTCCTCTGCGGGCCGCATGTGGCCCGCGGGCCGTAGTTTGAAGACCCCTGGTCTAAATCCAAAACACACTTAACCAAAAAGTTTGAATATAAAAATGTGGGGGGAAATGTACAAGACACACAGAAATGAAACAAATCTAAGTAGCAATTTTAATGTCTGGTGGAATCAAACTTAAGGCAAAATAATATATTTTTTTTAAAAAGATGATGTATTCTGCCCGTCTGCATGGCTCAGTGGTTGAGCATCAAGCTCTGAAATAGGAGGACACAGTTCTATTCCTGGTCAGGGCACATGCCCAGATTGTGGGCTCAGTCCCCAGTGTGTGCCATGAAACAAAGTTCTGGCATTAATATGGGCAACTGAAAGGAAACAAGAATGGCTTATGAAGGGGCTCAGCTCTGGCACGCTTCCATTTGAACTAGATGCGATCGCTTATGTGGGTTACACCTTTTATTTTAGCTCTCACTTGTGTCCCACAACTGGGTTATGGCTGGTGCTACTTACTCTATTGGTGATGTATATTTAAAGACACCAATGTGTTATGCGTACTTGCCACTTTCCAGGCCTTATTTGTGAGAAATAATTTATTTTTAGCACCACACACCAGCTCCCACAAGACATATTACTCACAATGCGTTTTTTCCTGTTTCCCACAGGTGCAGTTGTCAGACTTTCCTGCTGGCATTTTCTTAGATGAGTGTTCAGAAATGCTCCCCGCCCCCCCCCCCACACACACACATTGCTTAATCTCTGCTATAAAATGTAAGTAATACATTCATATGTAAGCAATCTAAAACAACTGCTTTAGTTTGCAGTTGTAGAAAGAAAGAAGATTCTTAACCTAGCACTTAGCAGAGGTGTTTTTTAAAAAGTTCCGTTAGCAGAAACAGGCCAAAAAGAACATGGAGAAGAAAATTGACCAATTCACAGAGGTCCTCAAGAGCCACGGACTTCTGGTCTGAGCCCCAAAAAATTGACTGTTATTCCTCATGCTTGGCCTGGCCTGCCCTTCCTCCATCGCCGCCCTAGGATGTGGGGAGCCCCAGGGGCTGTTCGGGGCCACAGGCACCTTACCCCGGGCCTTAGGAGGCTGGGACTGAGGGACCTTAGTCACTGCTATTGGCCCTGTCAGTTGGGCACACTTTGCCTGTGACCTGCTCGGTTTTAGGAAATGAGCAGCTGGAACAGCTAGTTGCTTTTCAGTGTTTCTAAGCTGGAAAACTCAACTTCCCACAAGATACTAGCCTGTAGCTGTTAGGATGTAGCACATGCTCGGGGCAGGATGGAGCTGGTACTGTACAGAGGGATTGACAGATGCACAGGCAGGACGGCAACCAGGCTCCTGCATCGCACTTGCACGTCCCTGTACCTTGTGATCAGAAAATGAATAAATTATTTTTAAAGAAGAAAAATAAAATAAAATAAAAATAAATAAATAAAAAGTTCCATTAGCAAAGATTTCCTAAAATGTGAACTAGAATGTAAAGCTACTATTGCTATTAATTGCTACTATTTGGATTGTTCTTTCCTTCATATGTCAGAATGTGTGGTTCTAAACTTACATTTGTTTCATGATAAATCTGATGCTTCAAACTGTCACTTGTTGGAGAAGGCCATCTGTGCTTCAATGTTGGCATTCCTCATTGCTAATAAGTTTGTCATATTAGCAACTATTTATGGGAAGAAAACCTGAGTATAGGATGTGTCATTAAAAAACTGGATTGAAACAAACACACTTGTTATTCAATTCTTACGAACTGCAAGTTTTCCTAAAATTATTCATGATTTTATTTTGTACTCAAGTATACGTACACACATTGTTTATTTTCTAAAGATCCTCTCTGCCTAAGGATATTTTGGCTACCTGAAAATGCCATTATCTTATACTAATTATGTATTGCCAGAGTAAACAATAATTAATTATTGAAGAACATATGATTGCTTTGTAAGACACCCAGTTTAATGGCAGATACAGCTAGTATGTGGCACAATAATTTTGTGGAACAAAAGTGTTTATTTTATAGTTAAATTTCACTAAGGTTTTCTGTTTTGTTTTGTTTTCATGTGGCATTTGGGTAGAAAATATTTTACCACAAATTGGCTCTATAAAAAACTTAGAATTTTAGTGATCAAATATTTCTTTTTGTATATTGAAGTTAGTTACTGATTTCAGTAAAGAAATTACTTTGTCTAGATTAAAATTAAATAGTTCTGTAAGACTTACTACAAAATAATGGTGCTTATAACCCCTTTCTCTGTTTCCATTGCCCAGAGCCAACAACTTTCAATCTTTTGACCTGTTAAGTTCATTATACGTAATTTTACTTTCTTTCTTTTTTTTTTTGTTATAGAAATTATTAATTTATTTCCCAGCATGGAAAATAAACAGCAATCACTACCCTCCCCCAAACATAAACAACTTATATATCTGCAAAATTATTTCTCTGTCTTAAATATATCTGGATCCACTCATTTCTTGAATATTTTTATATTATACTTTCCAATAGGTCAATAGTTAATGCTTTTATTATTATGATTATGTGAATACTACTACTAGTATTCCTAGGTAAATTACCAGATATGTACTAAGTGAATTATTCTGTGGTTTTTGTGGATTTCATTATTTTTTTTGGGGGGGGGGGTGGGCGCTGAATCACAATGTTTTGTTTACATTGAAGGTAATATTACCATGTTTTTACCTTTTTGTGTTACTTTTCCCATGAATTTAGCCTCAAGCTTGCCCCAAGTTGTCTACATTTTCTTTTAATATGTTCAAATACCTCATGGTCCTATCAGTTGCTTCATCATGCAGTTTTTGACCTGCTTTCACCATCTGGAGCACAGCTCTCACCCTGACATCCCCTTTACCATTATTTTGGAGCTTTATCATTTTTCTTGAGTTAGATCCATTTATCTCCTCCTGGATCTTATTATTTCTTCTGTCTTGCTTTACCTACTCCTTAAGTCCCTGAGAAAGGAATTGTAGATGGTAAATTGTTTTGAGAATCCCCACATCTGAAAATATCTTTACCTGACATTATATATAACTTATTGTGTATAAAATCCTAGGTTGGATGTTCTTTGCTTTCAGAAGTTGAATGCCTGGCTCCACTGTTTTTAGCTTCTCGTGTCACAGAGAAATTCACAGACATTTGAACTACTAATTCTTTACATGTGATCATTTTATTGTCTGCTTCGTTTTCTTCAACAAGCTTTTGTAATTGTCCCATTTACTCCAGTCATTTGATATTTCATGATGATATGCTTTAATGTGGGTCATTTTCCCCCCATGTAATGTGTTCTGTTGGTTACAAAAATGCATGTCCTTTAATTCCATGAAATCTTGAGTCATTTCTTAACTAATTTTTTAATCCTTACCCAAGGATATGTTTTTATTGATTTTAGAGGAAGAAGGTAAATTGATGTGAGAGAGAAACATCAATTGGTTGCCTCCCATACATGCCCCAACCAGGGATCAGGTATTAAACCTGGGACCTAGGTATGTGCCCTGACAGGGAATTAATATTTGCTCAATTTTATATGATCTCTCCTTCTGATATACCTTTCATTTGGTGTCTGAACTTCCTGGTCTGATACTAAAATACTAAAAGTAATATATATATACATATATATATATATATATATATATATATATATATATATATATATATATATTCCTGTCTTTTGTGTCTGATGATTTCTGGCTATTCATACTTAAAGAAGCCGTATGACCCTCACTGTAGGTCAGTCACCTGGCAAGACTATTTCATTAGGAAAACTTGGATATGGGTGGCTTTAGGTTTTTCTCTTTGGTTACTCAGATTTCTCAGAGTGGAATAGGCTATTTTCTGCATGGATTATTAGTCTGTAAGATTCCGAGATCCAATCTAGGGAAGAAAACTGGGCATTTCAATAAGAGAAAGAACTGAAAAGAAAGCCTACTGGGAATGTTGCAGTATCATAAAGAAGGCAGGCACTTCAAAAAAAGTTTTGTAAATAAGTAGATTTTTACATAATTGCAATAAACATTTAGGTCTTTTAAAAATTTGTTCACTCTTATTTTAGTAAATCTGCTTTTGAAAATTTAATGTAAGAAAACAGAAAATTGTCAAAGATAAGTTACGTAATATTATTTATTATAAAAAGAACTAGTAACACCTAAATGCCCCGAATAGGATTAACTTTATTATATACTAGAGGCCCAGTGCATGAAATGTGTGCACTGGAGGGCGATGGTCCCTTAGCCCAGCCTGTGCCCTCTGGCAGTCCAGGACCCCTTAAGAATGTTGGCCTGTCGGTTTAGACTCACTCCCAAGGACATTCATTCTTAAGCTGGCAGGTGGACATCCCCCTGGCAGTCTGGGACACCTCACTCCTTACTGCTCTTTACCACTTGGCTTGCTGCTCCTCAGCACTGCTGCAGAGGCAGGAGAGGTTCCCGCAACCACCGTTGCACTTGCCAGCCATGAACCCGGCTTCTAGCTGAGCAGCCCTCCCCCTGTAGGAGTGTACTGACTACCCGGGGGAAGCTCCTGCATTAAGCATCTGCCCCCTGGTGGTCAATGTGCATCATAGTGATCGGTCTTTCTGGTCGTTCCACCATAATGGTCACTTAGGCTTTTATTATATAGACTAGAGGCCCTGTGGGATCAGGCCTAACCTGGCAGTTGGACATCCCTCTCACAATAGAGAACTGCTGGCTCCTAACTGCTCGTATGCCTGCCTGCCTGCCTGATTGCCCCTAACTGCTTCTGCCTGCCGGCCTAATAACCCCCTAACCACTCCCCTGCTGGCCTGATTGACACTTAACTGCTCCCCTGCCAGCCTGGTCTCCCCAACTGCCATTCCCTGCAGGCCTGGTCGCCCACAGCTGCCCTCCCCTGCAGGCTTTGTCACACCCAACTGCCCTCCCCTGCCAGCCTGGTTGTTCCCAACTGCCCTCCCCTGCCAGCCTGGTTGTTCCCAACTGTCTTCCCCTGCCAGCCTGGTTGTTCCCAACTGCCCTCCCCTGCTGGCCTCGTCGCCCCCAACTGCCCTCCCCTGCTGGCCTGGTCACCCCCAACTGTCCTCTCCTGCTGGCCTGTTCATCCCCAACTGCCCTCCCTTGCTGGCCTGGTTGCCCCCAACTGCCCTCCCCTGCTGGCCTGGTCACCCCCAACTGTCCTCTCCTGCTGGCCTGTTCATCCCCAACTGCCCTCCCCTGCTGGCCTGGTCGCCCCCAATTGCCCTCTCCTGCTGGCCTGGTCACCCCCAACTGCCCTCCCTTGCCAATATGATCATCCACAACTGCCCTCCCCTGCTAGCCATCTTGTGGTTCCCATCTTGTGATGATGTCACATGAGGGCATGACACCACCACTTAGGCTTTCATTATATAGGATATGCCTGTGAGATTGGGCTGAATCTGGCTCTCCAACATCCCCTAAATGATCCTGGATTTCTAGAGGTTGCAGACCAGGCCAAGGCACCCCACCAGTGCATGATCAGGGCGGGGGAGAGATGCAGGAGTTTGGCCAGCTGGGGAGGGACTACCGGAGGGATCCAGGGCATGTCCAGCCTATCTCATTCAGCCTGATCAGCCAGACCCCAGTAACAAGCTAACCCATCAGTCAGAGCATCTGCCCCCAGTGGTTAGTGCAGATCATTGAGTGGCCTTAGCATATCATTAGCATATTATATTTTGATTGGTTGAACAGCGAATAGGTAGACCAGACACTTAGCATATTAGGCTTTTATTATATAGATATATGTGCTATGTATTATACACTATCAGAATATCTATCTTATGTAGTTTATATTAGATTGTATATTTTATTACACAGGTATGATAGCTGTTCTTATTGTAGACAATAGGCATTAATAAACTTCAGTTCTCATAGCTCTTACTTCATTATTATTTAAAAATAGAAAGAAAAACAAGAGAGAAGAAGGGAGTGAAAAACGGAATAATCTTTTCTAATTCTCCTTACAATCTTGGACAGTAGAGCAGATTGCTGGAATTTTGTCCTTTATTGACTCTCACCATGTTCAGCATTTTTATTGGCTTAGTGAATGAAAGTCTCTTCATGCTATAAGTGGCCAAGAGTATAGACGACATTGATGACTAGCTAATCTACTTATACAGTATAGTAAATACCCTAATGTTCCTCCCCACCCATAGCTAATGTTATCCTCTATCAAAATGTCATAAATGCTGGAGAACTGAAAATCAGAATCTCAAAATAATAAAAATAATTTAAATTCAGCTGTAAGGCCATCTTAATGCCTTACCAGGGCTCAGGTCTTTGAATAAGCAGCCAAAAGTGCTGAAAGTTTTTCTGTTTCATAAAAGGCAATAGTAACCTGTCACAAACCAGGACAGTGAAGTCAAGAAGCCTACGAAGATTCCTTTTGTTACATAGAACAAAGAAATGAGCTGCACTGTCTAAAACCTGTGAGGGTTTCTGGAATAAGTGAATTTTTGTTTGTTTCAGAACCATTTAAAAAGTGCTCAGGCACCAAAAATTTTAGTCAAAATGTATTTATCTCTCCTGAAAATAATTTTAGGAAGGTAAGAAGGGAAGAAGAAAGAGACTACATTAATTGTAACTCAAGCAAAGGGAATAACTATTTGAAGAAAATACTTTAAAATTTAAAAATATTATTAGATTACAATCATCATTGATACCTAAATATTAGTGCAAACACAAAGAGAACATAAAACACTTTTTAAGGTACTTCTTATACACCTCTATTATATGACTACAATTTCACTGAAAATTAAAGTATTTTTATTGGCTATTAAATTCATCACTGAAGAAATATAATAAAACTATTAATAAGAGTGTTTAAATACTTGTTAATCTTGTGTTTAACTTATTTATAGTTATTAGAGGCCTGGTACACAGATTTGTGCACCAGTGGGGTTCCTCCACCTGGCCTGCACCCTCTCTCTATCCAGGACCCCTGGAGAAATGGTGAATTGCCAGTTTCGGCCCAATCCCAGCAACCCAGGTCAATCGGTCAAATGGTCACTTAGGCTTCTATATACATAGATGTGTGTGTGTGTGTGTGCGTGTGTGTGTGTGTGTGTGCGTGTGTGTGTGTGTGTGTATGAATGAGATCAAATTAACATCCTAAATTTAAAATAAACCATACTTAAATGACTAAAAAGAATACATAAAACCCAACTGTATGCGACTCACAAGAAGGTACAGAAACAAAAATAGATCCAGAGACATAGAAGCACAGAACAGACCATCTAACCTCAGAGGGAAGGCTGGGGAGGGGTCAGTAAGAGAGCAACCAAAGGACTTGTGTGCATACATACTGTATAAGCATAACCCATGGACACAGACAGTAGGGAGTGAGGGCATGTGCTGGGGAGTGGGGGGCAGTCACTGGGAATAGGTCAATGGGGGAAAAAGAAGACCTGTGTAATACTTTAAACAATAAAGAATTTAAGTTTTTTTAAAAAATGTATCCCCCCCCAAAAAAAGAAAATTTATTGAACAATATTTCTCAATGTATGAAGTGCAAAAAATTCTTGAAAAATATTGACAAAACAAATATATAAACATGTAAAATGATAATACATTATGCTCAAATGCTATTCATTCTAAAAATGAAAGCTTGGTTTAGCATTCAAATAGTCTACTAATTTAATTCACAATATAATGGAATAAAAGTGTCCATTTCAATATAAGCAGACAAATCACTTGAAAAAATTCAATATTTCATAATCAGAACATAAATGATAGAAAGTTATTTTAAAACAAAACTACCATGAACATAAACTTATTTTATAAATACAAAAAAATAAAATTGAAAATAAAATTTATAAAGTTTTAAATTAAAGTTTTTTTTGTGAAAGGTTTATGTCTGTATAGTTAGTATATGGCTAATAAAAAAGTAGGATGGTATTATAACTGAATGCCTAATAAAACCAACACATAAGTGCTATTTCATACTTTTTAAAAATAATTAGTGATATATTCCTTTTATTATTCAAATGTAATGCTTTTTTCCCCCAGGTACATTTCATTTTATTAGAGTGGTTATTCAAGCTAGCAATGGGGATGAATCTTAATCATCCAAATAATACAAAGAATGGGAAATTGATTAATTATATAAAACATTATATATATAAAATTTTGGCTGAAAATCATGATTAATTTGTGTAATTCATTGATTGCAATGTTTAATCCAAACAGAATTTTCTTAGTATTTCAGTTTCTATTAAAAAATTTGGAACATCTTGGTCTACAAGATTGTATTGTAGGCTTATTAGGAATATTAGTATTTAATTTAAAATATTTTCTTTTGCAAGATTTGTGGTAAAATATTGAAATATGAAAATTCTTTGTATCATATAATATTCTTTAGTCTCCCTGATTCCCTCAACAATTGTGAATTTTTCTTACTCACATGACAAGAGATTATAAAATTATAAAGTGAAAACATCAATGATCTAGTTGATTTCACAAAATGTTTTCACTCCATTCGCAGTTGGTACATTAATATAGCACTCCAGATTAGCCAATGCAACACAGCCAAATGTATTAAACCTTGAAATGCTTAGCTCACTAGGTTGCCTTGAAAATTAAATGAGATAAATCATGTGCAACTCCTGAGAAAACTTCACAGCACAGTTAGTTACATAATGATGTTAACAACAGAAACGACAGCACTAGTTAAGAGGAAAGTTTAATTGGGGGGAGGAGGGAAATCAATTGAGTGCCAAGTGAGTTGAAGAATCCTAGGTGCAGACAAAGACAAAAAGCCATAACCATACCACCACCTAACACCAGAATCTTGCCATTCAAAAGCAGAGACACACACATAGAAAATGTAAAATCAAAGGTGCATACATACAAACATTATATATCATCACAAATGGGAAGATAAATAAAAGGTAATTATGGAACTGCCTTTCACTAGTAAAGTCTAAAATGTGGTGATATTGCCTGGCTGGCATGGCTCAATGGTTGAGCATTGATCTAGAAATCAAGAGGTCACGGTTCAATTCCCAGTCAGGTGGTCAGGGCACATGCCTGGGATTGAAGACTCCATCCCCAGTGTGGGGTATACAGGAGATAGCAGATCAATGATTCTCTCTCATCATTGATGTTTCTATCTTTTTCTTCCTTCATCTCTGAAAAATAAAAATATATATTTTTTAATGTGGTGATATGCCATGCAAAATAGCATAAATGAGCAAGATGATCCCAAGCATTCCAGTCATTTGTTCTTTGTCTTCTATCATTTCACTAAAAGTCTGGATTTTAATTTCAAAAAGAAATAATAGTTTATGACAGATGTTGTGCAAACTGATAAATATTTAAGAGTAGTTTTTGTAGATACTGGGACAAATGCTTTAGAGAAACTGATACCTTAATTCTTTAAAACTTCTTAAGATAGTGTTAGTGCTGTTTCTTAAATAGAGTTATCTATAATAGATAGTTTCAAATAAATATGTGTGTGTGTGTCTATGTGCATTCACACAATAATGCCATGAAATCCATACATTTAATTTAATGGACTATACTTGGCTATGGTTGAAAAATAGGCCAGAAAAGTTAACAAGACCTAGATGTTTCCTTTCCTTCTAAACCAAGGTAAAAATGACTTTTGATTAAAAAAAAACAACAACTCATATACACTTTAAAAATATTAAAAAGCCAAGTGTTTGATACCTTTTTATTAGTCACATGAAAAAACATTAACAATTTTTAGGTGAATCTAAGCCAACTGTAGAAGTTACAAAAAAAACAACAACAAATAAATGTTATTTTATGTAGAGTTGTCTCATCATTTTGGCAAGAGTTATTCTCCATATGAGTAATGGCAGTCGGCATCTTTTATGAAGTTTAGTTGGGGCTCTCCAGCTAACTCACAAATTGCATTTTCAAAAATTTAAAGAAAGGAGAAAGAAGGAAGGCTGGGGAGAGAAGGAAGAAAGGGAGGGAAGGAAAGAAGGAGGGAGGAAAGTGGAAACACGCTTATGCAAAGCTGGATCAGTGCCCCCAGTGATCCGCTTACTGACTATGCCATATGTTAGCCACTTTACTTAAGATGTTTGGGGCACAGACTTCATTATAGATAAAGTCGACAGGATAATTACAGGAAGTTGAAATCAATTGAATACTGAGTTATTAAAGTCCCATTAGTCTTTTAGAATGTCCAGCTGCTATAGGATAAACTCGTGGAGTAGTTACCACCTTATATGAGTAATAGGTTCCCTCTTTTTCATAACAGACTTTGTTTATAAGAAGGAAAACCTCTTCATCGATAAAAGTATATGTAAATGCATTCATTCCAAACATTCTTTTAATTTCAAAAATTGACATTGGTGGATAAACTTGAAATTTAAGATTGAAATAGATATATACTTGCCATTTACATTATATGTGACTGGTTCCCTTGATTCATATGGTTGCTTAGCTAGTTTTTGCCTTACCTACATGATAGTAATTATAGTTTAAGAACAGAAGTTGAACATTTCTCAATGCTAATACTCATGTCTACTACATATATAGTGTTCCCATGGGAGCCATTTCCGTCTGTTTCCATAAGAAAGGAACAATAATACTGATCTTCCTCACAGGGGTGCTGTAATATTAAATACTAATGCTGGTGATTTCCACAGGCTGAGTTTTATTAGAAACCTAAGCAAATGATCTTATACATCAAGAAAAAAATCATAAATTTTTCATCTTGCAAATGTTTAAACTACATTGAGACTGCCAATTTTCTCTTACAATTTTATAGGCTTTTTTTTTTTCTTCAAGCTTTTTAAAGACAATAACATCCTTTACAATAAAAAAAAAAAGGGGGGGGGTGTAAAATAGTATTCTCTGGTTGCAAGGATCCTTATAAATACTTGTGTTGAATCCTTCAATCTTCAAAGGTCATTCATATAAATTCAGTAAAGACAGTAATGTGTGAATCTGAGACTACCCTGACCCCTATCCACCTTAGAATGCAAAGGTAACATCGCAAATAGTAAAATTCAGACCAAAAGTTACCACTCCTGCTGCCAAACAGATAGATAGCCTATATCTGAACTCAATTTACAAAACAGGGACATCACTATACGTTACCTAGTTTAATAGATTCAGGTTTATTTTCAGAGAGTAAAGCAATTCAAGAACAAGGGGGGGAAAAGTGCTGACAAGCCAATAAGACAAAGAAAAGAAAGTGTCAATTAACCTACAGTGATAGGCTCTAAAGAAAAAAAAGAAGGGAGTGAATCAATTTATACATTTCAAATGCTATTTCTCTGGTACTATTTTTCTTTTCCTAAAGTTTCTAGATGTAGTTAGACATATTCATGTAAAGCATGTAAGCTGTCAGCAGTTCTGACATTAGACCCAAGGTCTAATCCTATTATATTAGAGGGGGGGAGGGGGAAATATGAGGATGGTCACAAGACCAGCCCTTCTTAAGAGATATCAAGAAATACATAAATACTTCAGGTGCTTGGCCCCTAAGTGTTGCTAGAACAGTAACAGGCTGCAAACAATCTATGAATCTGGAGATGGCAGTAAACAGGATTGCTTTCAGTTTATGAGCTGTTAAGCCTGTTTCATAAAGTAGTTCATGGTGACTGACAGTTAAAACATTGGGTCATTCACTAGTGCCTGTGTTATGGGCCAGGTGGCACAAGGCCATGAAAAATGACGGCACTAGGAGAAAATCTTACAACAAATGCTCTTCTGGTGTGGCCACCTATCGGGGAGATGAACAAAAGGTGGAGAAGTAGTTCAGAGCCATAAACATCGCGCAAAGCAAAGTCTCAGACCTCTGCAACCAAAGTAAATAACCATAGATAAAACACAATCTCCAGTGACAACCCAACATTGTCAACATTACAGTATTATTTAGGGCAAGGTGGGAGAAGTTGGAGAAGTTGGAACCAACTTTACTTGAAGAACCCACACTCAAAATTGTGACAACCTAAGTTAATTATCTCAGAGATAATTGTGATAATCAATATCTAAGTGATTATTAAGATTCATTCTGTGTATTGGTAAGTTAGCACCAAATATACTATATTTTATGACATCAAATAGTTACCTATGTGGTCTATGTTATAAACACATACATTCTAAACTCCTAGGTCCAGATTGTGGGTTTTTAAAATATATTTTTTTATTGATTTCAGACAGGAAGAGAGAGGGAGAGATAGAAACATCAATAATGAGAGAGAATCATTGATTGGCTGCCTCCTGCATGCCCCACACTGGGGCATGTGCCCTGACTGGGAATCGAACCATGACTTCCTGGTTCATAAATCAATATTCAACCACTGAGCCACACAGGCTGGGTCTGGGTCCAGATTGTTGACTGAACATGGAACACACACTGTAATTTCTCCTCCCACTCAAAATTAATTGAAATATTTGATAGCATATAAGTAAGTTAAGAAAAGGAAATATTCCTCAGGCGCCATAATCTGAAAGGGAATTCACAATAGTAGCAAGTCAATCTAGTAGCTATGGAGTCTCAGGATATGTATAGACCACAGCATTTCAGTTTTCACTGCAATTACGGAGAAGAAGCCAAAGCCTCAGGACTGCAGACTCTATGCCTACCTACAAACTGGGGCTGGAAGTCAGGGCTGGAGTGAGCCACTGCCCTTGACTGTGGGAGAAAAACCTCACAAAACGGAAACTCTAGTCTGCACTATGACAGTGTGACATACACACAATACAGACCTGTTTAAAACTAAAATAAGCAACCAGAGCCCAAGAAGAAACAAAATGCAAAACACTACCCAGAACAGCTTTATATTTCAAGATGAAAAATCTCTACTTTACAGCAATTCCCAAAGGAGACAAATTCACAGAAAGCAATTATAGAAAATATGAGAAATGTCATTTCTAAAGAGGATAATTTACACCTGAAGAGAGAGCTTAATAGATGTATCTGAACTTTAAAATAATTATAACAATCCTCAAACAGAAAAAGTAAGGAATAATACCCATGTACCAGGAACAGAAAGTTATGCAATAAAAGCAAGAATATAGAAAAAAAACAAGTAAGAATCTTAGTAAATATAAACATAACTGTGGATAATATTAGATGAGAAACAATTGAATGAAGAATTAGCAACTTAGAGAAGCACTAAGAAAATCTTTCTAAATACAGCTCACCGAGATAAAGAGATACTAAAATAAGGCACAGAAAATAAGAAACATTGAGAGATCACAGAAGCTCACTAGTACAGTAGAAAGGTAACATCTGAAGAAATACTGTCAGAGAAATAACTAACAATGAGGAAAGCTGCATTCTGAAAAACAGTTTGCATGTCCAATACTCTATGCTCACAGGAGAAATCAGAGAGGGAATCCCCACCATAAGAGTCCTAAAATGAACATGGGACATAAGAAGCTATACTTCCTGAACCATGATAGCAGCCTCTGAGCCCCATACATATTCAATAGTAATGGGTAAAATTCTAACTGGCTAACGCAGATTAAGCACTACCTTTGATCAATAAATTGATAATTGCAACCCAGGAAGTCTCCACCCCTCACCCCCACTAGGTAGCCAGGATAAAAAATAAAAGGAGGGAAAATCTGATCAAGGACATCAGACATTACCCTGTTTCCCCGAAAATAAGACAGTGTCTTATGTTAATTTTTGCTCCCAAAAATGCTCTAGGTCTTATTTTCAGGGGATGTCTTATTTTTCCATGAAGAAGAATACGGTACACATTTATTGTTAAGTGAAAATAAAGGAAATTTATTACCTGTATAAGGTACGGTAGTACGGTAGTTGTCAACACAAACCAGACAAACTGTGAATCCTACAGTATCAAGAATTTACTTATTTATTCAATGACAATCATGTCATCATCTTCTGGAACATCATCATAACAATCCAATTCCTGAATTTCCTGGTGAATTTCTTGTGACTCCATTTCTTTCAGAATCAGTGGACCAAATCTCTCATGTTTAGCCTAGGGGAGGCCTTATTTTCGGGGGATGCCTTATATTTCACTCTGAAGGAAACCTGTAAGTAGGTCTCATTTTCGGAGGATGTCTTATTTTTGGGGAAACACAGTACTCACTTTAGGAAGATTAAAAACAAGAAGACAAATATGAATAGAGACTTCAAAGGCTAATCATAGTCGGGTGTGGAGAGAATAAAATTTATAAAATTAGAACAGCCAAATAACCAAACAAATGAACAAATGACCAAGTGCAAAGTAATAAGGACAACCCCAGGTGGAGGGTCAATATCCAGAATCGCTACAATATTCTATCTAAAATAGCCAGTTTAGAAAAATCGTGAGACATGCAAAGTGATAAGCAGCAAGAAAGTGTGACACATGCACAGGGCCCAGGTGATAGATATAATAGACAGAACTTCAAGCAAGACACTATAAATATGGTCAACAACCTAAAAAATAATTTAAAAAGCTTAAAAGAAGTAAAGGAAAAAGTATGATGACAAGGTTTTAGCAAATAGGGGATAATAATAAAGAGTTAGAAAAAAGTGAAAAAGATATGAATGGAAATTGTGGGGTTGAAAAATATAATAAAAAATTAAAATTTGCCGAAACCGGTTTGGCTCAGTGGTAGAGCGTCGGTCTGTGGACTGAAAGGTCCCAGGTTTGATTCCGGTCAGGGGCATATACGTTGGTTGCGGGCACATCCCCGGTAGGGGGTGTGCAAGAGGCAGCTGGTTGATGTTTCTCTCTCATTGACGTTTCTAGCTCTCTATCTCTCTCCCTTCCTCTCTGTAAAAAATCAATAAAAATATATTTTTAAAAAATTAAAATTTTACTACAGAGTTCAACAGAAGATTTCATTTGGCAAGAGAAAAAAACTCTCAAACTTGAACAATGATCAATAGAGATTAAGTAATCTGAAGGAGGAGAAAAATAATTAATTAAAATAAATAGGATCACAGAGGACTATGGCACACCAAAATTGCATTAAAAAAATATGTATTGGGAAGCCAGCAAGAGAGGAGAAAAAGATAGGAGCAGAAAGAAACTATTTTGAAGAAATAATGTCTGAAATATCCCAAATTTAATAAAATATTTGTCTACACATCCAATAAGCTCAACAAATTCAAAACAGAATAAACATTTAGAAATACATACTCAGACACACCATAGTCAAACTGTTGAAAGAGAGAGAAAACCTTGAATACAGCAAGAAAAAAATGACCTAAAATGATTAAGTTCTGATTTCCAATCAGAAACAATAGAAGCCATATTCAAAGTGCTTAAAGTAAATAATTGTCAAAGAAGATTCTTATATACAACAAAATTATCTTTTAAAAATGAAAATAAAATAAAAATATTTCTAAGATAAATAAAAATCTAAAAATTAATTACTAGCTGATCAGCCTTACAAGAAATGCTGAAGGACATTTTTCTGCTGAAAGCAAGTGTCAGAGGTGATAAGATCTCATATTTAGAAAAGTCTAAGGTATCTTTAGATTAAAACGATACTAATAAAAAACACTAATAAAGGCATTGAGAAATATTACAGAATATGTCATAATAAAAATATTAATTAAGCCTTTAATTAGTAATAAGCAATACAAATATTATAGAATATGTCATAGTAAAAATATTAATTAAGCTTTTAATTAGTAATAAGCAATACAAATATTTAAAAATGCAATTCACAATAGTTTCAAAAATCACTTAAGAATTAATTCAACAACAGAATTTTAAGGCTTGTGTACTGAGAATGACAAAACATTGCTGAAAGAATTAAAGATCTAAATCAGTAGGGAGACACTTCTTATGGATTGGGAGACTCAATATTGTCAAGACAGCAATGGTCCCTAAATTGATCTATAGATTTAAGATGATTCATACAAAACTCCCAAGTGAATATTTTGCAGATTTTGAAAAGATAGTCTTAAAACTTACATGTAACTAGCAAATGCAAATTACAAAGAATGGTCTCAACAACGCTAAAAAGAAGAACAAAGTTGGGGACTTGACAATCTTGGTTCTAAAATTTATTATGGCCCTAGCCGGTTTGCTCAGTGGACAAAGCTTTGGCCTGTGGACTGAAGGGTCCCGGGTTTTGATTCTGGTTAAGGGCATGTACTTGGTCGGGGCTTGTGCTGGAGGCGACCAGCTGTGTTTCTCTCACATTGATGTTTCTCTCTGTCTTTCCTTCTCTCTGCCACTCTTTTCAGAAATTAATGGGAAAATATTCTCAGGTGAGGATTTTAAGAAACAGCTTATGAAGCTAGAATATTCAAGACTGTGCAGAATGAGCTTAAGGATATATGCTGGTAGTTCTAGCATTCAGTGCCCTTTTAGTCAATGTAAAGTCATTAAGAATTATAGGTATATTGTTCAAGGGCTGACTCCAAATTCCAAATGACAAGTGTTGCCTAGGAGTTCTTTAATAAAGTGTGTGTGTGTGTGTGTGTGTGTGTGTGTGTGTGTGTGTATCCATACTATGCCAATCTCTCTAAAGAATAGCCTCTATTGCCAGTATCTTAGGATAATATTCTATAGTTAATATCATCACTGTATGAGTCTTTAATTGCTGCTGTAATAAATTTCAACACTTAATAGCTTAGATCAGCACAAATTTATTATCTTACATACTGTAGGTTAGAAGTCTGACACTGGTATCACTGGACTAAAATCAAGGTGTTGCCAGTTACTTTTAAAATCAAAATGATAGTTTATTGAAATGTTCCTAACACATATAACAGTAGAATGGCTAAAAGTCTTTAAGACAAACTTGTTGCCTAACTCAAGCAGTATTTTTAATTTAGTGTCTGACTGGTCTTACTTCTTTTAAGTTGGGCCTGCTTTTTGTTTTATTTGTTTAAATATATAATTACACACTTGCACAACTATACAGTAATAGAAACTGTCTCTGAAATCACAGTGGGAGAAATATAAAATTTAGAAATAGGGTCATGAATTTGTCCCTATAAATATTTCAGGTCAGATTTGAAATTTATTTTTATATTTACTGTTATCTCTGCCATATTAACCGAAATATTGATTCATTTTATATGTGCACTTCATTCTCAAAGCCCATAATGTAAATAAGTATTTTACTTTAATAGATTCTGTTTAGGAGACCAGGATGCCTGAAAATCTGTAGAAACAAAATTTTCCCCAAAATAAAAATCCAAGCAGTATTTATTGCATGTTATTCTTATTAAACTTATTGAGTGACCTAATAATACTTCCAAATGCAATTTTTGAAAGTTAGAGAATGACCGTTGTGCAAAATATTTATTTTATGGAGTAGAATAAGGAATGGAGAACAGATCCCAAACCAAAGCAATATGAGCAGGGTACACGCCTGTGAGCTTACATCCATACATCCAAAGAAAAATAAAGTTGTTATGCCCAGACACCCACACAAAACCTAATTCTGAAATGGTCAGATTATTAGTGATATAAGGTTTCTATTTGACTGGAATTGAAACACAACCATTCCCCTTTGCAGATGTGAAGGCAGAGTCTGACTTGAACTTACTATCTACGCACGTTTCCAATAGGGCATTTCCAGAGTCTCTGTGACAGAGGCTGCTGAGGTGGCAGAAACCACAGGAGTTTCTGCAGAGTAATCAGCCGTAGGCCAGAGGAGTACGTTCTTTGGGACTCATCGAGAGACATGGCTTAAACAGCTAGTGCACACTTTCATATACTCAGGAGCATGAACTGTTGTAAGACTTTGTCAGGCAAGTGCTCTCCAGTCTCATGGCACGTGGCCAAATGTGGCAGGATTCTGAATCAGCAACAATGTGAGAAAAGGGAACTTTTTTTTTTTTTTTTCCTGATTTGGGCTCTGGTGTCAAGGTCTGGACAGTCCTCTAGGATAAGGCCAACAATTTCAGTGGCATATGTCTAAGCTAATTCTGATCTTCCAAATACCGGTTAAAGTTATGGGGCAATATCAGTAGAGATCTAACCTCTCAAGGACGCGTGCATAGGAAAGCAGATGGCTTGCAACAGACTGTTTAATCCCAAATCAAATAACAGAATCAGCACTTCAGGATGACTGCTTATACAGACACTTTTGTCAGATAATGTGGCTGAGAGCTCCACTTCCCACACAATAAGCTCCACAAAGAGTTGGTGATACACTGATTGATCAGTGGCAAATTCATTAAGCTTATACAGCAAACAGTGAGCTCCGGAGTGCATAATAAACATTGTCCCAGGCCGACAGGAATTTATATGGAAAGATAACAAGACATTAAGCTTTTAGGATCTTAAAGGCGTTATTTTTTTGTTTGTTTGTTTGTTTGTTTTATTGTTTTTATTTCTTCCAGACTGCAGGGAAATGTAAGGAATCTTGACAGTGAAGTCTGAGGTTGGAAAATATACCTGTGTTTGTGTGTTTTTTAATTTAACAGAACTGAGTGTAAGTAGTCTGTATAAAGCCTTCCACCTGGGAAAAGAAGCCAGGAGCAGTGCTGTCCCTCACAGGCAAGGCTCTCCTTTGGCTTCTGGCATGCTGGGTGCAGTTGTAGGGGGATTTCTACCATCTCCGAACTGAGGCAATCCCAGACTTTGCTCTCCATTTTTGGGAAAGCTCTGAAATATTAACAGATGGAGGTGATAACAGCGAATGACTTTCCCCAAACTGTGTTCTTCATATTATACTAAAGATTAAAAAAAAAATGGAGTGATTAAAAAAAAAAAAGTGATTCCATGGTCAAATAAATTTAAGAAAAAAATTCTCAAAAATGCTAAATATAGGTTCATGTTCCCATATGGCTTCTCATGACTTTGAAGAGGCTTTTGTGCATATGATTCCTTGGGAGAAGATAATGTATGCGGTATTTTGCAATATGTGCACGTGTTTGTGTGTGTGTGTGTGTGTGTGTGTGTGTGTGTGTGTGCAATATATTAGCAGAATAAAAGTTCCATAGGATGCACTTTTGAAATGTTGATTATCTGTGCCTTTAACTAACAGTGGCTTCTGCTGTGTAATACACTGATTTTGAAGTTAGGCCGTTTTCTTTCCTATGGTTGAGGCGAACCAATAGCTACCTGGTCTTTATAGCAACCCAGCAGCTGAGATGGGAGAAGAAAGCGGTGGAGGCAAGAATGTGGAAGATTGCAATAGTTGGAGCAGAAATAAAAGGAAGCAGATTAGGGTCTTGGTGGTGGAATCCAAAAAAGAAGAAACTGACTTTTCAAACATTATAAAAGAAAGAAATGGCAGGACATAGAAAGGTCCTAGACGCAAGGTAGAAAGCCAGATAATCAAAGATGGACTCAAGGTTGTAACCCTGGGTGATAGGAGAGCTGTCCTGCTGCTAGCAATAATGGAAAGTAGGAGAAAAATGACAAGCCTAGACTATTATTATGGCTTTTTTTTTTAACTGAAGGAGCATTTTTTAAATGAAAAACGTTTTTATATGTGAAGAAAATTTCAAAACAAAATAAAAATTTATAAAATGTAAAAAAAAAAAAAAAAAAAAAAAAAAAACACACAAAAAAAATTTCTCAGGCAAGTAAGTGTCCAAAATTCCTCAAAAATAGGATTTTATATTTAGTTCTTACAAGTATACCAAATTAATTTGGTTGTTGTACACATAATGTGTTATTATTTTCTTCAACATTATTTATTGGTATTTCATTAGCATAATAGCATAAAGACACACATTATGTAGACTATATATGAAGGCATATAGCCTTACAATTATATACACATAAATGCAAATATATACCTTTTAGATAAATATATAAATTTGACCCATAAAATGCAAAGGTAGTCTTGGAAAAAATATCTGAAAATTTAACACTGTCACAGAGTTCTTATTTAATTTGCTAGTCTAATACAGATGAGAATGGCAAAACGTCTTTATTTGCTTGAAGAGCCTCTGAGGTTTTCCAGTACCATTGAAATGCTGTGCTCAACTCAAGTGCTTTTCATATATCAGACAAGAGGCAAATTTAACAAAGCCTGCACTAATGTTTTGTATTTCTATTCTAAGTAAAATGCTTCAGAAAGTAAACATGAGTATTCAATAATAATGCAACCGAAGACAATGAAAATGCTCCTGTTAATACACTGATAAGTAAATCATTTTTTTAAAAAGGAAATAGCATTGCTGAACACTGAACTGCTAACCCAGTCATAAAATAGAAACTGCTTGAGTATCTTCATTTATTTTCTGTGGTAATAAAAAAAATGTTGGCATACATACATTTTGTAAACTATAGATATTTAGTGTGGATAATTTAGTATTTAAACACATTATGAAGAACAAATCTAAATGATGACTACTGGAGCAATTTCTAACACTATCCAGATCGACGCATCCCTGAATAACATGGAAATGAAGGCAGAGCAACAAGCTGTCTTTGCAATAATTTTAGATAACCCCAGAAGACCCAAATCAAGCCATTGCATTTCCTGCTAAAATTTGCATCTTCGTCATGTCTTTAATAATCAAACTGGCATGCATCATTTAAAATTTGGCTGGATGCTATAGAATGGTAGTTGAGAGCACAGTCCATGATTAAGCAGGTAAATGTGGGTTTACATTGTTGCTATCTGCCTTATTAGTCATGTGAATTTGGACAAATTTTTAGGCACTCTGTGGTCTGATTCTCTCATTAAAAAAAAAATGGGAAGGATAATAATGGAATCTTTTTTTTAAATATATTTTTATTGATTTATTTACAGAGAGGAAGGGAGAGAGATAGAGAGCTAGAAACATCGATGAGAGAGAAACATCGACCAGTTGCCTCTTGCACACCCCCCACTGGCTATGTGCCCGCAGCCAAGGTACATGCCCTTGACCAGAATTGAACTCAGGACCTTTCAGTCCACAGGCTGACGCTCTACCACTGAGCCAAACCGGTTTCGGCAATAATGGAATCTTAATACTAAATGCAAATGTTTAATCCTTTGGCTATGTTATATACTCAGAAGCAGGATTGCTGGATCATATGGTAGTTCTATCTATTAAGTTACTTAAGAGCCTCCATACTGTTTTCCATAGTGACTGTACCGATTCACATCCCCACCAACAGTGCACAAGTAGGATTCCCTTTTCTCCACAGCCCCCTCCCCCTCCCAACACTTGTTATCTCTTGTCTTTTGAGGATAGACAGGTATGAGGCAGTGAAGCTTGAGGGCATTGTATTAAGTGAAATAAGACAGACAGAGAATGACGACTACTGTATGACATTACTTATATATGAAATCCAAAAGGCAAACTTGAGGAAACACAGTAAAATGGTGGTTACCAGGGCTGGGGAGTAGGGCAAACAGGAGATGTTGGTCACAGAGTGAAAACTTCCAGTTAGAAGATAAATATGTTTTAGGAATCCAATGTTCAGCATTTTGAGTACAGATAACAATACTGTACTATATATATATTTAAAAGTTGCTAAAAGAGTTTATTTTAAATGTTCTTAACAAAAAAGAAAATATATAATTATGCGATGTGATGGAGATATTAGAGAACATTCAGTGGTAATCAGATTGCAATATATTCTTATATGAAATCAACATATTGTACACATTAAACTTACATAATATATTTGATTATATATCTACAATGCATGGATAAAGAGGCAAGGGTCTCACTTCTAGCCAAACAGCAAGAGACTAGTAATAATGCTGTGTCTCTCTATAGGGTAAATGAAAAACAAACAAAAAAAATCATTAATTGTCATTGTACCAAATAACTTGCATTTATTTGCTCATTTTAAGCTCACAATAACTCAAAAAATCATAATTTTTACAAACCCCCAAAACAATGCTGTTTTTATGGCCTATCAAAATTGGCCCTTGACTACTAAGGTCTAAATACCGGCTCTGACATCTGCCCACTCAGTGATCTAGGACAAGTCGTTTAACCTCTCTGCAAAATAAGAAATTTTCTTTATGCCTGTGTATGCATATAATGATTCAATACATAATAAAGTGTTTTAAACAGTGCCCAGTACTTAGGGTCCAATACCCAAGTGAACTATACTAATAAAAGGGTAATATGCTAATTATACCAGACATCTTCTAGATGTGCTTCCAAACAAAGCCACAGTGTCAGGGACCGAGACAGAGGCAGTTAGGGGCAATCAGGCTGGCAGGGGAGAGCAGTTAGGGGTAATCAGACCACAGGGGAGGGCTTTTAGACGGTGATCAGGCTGGCAGAGGACCAATTAGGGGGTGATCAGGCCAGCAGGGAAGCAGTCAGTAGGTGATCAGGCTGGCAGGGTAGCAATTAGAGGGTGATCAGGCTACCAGGCAGAGGTGGTTAGGGGCAATCAGCCCAGCAGGCTGAGGTGGTTAAGGACAATCAGGCAGGCAGGCAGGTGAGCAGTTAGGAGCCAGTGGTCCCAGATGGTCAACAGTCAGACATCCCACAAGGGGTCCCGGATTAGAGAGGATGCAGGCCGGGCTGAAGGACCCTCCCCCTTTGTGTATGAATTTCATGCAATGGGCCTCTAGTATATAACAAGAGCCAACATTTATAGAGCCCTTGCTCAGGTCACTCAACCAAAAAGTATGTGGGAATCCAACTTAAGTCAAAATTTCTAATAGTAATATTTCTGACCAATATCAGAAATTCGGTTAGCTTTGCTAATTTTCATATCTACTGCTCTTATAGTCCTCAATTACTTTTGAATAAATTGAGGGTATTTATTATTAGATATAAATTCATGGTACTCCCTACAAATCCTGCCCCTAGTTCTTTATCTTATTAACAGTTTTTAACTGTAGAGATGCTTGGCTGATCTTCAACTGGATCTTACAATACCTGTTAATTCAGTCCATTGGGCAGCCACTAACCATTAACTCAACAAATATTTACTAAGTGCAAGTCTCTGGTATTATTTTTATATATAAACATTTTAATTTTAGAACAATTTAAGTTTTACAGAAAAATTGCAAGAACAGTACATAGTGTTTCCCTACAGTAATTCCCTAGTATATAGATGAACCAATATTGACACATTCTTATTAAAGTATATAATTCATTCAGAAATCCTTATATTTTACCCTATGCCCACCCTACCCCAACCTACTTAGAAATTTAGAAGTCATGTCTTCTCAGGTTCCTCTTAGCTGTAAGTGTCTCTGAAACTTTCTTGTTTGTGATGATCATGGCATTTTGAAAAGTGCTGGTCAGATTTTTGTAGAACATTCTTAAATTACGATTTGTCTCATCTTTTCCTCATGATTACACTGGAGTTTTATGTTTGAGTGAGAAAGACCACAGAGGTAAAATGTCACTTTCATAATATCATATCAAGAGTACACATACTATCACCATGATTTATTGCTGTTGATATTTATCTTGATTACCTGGCTGAGGTATTGTTTGTCAGGTTTCTTCACTGTAAAATTATTCTCTTTTACCCTTTCATATTATATTCTTTGAAATGAAGTCACCATGCATAGCCCCTATTAAAAATGGAGAGTTATGCTCCACTTCCTTGAGAGTAGAGGAACTATATAAATTATTTGGAATTTTTCTTCATAAAAACAGCCAAATTCCAGAACCATCTGTTGAGAAAGCCAATCTTTTTAATCTTTTTTCTATTAAACTGATCGTTTTCAAAGACCAGTTAAACATAATTGCGTAGAACTTCTTCTGGGATTTCCATTCTGTTTCATTAATCTATATGTCTATTATTTTGTTAGTATCATGCTGTCCTGATTACTGTAACTTTATAGTAAGCCATGAATGTGGATGGTGTGAATCCTACAATTTTGTTTTTCTTCATCTTCTTTAACATAATGCTGGCTATTCTAGATCTTTTGCTTTTTCATATAAATTTTAGAATCAGTTTGTCAATATCTAAAAATAGCTTGCTGGGATTTTTATTAGAATTGTGTGGATTTGTAGATCAAATTGGGAAGAATTTTATCTTAACAATATTGAGTCTTCTGATCCAAATCACAAACTATCTTTCCTTTTTTTTTTCTTTCTTTCTTTTTCCTTTTTTTTTTTTTTTAATGCTATCTTGATTTTTCTTTAGAGCTTTGTAGTTTGACATACAGATTCTCTAAATATTTTCTTAGATTTATGTCTGAGTATTCATGGGTACTATTATTAATAATATTTTAAAATTTCAAATTCCAATAGTTAATTTCTAGAATATTTTAAAGTATCATAATTGACTTTCCTGTGACCCTGATATCCTGGCATATTCATTCCAGTAGGTTTTATGGTGTGCCATTTTTTGGAAATGTTCTACATAGAAATATTACCACCTGCAAATAATGACAGTTTTATTTCTCCTTTAGAAATCTATATATATTTTTTCTTTTTTTTCTTGTCTTCTTGCACTAGTAGGATTTTCAGTAAGATCTCAAATAGGAACAGTAAGAGAAGATGTCCTTGCCTTGTTCCTTAGGGGGCAAGCATACTGTTTATCACCATCCTATATAATAAAAGTTTAATATGCAAATTAACCCAAGGGAATGACTGGTCGTTATGATGGACACTGACCACCAAGGGGCAGGTGTTCAATGCAGGAGCTGCCCCCTAGTGGTTAGTGAGCTTCCACAGGGGGAGTGCTGTTCAGCCAGAAGCTGGGCTCACGGCTGGTAAGCCCAATGGCGGTGGCAGGAGCCTCTCCCTCCTCTGCTGCAGGCAGGCAGTAAAGAGTGAGGGGTCCTGGTCTGCAAGAGCACTGGATTACTAGAAGGATTGGGCCTAAGCTGGCAGGTGGGCATCCCCTGAGGGATTCCAGACTATGAGAGGGTGCAGGCCGGGCTGAGGATCCCCTTCCCCTAGTATACGAATCTTGTGCATTGGGCCTCTAGTTAAGTATAATGTTAGCAATAAGTTTTTCATGGATGTCTTTTATTGAGTGAAGGAAGTCCCCTTCACTTCCCAGTTTTCTGAGAATTTTTATTATGGATGGGTGATGGATTTTATCAAATGATTTTTCTTCATTAATCAATACGATCATATGAGTTGTCTTCTTTAGCTTAGTGATGTAAATTATAAAGATAGATTTTCAAATGTTGAACCATTCATATATCTGGAAGAAATTATAGTTGACTATGGTAAATAATTTTTATTATATAATGCTGTATTTGATTTGCTCATATTTTGATAAAAATTATTGTTTCTATATTCATGAGATATATTGTTCCGTTTTTTTCCTATGTTTCTTCTGCTTCTATTTTTCTGAAAGAGATTATAAAAAATTGATATAATGTATTTCTTAAATATTTGCTAGAAATCCTATGAAATGATCTTTTTTTGGAAAAAAAATATAATTATGGATTTAATTTCTTAATAGATATAAATAAGCATATTTAAAATAGCTGTTTCTTATTGTGTAATGCTTGCTAGTTTATTCATCAAGAAATTGGTTCATTTTATCTAATTCGACAATTTGTTAAGCATAGAGTTGTTCATAATATCCCTTTATTATTCTTCAATGTCCATGGAATCCAATAGTGAAGACATCATTTTCATTTATAACATTGGAGACATTGTGTCTATTTTTTTTTTCTTGGTTAGGATGATTAAGGATTTAGTCATCCTTTGGCTTTAATAATTTACTCTATTACTTTTCTGTTTTCAAGGTCACTGATTTCTGCTTTAATTTTATTATTCTTTTCTTTATCAAATTGCTTTGAGTTAGGTTTTAATTCTTCATTCTATAAAGTGGGAACTTAGATTATTAATTTTAGTATTTTTTTTTATATAAGAATGTAAGGCTAAAAATTCTCCCAAAATAGTCTCTGTTGCAATCCACAAATTTGATCAATTATATTTATATTTACTTCAAAATATCTTTTCAATTTTTTAGATATTTTATTTGACCCATATGTGATTCTAAAGAATATTACTTACTAATATTTCAGAATTTTTCCTGCTTTATATCTGTTGTGACTTCTAGTTTACATCCATTGTGTTCTTAGAACATATTTTGTATCATTTTTATTTATTTTTATTTTTTGTATCATTTTTAATCTTCTAATTTGTTCCAGTGTCTTCTTTGGCCAAGAATGTTATCTATCTTGCTGAATGTTTCATGTAAGCTTCAGAATGTATATTCTTTTGTTATTGGATGGTATTCTACAACAGTCAATTAGATAAAATTGGTTGACAGTTCTGTTCAAGTCTATGATCTTCTTTTTTACTTCTTGCTTGCTTGAATTATCAAATAACCATAGAAGGGTGTGAAGTCTCCAACTACAATAGATTTGTCTATTTTTCCTTTCAGCTTTTGCCTCATGTATTATGATGCATACACATTTCAGATTATTATTCTTGGAAAATCAACTTCTTTTTCTTTGTGTAATGCCTTCCTTTATACCTTTGCATTTAAAGTGGGTTGTTTGTAGACAATATGCATTTGTATTTGGTTTTTTATTCACTCTGGTAATATCTATTTTTAATCTGTGTTTGGACCATTTATATCTGGAACGATTATATTTCTAGTCAGTTTAATTTCTACATTGTTTGTAATGGTTATCTTCATTGCATTTATTTCTTGTTATTTTCTCTTTATTTTCCCTTCATTTTTGTCTTCCTTAGTTTATTTCATATTATTTCCTCCCTTAAAATATCAATTATGTTTCTTTAATTTTTTATTGTCCTAAGATTCTAATATACATTTTAAAATAATTTAAACTCACCTTAAAAAAAACTATAGAATTCATATATATATATATATATATATATATATATATACACATACATACACATACATACATACACATATGGACATATATATGAAAATATAGTGTTTATAGTACAGGTAACTTAAAACATAGCATTTCTGATTCCTTTCTTCCCTCTCATTCTTTATAAAACTTCTGTCATTCATTTCATCTATCTCTTTGTTTAGCAATCTACTATACTTTAGTTATTATATTATTCTAAATAAAAATTACCTTTTAGATCAACTATGACTGAGAAATATAATTTTTAATGTTTTTATTTTTTATTTATTTTTTGTAGATTTTCTTCTTTCTTTTTTATAATTGATATTGTTGAAAGTATTACATATGTCCCCTTTTTCCCCCATTGACCCTCAAGTTTGCCCCTTCCCCCTCCTCTTTCCTCCCGCCTCCTGCTTCCCTCCCACCCAGGGCTTCAGCATACAAGGTTTTGGTTAATTCCCTCCCATCCAACCATCCTCCCAGCCTTCATTTATTTACTTCTCTGACATTTTCCTTTATTTATGTAAATCCATGTTTTTCTTCTGTTGAAAACTTCTTTTAACATTTCTGTCATGGCAGGTCTGCTGGTGGTACATGTCTTCAGTTTTGTTTGTCTGAAAAAACCTTATATCTACTTTACTTTTGAAAATTAATTTTGTTGGATATAAAATTCTAGATTAATGAGGTTTTTTCCTCATTGTAAAAATTTCAATTTACTCTCTCTTGTGGCTAATTTCTGATGAGAAGTCCCCTGTATTTTTTTTCCTCTACATTTTTTTTTTGTTTGTTTCTTTCAAGATTTTATGGTTTTTTGTTTTGTTTTGTTTTGTTTTTTGCAGTTTTAATCTACTATGTCTAGGTTTGACATTTTTGTATTTAACCTGTTTGATGTTCTCCAAACTTTCTGGGTCTATAATTTGGCATGCATCATTAATTGTGGAAATTCTTGGACACTATTTCTGCAAGTATTTCTTCTGCTTTGTTCTTTCTTCTGGTATCTCAATTACATGTGTTTCACTTTTTTAAATTATCCCACAATTCTTGAAAGTTTATTCTTTTATTATAATTTTTTCCCCACACTTGTTTGAAAATTTCTATTGACCTATCTTTAAGCAGTTTAATTCTTTTTTTGGCTCTGTCCAGTGTATAAATAAATCTATCAAAGGCTTTCATTATTTCTGCCATAGTGTTTTTATTTCTAGCATTTCTTTTTCATCTTTCTTAGAGTTTCCATCTCTTTGCTCTCATTACTCATCTGTTCTTGTATGTTGTCTATGCTATTCATAGTTATTTTAAATTTCTTATCTGATTGTTTAATAATTGCTGTAGTTATGGGTGACAGAGCCTTCAAATTTCCTCTGTTATCTATTGGTCTCCCCTCTTAATTTTGGGCTTCCCTAATTAATTCTCTTCAGAGAAAGTCTGTGTCTTATAGCTCTTCATGTAATGCATTTTTATTATATCGGAGATTTGTTAGCAGATGGGGAAAAGGGGAGTATTCTATAACATTCTGATTGGATCTCAGTCTTCTAGTGGACCTGTGTCTGGGGGCTGTGACCTTCACAAGTGTTTCCCCAGGACTCCGTTTCCCTGATTGTATCAGTCCTGGCATCTTTGGCTGTGTTCGATTTCTCTCAGTCAAAAAAAAAAAAAAAAAAAAAAAAAGGAAAGTAAGAATAGAATGAGGTGTGAGAAATGAGAAATGATTCCCCCCCACTTGTGATAATAATCTGGTAAGGTCTTTTTCTTTGGATATCAGGGCTTTGTTATGGAAAACCCTTAGGATATATTTCACAATGACTACTCTTCCAGTTCTTTCAGCAATAACCCACTGTTATTGTGCTAGAGTCCTGTAGGTGAGATGATAAGGTAGGGAAGAAGTGAAATATCTATAATCTTATGATTAAATCTCTATGTCTTAATAGACCAGTGTCTCTTACTGTGACTTTCACAAGTGCTTTTCCAGAGGTATAGCTTTTTTTCTTTTCAATCACATGTAAGTCAGGATGGCTACAGGGGGCTGGAAAAATGCTCTTCTCTAGCTAGAATAAGGTGCTTGTAAGCCTTTTTTCCCTTGATAGTAGGCCTTTATCATGGACAACTCTCAGGTTACATTTCACAATGATTAAAATTCTCCTTTCTCCACCATAGGTATAATATTTATCAGATTTTTTTTTATCCTCAGATCCGAATTGTGCTTGGGGACCTCGTGGAACTGTGGTGTCCCTCTAAGATGAGAACCCTCAAAAGTTTCTCACTCTCATGCTATTCATGCTCATCTCAATGATGGCTCTAGAATCTTCTCTTTTAAGTAAAGAGATCTCAGCTGTGACCCTCTGGATTCACCTGTCTGCGGACTCACTTGTCTCTCCAGATCTTGAGGTGGTGATTTGCTTGTAAACTTAGTTCTCCAGTGGATCCAAGAAAGTAATTGATTTTCAGTTTTGTCAGCTATTTCTTTTTGTAAGGGCAGGAATGGTGGCTTCCAATTCTTTGCATGTTGGAGTTTAAACCAGAAGTGCATGATTTTAATTTTTTAAACATGAACAAGGTATCATCTCTTAAACTCATGGCTAGACTAACAAAAGAACATAGACAAATAAAAAATGCACACATTTATGTATTAATTTGAAATGGTGATACATGCTATAGACATAAAAATAGAGCACTACAAGGAAAAATAATGGAATAATTTTGGTTAATGTGTCAGGGAAGCCTTTTCTGAGGAAGAAACATTATAATTGAGACCTTGAAGAATTAATAAGAGTTAGGATGAAGGAACTATGAAAGAAGGCTTAGAGCCCATTGGTGTGGCTCAGTGGTTGAGTATTGTCCCATGCACCAAGAGGGCAGTGAGGGCACATGATAGGGTTGTAGGCTTGATTCCCAATAGGGGAGGTGTAGGAGGAAACCCATCAGTGTTTCTTTCACGTCTATGTTTCTATCTATTCCTCTCCCCAAAATCAATAAAAACATTTTTTTTTAACAAAAGAAGGCTTAGAGATGGAAAGAGCTGGACTCAATTATTCGCTAATATGTGACTGAAACAAGGACAGAAGCAGCTCTGAATGAGTTTGGAGTAGCTGGCAGGAGTCCCATCTAAGTAGGTATATTAGGCCATGCATGTTAAGAAGTGTTTCTCTGAGTGTCTAAGAGAGCCATCAAAAGGCTTTACAGAGTGAAGTGAAATGTTAGAGAATTCTTGCTGAGTGTGAAAAACTGATTAAAGTGAGGCTAAAGGAAGTGGAGACACCAGTTAAGAAGCCACAGAATTAGTTCAGAAGCGGATGATGGTAGTTTGATTCAAATTTATGACAGTAGAGAAGAAAATAACTGAACTTATTCAGCATAAATTTTTGGTTGTAAAAACAAGATTGATAATTACCTCTTTAAAAGATTATATGATCGTTATGATTCCTAAGTTTTACGATCTAGCACTGCATATATGATTTTCAATTCTCATCATAGTTTAGGGCCCAAACAAAATATTATATTTTGATGTTGTTTCCTTCGTTAGAAAAGATAGCTAAGGGAAACCAAAATGACTGACTGTCTACTATATTCTAGGTACTGAGCCCATGTCTTGAATTCCAGAGGAATGACAAGCATTTTGTTTTTGTTTTGTTTTGATTTGATTTGCTTTGATTTGCTTTTAAAGCACAGAAAAAGAAGAGGGTAATAGAGGGGGGCGAAAGGAAAAATGAAAAAAGTCACCACCAATAACCCCCTCCCCGCTCCACACACAAAATCCCACAAAGTACTGGGAAAAGGCCAGGGTGACTAGAAATCTATAGATCTTATTAAGACCATTTTAATCATTGTCAAATAAAATAATTCTATTTTTTCCAGTGTAGAATAAAACATTAATGTCTGATTTCAATTATTGTCACTTCTAATTATTATGAAGCAAGATGTACAAATTTCTGACATTGAAGAGCTTATAACCTTTCCTTTTAAGTAATGCTCCCTGATGAAGGTGCTGAATTAGGTGCAAACGTGTCTTTACAGGTTCAAAGTATACTTCTTCCCAAGGTGTTTGTGAAGAGATGAAAAAGTTTCACCTATATATCAATAGCCTACATCAGGAATCCTCTTTTCAGTGGGAATTCCAGGGTTAACAAGGGGATTTTTGTCTCACTGAGTCTGACTTATCGAGGGTCTTCCATGTAGCTTTGAAGGTCTTCTTTTAGGAGAAGGCTGGACAGCAGTACCATGCTCCAGCTATCAGCCTAAACTTTACATTATAAGTACTAATAGGAAGCCCAATTCCTATTTATTTTGCAAGTTTGCTAAAAGGATTGATCAGGGAGAAACCAAGATGGTGGCATAGGGTAGACACTCAAAATGCAGCCTACCACAACAAATTTGAATTTAGAACTGGAAAACGGGAGGCATTGCCCTGAAGCACCAGACGGCTAGCTGAGAGGAGGCTCTGCCATCTGGAAAGGAGAGAGAAGGCACACTGAACCTCAGGAACGGTGAAGGTATGGAGAACTGTGTGTGCAAAAAGGCACTGGCTTACTCCTGGCGAGGGGAGAGGAAGGGCTGGACCGAGATTGCTGCTGGCTTACTCCCGGCAGACTGAGAGGGTGGACAGCTAATGCTTGGCTGGCTTTCTTGTTCGAGAGGAAAACAGAATCAGCCTATTGCTCTGATAGATGGCCTCAGACAGGGAGAGGCCAGGATGTCGGGCAGTGGGCAGAGATCTCTTGGAGGTGTGTGAAGCCAGAGGCCATTACTGTGGGACTTGGGGAGGAGCCGAAGGGAAAACAAAATTTGTCTGCACCAACCAGAGACTCCGCCCCATCTGTGGCTGAGCACAGAAGCTCTCCCAGAGGCTGGCTTTCTCTAAGGAGGGACTGGCCAGAATCCAAAGCTTGACTGCACCTTTACCAAAGAGGTGCACGCGCCTGCAACCAATCTTCTGAAACTCTCCAGGAACAGGACTTTTTTAAGGTGAGACTGACAGGGAACCAAAGATTGTCTGCGCCACTCCAAGACCCAGCCCTATCCAAGCAGAGTACAGAACCCCTCCTAGCTGAGACACTGCTGATCTTCACAGCCAATTGGCTTGGAGATCAATGCTTCCCAGTGATACCAACAATAAGCAAGGTTTAAAACAAGACTGCACACACAGCCCACAAAAGGCTACACCAAGACTGTCCACCGCAGGTAACTAGGAAGGCTGTGCTACTGGGCTCTACCAGAACACCTAACACACAAAGCTATTCCATCAAATCAGGGAAACAACTAAAATGCAGACAAGAGGAAGGGCACAAAGAAAGGAGATGGAGGAAAAGAAAAGATTGGACATTGAGTTCAAAACTACAGTTATAAGGTTATTCAACAATATTCTTAAAAAAGGCCGATAAAATAAATGAGACCTATGAGGATATGAAAAGGGGTCAACTAGAAATAAAGAAAACATTGTCTGAAATAAAAAAGTATTACACAGAGTCCTAAAAACAGACTGGAAGATTGCAAGAATCAAGACAAAGATTTAGAACTCAAAGAGCCAGAGGACACTCTTCTGCAGAAGCGAGAAGATAAGAGAATCCAGAAAGTTGAAGATAGTGTAAGAAACCTCTGGGACAATTTCAAGCGAACCAACATTAGAATTATGGGGATTCCAGAAAAAGAGAGAGAGCAAGGTACCAAAAGAATACTGGAAGAAATAGTGACAGAAAACTTCCCCCACCTGGGGAAAGAAATAGACGTACAAGTCCAGGAAGCCCGCAGAACCCCAAACAAAAGAAATCCAAGGAGGACCACACCAAGACACATCATAATTAAAATTCCAAGAGCAAAAGACAAAGAGAGAATATTAAAAGCAACAAGAGCAAAGCAGGTAATTACCTATAAAGGAGCACCTATACGATTGTCAGCTGATTTCTCAACAGAAACCATGCAGGCCAGATGGGAATGGCAAGAAATATTCAAGGTGATGAATAGCAAGAACCTACAGCCAAAAATACTCTACCCAGCAAAGCTATCACTCAGAATCAAAGGACAGATAAAGAGCTTCACAAATAAGAAAAAACTAAAAGAGTTCATCACTGCCAAACCAGAATTATATGAATTGCTGAAGGGGGTTTGTTTAGGAAGAGGAAGAAGATAAAGATAAAAAATATGAACAACAAATATGTAACTATCAACAAGTGAATCTAAAAACCAAGGGAATTAAAAAATCTGATGAACAATATTAACTGATGAATATAATAGAATCAGAAGTATGAAAGGGGAGTGGACTGATGATTCTCAGGGAAAGGGGGAGTGGGGGTGCGGGAAGAGACTGAACAAAAACTGTGCACCTATGGATGAGGACAATGGGGAGAGGGTAAAGGACAAGAGGGTGGGGTGGGAACCTGGTGGAGGAGAGCAATGGAGGGGGGGAGAAGAGGAACACCTTTGTAATAATTTGAACAATAAAGATTTATTAAAATAAATAAATAAATAAATAAATAAATAAATAATAAAATAAAAGAATCGATCAGTGGCCAAATATTTTTTAGGGAACAATCTGGGAGAAGATGAATTCTCAATATAATTCTTGGGTTGTCTTGGATGCTAAAGCAGAATATTATCAAGAGATGGTTCCTTAGAGTATTTTTATATATGTCACCTGTTATGGAAAGAATTGTGTTCCAAAAGTTATATGTTGAAGCCCTAACTTCCTGTATTTCAAAATGTGACTGGTTTTGGAGATAGGTCCTTTAAAGTGGTGAGTAAAGTTAAATGAAGGCCTTATGGTAGGCCTTATTCCAATATAACTGGTGCCCTTATGAGAAAGGGGAATTTGGAGACACAAAAAGGCCCCAGGGATGCACATGCACAGAGGAAACACAATGTGAGAACACAGCAAGAAGATGGCCATTTGCAAGCCAAAAACAGAGGCCTCAAATAAAACCAAAGATGCCAAAACTGTAATCTCCTATTTAGAGCCTCCTGAACTCTGAGCAAATATATTCATGCTGTTTAGGCCACTCAGACTGTGGTATCTATATATATCTATAAACAGAGAAATATGCTAATTAACTGGATGCCATAATGGGTCCACTCAACAGGAGGAGGCTGTGTGTGCAGCATCGGGGGCGGAGCCACTGGGGCCTCTGTGCACCTGCCCTGGGGAGGGCATGCTCAGCAGTGGCTAGGGCTGCTGCGGGGCCTGGGGAGTGAGGCAGGGCCAGACCGGGCTGTGCTGTGCAATTTTATTTGTTAATACATTTCCTAGTAAACTAACATACCATCTAAGTTTTTCTAAAATGACCTATATGTTGAAATACAGATGTTATCAAAGAATTGGAGAATTGAATGGGTGGAATTTTTCCATGGCTAGTGGAAGTGGGGTTCTTATGATATATTCAAGGGTGTGGGGGAATTTAAGACTCACACAGAAAAATGAGTGATTTTTATTTGCATAGTTATATCCCTTGCTTTCAAAAGTCCCGTTTTCCTTAAACCAGTCATGAAAAATGGGCACTGTGGATTCAGTAGAGTTAGGAGCAAGGCCAGTGTCCAGTTTGTTCCATGGTGAAGCAGGGTCCAATGTGGCAGGGTGAAGCTGGGACTAATGGATTACAATTAGCATCTGGCTGTTGTGTGTGGGGCCCCCATAGCAGTGGGCCGTGAGGGCGAGTGCAGAGGGTGAACGCACACCCCCGGCAACAAGAGTCCCAAGAGACCAAGAAGGCAAGTGTGCACAAGAGAGGAATTCCTTTGTTTAGGAGTTGAAATATTACATTATCTCGAGCTTGCAGTGGCCACACCTATTCTGGCCAATGGCTTGTTTCCAGGTGAGAATGGCAGTCAAGCACCTTCCTATAGAACCCTGCCCTTACTAGGTATGTGTCTATAGTCCAGTCCCTTTGCCCAGTGATCTTCAGGGGAAAGACCTGCAGAGTGTTAAACTGCACCTTTTGGCAGACTGTACCAATGGCAGGCCCATATCACCGGGCCTTCTCTTTGCTCCTTTCTTGTCAACTAATAACCAGGCTATTACAATGGTATCACTGATTCCCAGTCTTAATTCCAGGGCACGAATCCTGGACAAGGTATGTAAGAATCTGCATTTCGACAGTTATCCCAGAGAATTCTGATGCTAATTAAAGTCTGAGAACCTCTGATAGCAAAGTCACCTAATCATTTTTATAGGTCAAAAGGAATAAACATTTAATCTTTTCTATTTTAAAATAATGTTTTTTTGAGTACATTTTAGTAGTATCAAGGTCAAAAAATTAGGAACACAGAAAATTCGCTTTCTCTCTTCAGCTATCTATTAGTGGAAAAGTCTCACAGAATAAGACTATTTCCTAATGTCCCAAGTCCCGCCTCTTACCTAAGAGGGACACCTGACAGGTGATGGACAGGGAACTTTTCATGAACACAGATGGCTGATTTCATGCCCAACACTTGCCAACACCTGCAAACTCATCCAAGACATGCTCCTTCGACTAATTATATATTTATATGCTTCAAACATAAAAAAACACAAAAAAACCTTTAAATTAAAACCCAGTCACCGTGTATAGAATATATGACATTTTAAAAATATATCAATACTTGTTGAAAAAAATCTAGGGGCCAGATCTTGTCCTGAAACACACAGCTACCTCCAACTAATGTCATATCAGGGCCCTCTCATTCTTTTAACTAATTAAAGACCAAAAAAAAATCTTACAAAGGTTGAAATTAACATTCTGATCAATTGTAGGATACTTCTTTCTTTGCTCAAAAAAAAAAAAAAAAAAAGAACCCTGTATACAACCAAATAAAAAAAAAAAAAAAAAAAAACATCAAAAGGGGCAATGAGGGGAAACAACATTAGGTAATGTGTTCAGAAAACACTTTAAAAATAGCTTAGCTCACTTTCCTGAAAAGGAAAAAATTACACAGACATGCTGTTTTATGGTTCTGAGCTACTAGTTCTGAAAGCTGTGTCAGTTTTGTTCCGGTTTGTTTTTGGTCAATCATTTCACCTATACATTCCAGCTTTGATAACAAAATTCACAACTAGATTATTTCTTACCACAGCAACTCATCTCAAAGACATTTATTTATTCAATGCCACCTATGTGTCAAGCAGTAGGCTAAGTTCTGTAATGGTCACCCATCTGCATCTATAAATGTGACACTTATTTTTAACTGGAAATAGTGCACATGTACATCATATACACACAAACAAAATACCCATATACATGCACTGTACAGATTCTCCCTTCCCTCTTCTTCCTCCTCCTCCTTCTTTCTCTCCTCTTCTCTCTTCTCCTATCCTGTCCTTCTCCCCTCTCTCTTTCTCTCTCTCCCTCTCCTGCCCCTCTCTCTCTCATTCACAGGCATGCACATGTGCACATAAATTGTAACCATCCTTGCTATGACTGCCAGTTTCTCTCTGACAAATAAATATAAACTCAGAGAAATTTTTCTACATTGTTGTGGAAGAAATAGATATTATTTTTTTTTATTCCTGCAGCCCAAGCATATGTTTCTATTTTTCTATTTTAATAACAATCGCAACAATGATAGTAAGAAATTATGATCCTGGTTGCTTATTTCTGTGCTAAAAACTATGTTATGTGGTTTACATAGATTATATAATATCACTGTTATCTCCATTTTTTAGATAAGACTTCAAGAGGATAAGCTTTTCTAAGTTGGAAAGCTAGTATCTGTGGAACAAGATACCTAACCTGGCTGCTCCATTTCCAGAATCTATGTGTATAATGTGACACACAACTTTTAGTTCTGTTGAAACAAAAAGTTCCAATGTGGAAGGAAAAGGCTCTTATATTCCACTAGGGTCATTACTAGAAATGGCCATTTAAATGTGCTTTTATTATTTCCTAGTAAAAAGATAAATTGCCTTTTCATCTTTCCCTGGACTAGTAAATAAATGACCAGAAAATCAGCAACAGCAGCAATGCCATACATAGTTCTTACTGGATGTCTCTGACAATGGCCCTACAAACTACTAAACATGAAGCTGAAATTATCAAATTTCTTTCTTTCTCACCCTCCAAGTTAAATAATTATTGCTTTCTATCACTTTGACCACCTATACCTCCTTATTACCCTCCCAATAACTATTTAAGCTAATCCCTCATCATTTCTTTTCTAGCTACCCTAGGATACTCTCTCCACAGAGAACTTCCATTTTCAAATCACACATGATGACGTGACTCTCTAGGTTTAAAATCTAATTTTAACTCCATGGTTAGTCTATATACTAAGAATTGAGTCTATTATTTTTGTATACATAGAAAACTTTAAAATATATTAATTTCAGAGAGGAAGGGAGGGGGAGAGAGAGATAGAAACATCAATGATGAAAAAGAATCACTGATGGCTGCCTCCTGCATGCTCCCCCTCCCCCCAACTAGATACCAAACCTGAAACTTGGGCATGTGCCCTGACCTGGAACTGAAGTGTGACCGCCTGGTTCATAGGTTGATGCTCAGCCACTGAGCCATATTGGCCAGGCTACATGGAAAACTTTAGAACCAGAAGTTTCACCTTTGAATCATATTATTTGTGGTATATAAGTGTGAGGAATGTGCGTGGGGGGGTGCGAATGGACATCCCTTGGTACTATGAGTAGAAATAGGATTGTTTTTATGGGAAGAAGAAATTAATAAATAAAAAAACTAACAACAACGATATATGTCTTTCAAATTTAATTGCTGATTTAAGTTCTTTATTGGTCAGGAAATTGGGTGGGGTGGGGGTGGAATACATAGTCATTTTAGGACATATAGTCACATAAGTTTATTTTTATTAAAGTGAAATTTTTGGAAATATACCATATGTTATTTTCAATAGTAGTCTCTACAGTGTAAGATGAATAAAATGAATCAAAGAAACAACTACATCTCCATAGAAACAGTTTGGTGGCCTTCAGTTAACATAATAAGCAACAAAAAGTACAGTCTTTTTGCAAGCAGTAGAGTCACGTGTCTTTTTCATTGATTTTGTCACTTCATTGCACACAACAAATCTATGTCAACATGAGTGGCAAATCTCAAAGGGGAAAAATGCACACGTCAGGGCCATGAAAGCAGAAGATAAACTTAGGAAATTGTCTATTATAGCCATAATGAGAGGGCTTAGCTTTCAGGATACGGTTCATCCTATATCCAAAGAGATGTTACAGACCATTTTATTAATTTCATATAGTGTCTCTCAGTCAATATATATCAACTTTTTAAAGAAAGGGGGGAAATATGACCTTGTCTAATTGCCCTACTAACTGGGCATAGTTTCTATAGAGTTTTATTAGTTCCTTATTATGTTAGAATGCTAGGGATGCTATAATAGAGTACCACAAAGTGAGCAGCTTGAAGAGCACAAGTTTACTATTTTATAGTTCTGGAGACTAGAGGTCTAAGATCAAGGTCCCATAGGGCCACACTCACTCTGAAGATGTTAGGGACATAACCTGTTTCAGGCCTCTCTCCTTTGTGTGTGTTTCTGTGTCCAATTGTCCCCTTTTGCATAGAATACCAGTCATCTTGGTTTAGGGGGCCAACCTACTCCATGGCGACCTTACATTAACTAATTACATCAGCAATGACTCTGTTTCCAAATAAGGTCACATTGTGAGGCACATATGCTCCGCATATGAATTCGGAAGAGACACAATTGAACTTTTAACGCTTGGGATACTTGGCATTTTCTTTACCTTTGAGCACTATGGAGAGTGTGGGAAATCATTCTTCAGCAGTTGTTTCTGAGGGATGTTACTCCAAGCAAGACAACCTAAATTAAATTAAAACACGGTTATGCTAGTCAAGGATCTTGCAGTTTTGGAGATGACACTATAGATATAGGAAGAGGTGTCTGACAACTTATGACAGTGAAAAATATGGTCAAATGATTACATCTAAGGACAAGAAATAATTGAGTCCTAAAAGGCTTTTACAAGGATGATCAAGCTGTATATGTTTCTCACATCAATGTTCCTCTCTCTCTCTTTCTCTCCCTTCCTCTCTAAAATCAGTAAACACATCCTTGAATAAGAATTTTTTTTAAAAAAAGGACCAAAAGTTGTGTGGTGAGCATAATTTTATGCACAAAAATGTGAAACTGGTGAATTGTATCACACAAAGGCACTTATATTGGAGCACAGAATCAGGGTTCTTAAAAAGGGGAAAAGTGGACACAAGGCTGAACTCAGTGGAGATCTTTAAATGCTAAGGCAAGGAGTTTAGATTTGGCCACATAAGCAGTGGAAAGATGTAGGAACATTTTAGAATAGCATTCTGAGATGATATTTCAGAAAATTAAGGCAGCATTGTAAAATGACTAAAGGAAGGGGGACGTGGAAATAACATATTAAATGTCTTCAGAGGAGGAAGCAAGGGACACTTTCCTTTCACATAAATGAAATCCCATCCCTGTTCTGAAAGCATTCATTTCGCCAGTCCTCCTCCTTTTCTGACATTTCATCAATTATGAAGGAGTGGAGGCCTGGAATAGCGGCAGAAGTGGTCTTACCGCTGTCCCTGATTATGGTGTGCCGGATCATCATGAAACAGAGCCACACGGTAATTTGAAAGCCCTGGCCTCAAAGAACTAGAGATCACAATTTCCCAAATCTACCAACACCTGCAGTCACAAGACAGGAAGTGAGTTCATATTTCCAAAATATTTTAAATAATATCAGGAGGTAATTATGTGCAGGTTCGTACTGAAACTTGTTAAGTGAGAAGGCCATTGTTATTCTGGACTGCACGTGCAGAAGAAAAATATGTTATGGGACACAGGAAGAGTCCCCTCTTTCTGACCCAGGAGAGAATAAAGCAGGACTATGCATTCAGTTTGGGGATCTCATTAGGAGAAAAAGAGAGACATTCTGCAGGAAGTTCAGAAAAAAAAGAAATCAACAGAAATAATTAGGGAACTGGAGGTATTTACTCTAGAGGAAATATTAAAAATATAAATAATGTACACACAGTTGGCTAACTAAGGAGAACATGAGAATGTCTCCAAATACCTAACGTGTGTAAACACTGAAAACTGAAAGTCAATATAAAGCCTAGAGCAAGAAGGTAAAATTAAAAATAAGGCAATTAAATGAAAAAGAAGATTCTAGCAGAATACAAGAGAAAGTAAGGCAAATTCAATACAAATAGATGGTTTAACTTTTCCCGGAATATTTAAAAACAAATGTCAAATAATGTTTGTTTTATAGGGTACAAGCACCAAGGAATAAATATGTTTTATCCTATAATTTGTCACCCCTTTCCTTTTAAAGAACTAATTCTAATACTTGGGCACTAATAACATAAAGACATGGGGAAATTATTTTTGACTTTATTGGAAAATAAAAGCACGTTTTAGCCATCTAAAATGTTTGAAGATAAAATGTTGCTTTTGGAAGTTGGGAAATTCTATTCAATTTCCTCTCTTATCTGGCACCAATTCTACTCACCTACTAATAAAAGAAATGAGCTGAATAGTTGTATTATTTGTGTCTTTTTTGGTACTATCGTGTTTCCCTGAAAATAAGACATTCTCCAAAAATAAGACCTAGCGCATGGAAAGATAAGACATCCCCTGAAAATAAGACCTAGCGCAACTTTGGGAGAAAAAAATAATATAAGACACTGTCTTATTTTCAGGGAAACAGGGTACTTTCCCCCTGGAAGCAAGATGAGAAAAGAGTGCTTCCTTATGAGAATATACAGCTGCTCCCACTTCCCCACCAGGCTTCTCTCTCACCTGAGTCAACTCTGAAAACCCTATCACCATCAAATCACACATCTGCTCCTCCCCTTTCATTTACTTAACCTGAAGCCTCTTATTTGAATCTGTATGATCTGAGAGTTCCTGCTACTTAGTACCTCTAATGCATAAAGGAAGATCACCGAGAAAAAGTTGTCATTATCAGAAGCCTGATACTTCAGCTTTTCCACAGTGGCTAGTACAGTACAGATCTCAGAAAAACATTTCCAGGTGAAATTAGTAGGTGGTCCAATCCTTTCTTTAATACTCTTGAAAATTACCAGTTTCTAATTGTTTCATGATCATTGTTATGAATTTGTCTCTTCTGTTTGTTTGTGTTTGTTTTTGTTTTGTTTTTTTGGTGTGTTTTTTTTGTGGGTTTTTTTTTTTTTTGTATCTGGGACACGACTACTATTTCCTAGATCTGTGGTCAGCAAACTGTGGCTCGGGAGTCACTTGCGGCTTTTTGGACCCTTGAGTGTAGCCACAAAATTCCACAACCTGGGCCAGTCTATTTTGAAGAAGTGGCATTAGAAGTTTAAGTTTAAAAAATTTTTGCTCTCAAAAGAAATTTCAATTGTTGTACCATTGATATTTGGCTCTGTTGACTAATGAGTCTGCCCACCACTGTCTTAGATGATAGAGGCAGGACATTTCATTTAAAACAATCTTTGTGAAAAGCACTGTGCATGTTTCTCTTCTCATGCCAAAGCCCAACAGATTGAACATTTACCCTGAAATCATACCTCACTATGCAGAAGGTGGGTTGAATGGAGTGTTTTGCATCTAGGGATGTAACCTGAAGTTTAATTTGCTGCTTTGTTTCAAGTCAAAGTCCCAGATTACATATATATATATATATATATATATATATATATATATATATATATATATATATATATATATATATATAAAGAGAAGCCACTTCTGTGAGACCTGTCATCAGAGGTGTTTCACTTTTCCAAAGGAAATCTGGTGCAGGAAGGCAAATAGAAATACCTTCAGAAGACCAATGCAAATTGAAGTAAGTGCCAGACTTATCGATCACGATTGAGTAGAACAAGCTTTGGAGGAGGACTTGCTCCCAACCCATCACCACAGAAAGTAGCTTGCACCCAGGGTCTCATCTTAATCTTAGTATAGTTCCTCCTGCTACCCCAGTAGTCTGACATGCTATAATTTCAAAATAAGACCTTTGCTTATAAAGAAAATGAATTAAAGCCCTGTCTGAATTTCATAAACTTATCAGTCTACACACCTTAAATTTCAGCTCATTGCACAAAACCAACTAACAAATTTTCTGCAGTTTTATAGCTCAGCCAGTAAAGAAAGAAACTACTACCTATTCTGACCTACACTCACAAAAAATGAATTCTATTAAAAACTTACAAGTAAAAGCACCTAGTCTTATTAGTTAAATTCTTATTGCTATGTTTGTTACCTTCCATTTAAATTTTTATAAAGCCACAGTGAGATCAGGTGGGTAGTAAACTGATCACAATCCCATCGCCAATGAATGTGAAGACATATGGTGTGACTTGGAGCTGGAGAGCGAATGTTCTCTTGGTCTAGCACAGTTCGGGAAGTGAAGTGTAAAATAGGACACAAGTGACTTGGGTACAGTCATTTAGCATCTGTTCCAGTCATGTTAATTCAGGTTGGACATCATATGAGGGCCGGAACATAACATGATGCAGAAACACTTAAAATAACATAATTGCCAGTTTAATAGCTTGGCAAGAAATGGATGTTTAACCTTTGCAGGCAGGAAACTGGGTTTATTTTAACAGTTAAGATTCTCGATCCCCCTGAAACCATGACAACACACCATGAAATGAAGGTGCCCTTCATTCTACTAAAGGTAATGATGGTCACTATTAGTTCAATCATTTATTCATTCACTTATTCTTTAACTCTCAGCTCAAATATGACCTCGTCCATGAAGAGTGATTAACAGTATTAAAGGATATATTAGAAGTATTTATTTTAGAAGTAGAGATAATAGCAAGTATAAATGAGTACCCAGAATCTAAAGTAAGGAAGTTAATGAATAGGATATTAATTTTATACTAGAAATCATATAAGAGAGTAGGTGGAATAAAAAAAATGACATAAGATAACTATATTAAAGAATTGGAGAATAGTGTATATTTTAGCCAACATTCTATGTCTTGTAGTAGAGTGAAGAGAATTTTCTTACAAATAATTTTTCCTGGAAAGGGGTAAATAGACCACACTTCCTCAGCTTTATAGTATTGTAAGACTACACTCAACAATTTAATTGACTTATTTTAAATCTAAAAAATAAATAAAAATATGTGACCACAAAGATATCACTCAAAATGAGGATGATAGCTAAATAGTAAAAGTAGTAACTTCTATAGATCAGAAACAGTTCTAACCCATATATATAAACTCACTTAATTTCCCCTAACAACCTAATAAGTACTATTATTTCTCTATTTTACAACTCAAGAAACTGGGAATTAGTGAGCTAAAGAAATTTACACTCACTTGTTTACTATGTCCCAGGAACAATGCTAATCTAGTCACTGTATACACATTATCATGCTCCAATCTCATAAGCTCCCATTCATTCAAGCACAAACAGAGATTTTGTAAAATTAAATCATTTGGCAAAGCCACAAGCTGGTAAGTGATAGAGCCAGAATTTGAATCACATTTGTTTGATCTTAGAGAATAAGCTCTCAATCATTACCACATTCTGAAGAATCACACACATGTACACACAACAACATACATATATACATAATTATATACACGCAAATGTACATGGATAGCATGCTGATTTGTGGGTTATACAATGTTTAGAGTGATGGAAAAAATCCTATATAATAAAAGTCTAATATGCTAAGTGTTACAGTCATCAGGTCGTCCATTCAACCAATCAAAGCTAAGGCCACTCAACTGCTTGCTATGACATGCACTGACCACCAGGAGGCAGACAGTCAACCTGTCTACCAGTAGAGCAGTCCCTATGACGTGCACTAACAACCAGGGGGCAGACACTCTGACTGGTAGGTAAGCTTGCTATTGGGTTTGGCTGAGCAGGACTGAAGTGAGATGGGCTGGACATGCCCTGGAGGCCTCCAGTGAATCCTCCCTGGCTGGCCAACTTCCCATGTCCCTCCCTGCTCCTGATCTTACACTGATGGGGTCCTTCAGCCTGGCTTGTGCCCTCCTGCAATCCGAGACCCCTCAAGGGATGTCAGAGAGCCAGTGTTGGCCCAATTTGAGAGGCCAGACCAAGGGACTCCACTGGTGCATGAATTCGTGCACGGGGTCTCTAGTGTTAAATAATAAAGTTTGGTTTTAAGAGATCTCCACAAATAGGAAAATATTTTTATAAAAAGAGGTTGAATAGAAATAAATGACACGCCATATATTTGAATCCAATGAACTATCAGCAAAAAATATAAAAAAGATGTGACTTCTTAGAATAACATGTGTGAAAATAAACAGTATTTGGGTGATTTGTAACTAGTAATTTTAACAGAAGTCAAATCTGTAGAGTAACCACCAATGTCAGATTGACCTGAAATTGCTTTAGTATAAATTATGGACATTTTCACTCAGTACTTGATCAGACCTTCTGAAATACCACCATTAGTGACAGAGGCCCTGGGAATTTTTAACCTGTAGATTTAAAGATGTGAGAGTTGTTTATAAATATTAACAGTACTGTATCGGGGCGGGGGGGGGGAGGGAGGGGACTGAATGGCTCAATATAGAGTTAAAGGGAAGAACAAGGTATAATAATTATAAGACAGAGTTTTGGGTCAAGCTAACAATCAGACATTCAAACATTGAACCGGCTGCTGGCTGTCTTGATGAGAACACTATCAATCAAGAAATGGCTGAAGGACAGTATGTTGGAGATACTGTCCAGTGAATTCAAGCATCTGTCAATAGGTCATATTGAATGTCTCTTTCTATGATTCCATGGAGTCTCATGTAAGTAGAAGAAAAACAAAACAAACCTAAAAGTCTGAGTTAAGTTCAAGCTAACAATTGAAATAAGGTGACAAGTTCTTTAATATAATCCCCCGATTCCTCCCCCTAATTCTGGATTAGCTTGACCAATATGTAAGAAATTTCAGAAAATAAAAGAGCAAGGGGTCTAGCTGTTTGACTCATTTTCTAATAAGCAAGTCCCTTTGATTTTTCCCACTGTAATATCTGGGAAACAAATTTTAAAAAAATGATTCATATTTTAACACACTCAAGCCCTTTCTCTTATAGTCACAGACTTTTCATGGTTCTAAACAAGAAAGATGGCATTATTTTATGAGTAAAATGTAATAGTTCTATTAAGTCACATTTCTAAACAACGTCAGGATTCAGCTCCTGGAGAAACTCATGTGTGTGTGGGTTTTGTTTGTTTGTTTGTTTGTTTTGTTTTGTTTTTTTGTGTGTGTGTGTGTGTTTTTGTGTGTGTGTGTGTGTTTGCCTTTCTTATATAGAGTATAGAGTGTGAAAAACACAAAGAAAATAAATATTGCTCCTTTAGTTATGGAATATCACTTGTAAAAAGGTGTCCTCCCTCCCCCGACCTGCCTGTTGTTTTCAACATTCCGTCTTTCCATTATCCTTTGCTTGCTAATGTAGCTTAGTCTATAATAAAGGCAACTGAGTGTCAGCTTGAGCCTGCCATGAAAACTCACATCCATACAAAGCATTTTTCTACGTCTGTTAAGCTTCTTATCACCCACGCACAAAAGAAAGAACTCTCTTCTTCTTCTCTCTCTACACCCTTCTCTCTGCCCTTTTCAAATGATCGTTCTAATTTCATTGAGGCTCTTTTGCTAGGGTAACACACTGCAGTTCACTCACTATAGGGAAGTGGACCCCAAAGAGCCAGCTTGCGCCTATGACAAACCATTTCCCCTTCTTATGTTAGCATTTCATCTCAGAGGACTCTCTTCTCTCTCTGGCAGTTGCAAGGCGGCTCTTTGTCTCTATTGAGCTTCCTGTGCGATGGTGCGTCATTGACTACAGTGAAGTGAACTCCAAATTGCCAACTTGAAGCTGCCACACATTTAAAAAAAAAAAAAATGTTGAAGCTGAAGCCCGCATGGGACTTGTGCTGCCCTAAGCAGCAGTTTCTACTTTCATGACATTTCCCTTCTGAGACAGCCTCAGGGAGAGCCAACGTGCCAACTTCTATATTTGGGGGTCACGAGAGTTGGTGATTTGATGCAACTCATTTGATCACACCTGCACACCACTCCCGCATCCATCACAGTTGTCCTTTCTCATTGTTCTCTCTCTCTTCTCTCTTCTGAAGTCACGTGGCTCTTTAAAGTGGAAAAAGTTTTAAAATGTTAACTGTGGTGGCCCTCTCTACAGGAGGATTTCCCAGCAAGAGAAAAAAATGCAAGGCATGAAGGCAGTCCTCTTACGGAAGCTAGAGGCAAAATTCTCTTCTCAAAGTCCATTTCTTCATCCCTTGCTAGGACACACTTCATAAGAAAAATTATGCAAAGAAGCAACATCCAAAGGGATCCTGAGTGTGCTGAATATCATTTAGACTAGTTGTTCTCAAAATGTAGTCTGAAGGCCAGCAGCATCAGCACCACCTGGGATGGCGTCAGAAATGCAAATCCTTGGTCCCTACCTCCGGCCTACGAAACCAGAAACTCTGACAGTAGAGACCATTAGTCTGTTTTAACAAGCCCTCCTGATACTTCCGACACATAGTAAAGTTTGTACTGTCTAAACTAAACCAACAGTTCATATGCTATTGCAATGGATAAAAGTGTTTCATTGGAGTAGAGTCAAGGAAGTGCACAATAACAAGAGGAAATGAGGAAGAAATACGATAATGGAGTAATAATCCATGATGCTTTAACCTGGATTTTAGCAAATTGAACTCATCAACATAGGACCGTGTCAAAAATTGATACTTTATTTGAAAAATATCCTTAAAACCATGAATAAAAATAACACCTACATCAAGATCAGTTGATTTACCCTAGTATCTGCTAAAATAAATTTGAGGATCAGTTGTTGCTGCAACAAATATATCTTAAGCACTTGTTTTATGTTACATTGTGCTAGGATCCAGGAAAAGAGATAGACTCCAACCTCACATGTATGAGGAGCTCAGATGTATGCAATGCTACAACCTCACATATATGCAATGCTACAACAGAAAGGTGAAAATAGCTCCATGAAGCAAAGATAAAATGTTCTGCAACTTCAGAAGAGGTTGACAAACTTTTACCTCCTAAGTCAAGAAAAGCTGTATGAAAAATATACCTATTCAACTAACAGAAACAGAAGTATAAAGGCCAATATGTAGTGAAAAATTTACTAAACTCTTAAAGATAGTAAGTGTAAAACTATAGTATGTGATTTTTACCTTTTAATGTTGTGGTGCTTTTTAAAATGAGGGTGCATTGAACCAGAAGCTTAAACTTCTGACTCAAAAGGAAAATTGGTGTACAACTGGAAGCAAATGTATGCATCAAAAGCCCAAAAGTATTTATACTGTTTCACCGGATAATTCCATTTTAAGAAATTAACTGGAAGGAATAACCAGGAATGTGTACAATGTTTTAAATACAAGAATAATCACTGAAGCCAAAAAATATTTAAAATACATTTTCACAAATAGTAGTTTGAATAAATATGTCCTACACATAAAAGAATATTTTGCTGCCATTAATATTATGTTATAGAACAAATAGGGGCCCAATGCACAAAAATTCATGCAAGAGTAGGCCTTCTTTTCCCCAGCTTCTGGCACTGCCTACCCTCTGGCACCCTCGGGTCACCTCGCAGGCACCTGGGACCTCACTGGCTTTATCAGGAAGGACATCCAGAAGGACGTTCAGAAGATGTCTGGTCTAATTAGCATACTACCCTTTTATTATTATAGAAGATATGTATTAACATGAAAAAGTTACTCTCCCCCACATTGCCCTATGTGTCTTTTGTTTGATTGTCCTCATATGCATGCTTCATAATAAAATGTAATCATAACTATAGAACTTTCCTGAGTTTTGTGAGTTGTTCTAGTGAATTATTGACCCTGGAGGATAGTGACACCCCATAAATTTGTAGCCACTTAGAAGCACAGGATTTCAGGACAACCCAAAGGTTGGGCCTATTATCTAAAGTCTTATGGAGACAGTGCCCTCAACCTTTGAAGTCTATGCTAAGTCTAGATAGGTGGTGTGACAACTGCATTGCATTCAACATAGAAAAACTCTGTTCTCCATGAATATTTCTTATTTTTTCTTACCCCATATGCCTTAAGAATTTTATTTAATAATACTCCCCTATTTCAGATGTTAATCAGGATAAACTTACACAAAACAGTTTCATTATTAACAAGATAATATTATATCCACAAACTGAAGTTTAATCACAAGCAGATTTAACTTAGTCTTTCATCATTCAAAAGCAGATAAAAATAAGTATAATATACTCTGAGATCTTCCAAATGAAATTCAACAATAGTTCTCACTCTGCAGAGGCTCTGCATGTCCCGGAGTCTTATTTTTATAAAAGCAGATTCTCCCTGAAAAGTAGGGTTTTTTTGCAGTAATTGTAGAGTTGAGGAATAACATCACCTACATGATTCTTACTTGTAGTGAACTATAGAGAAATTTAGGGAAAATATGAAGCTCTATGCTATATGCTATTGGGGTTTTTTGTATTTTTAATGCAAGAAATTAAGTTTATATGAGTATCTTCATTACTCAACTAATAATTATAAGAGCAATTAGTTTGGAGTGGAGAGAAGAAGAAAAGAATAAAGGCTTTAAAAAGACATCAATGACTGAAACTGCTTTTTACTCTTCATGTTGTTTATTTCAAGGAAGCCAACTGCAAATAGTCTCTTGATGTGGTAAAATTCAGGAATTGGCCTGAATCTTCTAAAGACGAAAAGTTTTCATGTTTATATCAGAATGTTCCTGCTTCTCTTGAAAATGTCACAATTGCACCTTTAAGAAAAAATTCAATTTATTTTTCCTTTTGCTTTGTAAAAAAAAAATCCAAAGTTAAGAAATATCTAGCTCAAAATATAATTATGAAGTTAAACCATAACATGACAAAGGTGTGCATACTAAGATCAAGGCTGAAGTTTTTGATCTTTAGAAGAACCACTAGGGAAATAACTCAAATAATATAATCACTATTTTGCATCTAATGATGTACATTGTTCATTTTTTAATAGAGCAAACATAGGTAGGGAATGAGTCAATCTTCAAACCACCCTAAATCCTCTATAAAGTGTCAAAACATTTAGCTATGCGATGCAAAAGAAACTGAACAATTGGAATTGAGCGAGGGTCCTCTGAAGTAGATTACACCATTCTCATTAACTGCCAAGATGCAAGGCTGGCTCTGTACTGTAAAATGTTACAGAGCCAGGCCCTCTCCCCTGGCAGTTTCAGTAGCCAGAGAAGAATTATTGCTTCTTTCACTTAACGACTTCTGTGAGTCTTTAGAAGTGCAAACCATGCCCACTGACCCCATGATCTCAATTATTATGACAAAGACTTTGTCCTATTTCTATATTTCATGTCAACAATGATGAAAACAATTGGTATTTATTAAGTACAAAAAACCTGTATGATAAGCATATTTATACATTATTTCATTTAATCTTAATAATGGCTCAGTTTGGCAAGTGACATTAGTCTTATTTCAAACCAAGGGAATTGAGGAAAGAGATTAAGTTACGTGTTCAAGATTGCTTAGTGTTGATAGCTTAACAGCTAATAAGTAAGCATTTGACCAAGGTCTGCGTGTTCTAGAGACCAATCCTTATCCATTACAGGACACGGGAAAGAATGGCCCTATGAGGGGAAACTAGAAGAAAACAGATCTTCAGCAATCCTTATTTAGAAGGAATTCTATTAACCTTTTAATTCCTTGGCAAAGTCTGATTAAACAATCAGGTGTTGCCTTGTAGTCCATTTGTTTTTTTTGTTTGTTTGTTTGTTCATTTTGTTTTTGTTTTTGACAGACAACTGTTTAGTTTTTATTTCATAATCATAAACTTAACTCTGCAATTCAGTTACACTGGGAAGGGATAAGGAAATTAAGGAACCCAATGAACTGTGGCAAGAGCACAAAGATTATAGAACATTGCAAGCAAATTGGGGTGAAGGAGTGCTCTCCTGAGCTACAGAAAGAATGGCCTGGTGGTAAAGATAAAACACAAGTCAGCCGAAACCGGTTTGGCTCAGTGGATAGAGCGTCAGCCTGCGGACTGAAAGGTCCCGGGTTTGATTCAGGTTAAGGGCATGCATCTGGGTTGCGGGCACATCCCCAGTAGGAGGTGTGCAGTAGGCAGCTGATCGATGATTCTCTCTCATCGATGTTTCTAACTCTCTATCCCTCTCCTTTCCTCTCTGTAAAAAATCAATAAAATATATTTAAAAACAAAAAAACAAAAAACAAGTCAAATTAATTAGAGTTGTCCACAGTCAGCAATGGTGATCTTGCTGGCCTTGCCATTCCTGGACCCAAAGGGCTCCATGGCCATCACAATCAGGCCTTCAGTCACCTGGCTGAAGACCACACGCTTGCCATCCCACCACTCAGGCTTGGAGGTGCTGGGAACCGTTTGTGTTAGATCTAGCATTTGCCATGGACAAGATGCCAGGACCTGCATGTTTTAGGATGAAGTTCTCATCCTCAAATTTCTCCTGAGGCCATCTGAGCCATTATGGCGTGTGAAGGCACCACCCTGGCACATAAATCCTGGAATAATTCTGTGAAAGCAGGAACCTTTAAAATCAAATCCTTTCTCCCCAGTGCACAGAGCATGGAAGTTTTCTGCTGTCTTTGCAACTTTGTGTGCAAACAGCTTGAAGGAGATGCAGCCCAAATGCTCACTGGCAATGGTGATGGTGAAGGTGAACACGGTGGGATTCACTCTGGCTGGTCACGGGCAGCTCCAGTGGTGCATTGTCTGCAAAGTGGGCTCCGTTTTTTTTTTTTTTTGTGCGTATGTGTTTTATGGCTGTTGTTATTTTTTCCCCTTTTTGAAATATAAGTTATTCTTAGGTAAAGTTTATTTAAACTGTACCCAGTCTCTTATTTTTATACAGAACTAGAAGCCCAGTGCACAAAAGTTGTGCACTCAGAGTGGACTCTCAGCCCAGCCTGCACCCTCTAGTAGTCTTGGAACCCTTGGGGGATATCTGGGATCTATGGGGAGTGGGCCTAAGCCTGCAATTGGACATCCTTAGTGCCACCACGGGAGCAGGATGAGCTCCTGCCACTGCTGCTGCACTTGCCAGCCATGAGCCCAGCTTTTGGTTGAGTGGCACTCATCCAATGGGAATGCACTGACCACCAAGGGGCAGCTCCTGCATTGAGCATATGCCCCCTGGAAGTCAGTGCACATCATAGTGACCAGTCATTCTGCATCAGGCTGAAACCAGCTCTCTGACATCCCCTGAGAGGTCCCAGATTGTGAGGGGACACAGGCCAGGCAAAAGGACTCCACTGGTGCATGATCTGGGCCAGGGAGGGATGTGGGAGGTTGGCCAACTTGGGAGGGACCACGGAAGATTCTAGGGAGTGTCCGGTCCATCTCGCTCAGTTGCAGTTGGCTGAACTCCAGTAGCAAGCTAACCTACCAGTCACAGAATCTGCCCCCTGGTGGTTAATGCACATCATAGTGAGCAGTTGAGCATATTACGCTTTGATTAGTTGAATAGCAGACTGGCTGACTGGACACTTAGCATATTAGGCTTTTACTATATAGGATTAGTACCTGAAAATATGAAACATATAGTGTATATTATCAAATGACTTCTGCAACATAACAAATTTTTTTAAAACGTAAGAACTATAAATAAACACAATTTTACAAGCTGTTTTTGGTGCTATATTTTTGACATTTCATATATATCCTATAATTATATATATTTTCTTATCACTCAAACACATGGACAACCAGCTTAAGTCCAATGAGCTTTCAAATGAGGCTTAAGATTCACTACTTTCAGCATGTATTTTCATCTTTTTTGCAATTGTTTTTCTAAATTGAATAGTCTACACTTTATAAGAATAATCTTTTTCTATTATATACTCACTTTTAGAGGTTAATGGCAAAATACAATAAATTGTCATTAGTTGCCCAAACACTTGCCCAAAGACTCCAAAAAGGAATAGTTGCTGCCAACAAATAGCAGCACCAAGAAATTAGTTGACCAAAATCTTTTTTTGAGAAATCAGTGTAAATTATATACAAACCTGGACTATGTGCAAATCAAAGGAAAAAATATGGCAGAAGGTTTTTAGAGTGGAATGTAGAGGCAAATAAACTAGAATATGAATCCCAATTCTAGATGAGCTTAATATTTTATGATTTCCTCAACCATAAAATGAGTATGGATTAATACTTATCTTAATCAGTGCAGGCTACTATAATTATAACCATAGTCTGAGTGCCTCAAACAACAAACATTTATTTCTCACCATTCTGAAGGCTAGAAATCCATGTTCAAGGTGCCAGCATGACCAGGTTCCAGTAAAGGTCTTCTGGGTTGACGACTGCTGACTTTTCCTTGTATCCCCAAATGTGGTTAGAGGGTAAGCAGGCTTCTTGGACTCTAACATAAAGGGGCTAATCCCATTAATGAGGATTCTACCCCCATTACCTAATTGCCTTCCAATACCATCACATTAGGGGTTAGATTTCAATGTATGAATTTTAGGAGAACACAATACATGAATTAGTCCACTTTTATCTTAAGGATCAAATGTCAAAGTGCAGGCAATTTACAATTTCTGACATATAGCAAAGACAATAAATATTAGTTATTATTATAATTTTAATTATTTTAAGTACTGTACTCTAGCACCAGGAATTCAACAGAATCTATAATACTAAGATTAACTCCATGGTATTCAGATCAAGCATATAGCAATAATGGATTTGAGCCCAGATCACATAGCTAGATAGAGGTACTAGATACTTTAGCCTAATGGTACAGAGCAATCAGAAGTTGTCCAGTTTAAGGAAGAGAATTCTTTTTGCAACTTTTAGGAAAATATTACTCAGGTCTCTCATCAAAACAAAAGGTTCTTCCTAAGTTACATATACCTGATTAAAATGGACTATATCAGGGAACCAGGGATGAGTGGTGGCAGATGCAGGCAGTGAGGGAAGGAGTGGGGGGAGGCAAAAAGGGGGTGTGGAGATGGGAAACCACACAGTGGAGATGTGTGGGCAATGAGGGAAGGAGGAGGAGGGGAGCTTGATCAGCCAGCCAGGTCTAGGGACCCCACCTGTGCAAGAATTTTGTGCACTGAGCCTCTAGTATTCTATAAACAATATTTCAACATTATCCCTGGTCACAATCATACTAGATGTTATACTTCCAATTGTTATTCCTTGGCTCATAATAAAAAGGGGGGGGGAATTATCCACCTATTTATGACAATAAGAAAAAAGGTAACTATTTTATACACTATCAGTTCAAAGATGGTAGACTGGGTAGTTTTACCTTAAACAGACCATATTATAGTGGCAAATACTGACAGTGTGTAGATATGATGTCCTGTTTTCTCAAAACTTAGCTTGAATTTTGCTCAATTCACAGTATTTCAGAAGAAAACTGAAAGAGACATAACCTCTGCAATAGTTAGTGGCAACTTTCTATGAGATTGGAAATGTATTCACTGTGAAAATATTGAGTCACTAAGCCTTCAGACTGCATTCCAAAAGTCTACTAGAAACATTTCAATCAAGGGTGTGCGAATGTGACAGCCAGGCCATTTGGGCTAAAAAGCACAGTACAGAATTATGTTGGTGAATTTAGTGCCCTCCAAATAACCTCATGTGTGGCCATGATATTAACTCATGGAGAAATCTATTCATAAGTTGAATATTTTTTCCCCAAAAAATGGGAGGGAAAAAAAGAGTCTTGAATTCCCCATAAGAATGCAAAATTACCTCATCTCCCAATGGAATGATTCGTTTTCATTTCCAATAGCAGTAAAGCCTATTGACCCCCGTGGTGTTATCCTTTTAGCTGCTCATGCAGTACTCTCTTTAATCTCTCGGATCAAAGATTGGTCAATAAAAACCATCTCCACTTTTGTGAGGAGCAAACAAACTACACTCAGTCCTGTGATAATTTTAAGTTTTCACAAAATCTTAGAGAAAGAAATCCTCATGTGTTGTTAAACTCGCAAAGGAAAAACACACACACACACACACACAAAAAAAAAAAAAAAAAAAAAAAAAAACCCACACAAAAAACTTGTCTTCTATTTGGTGAGCCCATGTAAAATGCACTAGGTTTTCCCACATTCCCACAGAAAGTGCAGATTACCTCTCTTGGGGAGTTTTTATTCTGTTTTTTTTTTTTTTTACTCTTCTTTCTAAAAATTTTAAATGAATTTTGAATCAGTGAAAGATCTCTTACCAATGACCCTGAACACTGAAGTCCAATTTTTCTGCAGAAAAAAATTACATGGAGGTGTCATTTTGAAAAAAGAACATCAATATAAATGACAGCCTCAATATGAACTGCCCTTTGCAATAAAGGAAACATGCCTCAACCCCAAACGAAAAGGACAACTTCTTTGGGGAAAGGGTAGACTGGTTGTTTTCTCCACTAAAGTTTGGTCAACTTTGCTAAGTAGTAGCAAGTTTCAGGAGAAGGTAGGAAGAATATGTAGGTTTTGTTAGGTCTGTGATTAGACTCAGTTCGTTGACTTATTTAAAAATAGATCATCTAGCAGTCACTCAGGCGAGATTCATTGGTTCCACTGAATTAATTTCGAAGTTGACAAATTGCTAATTTAATAGGGCACATTTTGCCATTTCCAACCACATTAAGCTTTTAAATTTTTATTTCAATTTCCTAATTGCTGTTCATATGAATACATACTACCTTCTGAACTTTTCCCCATCCTTGTATAAATAAAATAAATAATTAGTAATTAATAAATTAAAATAAAAAGTAACGGGAAATGAACACTTTCCAGAAGTGAACTTTGTGGAGGATATTCTGGTACCTTTACTATCACAAGGAAATAATTATCAATTTCAATGGTATTTATAATACCAGTTATGTGAGATAGATATTCTAAACTCCGCTAGGCATTTTGTATAGTGCATTAGGAGGAAAGAAGTAACTGAAAACATGAAAATCTATAAGGACTACCAAATACAAAGTAGCAGAATCCATTGCCAGGGAGATAGAACATATTCTGCATTGAGGCTTACATTTTCACATATTATGATCTATATCAATATGAGTATTACTACTGGTATTCTCTGTATAAATACGATTAAAATAATTTTGGGCTATTGGGAATCAATATCTGCCTACTCCATATCTTATGGCATTATTATAAAAATAAATGAAAGCATGTACTTTCAAATCACTAGAAAACTAAGATTAAATATATCCAAAAAATTATTGGTACTCACTATTATTTGAGGAAGTAATTCAATGAAACTGTCATATTTATGAAAGCATTGTTATGATTTTTAAAATAATAATAATAGGAGCATTGGTTTGATGTGAAAGAGACCTGGGCTACAATTCCAGACCCAAAACCTCACCTTATTTACAGAGTCCTTATGCTTATTGAGTTTTTGTATTCTTCTTTTACAAAATTAACATTTAAAAAAGATGCATCATTGCTTTTTGATATGGATTAAATATAAATACTACATTTAAAAAAAAATGCCTGCTGCCACTCTTGTCTTACTCTAAGTATTCTAAACATCTGACTTTTATGGGAGTACTTACTATTGTCAGGCCTTGAACTGAGTACTTTTCTTAAATGAACTCATTTAAACTCCAAACTAACCCACAAGATAGACATGCTGACCGCATTGTTTTGACAAGGAAACACAGATAAACTTGGTGACTTTCCTAAGATCGTTGACTTAGAGAGTGACAGAGGCAGGATTTGAAACCAAGTTGGTCTGACCCAAGAGCATGAACTCTTGGACACCACACTAAAATTCATCTCTCGTTAACAAGAACTACTAATCTGTCAGTTATTTATGTTAATGTGTATAGCAGTGTCTTACACTGAAAGTACTTCAGGTTTGCATTCTTTTAACTTGGGGTCAAAGCCTGGCTTTGTCTGCAATGATGTCAACATGTCATAATATCAACACAGGCATCCCAATGAATATCTTTCTTCTTCACTAATAATTTGAGGAATTGACTTTCAGTGCTACAAAGTTGACAAAAGATTGTGCATATAATATACTTAATAATAATGATATTTCAGTAGGTCATGATGTACCCTGCAGGGAAAAATTCTACCCGAACCCAGTGACCCAAATGCTTTGTGATTTCATGGTTTTCAGACTATTCTTCCCAAATCCAGGCCCCTGGCACCCTCATTAAGAGTCAAACAGGAACCTGAACTCCCTCCACCCCAAACAACCAGAACTTATTTGTACTTAATTTTCATACTCCCACTAAGAATACATTGAAAACAGGACTCCAGAGCAAAAATATTTTACAACTCTGTACCTTCCAGCCAAAATTTAATTATTCTATCATTGCCACTTAGATCACATGCTAACAAAATTTGGAAATGCTAATTAATTTAAATCTAAATCACTTTTAAGAAAGTATATTAAAAACAGTATGTTTCTAAGTTTTGAGAAAGTTTAGTTAAATCATTTAATTTCAAAATGATGTTTAGAAAGACTATTGTTCTATCACTGGTCTGAGTTGGAGTCACTATAATTCAATCCTTATGACTGATACCATCTCAAAATTTATAATGTAAATACCTTGCCATTAAGACTAGTTATGAAGAAGTAATTCTACACCCTTGTGTTCACTCACACTTTAAAAAATAACCATTAGACATGTAGCAACCACTATAAAAGAAATACATATTTTATATAGAAAACTAAAAATACAGAAATGTATACAGAATGTTTTAATATACGTCCAGAACTTTCTACAGTTTTTATATAGTTTCACCTTATTGCATGAACAAAACTGCATGAATTAAGCTTAAGTAATATGATTTTTCTGGCTAAATGAGCAATACATACTTATTATAACAATATTGGGATATGCAGAAAATTAAAATGAAGAAAAAAATCACACAGAATTCATAACAATAAAATTATCATTAGCAGTTATTGTATTTTCTTAATATAATGTCTCATGCATTGTTTAAAATAGTTGAAATCATTTTGTATGATCTGATTTTTCTGAGTACTTAGCACAGCATCATTCAGATAGCGTGCATGGGAAGGAAGTTAGGAGGGAAGCAGTAAATGACATCTGCCAGTGGACAGTCTGTCAAATTAAAACAAAACACCATGTCAGGTCATTCAATAAGTTCAAAACATGTTAGAATTAAATACTAAAGAATCGTGGAAATATAAAAAAGTTTAAAAGGCCATATTGTTGTTCTATGTAATTCTGCTGTGGATATGTGGGGGTATGGTAGGGGAAGACATCTTTACTATTGATAGTTCTGCTAACTTAAACATTTTTCGCATGAGCTGAAACAGAATTCCATCCAGTTCGGTTAAAATCTCCATCCTTGACATCTATAATCTTCTCTCCTAACATGTTTATTTCTTTTTTAAAAATATATTTTATTAATTTTTTACAGAGAGGAAGAGAGAGGTAGAGAGAGTTAGAAACATCAGTGAGAGAGAATCATCCATCAGCTGCCTCTTGCACACACCCCCACAGAGGATGTGCCCACAACCAAGGTACACGCCCTTGACTGGAATCGAACCTGGGACCCTTCAGTCCTCAGGCCGAAGCTCTATCCACTGAGCCAAACTGTTTTCGACAACATGTTTATTTCTTAACGCTGCATCTTGGGATATGATCTCAAAGTTGTAAGCAATTTTCCCTCAAAACTGAGGATTACCTGAGTCTCTTGTGGGCCCTACTTAAATGCAGCTTCTGATTGGATGGGTGGGATAAGATGGGAGAGCCCTCTCTTCTCACAAGCTCCCTGGGGATGGAGATGCTGCTGGTCCACAGCCACGTCCAACTCCCACAACCCAGCAATACCGGGGTGCAATGGCCCCGGGTCGTCTGCCAGATACAGAACCCAGGCTTCTGTGTGGGGGCGCCCGCTTGGCAGGAAGAAAGAACCTGCCCGTTCTCTTTTAAGTGACTGAGACTCGTCAGTTTCTTCCTTACAAATTATTTACAAGCCACGGATTGATCTTGTATTTTGATTTCCATTATTTCCTGTGCTTTCATAAGCCCATGAGTGGGAATTATGAGAAAAGGCATAGGGGACAATGTACTATTAAGCATTTAAATCGGAAGTTTGATTATATTTGAAATTAAAAAGGATGTAATGTCACAGGAGAGGCCGCCACAGCCAGCGGTGAAGAAGCTGGAGAGGAGGAGCTGCCCAGCAAGTTGTAAGAATAATGACTCTCCCACAGGACACAAAACTGCCTTTTTTAGTCCGATTTCTTTCAATGCAAAGTGTTCAAATGATAGCAGCAGGCTAACCCTGTGGTGCCCACAGGTGAGTGTAGACATATCCTGGGAGAGTCCCTGCCTGGGGCCAGGCACAGATGGCTGTCAGTGATCCTGGGCCGCATGAAAAACCTCCTGCAGCACGAGAGCCGGCGCAGAATATAATGTAGCCTACTTTGGGAACAAAACAAAGTGGGACAGAATTTCACTTTTAAATGTCCGTTCTCCCCAAGCAGAAATAAACAAAAACAATCTATCTACCCAGCATCATGTTCCCCCGAGGCAAATGATCACATCTCTGCATCAATTGCTTTCAGAGAGAGCTTCTGTGAGCCATGATAATTAAGCACTGCCCTGCCCAGAAGCGGGGTGTGTGTGTGTGTGTGTGTGTGTGTGTGTGTGTGTGTGTGTAAAATGACCTCCTGAAGTCCCAGTCCTGTAATTTAGGAAATGGTAACTGACTCCTCCAGTGTCAGACAGAAGTGGTGTTACAGGAGGTAGCAGGCTCTGGTCGCCAAAAGCATGGGCTTTAACCCTCTGTCTGCCGTGGCAGAATGTTAGCAGGGAAAATGTCTTTCCTGCTAATGTCTGGAAGCAACCAAATCCTGCGGCCCTCTTATCCCAGTGGAAGTCATCCTACAATTTTCTATTTGCATTAGGACATTCTCAGGGAAGTCCCAGAACCTTACGGGTGGCTGAACTGCTTGGCAAACAAACACAGATTCTGATTTTTTAAAACTTGTGGTTTGTACAGGAAATGTACGGAATCAAAGGCCTTCATGTGTTTTGAGAGATCATCATTTAAAAAAATTTTATTTTATTTTTTCCATTACCATTTATCCATCAATGGTCTCTTCCACCTTCATCCACTCTCGTCCACCACCACGCCCCACCCTATCCTCCCCAACACCCTCCCCAACAGAGCTGTTGCTATCTATCTATTTTGCTTGGTGACTCAGTTTGTTCATTAGATTCCACATATAAGTGAAATCTTGTGTACTTGTCTTTCTCTGACTGGCTTATTTCACTTAGCATAATGTTCACCAGGTCTGAGACTAATTTTGAGTAGTCCCCAGTTATCCAGAATGGTGTTGGCTGAGAAAATTTTATTTTTAAAAATATAAGTAGCAAGAATTGAAAATGTGTACTTCATGTGGATGATTAGCTCTCGATGCATTAGAATGGTCCTGAACTCTACTGCTAACCCTGCCTGGCTGCCGTTAGGGTCACTACAATACATTGCACTAGCAATGCTGTGCAGCATTGGTAGGAAATTTGGACAAGAGACCGAGTAACTTCACAAATCTATTACCTACCACTAAAAACAAAACAAACAAAAAGCCAAACTCAACTACTAGTACTAGTGGGATTCGAAGAGTCTTCATTGTTGATGGAGAAGAGATATTATCATGAGGCCTTATAGGTGCTGGGAAACATTTCTGTGTTGTTCAGACCAGGCTGTAAACTTCCAGTTCAGAACTGATAACACAAAAATGCAGCAGCCACAAGCCTCCCTTTAATGTCCTTTCCCAGGCTCCTCAGCATTTCCTTCATGGAACAGCTTCCAATTTATTTTTTTAACTGATTTTAGAGAGGGAGAGAGAGGTAGAAACATGCATGCCCCATCTTAGGGATTGAGCCTGCAACCCGGGCTTGTGCCCTGACCTGACTGGGAATAGAACCGTGACCTCCTGGTTCATAAGTCGACGCTCCACCACTGAGCCAGCTCACAATTTTGTACTTGTGATTTCACCCACTCTTCCCATATAGACTGTAATTCTATGTTGACAGAAACCGATTGCTTTTTCCTTCTTGAATCCATAGCGTCTATATGCTTAGCACCTTATAAGTCGTAGGTCTTGCTAAATGGTCATAGGATACATTTTAAATAAATTTTGGATTTTTACATTAAATTTTTCTTGAACTAACAGAGGTTCATTGACCCTTTGATACAGACATTTTTTAGGTGTTCATTTTAGTCATAGGAATGGTGTATTTAAATATTAATACTTTTCATAAGACTATTGGCTTTATCTGTGAAACTGATTTCTCATTGTCCTACTATAGTAAACTAAAGAAGCAAATTGGTCCCAAGTTATGGATGATGAGAAAGGAGGACAAAGATTCCCGATTAGCAAAATTAATATCCCAGATAAACAGGGAATTAAAAGCCAGATACGTAATCAGCTTCTTAAAATATTCTATTACCTGTTCAACCACGAAGTACAACTCCCTCCATTACTAATAGAGTTCATCCATTAGCTCAATTATATTAATGGAAGCACTATTTAAATCACATGAATGCCTAATGACTTGTTTTTAAATTTACAGGTATAGAAAATATATAAATGCATCAGCATTCAATAAATATAGAGGACTTAATTATTTTATTTTTTATATATGGAAACATAACATTTTTTTTCTATAAGAAATAGAAACAACTTATTCCAAAATATCAAGGTTTCTTTTTTAAACAAAGCACTCAGATACTAAAAAAAAAAAAAAAAAAAAAAAAAAAAAAAAAAAAAAAAACCTGAATACTTCATAAAGAAAATAGGTTGCTCTCCCCTAAAATTGCCTCTAATGTTAGCTGAATATTAATAAAATCCATAAACCATTAGTGCATTATAGCTGCTTTGTTCTGAATTACATAGACCTTTTATGTTTATTCCTCAGTGAAAATGCATAAAAAAATGAAATCCACTCTAATTGTGCTCTCTGAAGATAGCTGGTGAAATCATTTCTAGCAGCTATAAATCAATTGTAGTATTAAAATGACCTGCCAGGTGCATCTTCTGGGTATCAGACTAATTAAGGGAATGCATTAATTGCAACTATTCATCAACACCACCAACGTTGTTAGGTAACCCTTACAATGAATCTTTTTACCATATTATCTAGCAATAAAACTGCAGTTTTATAAAATGCAAAGGGTAAAAAGAGAGAAAAAAAAAAAGAGAGAGAGGAAGCTGGAAGAACAGCTTTTGCTTCCACATTTTAAAAGGTCTTACAGAGTTGCAAGATGTCTAGAAAAGAATTTTTTCTTACACAAAATGTTTCACTTACCTTCATTCCTGGTTTTGATTGTATTTTATTTTATAAAAATACCTTGAATGGGTCCTAGTAAGTTAATTCTGGATTTTAAAACCCAGTTATTTTACTGCTCTTACTTTAGGATATTATAAATGAACTAGAGGTTCGATGCATGAAATCTGTGCAAGGTGCTTGGCCCTCCAGCACCTCACAGCCCGGCTTCAGCTGGAAGATCATCCAGAAGGTCGTCTGGAAGGTCATTTGGCTGTTTGGTCTAATTAGCATATTAGTTCTTTATTATATAGGATATGTATACATGTACACTGAGCGGCCAGATTATTATGACCACCCCATTAGTACTTCGTTGGGCCACCTTTTGCCTTCAATACTGGGGCGATTCTTCTTGGCATTGGCTCCACGAGATGTTGTAAGGTGATGTGAGGAATCTGTCGCCATGCTTGATGAATAGCACTGTCCAGTTCTGTGAGATTTGATGGTTGTGGAACCAGCTGCCTGATGGCTCTTTAACTTCATCCCACAAATGCTTAATTGTATTGAGATCTGGTGATTGTGGGGGCCACCTAAGCAAGGTAAAGTCTTCCTCATGTTCTTGAAACCACTCCTGCACAAAAAGAGCACCAAGGCATGGTGGATTGTCTTGTTGGAAGAAGCAACTACATTGGGATATGCCATCAATATGATAGGATGAACTTGATCAGCAATGACATTTATGTTGTGCTATTCAGATTTTGTTCCGCATGAATTAAAGGGCCCAAATCATGCCAGGAAAACATGTCCCAGACCATAACACTGCCTCCACCAGCTTGAAGAATTGTATTCATGCATGTGGGGTGCATGCTTTCATGCTATTTCTGCAAAATTCTCAGTCTTCCATCTGCTTGATGCAACTGGAAACGTGATTCATTGGACCACATGACTTTTTTCCAATGCTCAACTGTCCAATCCTTGTGTTCCTGTGCGAATTGGAGACGTTTTATCTTGGTTACTGCAGACAGGCCTTTGGCTTCCATATCCCATATGATGCAGTGTACAGCTAATTTGCCTACAGACGTCAGGTGCTCATAATAATCTGGCCACTCACTGTATATGTGTGCATGTATAAAACCCCACTGCATGGTTGCATAAGCATGTGTGTATGTGTATCGCCTTCCTCAGATGGAACTGTAATGGTAACTAGTATCAAAAGAATGTCGGAGGAATGTAGAGTTTGATCTTAAGTAGTAAACTGAGCAGGCTTTTGAAAATAATTTCAAATGACTGGCATACCAGTATTACACTTTTCATTCCTCAAAGGAGAAAAGAAGTGTAAAATCTAGAAAATTGTTACAAAGCTCAAAATGTTTTTTCTTTGTTAACGAGCCAAATTCTTAGAAAGCATTAAGTAGCTCACTAGTAGACACATATTGATTCACATTGTCAACATGGTAATATTTTTGAGTTTGACTCTCTTTAGCATTAGAAACAACACAAGTGACACAATGACAGACTCCAAGTGGGAAAGACTGCTATTTTCTACTCTTGCGGTGCAAGTCACTCGGAGACTCTGAATTGACCCTGAATATCCCTGAAAAAAACAGTTCTCAAAGCTGGTTCTAGACTTCTGACAATGTGATTTTTTTTCCGATCAGGTTTTGGCAATCTGTTACTTTCTTGGGAGTTTCTCTGCAAAGAATCTGTTCCTTATTTAGAACATTCTGAGTCCACCGGGTCCAGAGTTGATTGGGCTCCAGAGTGACCCCACTTTCCAACAGCACATTTGAGCCCCTACAGAACAAATAAGGATTCAGAGTTAGTGGGATTGGTAGTTACACACCCTAATGCTCTCAGTAGTAGTAAGAGGAGTACTCACCATATCAGTTGCTCCAACACAAGTTGTCTATTGGTATTTGACCATGACCAAGCAGCCTCAGGGAAAGCTGGCATCTAAGGCTTGTGCTGAGGCAAAGAAACCCCCCTCCTCCTGCATGGTTAGAATTTTAAGGTGGGATAAAAAATTGTTTAGCAACTTCCCTAAGACCAAGAAGAATCTTCTGCAGCCTCTAAAATGAGCACACTGGAGATAAGAAATTGACAGGCACCGTTTGAAACATCTACTTGGTTGAGTAAACCATTTAGTTCCCCAAGGGGAGGTAAAGTCACCAGCCCATATCACGGATTGGAGCTCTAAGTTCACTCTCCCTCTCTATTTCCCACGGAGCTTCAATAAAAGAGAAATTTAAAAAGGACTGCAGGCTAAAGGGGCAGACAAAGCCTCCCACGTAAGGGCAGCAGGGGCAGAGCTTCAGGCTGGAGAGCCCAACAACTCCAGGAACAGGAAGTCATTCACGTGAGCAGCTCTGCCCCTGGGGCAGCGCTGGACATCCCGGCATCTGGACCAGCCTGTAAAGAGGTGGTCAGTCATTCGAAGTCTGGGAGAGAGTGGGCAGACACTGATTTGAGTTTGCCAAAGAAAACGTTCAGGCTTCTGTACTTCTCTAGTGCTGTAAAAAACAAGACGGCTGAAAAGATCAAATATATGAACAATAAAATGGTAATACATATTTATCAACAACTGAATCTAAAAATTAAAATAAACAAACAAGGAATCTAATGAACAAAATAAACTGATGGATAAAATAGAACCAGAGCCGAAACCAGTTTGGCTCAGTGGATAGAGCGTCGGTCTGTGGACTGAAAGGTCCCGGGTTGATTCCGGTCAAGGGCATGTACCTTGGTTGTGGGCACATCCCCGGTGGGGGTTGTGCGAGAGGCAGCTGGTTGATGTTTCTCTCTCATCGACATTTCTAGCTCTCTATCCCTCTCCCTTCCTCTCTGTAAAAAAATCAATAAAATATATATATTTTTAAAAATGGAACCAGAGGCATGGAAACGTGGAAGTGACTGACAAATCTCAGAGGGAAGGGGGGAGGGGCTGGGAAGAGATCAGCCAAAGAACTTAGATGCACGTATCCATTACCTATGGGCACAGACAACAGATGGTGAAGACCTGCTGTGGGACAGTTACTGGGGGGGGGGGGGGGGGGGGGGCAATGAGGCGAAAAGGAAGGGTATCTGTAATACTCTTTTTAAAAATATATATTTTATTGATTTTTTACAGAGAGGAAGGGAGAAGGATAGAGAGTTTGAAACATCAATAAGAGAGAGAGACATTGATCAGCTGCCTCCCGCATACCCCCCAGTGGGGATGTGCCCTCAACTAAGGTACATGCCCTTGACCGGAATCAAACCCGGGACCTTTCAGTCCTCAGGCTGATGCTCTATCACATGTGTCAAATACAAGGCCCGCGGGCCAAATCCAGCCCGCCAGGCCTTGCAATGTGGCCCGCACCGCGCTGTCATCACTGCACTCCGCTGTCAGTTTATGACATTGTCAGTTTATGACTGTTCAGTAAACCATTCGGCCCGTGATTTAGGCTGGATTTTAGATTTTGGCCCCTTCTCTGATTGAGTTCGACACCCCTAGGAGTCTATCCACTGAGCCAAACCGGTTTTGGCTGTAATACTCTTAACAATAAACATTTTCCTTTAAAAAGTCATGCAGTTTTCATATATTCTTAAAGAAAATAAGAAATATATTATTTTAAAAGTGTTACCTACAAACAGGATCAGTTCACTTATTGATGTTAATCAAGAAGAGTAGAAAATAAAATAATCCCAAAGTCACTGTGGGCTCTGAAATAAGTGTGTTTGGATATTTCCTTTGGATAAAGGGATGCTGTGTGAGACTGTTTTTGCTTTTTTTTCTCAATTAGAGGCCCAGTGCATAAAATTTGTGCATGTGTGGGGGGGGTCCCTCAGCCCAGCCTGCACCCTCTTCAATTCAAGACCGATGTCTGACTGTCCCGGAATCAGGCCTGAACTGGCAGTCGGACATCCCTCTCACAATCCTGGACCACTGGCTCCTAATCACTCACCTGTCTGCCTGCCTGGTCACCCTTAACTGCCCCCCGCTGATGACCAGGTTGTCCCCAACTGCCCCCGCCCTGACAACCTGATCACTTCTAACTGCCTCCTGTCCCCCACCGGCCTGGTCTCCCCACGTAGCCTGCTGTTCAGTCCTTTGGTCATCCTTCACTAACCACCCCCCCCCCCCCCGAAGCCTGGTCACCCTACACAGCCTGTTTGTCAGTCATTTGGTTGTCCGTCACTAACCCCACTGCTGGCCTGGTCATAGGCAGCCATCTTGTGAGAGTGTGAGGGTTAATTTGCATATTACCTCTTTATTATATAGGGAATTCTTACAAGTTAATAAAGGGAAAATAATTGGTTTGATCACCTCTCAGATTTATCCTTCCATCTTTGTGATTTCTGGACAATATACAAAACAAAATAAACTTAATTCAGAAAAAGCTTGTAAGCTATTCGATTTTCCCAGATGGTTCCATTGGTTGACACCTTCTTGAAATTCTCTCCATGCAGGGAATAATTAACTCCCACTCAAACTGACATTTTATGATGCTCTTCATCTTTCTGTGCATAATATCAAAGGCACGATTATATCTGACAACATCCAAACTCATAAATATACTATCATATTTTCCATGTCTCTCTCTCTCTCTCTCTCTCTCTCTCTCTCTCTCTCTCTCTCTCTCTTTCTCTTTTTAACCTTTAAAGCAGAGTCCATCATCCATTAATTCTTCCAAATCTGTTCATGGTCAGGCCTTATCCTTCACCTATATGATGTAAAACAGCATTTTTCAGAAAGCTCTGCCTCCCCATGCTCCACTCCATCTCATGTGTAAAGAAATTTACTTTTCCAGCATTTTTATTGTGTTAGTTCACTTTTCTGGTCTGCTCTTGGGTCATGCATCCTCTGAAATTGGAACTGCAGCTCCAAAGGAAAGTGCTCTTTTAAGCAGCATCCTTTAGAAAATATTTTCTGTCTTCTCAGGCAAGTCAGTTTCTTCTTGCCCATTGACACCACCCTACCTCGTGCACATCTCTGTTTTATAACACTTTTTACTCTGAAGAATATTGGCTCGTTATTTGATGCCCCATTAAACTGTTATCTCCCTGAAAGCAGGAATCATGATTTATATATATCTTATCAATCCAACACTTGGTATTTTTCTTGGTATAAAGTGGTACTCATTAAATGTTTGTTGAATGCATAAATGAAGACTCTATTAATCGCCATCACCACCATTGCAATGCTACATATATGCCACTCTTTCTCTCAACCCTGTCCAATGAGTCCTGCTTAAAAGATCCCCTACAAAATGCACTTTATGTTGTGTCCAAATTATAGCACAGACAGTTCTTCTAAACGTGAATGACCTTTCCCCTTCTGTTAACTCTGGCCCTTTCAAAGTGCTGATCAATATTAACCTTATCTCTTTAAGAAATCTTTTTATCTCAGCTAACTCTACAAGTCATTTTGCAACTTGGTTGAAGAGGGGGAGGAGAGAAGGAAGAGGATTGAATACCATCAACTAAAAGTCTTTCATATTAATTTCTGTATATGAAGTATCTATTTTCTTTACAACAGTTTGAAATATATGAATGAATGTAACATTATTCCCATTTACAGATGAAATGACTGAAGCTGAAAACATCATCAATAACCTGTTAACATCAACCTTCTTTTGCAACTGATCAGGACACAGTCTTGCATTAAAGAGTAAATAGGTCTTTAGAGTCTGAGAGATCTCCTTCCAAATTCTATCTTGACCATTTGTGACCTACAGGACTACTTAAGGAGCCTGAACTTTAGTGTGCTAATTTACAAAATAGAGGATAAGAAGTCTAAGAATTTAGTTACCTTTTCCTTATCCCCAGTTATAGTATAGTCTATGTGTAGTCATCAATAAATGGCTTTGAAGACATGATGTTTAGAGTAAGTAGTGTCTTTTACTCCCTACATTCACAATATAAAAAAAGAAAACAGATTTATATTCTTTTTCATTTCTCCAAAATAATTACCAATTTTTCTTATTTTCTTTTAGCACTGTCTGGAATGTCATTGTATTATTTAATATTTTAAAAAGTTAATAAACTGTTGGACTTCATAATTAATTATACAGAAACAATGAGCATAATTAGACCTACTACTACTAAAGAAAAATAAATTAAGAACAATAGAACTCTAATTATAATAATAAATTAAAAGAAAAATATACTACACTGAAAAATGAGAGAGAATGTCCTGATAGCAAAATCAGGTAAAAAAAAAAAAAAAAAAAAAGTTTAGCAGTCCTAACATTGTTTCCATTTTTTTAAGGGAGCCTTTACCAGGTAACATCATTTAAAATACTTGTCTAACGGAACCTTTAATATAAACCGAATGATCACTTCTCCTGCTTGAAATCATACAGGGAGATTTGACAGCCTGGATTTCTTAACGTAGCTGTTGGTAACACTCGTGTGTGACACACGTCTCTGTGCTTAGTTAAAGCCCTCTGCAGCCTTAAGACGGGAACCAAATGTCTCCTGTCAAGGAAGAGCCTTAGCACATGGCAACGTAACCAAATGTTGCAATTTATCTTTTGGCTGCCCTGGAATTTTCCTGTCAGGGTGCTATTTCTAACTGGTCCAGTCACGTTCTGCAGTTTTTGCTTCTGACACAGTCAGACGGGGTTCCAGGAAATTATTGATCAGCTGCGGCCCTGCAGTGAGCGTCTGAATGCCAGTCAGCGGCATTGACATTGCTTGCCAGGGAAGTGCAGCCTGCTGCAAGTGGTGGTGAAATCCCCACCACGCCGGCTTCCTTGAGGCTCACAGGTGCTTCAAAGAGAAGCCTGAAAAGCAGAGCGGTGACTGATGTGGATGGGGAGAGAAGGAGACGCAGATGGGATGTAAGGGTAACATCAAGAAAACACGTGTTAAAAAACATAAAACTCTCCCGGGTGCTTGTAGGCACCCTCTCTCGCACTGCCATTTCGACAACCCCTGCTCTCCGCAGGCCTTTATTCCCCGTCTTCTCAAAGGGCCCCTGAGCCACAAGCAATCACACAACAGGGAGCACTTATGTCAGCCCCACACACATTTCTGTGGACTGAAATATGAGGTGTGGCTAAGCAGACCTCCCTGTTGCCGGGGTCCACATATTTTATCTGCAAACTCACTCCCTAGGATTGTTCTCCTATTACTGCCCTGATTATAGCTGAAAACCATAAATGAAAATATGCTGAAAGATGACAGTCTAAAGTCATAATGGAAATTACAGGCACATAACGTAGCACGGAGGTGCCTAGATGGCCATTTGACTAGGAGTATGGAAGGCCTGTCCAGACACAGCAGAGCAGCCCACCGCTCCCCCTCTCTGTGTAGGTGAACTGTGTCATCTCAGCACATTGAAACTTTCAAAACCTCAGAGCTGATTTTCCTGGTAGCCACACCATGCACCTGTCTAACTTGGGCACACAAAGGTACTGGGAGACTGTCCACCCCAGTAGGAGACACAACAAGCTGAGGTGGCTGCCCAAGCCAGCAGCACATCCATAGCTAAATACGTCTTATGTCAAACCGACAGCATTGAATCTCACTGGTGGCACCGGAATGTCTAATTCCATCCTGTCTCTGAACAGGCTGTCGATTAGTTCTTTTTGAGCACGTCCATGAAAACGCCGTGAAAAAAAAAATGGCTGGACCCCAGCCAGTGTGTGCTCAGAGGTTGAATGTTGACCTATGGATCAGGAGGTCATGGTTCGGTCCCCAGTAGCGGGTGTGCAGGCAACAGTGGATCAATGATTCTCTCTCATCATTGATATTTCTATCCCTCACTCCCTGTCCTTTCCCTCTCTTAAATCAATAAAAACATATTTTTAAAATAAAAGTTTTAAAAATAATTGGAATACTCTTTGGAAGGATAGCTCTGTTCCAAAGTGTAAAGATTGGTAGTCTGTGAAGAAAATGATCCCTGTTATACATTTGGGAAGTTTTACCACATCTGGAGATGTATAGTAATAAAGACTTAAAATACCTTTCTAGTATTCCAGGAAACATGGCTTGGAAATCACTGTTTTATTGATCTGAGGTGGCAAAAAATACGTATGTCCCTCTTTTTATTTAATTTAAATTTTCCTTATTTTATTTTCATTATCTAAGAGAAATTTGAAGTTCAGTCAGACTCAGGTTGTGCCAAATCATTTGGAGAAACATTATGTTCCAGGACAGTGTTAGTTTCTATGCCTTTGGGGTTCATGTCCCAGACACCAAATACATTTAAGATCTCTCAGAACGTGGAAAACTAAATCCTTATGCTGCAGAACTACATATCATTTTTATTATAAAACTTCCATATCTTTTGGATAGTCAAAACATTTTTTATTTTATTTTACCTCCATCAAAAAAAGAAAAAAAGGGGGGGGGGTGAAACATCGTTAACACTATTGCAGTGTAAGCTACTGTGCAAAATTGTACCCCAAATTCTCTCAATGTTCACCAACAACAGTACCTCTGCTTAGATTACCTGAAATAAAACAGGCATGCATTTGGCAAACTGCTTTTGGTACAGAGTGGGATTTTTCACCGATGTGCTGCAAGAACTTCTAAAATGTGCGATACCTGACTATTTGATCAGGGGCACTGACCTCTTTTCCCTTAGATAGTTAAATTAAAGAAAAAAAAATTACAGCAGCCTACACAACATAGCCCACGGGTGTGAATGAATCCAAAATATACTTTTTTCTGGTCAGGCTGGAAAAAAAAAATAATATTTTTTCGTGTGCCACATAATTTTAGTAATTTGATTACTAAAATGTGTCATGAGACTAAAAGGGTTGGAAATTGCTGGCACAGAGGAGAGTTAAAGCTCACCCACTGCTTCATCAAATCTCTTGCATTATGGTTACTTTTCAGTGGGTTGCCTGCGTGCTGCCCAGACTCAAAACTTTCTTAGTGCCTTCGACATCGATTGGTAAATTTAAAATGCCTTGCGAGTTTCCTTTCTATCCTGAAACTAAACAAGAACGTCTTCACACTTCTCCTCTCTTGTTGTACCTTTTTTTTTTTTTTTTTTTTTTTTTTGCCTTTCTTTTGTCCTCTACATCCTACTTATCTCTTTCACCTTCTCTCCACTTGCCTCATTCTCTTGATCCACCAGACACAGCCCAGCCATCAACCAGCTACAGTTGAGAGTAATTTTGGTCAGAAACAAAAGGCCTGGAATCCTCAGTAATCCGCTTCAGATCCAGCTACTGAGCCCTGGTTAGGCTCCTGCACAGCCAACAGTCTTTTCAGGAGACTTCCCTAGAAATTGAAAACCTATTAGAGCGGCGGTGGAATAACGTGAGCCCTGAAACAAAATCATACAAATAGAAAAAAAAAAAAAATGCCCTTTCGGTGTTAACGCGCTGCTGAAACAATTGAAAGGCTCTCTAGGTGATCTCTATTGATGGGCCTCAAAGCGCTGGTGTTTCGGAGCAGACTGGTTATTTTGCCTGCATTTCAGGTGCCATTAGGCCCCTGCCCAGCTTACTCTGCTACACAAAGCTTCCTGTCTGAGAGGGAACAGCTAGCCTGAGCGGATGCGTATTTGAGTTACTCACGGGGTAAGCAATACATGCACCGAGCCTTCCAGCCCAGCATGCCTGCTACTGGACGGGCAAGGTGTCCGTGCACACATTCCCGCTGCGCTGCTGCTGTTTGGACTTTCTGTCCGCAGCCTCCACAACGCCCTCCCCACTCCTCCCTGGAGAAAGACCACCATGCTCTAGCCCCGGCCTGCCTCACTGTCCCCTGCATCGCCTCCCTTCCCCACCCCCCTCTCTTCCTGACTAAACTGCACCAACCAAAATGTTTGACAGGAACCTACAAATATCCCATGTTACATATTTCTGCGGAGCCAAATTTAGAAGAACTTCTCTCTCTTCCTTGAGATCATCTGTGTAATTATTCCTATGGTTCAACATTTTCATTTCTGCCTAACGCAAAGAGGTATTTTTAAGCAGGTGATTTTGTGGGGGTTTTTTTGTGTGTGTGCCAGCCTGCCACTCAAGAGTTCCTAAGGTGCCAAACATGATGCATTTTCAAGAAATTCAGGACCCGTTACTCATTGCCTCTTCTTAATATACTCCTCTCTCCCATGCCTCACCCTCAATCTGTTCCTCACTTCCCACCCTCCCAGGACTCTCTTACACTGCCTTTTATTTTTTAAGCTCCCTCCTCTTCTGTTTTTTGTTTTTGTTTTTCTCTAGATTTCCCCAACTACAATGGGTTCCTCGTCTGGTCATCCTAACTATGTGTACACTCTTTCCTTTCCTATTTCCATTCCATTCTTCACCCCCGCTCATCCCTTGGTCCCAGGACATCCGTGCTCTGAGAGTAGGACCAGCATCGGGAGCAGGGAATTTAACAATGGCAGCGCTGTGACAAGTTAATTCAACTCCTGCTGTTAAATTAACCAGCGTTCCAGCCGAGTTAGCGTGTCACCCAGTTTCAAAAGGTTAAGCTCCAAGCTTAATCTTATTCATCATTATGAACTCTTCAAATTGGCTGAAATATTTAAAATTCAGTGAAATGAAAGGACCGCAGGAAACATTTAAGAGCCAACCGCCCGGTCTTCAAGAAATGGAGAAATAATCTACAGAGATTAGTAAAAGAAGGCTTCAGAATGGGTGAATGGAGACACTCGAGGACCTGGTTAGAGTGAATAATAAAAGGACATGGAGGACAAGGACATCTTATCTCCCCGCTATCATAAAGAGATTCAGGCGTTAGGAAGAAATTTAATGGAGCACCCTGAAAATGCTTGTCCTATCTCATCATAAGCAACAGAGCAAAACTGAATGCTAATGAAAAGGGCATGTACAATAATACCTCCTGAGCTCTCTGTTTCTCTTTGGACTTTGGACACAGATGGGAGGTGGGCCGCGGTCTGCCCACCCACTTATCACTGGCGGGAGGCCGATCACAGCCCCCTGAGTGCTCTCCCCTCAGGCTTCTGTGACAGCAGAGAGCCCATATCAATTTTGAGAGAAGGAACTGTGCAGCGGACAGTAACACCAGAGGTGCTGAGCCTAGCATTTCCGAGTTAGTGCAATGTTTAGTATATGGCAGGGCTTAATAAAGGTTAACTCTATCATTATTGCTATTATTAATGGTAGGCTTCTATTAAACACTTTCAATTACAAATCTCTGTAGACCTTGGAAGAGTGTCACAACTGAGATGGGGGAACTGGTATTTCACACGCATCTCTTTCCCCTCTTCAGTTTCTCTCCAAAGCTGAAGTGTATGGGTTTATTTAAAATGTTTTTTCACATGTTGCATGAGTTCCTGCTACCAACTTTGCAACCCAGGCGTCTTCACACAATTAGCCACATGTTGCCCAAGCTGGCCCTCATGCCTCAACTTCCTCCCTGGTCCTGCTTGCCAACTGGTACATGCTGTCACAAATTCCTTCTGTTCCACCTCCTCTCAGAAATGGTTTACTCTAGCTCATTCATCCTTACATGGCCAACATAATCACGCTTCAACTTCTTGCAACAGGTGGTTTTAGATGTTGTGATTATATCGCTTTGTTTGTTGTAAATTTGATCTGTTTGTGTATTTTATTGTTTCATAGGTATCTGCAGGCCAAAGATAAATTTGTCTGCTCTTAATAAACGCTCCTAAAGCCTTATACAGTTTCTTCACCTCTTGGGTTGCTATTAATTAAGAATAGGCCTGTGAACATCTGTATACCCTCCATCTTAATTTTGTGCTACATTTATTTTATTCCTTCTCCCTTCTTCTATATCTCTCTTCTCTCTCTCTTTCTCTTCTACACACAAACATACACACATGATAGTTCTTTCCAATTCATATGCTGCCTTTGGTTGCCCTGATCTAATTACATTGGTTTAAGATATACACTGTAAAATAGCAGTGAAGATGGTGAGCACCTTGCCTGGACTTTAACAGGTATGCCTCCAGTATCTCCCATGAAATAGGAGACTGAGTGTACCAATTACATTTTTTAGTAATGGTCACAACATCATTGCCCACCCCTGAAGCTCTAACGTGATGTGATTTTGCCATTTCCTGTCAACAGATGTAGTTGAATGCCCCTCTCCTTGACTTTGGGTCAGCCCTATTGACTCACTGAAGTCACCAATAGAATGAAACAAAAGGATGTGACTAGTGAGGCTAGATCCAAAGAAATCCCCTGTCTCTTTGGAAGCTAGCTATCCAGATGTTCTCTCTCAGAACTCACTCTCTTACAACCCAGCTACCATGCTCTGAAAAGCCCAAAGCAAATGAAGAGACCAAATATAGATGCCCTGATCAATAGTCCCAAGTGAGACAAACCTTTGAGTCATCCTTAAGCCATTCAAGTAACCAACTGAAACCCTTTGTCTCATACATATAGATGACAATAGATATAGATATAGGCATTTACATAATGTACAGAGAAATGAAGTATATGTAAGCATACATAATACATTGCTATTATTATTTAAATTGTTATCTGTTAAAGTTTCTGCTCAGAAGTCTCAGCCTCCCTGCATTCATCTGCCTCTCCCATCTTGGGGGCAATGGCTTTCCCAGTGTCCAACCTTCTCACAGATCCATGATGAGATGATTTTTCACTTTGTTCAGCTTTGTATTGGTTGTGAGGACAGAATGGTGACTTTCAAACTCCTGGTATACCTAGTGGGAAACTGGAAGACCTTCCCTTTTATTTGTATTGGCCTAATTATTTAATTCCTTTAATCACTGCTTTATAAATATCCCTGAGAATCTGTTTTGTAGTCTTTCTGTTGTAGGTGATGGGAACTCCACAGGTGTCTGACAAGTGGGATCAGACCAAACCTAGATTCAGCAACCTCAGTACTTAATTCAGAGGAAAGAATTCAGAGCAAGACCCAAACTAAGGGTTAGGGTTAGGGTTTTAGTTTAGGAATTTGTTTTGCATAGATAGTCTTTTTAAAATTTATAAAATGGTAACATTACCTCTACATTGTGAGTGTTGTGATGGGCACAATTAAAATTGAGCAAATACAAGCCATTTTACCAAAACATAGTAAATATATATATGGTAAAAGTAAATTAAAACAGGTTAATAAAAACACAAATATTATGTAAGAATATGGACAATGAAGTTCATTAAAGGAAAAGCAAAGAATAGATAAAATTCAATAATTAGGACAAGAAAGCCAATATCTGATCTAAAATATTATTGGTGTGTATAATAAATAATATATTTAGTTAAATTAATGTAATTGATAACACAGTATTTGAAGTATAAAGTTTCTTAACCCATGATATAAATACCTAAAAACTAAAAAGTTAGAACTTTCTTATTTTCGGGTATTTTAAGAAAGTCTTTAAGAAAAGATAGCATACCTGAAAGGTGGTTAGAAGACAAATTGGTTAAGTTAAAGCTTGATGAGTCTAAATTTAGTCAGAAAATAATATTTTGCTTTTAATAATTTTAAGTGTGCAATAAGCACAAAGCATTCTATAACTGGCAATACTTTAATTATAATGTACTAGAAACCTGATGCACAAAATTCATTCAAGAGGCTGAGCCAATGGCCACCTGGGCCCTTGCAGCCCTGGCCTCATTTGGAAGGTCCTCCAGAAGGACATCTGGTCTAATTAACATATTATGCTTTTATTATTATAGATAATTTTAATGAGGGAAGGATTGCTATTGCAATAACATTTGTTTTTGTCTCATATCTAAGTGTTAAATGGCATTAGATTTAAAGAATTAAAATATATTTAGCCAAAAGCAGTTTGGCTCAGTGGATAGAACATCAGCTTACAGACTAAAAGGTCCCAGGTTCGATTCTGGTCAAGGGCATGTACCTTGCTTGCGGGCACATCCCCAGTAGGAGGTGTGCAGGAGGCAGCTAATCGATGTTTCTCTCTCATTGATGTTTCTAACTCTCTATTCCTCTCCCTTTCTTTCTGTAAAAAAATCAATAAAATATATTAAAAAAAAAATATATATATATATATATATATATATATATAGTTTCCAATCAAATATTATCAACTTAACAGACTATTGATTTGGATTGTGTTTTTAATATCAAAGATTACCAACTAGAGTTTTTAAAATATTATCTTTTAAACTTTTGAAGACTGAATTTTTATTGCATCATTATTGAATGGCTTATATAATAAAAAATGTAATTGTGTACAATTTTACTTCAGTCATAAAATAATCTAAAGATAAAGAAATGCAGACAGGGAAAGGCCTACTTTATCCCCTATATTGCAAGCTCTACAAAATGAGATCAGTAAACTCATCTTGTGATTATTACAGTCACTCTTAAATAAGTGATTCCTATGACCAGAATTATTAATAAAGAATTTATCAAAACAAATGACTTTCTACTGAATATAGTCATGAAACTGTGTAATGTTAAATGCTTCTTTAATTATGTTTCTTTTGCTAAAAATGAAATGCTATACTTTCAAAAAAAAAGAGGGAGAGTGATTATAATTCTCATTCATAATACAATAGTGAAAGCTAACAATATACAACATAATTAAGTCTATTGTTGGCACTGTGCAAGGCTTTCCCTTCTACTCAAATTGATATCACTTAATCAAGAACCACCGATATTTTGGTAGTAATTTGCAAGAAAATATTTTAAATCTAAAAAAGATAGAAGCCCTCTATAGAATTAGGAGAAATATGCACTAAATTAAATAATATTTCTAACCAAAATCCAAAGGGTATTCAACTACCATAACATTCAATTTAAATTAACAAGGGTCCACCAAACACTGAAAGGACGAGGTTTATGTTATGATTTCAAAAATATTATCTTGAGGCAGTTTTCTAGTATTAGCCATGTGTATATTTTGAACTTGAATATATTTGCATTTCCTGAGCTTCCATTAATACGACCTCAATGAGACTCCTCCATCCTTGTACAAATATTAACTAAGCACTTTGATAGACATGTTCTCTGCTCTAGAATTGTACCTAACTCTTTCCAACCTACTAACTCACCCTTTTTCCTCAATGTTCTTGTTTCAAGAGTGCTCATCTCATTTCATTTAGCAAAATTGATCATACTTTGTATATTTCACAGTTTTTAAACACATAGATTTACTTTTTTTTTTCTTTTTAGTTCTCACCTGAGGATATTTTTTTTTTCATTTATTTTTTTAGAGAGAGTGGAAGGGAGTGGGAGTCACACCAATGTGAGAGAGACACATCAATTGGTTACCTCCCACATGTAACCTCACCAGGGCCTAGAGATTGAGCCTGCAACTAAGGTACATGCCAGTGCCCAGAACTGAACCTGGGACCCTTCCGTCCACAGGTCAATGCTCTATTTACTGAGCCAAACTAGCAAGGACTTGACTTCCTTTTTCATTTGATAAAGATCTCTACAAATCCAAACCAAGGCCCAATCTTGAACCCAAAGTTTGAAGTATAAGGAGTTATGGGTTAGTCATTACTCGCTGAATGGTTGATTGAGTCAAGTGTTGCTAAGAATGATCTGACCTTTGTCCTTAGTTCTCCCATAACTGACTTCCAGACAATGACTGAACTCCTATCTGGAATCTCTAGTTCTCATAAGGAAGAAATTTCCTGTCTTTGAAGGTCCATTTTACTTTGGATAAAAATTTTGATTTTTGACTTTGTTCAGAGATTTTTCTCTAGGTTTCTGTCATCCAGGATTACCAAGGTCAGTGCTGCACAAATGTTGTTGATTTTTGTTGTTGCTGTTGTTGTCAGAATCAAAAAGCAAGATCTACAATTACGCAAGGATTCATGAGACATAAAGAAGAGTTTTACATAATATTCTGTATTGAAAAACCAAGGTGAATATTGAAATTTTCTAATATAAACCATTCTGAAAATAATGTGCTTTAGAATGGTTTCAGTTTATATCTGTTAAGCCAAAAATATTTATACTAGAGGCCCATTGCATAAAAATTCATGCAATAAGCCTTCCTTCCCCATCACTGGTTTTCCTCCAGCACCTGGGACCCCTTTCCTGCCCCCTTTAACCCCTTTTAGACTGCCCCTGCCCCTCACCCCAGGCCTTTCCAATCTATTGTCCATGACCATGGATTATGCATATGCACACAAGTTCTATGATTAATCTCTTCCCACCCACCTACCCTTGCCTTTCCTCTGAGATTCCGTAGTCTATTCAATGCTTCTATGTCTCTGGATCTATTTTGTTCATCAGTTTATTTTGTTCATTATATTCCACATATGACTGAGGTCATGTGATACTTGTCTTTCTCTGACTGTCTTATTTGGCTTAGCATAATTCTCTCCAGGTCCCTCCATGCTGTCTCCAATGGTTAAGAGATTCCTTCTTTTTTAATGCTGCATAATATTCCATGGTATAAATATACCACAGTTTTTTAACCACTCATCTACTGATGGGCACTTGAGCTATTTCGATGTTCATTGTTATAGTTTTGTTTGATCATCACAAAAACCTTGAGTAATAGAAAGATAAATGGAATATCATTTACCCAAAATAGCCTCAGTTTTAGCTTTTTACTAAGACTATAGGGCCACTTCATTTATAGCATTTCCCAAATTGCCCCAGTTTAGATCATTTTATATGGGTACTAGAAGCCCAGTGCATGAAATTCATGCACGGGGGGAGAGGGGTGTTCCTCATCCCGGCCTGCACCACTCCAATTCGGGACCCTTCAGGGAATGTCCAACTGCTGGAGTAGGCCTGATCCCTGTGGGTCTCACAATCTGGAATCGCTGGCTCCTAACTGCTAACTTGCCTGACTGCCTGATCAACCCTAATTGCCTCTGCCTTAGCCCCTGCACCTGGGAGGCAGGCTTCCCTCCTCCACCTGACTGCAGGCATTTGGGGCCCAGGCTTCCTTCCTTCTGGATGGCTGCAGGCACCTGGGACCCATTGCCGGCTGCAGACACCTGAGACTGGGGGCAGTCACAGCTGCAGGCGCTTGGGACCCTAGGTGGCTTAGCCTGGGCCCAGCTTTGTCAGGAAGGTCATCCAGAAGACGTCCAGTCTAATTAGCATACTATCCTTTTATTAGTATAGATAACACACACACACACACACACACACACACACACACACACAGCATTTTACAATTGAAGAAATCAACATGCTCACTGGAATTATAAAATAAATAATAAAGCTGATATTTCATTGGCAACCTTGGATTTCAAAGACATGATAAAGGCATGATCTAAACAGAGCTATATCATGTTTTCAGATGTAGTTTAATTCTAAAAAGAGGATTTTTTCCAAATATTGTTGGATGGTTTGTAAACTTCCTAAAAATGACTACTAATTGATATTCCAGTTTTAAGGCCAGATTTTTCAAACATTTGTTACAATAATAATTTGTCCAATCTTCAGGAGTCTCAGTTTGTGACAGTTCATTGAAAAGAGAAGCAGGTGGTGAGGCAGATAAGAGATGACCAAAAATTCTTTCAGACCTTTCCCATAGAGAACTGACTCCATGATCACTGACTTAGAATCTAAGGTGCTCTGTGATTACTTTGATTAAAAGCATATAGTGGAAAAACACCATGTCAGTTTCCAGAACCTTAAAATACTGTACCTTAAACTTTTTGTCTTTTGGAACATTCTATCCCTGTGAACTTTAAGTTGCTGCTATGCAGTCTATCTACCCTAAGACCTCCATGCTAAAGAGGCCAGAGATTGGGTCTGTGTTCAAAATCCCCAGATAAGTTGAGACATCAAGACATCCCTGATTAGGCACCAGAAATGTGTGTGAATTATTCTACTCTCTGACCATCTCACCCACAGGTTGAACAATACCAAATGGCATTATTGGACATTCTATAGATGTATGAGCCAGCTGAGCCATGACCAAATTACTGACTCACTCATGAGATAAAATAATTCCTTGCTTTAAGCTTCCAAGTTTTAAGGTAATTTGTTAAGAAGCAATAGATAGCTGTGGCAAAATTTGGTACCCCCATATGAAATGTGGTAACAAAAAACAACACATAAAAATAGTGAAGTATTGACTGGGAGCTGGAAGGAACTGTTGGATGAAACCTTAAATGGTCTTAGGGGAATTATTAGGGCTTTAAGGACAATAAGGAAAATGCTACTATTGGAGGCCAGTGAAAAGGGCAGCTGATTTATACACAGACAGAACATTTAGTAAAACTGTTGTCTGTGGCAATATGATAAATACGAAACAACCCAATGATCTCAGAAATCTTGCTAAGGAGATTTGCAGGCACAAATTCTTCTAGTCACCTAGACAAAATGAAAGATAAGAGAGATAAACTAAAAAAGAAATCCTTAAGTTTTCTAGCATAATTGGAAGAAATACTAAGAGTTCAGGAAAGTATTTCCAAGCCTAAATAAAACTGTTAAAAGAAAGAAATAGCCTCAGAGAAAAGATCAAACTCAAGTCCCTGTTAAGTAAAGCATGGTCTGAAAGTAAAAATGAAGTCAAGGGTGAAAGTGTAAAACCTTTTTAAAGACCTCAGAGAGACTTAAAATGGTGTTTCATAGACCCTCTAAGCCAGACAAAATGACTTCTAAGGACAAAAAGTCTTCTTAGGCAAGCCCTATAGACTCTTCCTTTTAAATATTGAGCTTCTGAGGATTTTGAGGACATTGTCCCAGCCTCACAGAGTGCCCAAGGTATAGAAGAGCCTATTTTGAAAATATTTATGAGATGGTATGTTGTTTGTTGGGATAGATTGTAAATTGATACACATGAAGTCTAGAAAGATTTTAAAAGAATTATACCACTTGATCTGAAAAAGATAGCCATACTACAAAATGAAAAATACTCAGACCTCAAACTTCCTACAGGCAAAAAAAAAAAAAAAAAAAAAAAAAAAAAGGCTAAGAAAACTACTCTATAAACAAGCGATTTCTTATAGAAAGAAGGTGAATTCAATGTCAAACCAAAAGCTCAGAGGAAGAAGTTAATAGGCACCAAAAAGTCATTTCTATGATGCAATATTACACTTTATTTTTTTTTATAAAGACAACACATTCGTGCCTAATTTTCAGAATTGCTATGGATCAGAGTTTGCCATGTGACTGTTTTCCAACTTTTTTGAACAGGAATATCTATTGTTATTATCCTATACTTCTCTCACCATTGCATGTTGAGTGTTGGAAACACATGGCCTGTTTCTCATCCATAGGGTAAGATGAAGAGAAGCAGTACACACAAAAAATGAACACAAGGAACCTAATATAAACCTGAACTTAATTTGTAAAAATAGGATCTTGGACTTTGAGATAATATTGAAATAGGAGAGGAATTTGTGGAATTTAAAAGAAGCAAGTTTATTTCAACTTGTAAGAAACAATTTGTGGTTCAGGCAGACAATGCTGAATTAAAGATTGCTGCATATTTTTTTTAAATTCTCATTAACAGTTAGCCATTCATTCTCTTTAAATAAAGTGAGTTATATTATTTCTTTAACTGATGTAATTCAGCAAAGTGACACTATACCTATTTCAACTCAGTAATTATTTAACTCAATAAAGAATATTTACAAGACAGTTAGCATCACACTTCATGGCAAAAGACATTTTCTCCCTAAGATTGGAAACAAAGCAGTGATGTCCTATTTTACCACTTATACTTTATATTATACTGAAAATTTTTACTAGGGCAATAAGACAAGAAAAATAAATAAAAGGTATATAGGCTAGGAAGAAAGAAATAAGCACATAATTAGTGTGAAAAATCCCAAAGAATCTTCCAAAAAACCCTTGGAACTAACAAGCAAATATATTGTAGTAAGTTCCTAGAATACAAGATCAATATATAAAGCAATTATATTATTATATATCAATAATGAACAATTAAAATTAGAAGTTATAAAACAACCCACTTACAATAGAATCAAATAATATACTTAGATACAAATTAAAAAGTATGTATAGAGTTTATATGTGAAAAATTACAAAATATTGATAAAAGAAATCAAATATTAAAAGACTCAATATTGTAAAGATGTCAATTCTTCCTAACTTGGTCTGTACATTTAATGAAATCCTCACCAAAGTCCCAAGAAAATTTAATTATCAATAAACCGATTTTAAATTTGACATGGAAAGGAAAAAGAAAAACATAATACTAAAGAAGAAAAATAATAACAGAAATATTTTTTAAAGATTTACTATAAAGATAAAGCAATTAACATAGCATGGTATTGGCAAAATAATCAATTATACAATAATGTTAGGACATAAGACCTAGAAATAGATGCTCATAAATATAGTCAATTTATATTTTACTAGAGGCCCAGTGCATGAAATTTGTGCATGGGTAGAGTTCCTAGGCCCAGCCATTGATCAGGGCCAATCAGGGCCTTCCTGCTGCCAGTCAGGTCTTCCTTTGTTCCACACCGCCCCCTTGTGGTCAGCACATGTCATAGCGAGTGATTGAACTCCCTGAAGAACTCCAGAAGAGACCATTTGCATATTAGCCATATATATAGATGATAGATAGATAGATAGATAGATACATACATACATACATACATACATACATACATACATAGATAGATATAGATAGATAATTGCTCAAAGGCAATTCAATGAAGAAATTATAGACATTTTAACAAATAGCGCTGAAAGAATTAGACAGCTATATGCAAATGAAATTAATGTGGCCCTAGCCTGTTTGGCTCAGTGGAGAGAACGTCAGCCTGCAAACAGAAGGGTCCTGAATTCAATTCTAGTCAAAGGCATGTATCTCAGTTGCAGGCTCAATCCTGGCCCCATTTGGATGCATGTGGGAGGCAACGAATTGAGGTGTCTTTCTCACATGGATGTTTCTTTTTCTCCTCCTCCTTTCCACTCTCTAAAAATCAAGAGAAAAATATCCTCAGGTGAGGATTAACAAAAAATAAATTAAAAAATAATGTGGGTACAGATCTTATAGTTTACACTAAAATTAAATCAAAATAGATTATAGACTTAAGTGTCAAATAAAACCTAAAACAATACATCAGCAATAACTTAAACTACTAGAAGAAAACATAGAAGATAATTTGTGTACCTTGGGTTTTGTGGTGAGTTCATAATACAACACTAAAATTATGAACCATAAAATAAAAAAGTGGTAAATTATACTTCAATACAATTAAAACTCCTGTTCTAATAAAGACACTGCTGGGAGAAAATAAAGGGTAAGCTTCAGATTTGAAGAAAATATTTGCAAAACACATATCTGATAAGAAAATTGTATCTTAAATATTTAAAGAACACTTAAAATTCAACAATAAGAAAAAAAGCAATCCAATTAAGTAATGAACAAGAAATATGAACAGACACTTTACCAAAAAAAGATATACAAGTGGCAAATATGTATATGAAAATATCTCAACATGATTTTCTTTAAGAAAATGTAAATACCACAACATGCATATTATAATGGCTAAAAATAAAAAATCTGAAAATACCATTTTCTGGTTAAGATGCAGACAAATACCAACTCTTATTTATTGCTGATGGGAATGCAAAATAGTGCAGCTCTCTTAGAAAAGAGTTCGGAAGTTTCTTACAATGCTAAACATAGTCTTACCATATGATCTAGCAATCACACGCCTAGATATTTACCTGTCTGCTATAAAAACTTATGTACACAAAAGCATACATGTAAACATTCATACCAGATTTATTATAATAACCCCAAGCTGGAAACAACCAAGATGGCCTTCAACAAGTAAATGTTTAAATGAGCATGATACATTCATACAATGGAATACTATCCAGTAATAAAAAAAATGAGCTCCCATGCCACACAAAGACATGGATGAATCTTAAGCATATATCGCTAAATACAAGATGCAAGACTGAAAAGTCTATCTACTATATGAGTACAAATATCTGACAAAACTATAGAGAATAAAAAAATATATATCAGTTTACCAAGGAATGAGGAAGGAGGGTCGAATAGGTGAAGCCCTGGGGATTTTTTAAGGATAATGAACCTATTCTGTACCATACTGTAATGATGGATACATGACACAGTGCATTATCACAATCAATAGGGCTTTATAGCACAAAGAGTGAAGCTTAACATATGCAAATTTTAAAAATAATGTAGGAAGTTTAAGGACTCCAGGATGGAATGCAGAATGTGACACGTGTGTGAAACAATCTCACTGAGCAGGATGAGGGAGAAAGTTGCTGACCTCAGTAATTTTAGAAATGAGTGGGGCCTATAAGACTGAAGGCAAAAGCAACTATATATAAGCACTGTACTAGAGTTGAAAAAGTTGTTTCTCTAGGGCAGTGTTTCCCAAAGTGTGGTACGCGTACCCCCAGGGGTATGGGAAGAGTTTGGTGGGGTACACGCTGCACCGGAGTTTGGTGGGGATATGCACTGCACCGTGCTTAGCTGCGCCTAATTCTATGTTCTCATGAGTACGAGGGGTACTCAACGTTACGAAAATTATAGAAGGGGTACACATATGTCAAAAGTTTGGGAAACACTGCTCTAGGGGTACAGGTTACGATTCTAAAACTAGTATGCATTTATACCAAAATTGAACAAATAAACAAATGAACAAAGTCAATGATAACCAGGTTTCTCACTGTGGGTGTAAAAAATGACAGCAAGAGGAGGAGGCTAGAAACAACAGTGTGGCCATGGATTAGAGTAGAAGATATTATTATATAATTCATGTTGATCTTATTAAATACATAGACTATTCATACAGAAATATTTATAGATATGTGTAAATATACATTACCTTCCTGCCCTGTCACCATAAAATGAGCACACTAAGCACTCAGATCTTGATTTCTAATACCATTTACCAATAAAAAGGAACTTGACCCCCTTGAGAAATAGCTGATTTTAAGATAAGGCAGAAAATATATAAGATGAGCCTGGAGCACCCATATAAGATGAGCCTGGAGCAATGTAAGAACTGTTGTAATAACTTTACACAATGACAGGTGGTTACTAGATTTTATTGGTGATCACATCATAAGGCATATAAATGTGAAATCACTATGTGGCACACCTGAAACTAGTATAATACAGCATGCCACAATACTTTAATAAGAAATTAATTTTTAAAAGAAATAATAAAAAGGTAAGGACATGCTCAAAAAAATCTACAATATGGGATATGTCAAAGGGTATAGAGCCAACTGAAAGAGTTCAAAATGCCTGAAGCTGGAACAATTTGAGCAACAATAAAGACGGGTTAATATTTGATTATTATCCAAAGTAAAAAATAAATATTCATGAGTCCATACTGATATGAATAAATGATTTCATAAATAAATAAATGAGAATCTCCTGTGTAGAAAAGTTTCAAATATTTATGTAAATACTCTGCTCTTAAGAATGGGGAACATAATTCAAGCCAGGTGATCAAAGTTAACATCAGCAATGAAAAGTTCTGAGATCTCAGATTTTCTGAACATTGATTTTTTTTCCTGGTTTGGAGCATTTGGATTTTCAATGTTTATTGATAGATTTAGGATCATTCTGCTCTCTATTCTTTATCTTTAAAAGTTTGATCATCAGAACAAGAATGTAGCTCCACACAGAAAAGTATTAGTTTCCACTGAACTTCAGGCATAGTAAATATAATGCCCAAAGCCCCACAGAGGCTATAAGAAATGGAGAAGTTAAATGGTCTGTTGTCTCCTGTGCCTTTTTACAATACTGTGACCACTCTATCTCAGTGGCCATTTTAGTTTAGGAATTTGTTTTGCACAGATAATCTTTTTTAAAATTATAAAATAGTAACATTACCTCGACATTGTGAGTATTGTGGGGAAGAAGATAATAGAGTCTAATAGAAACTGAAAGCAGAAAACATAGCTTTATACTCTAGGACTGCTTCAAATGTCTCAAAATAATTAAATTTAAATCAATTTATTAACAATTCCAGCTTTAGTAACAAAAAGCCTAAAATAGGACAAAAGAAAATGATAATCAATAATGATACACAAGAGGTTAGAGTCAGATGAAGACAGAATAAAAATTTATTGAATTTAGCAACATGAAGGACATTGGTGGTTTTGCTGAAAGTAATTTCAATTGGATAGTGAGAGTAGAATCCAAATTTCAATAGAGGGGGGTGTAAAAAATTTTGAAAAATAAAAACAGCCTTATAATAAACTCTTTTGGGAAAATAGACAAAGGAAACTATTTCTCTTTTACAGGAGGGAAAGAGGAGGCAATGGGTTCAGAAGTATAAAGGGTTTTAGATTGTGGTGGGAAGATGATAGATTTTTTGCATCTGTAGAGTTCTATTTTTTCAATGAAGAATGAAGAAGTTTTTCAACTGAGATTTAGTCTTAGAAAATTAGGATGTTCAGAGAAATGGTAAGTTAGAAGCTAGAACATCATAGTAGTGTTCCGGTGCTATAATGAAAATCCATTTAAGAATGAATTTGTATTCATACACTATTCATGACTCTACACCAATCTTGTGAATTAGGTAGCAGCACTAACTTCTCTACATTTATCCAAAAGGAATGAAAACTATGAACCCTCAAAAAATGTACACAAATCATTATAGTAGCTTTATTCCTAATGAATAAAACTTGGAAACAACACAAATATTCTTCTGCTAGCCATTCAGTGAGATACATCCATACAATAGAATATTATTCAAGAGAAAGGGGCAAAAGATGTACTGACACATGTGGCAACATGGATGAATCTCAACTGCATTTTGCTAAGTGAAAGAAGCCAGATTCAAAAGCATGCTTAATGTCTAACTCCATGTATATGATATTCCAGAAACATAAAACTGTAGGGTACAAAAAACAGACTCGTAATTGCTAAAGATCTAGGAGTGAGAGAGGGCACTAAAAAGGGCACAAGGAAATTTATTGGAGTCATAAAATTGTTCTATATCTTGATTATGGTGGTAGCCACACGACTGTAGGTCTTGGCTTACTATTGAATACACAAAAAGGAAGAATATTATTGTATGTAAATTAAATTTCAATAATTTTTTTTAGAATTACTTAATAGCAGTTAAGTATGGACACTTGGATCTCTGACATTGACTGAGGTGAACAACTGCATGAAGCATCATGACTGATCCTGAAAGTCTCTAGAATATAAAGTCCCAACTGGAATGCCAAGAATAGATTATAGTCATACTAGGGATGCTGGTCTCTTAGTTCTGAGGGCAACAGAGTAGGTCCTGGGCCCCAAAACTTCTCAAGTAAGCATTTCTGCTAGAAGCAGCCTCAATGGCTTACCCTATTGAGTAAATACACATATTATCATTGTCTGTTTGTGCCATGTTGTGAGGAATCATGAGAATAATTGTCTTATAGGGAGATGGTCCTGTAATTCTGACTACTTCACTCAAAAGTATAATAGATTCTGAGAGAATAAGGCACCTTACTGATTGGGGAATGTTGCCCATTCCAGGCTCCTTATGGAATTCTGACCCAGTTAACAGAAGGAAATACATAATAGGAAAAAAGCTACATTACATAACTTAAAGGATTCAGCCAAATATTAGAGAGAATTAATACTGCTAAAATGTTCTCATTATTTAATAAGGAAGAATAAAATTCAATTAACTTAGCACTTCATAAGTTGGAGTGGGAGATTGAGGAACAAAATAAACTTAATTTAACAACGAATGAATGAAAGTAAAACATAAAGAAATAAATGCATTTGAAAAAAAAAAAAAAAACGACATCAAAGATCTTGCCTGCACAAATAAATATGCAACTTATTTTTGTTGTTGTTAATCCTCAACTGAGGATATTTTTTACACTGATATTTAGAGAGTGGAAGGGAGTGGGAGGGACAGTGAGAGAGAAACATAGATGTGAGAGAGACACATCTACTGGCTACCTCCCGCATGCGCTCCGATCTGGGGATCAAGTGTGTAACCAAAGTACAAGCTCTTGAAGGGAATTGAACCCAGGACGCTTCAGTCCAAGGGCTTCTGCTCTATCCACTGAACCAAAATAGCTAGGGCTATGCAAATATTTTTGAATTCCAAATAAAAATCAGAAAATTAAAGTTTTAGCATTAAATAAAAACATGAAATTTTCAATACAAAAGATGGGTTTCTAAAAAGATTTTTTAAAACTACTAAAATCTATCCAAAACATAGAAAACCTGATTAAACCATGAACCCCTAAAAAATTAGGAAAAAGTGTCAAAAATTAAACTCTCAACTTTCTTATTCTATATAAAATTTCCAAGTACATAGAAAAATTCCATCAGGGCTATCTTGTAATCAGTGGTGATTTTACCCTTCTTTCCTGTATTTTCCAACTATACATTATTTTTAAAAAATATGCTTTTATTGATTTCAGGGAAAGGAAGGGGGAGGGAGAGTAAGATAGAAATATCAATGATGAGAGAAAATCTATTGGCTGTCTCCAGTATACCCTCACTAGGGATCGAGCCCAAAACCCAGGTATGTGCCCTGGCTCAAATGAAAATGTGACCCCCTGGTTCATGGGTCAAAGCTCAACCATACCGGTGGGGCAATATACATTATTTTTGTAATCAGAAACAAAATGCTAAATTTTATATTTAAAAAAAAAAAGACCAATATTCTATTCCTACTACTAATTCCGTTGGATTTGGCCTTGGCAATCCTGACACTTCAATAAATCAAAATGAAAACATGTTTTATAAAATCATTCTTAGCCTTTTTTTAAAAAAAGAATCTTCTCAGTGAATATATCTCACAATCTGTTAAACTAGTATGCTTTCTTGGTAGTAGAGAACTAGTTATGGACTTTGTAAATGAACCGAACTTCCAGTGATCATATATGGCCATGATCTTCAGGAATTCTCAAATGAATCTGTTCAAAAAATTTGCCTCTAAGTTCTCCCTCATCACTTAACTGTTGAATGCAAAGAAGAAATGTCAGATGACATGCAGTGTTGAAATACAAACCCCCTCAGAAATCTAAGTTTTATTTCTGTCAATTAAAATAGCTCCAAAGTTTCTGACCAATTAATGAGCAACTTATCACCTAATACATCAGTTTTATTTCCTTTCTTCTATATTGAAACTTGAATAATCAAGGAACAGATATCAAAGTTGTCTAAGACAACAAATGCATTTAGTTGAAAAAAAAAGGACTCCAAAAATGTTTGTAAATATTGAAGGGGCGGAGATGAGAACCTCCATAAAGCCAGAAAGGAAGGTACAGCAAGAGAATCCTTACCTTACAGAAAATATGAGTAAAGTGAGGGACTATACTAAAGAATGAAGTTTTAGAGTCATGAGGATATTCAACATCCATATACCATTCACTGAGTAAGTAGTCACGTTATGTTCTTTATGTGAAATTCTTTGCTTTAATAGAAAATAGTATCATTGAGAAGAATGTCAGCTTGAGGCTGCCCACTTTTCAGATCACACTAGTTTCTCAGAGTTGGGATTGGGATTGGGGAATCAGAAAAAAAAAAAAAAGGTACCTAACCTTGTTCTTGGACATCATTGTGGGCAAATTGATATGGACATAAAGCTATGAAACTTGATTGCTATGGCATATTATATTAAATTAAAACATTTAAAAACATTAAAAGAAATAGCTGTTAGAAAAATATGGGAAAAAGAGAAAACATGGATGGGTAGCCAGCTATTGATCACAGTAGGATACCATTAAAAATTAGAGTTTGAGCCCTGGCAATGTTTCTCAGTGGTTAGAACATCAGCCTATGTACTGAAGGGTTGCAGGTTCTATTCCAGTCAAGGACATGTACCTGGGTTGCAGGTTCAATTCTGGCCCAGGGTGCATGCAGGAGGCAACCAATAAAAATAAAAAAATAAAAACAATAAAATGTCTCTCTTCTCTCTCTTTCTCTCCTCTCTTCCTTCCTCCCTCCTCCCTTATACTCTTTCTGAAAATCAATGGAAAAATATCATTGGATAAGGATTAATAAAAAAATAAGGAGAGGAGGGAATTACAATACATTTTCAAATAAATCCTGTATAAAATAAGATTTAACCATATTCTATTTCAAGATGAGGAAAAGTATTTTATAAGCACTGTGAAAAAATATATAAGAAATTATAAAATGCAAAGATGTAACAAATACTTGAAAAAATGAAGTATTGAAAAAGGTTTAATTTTTAAACTACAGGGTGTTCATGGATTTATTTATTCACCAAATATTTATTGAACATATAATACATATTTCCTATGATAGATGTGGCAAGTTGAAAATGAAAGAGAAACATTTTATTCTCTCTAGGATTTGACAGAATTAGACAGTAATCTCATGGTAGGGAGAAAATAAGACAATTCAGTTGGAGAAGTATAAATATCACATGATCTCACTCATTTGTGGAATATTATGAACAACATAAAATGATGAATAAAAATAGATCCAGAGACAGAGAAGCATCGAACAGACCATCATATCTCAGAGGGAAGGCAGGAGAGGTATTGGGGGACAGGGGGGAGATCAACCAAAGGGCCTGTATGCATACATATAGGCATTACCAATGGACACAGACATTTGGTGTTTGTGTGGGGGGGTGGGGGGGGGGGAGAGGGAGGGGGAAGAACAAAGTGGGAAAAAGGAGACATATGTAATATCTTAATCAATAAATAATAATAAAATACAAGTGGCCTTTATTCATATTTGAAATATAGCAATTAATGTAGACTAATGAAACAGATTTTCAGATTATATTCTGGAGTTTTAATAAAATTCACCCTGACAAAATAAACAAAAAATTTCAGAAGAGTCTAGAGGAACCATAGATCAAAGGTAATTCTATTAACAAAAGGACAACTGAATAATTAAAAATGGCAATGCAAAAGTCTCTCTTTCCCCTCAGGCAAATTTCTTATCAGCTATTAATGAGTTAAAAATTAACAATAATCAGATTTCATAGAATCATTAACTATCTTTGGAATATTAAAATTATTAATAGTATTAATATTGACTATACTATAGCTATTAAACTTTAATGAGAAAAAAGTTTCACACTGAAAAATCCTATATAATAAAAGCCTACCAACCATTATGGTGTAATGACCAGAATGACCAACAACTAGACGACCAGCCTGTAGCTAAGACGAGCACTGAACCAGACCTAGCTGTTGGTACCCTAACAGCCCCGAATCCCATTCACTCACATCCCAGACCCTGACAGGAGGGAGGAAGGAGCTGGATACCTGCACCCTAGACCCTGAGAGCATGTTGGTGTTGTTTTTATATCATGTTTTTGTTGTTTTTATATAATGTTGTTATTTTTTATTTATTAATAAATTTATATATTATTTTCATATACATCTTACTAATTTTCTTTAATTTCTGACACTTCTATTATAGAGAAAGGGCGAACAGTGATATTAAAATATTTCTTATAATTAATTATCTTTCAATATGCACAAATTCGTGCACTAGGCCATTAGTAAATAAATAATGTTGCATTCAATGTCATTCTTTTTCAATTCCTATAATTGGCCAAGTTTTATAATATATTAATCATATTTGTATTTGATTATATTTATAGCTCTATAATAAACAGCCAGGATGTAACGACTGATCACCACTAAAGGCTGACCAACTGGAAGTCAGCGCTGGGTGACCCAGCAGTGACTGCTGAGAGGGCTTTGAATCAGGCCCAGAAAGAGACCTGAAGAGAGAAGCAGGGGCTGATCTGTAGCGTCTGAGGCAGCTTTTGACCAGCACTTGCCTCTCTCTTTCCCTCCAAACCTGGCAGCAGCCCTGCCTCCATTTCTCTTCGAGCCTCCACCAGGGCTGCTGATCAGCCTTGCCTTTCTGATTAGGCCCTGTTGATAGGCCCAGGGACGCTGACTGCATAGAAACTGGCCAATCAGAACCTAATCTGGGTCAACTGTGAGGAGGCAGTTGTTGCCTAAGACACAGAGCTTTTGATGCTGACTGGCATAGAAACTGACCAATCAGAACCAAATCTAGGTCAACTGTGAGGAGCCAATAGCTTCCTAGGAACTTTTGACAGTGATTGGCATAGAAACTGACCAATTACAACCAAATTGGCCAGCAGAGGAGGGCAGTTGGGGGCAAGATCAGACCAGCAGGGGAGGGCTGTTGAGGGCAAGATCAGGCCGGCAAGGAAGGCAGTTAGGGGTGATCAGGCAGGCAGAGGCAGTTAGGGGCGATCAGGCAGGCAGGCAGGTGAGCGGTATGGAGCCAGTGATCCCTGGTTAGGGTTGGGCCTAAACTGGCAGTCGAACATCACCCAAAGGGTCCCCCATTGGAGAGGATGCAGGCTAAGCTGAGGGAACAGACCCCTCTGTGCATGAATTTCATGCACCGTGCCACTAATTTTAATATAAGAACATAATTTATACTTAAACATATTGGGATTCAAATTCATAAAAATATTTCACTGTAAGGAGTACACTATCAAAAACATTTAGAAGTCATTGAAGTGGAGGACATTCTATATAATAAAAGGCTAATGTGCAAATTGTTCTGAATAGTGGAATGAGTGGTCGCTATAATGCGCACTGATCACCAACAGGCAGGCATTCAATGCTGGGGGAGCACAACTCAGTCAGAAGCCTGAGCCAGGCTCATGGCTGGTGAGTGTAGTGGCGGCATTGAAAGCCTCTCCCACCTCAACAGTAGTGCTACGGATGTCCAACTGACAGCCTAAGCCAGCAGTTAGATACACCCTGAGGGCTCCTTGACTGTGAGAGCATGCAGGCCAGGCTGAGGGAGCCCCCTCCAAACCCCTGCTGAGGGCATGATTTTCGTGCACTGGGCCTCTATTAAATTCTATAAATAATAGATCTGTGAGGCTAATATCTATAATCAGAAATATTCTGGGAGATATATTTTGTAAACATTTGAAAAGAAATCATATCTAATCAAGAGGGAATATGCTAATTGACTGCCCCATTCTCAAAGATGTCAGCACCCACAGCCAATAAGGAGGGAATATGCTAATTGACTGCCCCATTCTCAAAGATGTCAGCACCCACAGCCAATAAGGAGGGAATATGCTAATTGACTGGCCTGCCCTCAAAGATGGCAGCACTCACATTCACAAGATGATGGCACCGAGTCCCCTCAGCCCTGCTGGGGTGGCAGGCCTTGCTGCGTGCCTGCCTCCTGAGTCTCCCAGGACCCTCAGCCCCCCAGCCACCCAGGGCTGGCCCAAGGTACAGGCAAGCCTCAGATGGCAGCTGCCCAGCCACCCAGGGCTGCCCAAGGCTCAGGTAACCAGGGCCAGCTGGGGCTTGCACTGCCGGTAGTGGTAACAGCAAAGGTGTGATGGGGGCATCGCCTTCCCCTGATCCTGAGTTGCTTCCCAGCCTTAAGGGCTCCTAGTCTGTGAGAACAGGCAGGCTGGGCTGAATTTTCATGCACCAGGCCTCTAATATAAATATAATGAAAAGCATGTAATAATCACTAGAAAGCAAGATGACTTTTATAAAAATAACTACACAGCTGACTTAATTAATCTTTATGATAATGTCACTCTGACATTAAGATAATGGAGTAAATATTTCTATCTTGATTTGAGCTATGCACTTAGAAAAAAAATCAGATGTGAATAAAATAATAGAATTTAGATGACATACCCTAAGGGGAATAGCTAAAATGACCGATAACCAGGATCATCTTTCCAGCACTTCCTTTAGTTCCACAGGTCTAAGTTCTTTCGATTGTTCTGAAAATGAGATCTACATTCCATGGGTCCTACACTACCTTCACTGATCCCCCTCTTACCCTCTGATGCCCTCATTACAACCATTCTCTTGCAGAGATCCTTACTCTTTTGCATCCCTATGGCTTTCTTGACTAAACTTCCACCCTCTACATCTAAAACCACAACTGAATTGAAACATAACTTTAGCTAAACTAGTCACAGCCATGTTATCTAATCTCACTTTAAATTTATGAGCAAATAGCTCTTAATACCACTCAGGATTATATTTTCCTGGTCTGTTCACACTCTTACTCTCGTAAACAATTGTTTCACAACTTTTGCTCTTTTCAAACATCGTCACTTTCTCTTCCATCCTATGTTCTAATGACTTGGCTTCCAATTTCATTGAGAATACTGAGGCCATCACTGTCACCCGTCTGTATCCATTTACACAAACTCTATCTACTCCTCTGTTAACATGGAGAATGGCCCAGATTCCTAGCAATAGCCTGTCAAGATTTATAAAGATTTTGAGATTTTATTCTACTTACAAGTTAAAGCAATAACTTGCAGCAGTTTCACGGATAATACCCAATAGACACAAGAGTCCCGGGTTGGACAAAAATGATTATTACTCATAGAAATGATAGTGGTGAGAATATGGTCATTTTCCTGTGATGGTTCCTATAATAATTAATACCATGTGTCAACATGGTGGGACCACGGGTACCTAGCCACTGAATATAGTGTTTCCCCCCAAAGCAATATATTGAAATCCTAGCTCCCCCCCCCCAATGGAATGATATTTAGAGACAGAGCCTTTGGTGGTGATTAAGGATAGATTAGATCACAAGGATGGGATCCTCACCATGATGCAATTATAAAAAGACCAGGAGATTCAGTCTTTATCTCTATTTGCATGTACCACCACGAAAGGCCATGTGAGGACAAAAACAGAAAACAGGCCTTTCAAGAACCCAACTAGGGTCCTGGATGGTGTGGCTCAGTTGGTTGGATCATTGTCCCATGCATCAAAGGGTCTTAGGTGTGATTCCTGGTCAGGGCAAGAATAAGAGGCAACTGATTGCTGTTTCTTTCTAACAGTGATGTTTCTCTCTCTCTCTCTGTCTCAAAGCAGTAATAATAAAAAATGAAAAGAACCCAACTATGCTGCTGCACTTACATTAGACTTCCTGTCTTCTGAACTCTGAGAAATAAATGTTGTTGCTTGACTTTCATAGTCCATGGTATTTTCTTATAACAGCCCAAACTAAGACGCCAGATATTTGGTTAAGCATATTTTCTGGGTATGTGACTCCCCTCCCCCACAGTGGATAGGCCGAATCCCATTCATTGAAGACCTGAATAGAATGAGATGTCTGCGTAAGTAAGAATTCTCTCTTTCTGCCTGACCATCTTTGAAATGGGACATTGGTTTTGTGCTGCTTTCAGACTGACTTAGACTTGGACTGGAATTGTATACCATGCGTTCTTGTGGTCTTCAGGCCTTTGGACTCAGATTAGAATTATACAATTGTTTCTCCACTGACTCTCCAGCTTGCCAAATGCAGATCTTGAATTTCATAATCTCCATAATCACATGAGCCAATTTCTTATAGCTATCTCTTCATATCTATATGGGGAAAAAAAACATACATATATATTATTTTTCTCTGAACAGTTCAGACTAATACAGTTCCTAAGCCTTAATTCCAACAAAACAATGCTATAAAGACCAGGAGACATTTGTACATGTGAACTGCATTACAAGAAAGGAACTTTGAGCTTAGGAAATCTGAATATTTTATAATGGGATGAGGCATTATCTTAATTATAACTGGATAATAAGCAAACCTGCCTCCTCTCTAAAGGGAGACAAATTCTATCTCTAACTTCTAAGGCTCTGTATAAACATCTTAGAAATGATAGTCCAGAACAAAAAGGCAATATGTGCCTTTGTTATCAAGACACAGAAATCTGAGAGACACCTGGATAATTGTCTCCTAACGCACACAGCCCCTTCACTTACTTGTTCATTTAAATCTTTCCCCTCTTGCCTACTTAAGAATGTTGTGTGGCAATTTTTCCATCTCTTTCTTGAGGAACTGTATTTTCTTTCTCTATTAGTTTATTTCTATTTACATCCATTTCCCCATCTTAAAAATGTATTCATTTTTAAGTCTTTACCATTTCTATTTCTCTCTGTTTTCATAGCAAATCTTGGGGAAGAAAATAAAGCTGTTCAGATTCACTGCCCCCAAGTTATCTTCTCCTATTGTCTCCAAAACGCATTCTAATTAAACTTCTCCCTTTCATCACTCCACCAACTCTCTTCTTGTCAACATCATGAATGACTTTTATGTTGCTAAACCCAGTGGTCAGCTATCAGTTCTCTTCTCGACCTATGAGCAACATTTGAGATAGTTGTGTTTCTTCTCCATTCTGAACACATCCTTCATTGGCTTTTCAGGAAAACACTCTCACAACTTTTCCCCACCATTCTCTCTGACCACTCCTCAGCCTCCTTTGATGGTGGCGCAACTCCTCTCTCACTGACACTCTGGAGATCAGTCCTTGGGTAACTTCTATATTCTATCTTCTCTCATTCTCTTGATACGTCATCTGGTTTTATGATTGTAAATATTGTATGTGCTATTGACTCTCAAAGTTTTTTTCTGGCTCATATCTTTTCCCAGAACTCTCGACTCATATTCAACTACCTAGTCCACATTTTTTTTTTCTTGAATATTCACTTGGTCTCTAAAACTTAAAACTCTAGATCTGCTTTGATTATAAAGTCAACAACCATTCTAGAGAACCTTCAAAGATTATTTCAAGGAAAGATTATCCACCCCATAAAGTTATAAAATCATATTTGAAATTTCCTTTCCACCCAATGGAAAAATGCATCCAAATGGGCCCTGTTCATCCAGAGAGGAATGGGGGGTGAGGGGGAGGGACTAAGGCAAGAAGGAAGAAAATGACTGACAACAATCTTTGGACACTTTTGTATGCCTGACTAGAAAGATTATACACCTGACCAAAATCTAGCTCTGGTGTATCCAAACTGAAATGTAATTAACAACAAAACAGAAAAAAATTATCATCTAAGTAAGGCTTTCATAAAAAGCTTTATTTATATATGTTAATTAAAACAGTAAGTTTAGAAAACATATCCAATTACCTCAAAATGTGAACAATTCAACATGCTTCCCTATTTATTAAATAATTAAGTGGTCAAAATTCTTTTGCCTTAAAAACCTTTTCATTTTCACTGAGTAATAACATGTGTAAACCATGTATATGTACAGAGTATGTGGAAGTAGGTATATGATAACTTCATATAATTTATAAAACAATACTTACATAGTACACACCTTTCAATTCCTTGAGTAATTACATAAAAGGAATCCAGACTGCCAAAGTGACATTTATATGTTGTTTTTGTCTCAATAATGATGATGGATACTAGGGAAAAAAATGATACATTCCTGGATGTCTAAATCAACTAAGACATTCTATTTTCATGATGTCTTGTGACATATATGAGGATGTATCCTCAGCTTCACGTATGTGTATTAATATCCCCAGGTTTATTACTTTCTGGGGGTTTTTTCTGACAGTTCTCTGCTTTCTTGCACCTCTCCCTCTGCCTGTTCCTCTCTCTCCTTTTCCCTCTCTCCTAATTAGGCCACTTCTTTCTTCCTATCATCCTTGATCTAAATACACTTGCTAAGTGTATCGCTGCTGTTCCTTCTTTTCCACGTTATCTTTTTTTAGGCACAATGCCAATGCCATTTTTCTGATGATTTGTGAAAGTCTTTCTTTCCTCTGTCCCTGCCCAGGCCTCCTACCCCCTGCCTAAGCTTTTCCTTTTCCCTCTATTATCTGCTATGCTCTCTCTTATATTTCTAGCCCTGAAAGTTCACATGGCTCACAAGAAAAGAAAGCCACGGCTGTGGTGAAACAACAGAGGTTTGTCCAAAATCTACCCTTGGTTATTTGGATCTAGGGTGCAGAGTTACCGCCAAACAATACCAGGTAGCTTAATTGCAGGAATCTTGGAAAGAAAAGAAAAAAAAAACAAAACCTGCAGAAATCAAGCAAAGCCTTGGAGAAAGCACTTGTTGTCACCTGTTTGCTCTCAAGTCTTAGGCGCTCCAATTTGCCTCACTCCGACATCCCGATGATAAAACAAGATATATTTACATTTCCCTCTTGTTTGCAGGAGAACTGGACCAAAAACAAACAAACAAAAAATTTCTCTTCACCCAATCACAGTGAACTCTCAATAGTAATATTACACAGAATACATGCCACCTTAAACGGTCAGTGGCAAGTCTAAGAAAATGCATTGACTTTGAATAGGAGGTTTGCAGTCTTACCCAGAACACCGGGGAAGATGATCAAGCTCCTATTCCTGATCTCTCAGTGACATGCAGAGAATCTTACAAGCTACAGAAGTCCCCAGAGGAGAATATAATAAGCCAGCCTGGGTTTCTACACTTGAATCACTTCTTTGCTTAGATAGGTAATGATTGTAAGGTCCCTAATTTTACCGGTGTTGTTATTTTGTTTCTCTAAACAACCTTTAATATTTATTTGTGTGGCTGGTTTAATTGTCTAGAATCACTGCTCTTGTTCTCTAGGCACAAAGCCACAGGTGAATTTGCCTCACTGCTGATCAGCATTTTTATTTTCTTTTCACAAGTAGTTTTTTACATGCTTTGAATAAAGAATTGATATATTTAAAGTCTTAATTGGGAAACTGATCATTGCAAACATAACTGGATCCCCTGCCTCTCTCTTTTTCTCCACATGCATCTGCAATAGGTCTACTGAGCTGCTGACCTAGTGAGGAGGAAAAATCTGATTATAACTGGAGATGTGGTTTTTTTTAAATTATATATTTGTTAAATCTAAATTACAAAAAAATGATAAAACTAGGGATACCAAATTGAGTTCCTTACAAACCACAGTCAGAAGTTAACAATACAGAGACTGTAAATGGAACTTCTAAACAAAATCCTTTCACAAAGCTATACCTAAATTAGTTTTAAGAGAAAGATGGATTCTAAATAGATCACTAGGAAATTAAATATGAACAGAATACACAAACGATATAGAGAAGAAAAGCTAAGAATGGGGATAGTGCTAGTTAACAAACATGGATGCATAGTCATGAATACAGTACAGATAAAAATTCATACTCTGAGAATCTTTTAAAATACTGCTGTGATATGAGAAAGGAAGCATTAACACTGACCAGTTTTTGAGCAGTGGTATTTTGCCCTGCGAAATTCTGTGAAAATTGCACTGTACCAGTAATATTTAATTGTAGCATAAAATTAAACACCAGTTACTTGATACAAAATAGGGATAGTATGTAAATTAAGTAAGTTTCAATTCATGTCCTCTTACTCACATCTGTTGGCAGTTTAAATAGTTTTAGTGTCATTAATTGTTACAAAAGTGCAAGATTTGCTGTATGCTTGCCACTTAGGACCAAAGGCACAAAAGTCTAATTGAACTAAGTAATTAGTAATTTGTCATTTCCTATTGTCAGCAATTACTTTCCATTAGAAATCCTCACTGAAAATTCTAATTTGAAGTGAGGTTTGCATTTTATTGCTGTCCATCCAAATTAGTTTAAAATTGACAGCTACATTTTCATTTAAAAATTTAAAGATATTAAATATGCTTGAAGAAACTGAAGCACACTCGGCTCCACATAAGCCTCTGTGTATGTGTGCGTACATATGCGTGTGCAAAGGCGTGCGCCCTCAAAAGAGAAGACAGCTCACAGTAGAGGTGCCTTTTATTTCCCCTAAAGGGAGTTGCTGTGCAAATATCACATCGTCACGCTTCGGTGAAATTCGGAGTTTCTGGTTTTTACATTTGTACACAGACCCCTGCAGCAGTGTTCTCACCTGCACACAGATGGACCAGGAAAAAGCACACTATGAGACTTCCTTCTGGGGTTTCCAGCTCCCTCTGGAATGTTGCCATTAGATAGATTTTCATTTGTTCTTTCTTCATGCCTCACTAGCCAATCAACACTTTCCTTCCCCTAGGTTCTGAGACTGTGCAAAACTAAGGGAGAACTCAGCCCCCAAAACCAATGTGAAGGAGGTGATTTATCATTAGCATAGGTCCACGGAGGTACTTAAACTAAGGGCAACTGGTGAGTCAAGCGCATCCTTAGTTTTCTTTGTAAACATTCGAGTACCACAAGCTATCACAACTAGATAGTCTTCCTCTTTTAACTCTTAACAAGGCTTTTTCTCTTAAGGTACAGCTAAATTTCTTTAACAAATATAGCAGGTTTTAAAAATACAGAATGAACTTCACATATTCTTCTCTCTACCCCATTATTAGAACTCTGAAACTGCCCTTCAAAAGCTAAAAGCCTTGGGTTAATACGCCTGTACACAGAGGCCCAGTGTCTGAGATGCGGCTACCAAAAGCTGCCTGGCAGAAAGCATATTCACATATTTATTATGATAAAATAGCAATGTCCATAAAGGACAGATTTGATTCATTAATCCAGAGTTAAAATTACATTAAAGGGCAAAAGACAATGAAACCTCACAATTGCATGTCTAATAATTCAATAACTAATAAGGATGGTGTGGCATCTCTATATTAATTTAAGTGACATGGTTTACTAGTTTCTTTTTTTCTAAATTATGTAAATGCCAAAATTGTCTTGTAACACTGGACACCGTAATGAATTTTTCTTATTTTTTAAAAAATGACACTCTAATGATTACTTGAAATTCATATACTTTCCCAAAACAAATTTTCTACTTTTACCCCTTTGGTAACTAACTAGATATATCACACATCTGTAACACTTAAGTGAACATTAATTAGGACTAATTTACAATCAAATTCCAATGCAGAAGCAAATTATGCTTTCTTGAGCATCAAAAGTCTATATCATGACCATCATGATGAAGAATTCCGAAACATCCTAATTATGTCTGCTTAGAAATAATGTTTCCCACAAATCTTCAAAATGCACAAGAATGTTCAATAAAGAAAAAAAAAAGCCAGTTTCATTATAATTTATTGCTAATGCAGTTCATTTCAATGAATATCTTGCTCTCTTTTCTTCATTGTCTAAAAATTCAAGAGCAAATTTCTCCATTGGGCATATTGTTTGAGATCTATTGATATACATTTAAGAATTTTTACTACACTGCCTTAAGATTTTTTTTTATATAAATCCAAGGTTATCCTAAAATACCTCAGTTTTACATGAACTAAAAATTACTTAAACTGTAAAATCTGTCTCTCTACATGTATCATATCTCAATAGAGTCATATATTTCTAATGCAATAGATACAAACTCCTAGTCGGCTCATCCTAAAATTGGGTATAATTGCCAATAAGGCACTGAAGAAAAGAGAGAATTAAATTAAAAAGTTCAATAAACACTGATCAATATGCTTGTAAATACGAAGTCTATAGAATGATCTTCCCTTTATATGTAGTTATAACGCAAGTCCAGGTTCTGTATGTTGGAACTCAGTTGATCCTTTTTAAATCTAGTCAAAGTTGTTTCTAATAGAGGCATGCCAGAAATCTCAGATTGCCAGAAAAGACTTTAATAAAAAAGAAAGGAAACAGCAGCCTGGATTGTCAAACTATTGCTGTCTCCCGGTTTAGCATTAGCTCACAATCAGCTGAATAAAGAAGTCGTCTCTGTCTAAGATGTAAATAAATCACAAGCCTCAGTTACTTTACCACGAGCTGTTTGTCATTCAGGAAAATAATGGTTAATCAATGTCTAATCAATGAAGATGTGTAACATATTAGTTTGCAGTCCTTCATCATCCTATTTTCTTCAATTGCCTGGGGGTTTGTGTTCAGTACTTACAGAATCGATTACAATTGAGAGTGATCATTCAGCTCATGTTGAGAGCTGTCAGCTGTGCTTTCCGTGAGGCAGTTTTGCTCTTGTGTTTAACACGGGATGCTAATATTTAGCTGCATCTGACAAACTGGGTTCCATGGTGGAACGTTTTTATGAGAAGCGCTTAAGTAACTAATTGTATCACTACATGTCACTTGATGAAACTAAACTTTCCCTGACTTCACAATAATCATAAGCATTACTGGCTTGCTGTGGAAAATTAAAGGGAAATAGCTGCCCGCTTGAGTCTGACCATGCCTGAAGGGAAGGTCTAAGAAAGGCGATACCAGTGACGCCTTTATAAATAACTACAGGGGCGGGAGGAGGGGGGGGGGAGAGTGATTCTTCAATTTTCACGTAAAGCGACATTTTCCAACATAAGGACGATGTATGCTCTTGTGCAAGGATCTTTGAATGCCCACGATATCTCACAAACAGCACGAGAAAAGTTGGAGCTGCAGCCCCTTGACACATTTCTTTTAGGAAACAACCTCTTTGTGGCTATGCACGGTGAAAGTCCAGAGAAAATGTTAATTGCCTTGGCAAGCCGTTTTCCTTGCCATTTATAAAAATGCATCACCAACCTGTACACACCCCCAGCAGGAGACTGGGTGGGGATTAAAAAAGGGTGGAGGAGAAGAGCCCTGATTTCCTTTCAACAACAACAGATAATTGCCAAGTGTGGGAGCGTTTCGCTCTAATTGCTGCTTTCGTGATTTGTTTGGCAAGTTGTGCTGATGACTTTCCCAGAGCCCAACGTTAAGAACTAATAATGATATAGTATTTCACTAGGAACGTTTTTGGATCTTGATAGTATTGATTTAAAACGAACAAGTTCAAGTGTCTTGTTAGTAGCAGTGCCAACAGCACCCTCTAGTGCCCACAGCTGGGAAGCGCCTTGTGGAAGACGGAAAAGCCATTCCTAAGCAGTTCTGGGTTCATGGACACTTGCTTTATAGCCAATAATAAGAAACTTTAAAAAGTATATCTATCACCACTAGTGACCTAAATGTGCTCTCAAACTTAAAAATATCTTAGTATAATTCTGTGATCAAGGATAGTGATCTAATTTTAAATGATCTAAGATTTTTTTTAATTTTTTTTTTTTTAGTTATTAACAGTGCATTAACTTAAAAGTATTACTTCAGTGATAATTGTCAGATTTTATGGATATTTCAGAATATGTTTTAATTGTTTAAATTTCTGGGATAACTGACTTAACTAATGACAGTGCCTAAAAGAGAAAGGTTGTTTTATGCTTGATGCATTAATGTACAATTAAATATCAAACTTACATTGTTTCCAGTAATGTAGGGAGAAAGTAACTTTATTTTTGACTCCAAATTTTTAATGAATCTGACTTTTGGGGGGCTGTTTTATTTTATTTTATTTTTTATTATTATTTTTTTTAAATAAATTTTTATTGTTCATATTATTACAAATGTTCCTCCCCCCCCCACCATTGCTCTCCTCCACCAGGTTCCCACCCCACCCTCTGCCCTTTCCCCACTCCCAGTTGTCCTCATCCATAGGTGCACAGTTTATGTTCAGTCTCTTCCCACATCCCCCTCTCCCCTTTTCCCCAAGAATTGTCAGTTCACTACCCTTCCATACCTCTGATTCTATTATATTCAACAGTTAATATTATTCATCAGATTTTTTTTTAATTTCCTTGGTTTTTAGATTCACTTGTTGATAGTTACGTATTTGTTGTTCATAATTTTTATCTTTATTTACTTTCTCTTTCAGAAGAGAATCTGACTTGTTTTTTAAAAAAAAAAAATATATATATATATATATATATATATATATATATATATATATATATATATATATATAACTAATTTTAACAGGATTTAATGAGGATTTCAGCAAATTATTAAGTAATATTTTTATTCTCTCCAGTTTAAATCCCTTTACTTCAGAAATAAATACCATTACAGTTTTGAGTACATATCTGTGAAACACTGGTTTTAGTTATGTATTGCAATAGAATTTCATGGTCAGGTAAGACATGTGTATTCAATTTTAAATAATGAATATATCTTTCTGAGTTTATAAGCTAAATGTGTAGTGAAGGAATGAGAAGTCATGAATTTATAGTAATATTTTATGCAGGCATGAACTGCATTCATATAAATAAGTCACTTAGCTAACCTAACCTAAAAAACAAACACATGAACATGAAAATATCATCCTTTAGTGAATCAAAAATAGTGTGTGTGTGTGTGTGTGTGTGTGTGTGTGTGTGTGCTCGCGCGCCTGCTTAGACATACAATAAGGAGAGATTGAGGACAAAATGGCCAGAGGCACCCAATTCCAGAAAGATTCCCAACCACAAAAAATGATAGAATTTTTTCACAATATATATGATGGTATTTTCCTCTTTACATATATATTTTTATTGAGAAATAGTTTATATATTTACATCTTAAGGTGTTTCAGAAAATTTTATAAGATTTTATATATATATTAGAGACAAAATATTTCAAAAGGAAAAAAAACCATTTTGCAGTGTCTAATATACAGTATATGTCTCCAGGTTGGATATAAAATTGTTATCTCAAATAGAATCACATCGAACTCTGCTACCAATCAGCACTTGATCAACACTCTCTAGAAGGGACCCTTTTTCCTCTCATTCGCATTACTCAGAATACGAGAAACCTTGTTAGCTGGATGTCTTATAAGCTGAGCTCACATACCTGTGCAAATATGCATAGTCTTCTTAAATTACATTTTTACCATCAATAGTTCCCAAATCGAGCACATAACCCTCTAAAAGGCTCGCCAACAAAGAAGTATGCAAAAGATCTTCATCCACCTTTTTGCACAGCTGCCAGGGGAGGTGAGCTAGCCCCACTTTGATAGGAGAGCTGTGATGATGATGAAAAGTTAATGGATTTTTATCTGTAGCAACCTGATGATCATAGACCTTGTTATTTTTATTATTTTTTTAAGAAGGGGATTGGTGCTGCATGAATATGAAGGCACACATTCACAGAATGTCTTAGATTCATAGGTACGGGAGCTACAAAGCCTCCTCTCCTTTCGAAGGCAGATAAATTGAGTCCCATGCAGTTTACTATGTAGGGGTCTTTCAAATGAGACCACCGAATCTTAAATCCTTACTCTCCTGTGCGGACATTAAAGATCTCGTTGCACTTTTTATAAGAGTAGGGGCTTGTCACCATGCCACTGGGCAAATTCCTGGGACCTACCTTCAAGTCCAACAGCCAGCTCCTCTCCACAGGACATTACTGTATTAGGTACACTGGAAAAGTTCAGTGTATTTATTCAATTAATTTAAAATGTTATCCTATGGGTCTTGAGAATATCTTTTTATTTTAATTCCTGTAAAAAAAAAAAAAAATTCAAAGGTCTCCTTAGGTGAAATTACAGTATTGTTTGTTACATGAAATCCAACTCCCTTCCAAAATATTTGATTAGCCCTTTTTGAACACAAATGCCTATGGTATTAATTTTATTTTAACAAAAACAAAAACAACCAATATATAAAGAAAAATCTTATAACCCATGATCCATGCTTTCGGATACAGGTAATGTAAAACAAATGATATAATCTACAAAACAATGACAAATGAAAGACTTGGAAAAGGTTACAGTTTGACAAGGTAACATTTCTGAAATCTGGACACCAATCAAATTGATGTAACTATTGGTGATGCAACACTGTGCGACACTAAAGTCTTTACCACTGTCTAAAACGTATGGAAGAGCCCATTGCGATTGCTTAATGTCAGCTTTTGTTCGTAAGCTCTTTCATAAAACCGAAACCAGGAAAATGATTTAAAGCAGTTCAATTTGTCTATTTACCTTAATCTTTAACTATTCCCATATGTCTGGCTACATGATGTATGACTCTTCATAAACCAATTTTTCAAAGATATACATGACAGAAAAAAGTCAGGCTCCTAACCTTTTATGTGCTGAACTTTTATAGAGCTCGAGAAAACAAAATGCTTTTAGGTTTCAGAAAAGGGGGAAAAAAGGGGGGGTTGGAGGGGAGATTTTCTTTCTCTCTCTCTGCTTAGGAAATATTTGCATCAGTGGAAGTGGGGCAAGCACTAATTTCTAGGTATGTGAAAACTCCTTTCAGAGGTCCCACCCAGAAACATCCATGGTAAAGGTCTTTGTTTAAAAAAATAAAATAACTCATTAGAAAAATGGTGATCCATAACTTATGACCGTTGAAGTCGTATAAGTCCTGCAGTTGAGGCAGGGATATTGTGCTCGGAATAGCGCCATTCAGCAGCGTGAGCAGAAATTAAGAAGCACAGATTAGCGATTTCTCCACATGAGGAGCCTGGGCCATGAGAGTGGGTCTGCTTTAGCTTCCATCTTAGGAAAAACAGTAGTTGGAGAAATTAGTTAGTTGAAACAGAACGTTCTGATTATTTAAAAATATCACAAGATTCTTATATCAATTTTAAATTAATTTACATGGCTTTATGCAGATGGAAATAAAGAAAACTGTAGTTTTTTTTTATTTATATGAACAATATTTAATGAGCACCTAGGGTGCTTGGAACTGAATAAACACCTGTGAATGGGACAAATTCACAACCTTGCCTTCTTAGAGTCTGTAATTTAGTTTTAAACTAGAAAACCAGCTTCAGCATCATTCCTATCGGGTTATTATTATGAGTCATAGTAAAAATGAAGTTTTTCTGATCCTATTTGTCCCTAACACTCTTGAGCTCAGTCCATATTCAAATTATGTTCATCAACCTTTGCTGCTTTCAAGGTGCAATATAATTTCCCAGCTGGTTTGCCCAAATTAGAAAATGTAGTCTTCTCTCACAAAAAGGAAACACACATTAGAAATGTCTTGATAAATACAGAATACAAAACAGGGAAAGAGAATAATCAATTGTTACACATCTATGTGCCTAGCCTAACCAAATTCCAGGCACTTTGCATATTTTTACTACAATACAAATGTTCAAATCTTTCCTCAGGAAATCAAAATCGGCTAAATCATTTTATTGAATAGGATAGTCTGTGTCTTAAAATAGAAGAAAGTCAAATAGAAAAGCCAATGAATGATTAAAATTAACTCTTATTTCTGTGTGTGAAATTATTATCTTGTATTATAACACTATTTCCTCTATCTGTGGTTAGATAAGATTTAATGCAACTTCCTAAAGAAGTTGCTGACATGCTGAAAAGGTAAACTTGTCAATCAATGCAGGAAAAAAATTAACATTCAAATGATCGTTATCAGCACTTTTGAAATCTAACATATAAAATCTGCATGACAAAAATCAACAGGATGCTGCTTAAAGTTTATGAAAGAATTTTATTCTCAGCAGCATCACAGGATGAATCTATGATTTGTCCATGCCATTTCACCAAGTAATCATAAAGGTGAAACTAAGATTTTAGTAACAGCTTCTAAAGTACATGAATTTTACATTTCATTTATACATTTACTATCCCCTAAGTGAAATGTTGAAAGTATGTTTACATATATGCATGTAAATTTATATACATATATTGCATCTATGTAATATTTACTATTATACATGTTAATACACTTGTATTTTCAAAATGCAAATTATCCTTATAATTTTAAAGATGAGAAATATAAAACTTACAAAATAGGTGCTGGGATGTATCTGGTATGATATAATTTAATGTGCATTCTCAATTTATTAAAAATTTGAAAAGGAACTCAGTTTGTGTATGAGGATGACCAGAAACTTTTATATTCCCAAATTAAGCACATTCCAAAATTAACTTATTTTTTTCTATTATTAAAAATTCTAATTCTAACCTTGTTCTAGTTTCAGAATAACAAAGTCATCTTCTTTAAAGCAATTCAGAATAACTACACAAATTAAAATACCTAATAATTAAAGAAGTTGATATGTATTTTAATGAAAACATATTGGTAATTCTCAGAATGAAGGAAAAAGCAAAAGCATTAGTGTGATATTTGATAAATGACTCTACTATTTACTTAAAAATCTTTCCACTTATTTCATTCTTAATCCACTGATAAGATAAAAGAAATCAATTTAATAAAGATATCAAAGAACCAGAGACGTCACAAGGATTTTTGTATATATGTGGCTATTTGTTCAAAAATCTGGGGATTTATGAGAATAAAATAGATAAATATTTAGCTCTATTTACACAAAGAAAAACATTGGTATATAACCTTCAATTTCTATTTTTTAAACTCTAAAATATTTATTAAATTATTTTAATAGACTAATTTTAGACACATTTAACCTGAAGTGGAATTAAATTAGATTTTCTATTGAGCTCATTTGAATTAATACATTTAAAATCAACTAGTTCACATACAAAAAATCTTATTCAAAATATATAGGTTTTTTTTTTTTAATTCCAACTTTTTTTAATGGTTCTTTTTAAAACTTCAAGTACGTTTGAGAAACTGACTGTGGATCATATATACAACATAGGGTCAATGCTGTATTGAATTTCCAGACCATTTTCAGACTACCTTCTGGCAATGGAAGCATTTTGACCACTGACACTCCCTATGGGTATATCTGACTATCCTGGTACAATGCACCATTCCCCATTATTGAATCTACAACAAACTGCTGTAGGTTATTCATTGATTGAGTGTTTAAGTATATTCTTTAGGAGCAAATAGGGAACTAATCTGTAAGCAATTACATAAAATAAAAAATCAGCAGAATTCCTGCTTCAAAGATGCTTTGAGCTCCAGCACTTAATTATGTGCATTCTTTGATTATAGTGTGTCACAGTCAATAAAGATATATAGGAATCCTATTTCTTTGTGTTACTGTAGATTCTCCTCAGCACCTGGTAGTGCCACACAAGGAAATTTTAAAAGCACCTTCCAAATCAACCATACCAGCTTAAATCGCATTTACTTCCTTTATATACTAATTTTTTTTCTAGATCAATCACAATACTCACCGGCATGCTTATTTAACCAATAGAGCTGCTAACCGTGATTCTATGATTTACTAGTACACATTCAACTAAATATCAAATAAATTGCTTTCAGCCTGCAGATATGCATGTGGACAGGCTCATGAGTCTGCACTCATTCACCTTAACTAGGCTGCATTTTACAAATAAGCTTGAGGACTCCTTGCACAGTCTTCTTAAACCTGAGAGTGTGTGTGGTGGCATGTGTGTGAGAGCAGACAGCCCCGCGTCCTTTCACACGGCCCCTCTGTCAGTGTGTATTTAGGACAGCTTTCTAACATGAAACCAGCTCAGCAGCGCTGTCCATTTCAGGGCTTCTAAGAGAGACATAAAGAAAGGATACCTCAGCTCCTTAAAATGTGTTTGCTATTCCTCTTCTCTGAAAACCTGAATGCACCTTTTTTTTCTTTCTCTGAAAGGTGACTTTTTGAAGATATATCTGCCATACCAAACTGATTTTTTTTAATTAGCTTGGTAAGCCTTTAATATTTTAACAACCAAACATTAAAAAAAATGTCTAAAGGATAGAGTAATTCAAAAGATACATGCTTTCAAAAATACAATACAGAAATACATATACTTTAAGACTTAAGCTTTTAAAAAGTGGCATGAAAATGAGGTGGAAATATTTCCCAGTCATATATCATGAAAAGTTTTCTTTTATTTTTTTGTAAAATTTTATGCTTTTGGTTGGTTAAATTTCATTTGTTCTTTTGCCAGCGAAGCACTCATCGAAGCCAACATCTGCATAGCAGAGGGAAGACAAGCCCAAATCATTCTTTAAATACTTATTCATTAAATTGATTGGGATGACATTGCCAAAGTATTAATATCAATAAACAACAAATCACAATTTCATCTAAATTCTTCTTCTGAAATTCAACAGCAGCTTTTTATTTCTAACTATTTTCACTTTAATGGCAGCATGGAAGGCACGGGGAAGAAGCCATCACTTTGTTGCCCTAGTTATGTAGAGTGTATTCCAACTAATGAAATGGTTGGGTGTGTTGAAGGATTACTAAATGTGTAAGTAGTTTATTGTAATAAAATATTTCACTATTATTGCTTTCAAATGGGAAATAACCAGGGAACAGTTTTAGAATACAAGCAAAAAAACAACATAAAAAGCAAATGCCAGTCTCCATGGTCAGTGTCACAATTACTACTTACTCATTTGCTCAAGTTTATGGAGTTCCTCAAGTATAATAATTAACGATCCAGGTCAGTTAATGTACGTGATTATGCTGTGGGGACCTGTATATGTAAGAAAATGTTAACCATTCACAGAAGGTTTTGCACTATGGAATAAAGAGTTAAAAATGGAGGTCCATTGCTTATTAAATAGTGAAGAAAATATGCTGATGATATGAGTTTTTTTAAAAAAATTTCTCTTCTCAGGAGATATTTTCTATAAATTAAGAACAATTTTAAAAGGCTTTTTTTTAAGTGTGAGGAAGTGAAGTCCAAATATTTTTTTATAATTTTCTATAATACCACATAAACTTTTATTTTATTCTTTTGTAAATTATACATTTGGTTAGTTAGGTTTTGTAATGACAATGAAAATACTTTCCAACTAGAGGTCAAGCTATTACTATTATATATAATACTTTTATTATATACAATTTATTAACTACATATTTTATATTCTTGAAAAATGTATACATTTAAACAAGATACTTACTTAAAAGGGCATTAGGGAACGTTCCCATAATTTTTAATAGAATAATTTGATTCTCTCATGGAAACTTCTTTCTTCTAGTTTAAAAAAGACTCTTGTTACTGCTAGCATTTGATGGGTATAGAAATGCCCAAGTCAAGCAAATACATAAAATCAAGCCAATAATGAATCCCAACTAACCTCATCCCACTGGTATTTGTTATTAGCACTACACTCAATATACTTATCATATTGAATTATTATATTTTTTGTATGCATATACTCCTCATTGAACTATGAAGGTTTTAAAAACTTGAACCATATTTCATTTAGAACCTACTAATCCATGTAGCAAATTTGCCATCAGTATTTGTAAAAGACAAGAATGGGAGGACAAAAAGAAAAGGAGAAAGGAAGGATGAATAGACTAAATAATAGGAAAACCCTAAAGAAAAGAAATTGTATGAAATGTATAACAAAATTAAATTAAACCAATGTTGCTATTAGAGATGGAATAGCATTAAACTATAAGTAATACTAATATAAATGTGGTTGCTGAACTGACAGTTTATTCATTATTTAAAATTTCAACATTGGTTTTTTATTATGTAAGCTTACCTTTTTTTTTTTACATTATAATTCTTTGAGGATGCATTTTATGAAAGTGAGTTTGTTTTTGTTTAAAACAAAGAGACCTTCTTCTACCCATTGCCACATAGTTTATGAACCATGTTGTCATAATTAAGGTTCCCCTTTTTGACAGCCACATAATACCCAAAGGTGTTCTTTTAAAAATATACATTTTTAAAATTTATTTCCGAGAAGAAGGAAGACGGAGAGAGAGATAGAAATATCAATGATGAAAATCATTGATGGGCTGCCTCCTGCACATGGTTGGGATTGAACCCGCAACCATGTGCCCTGACCAGGAATCCAACTGTGACCTCCTGGTTCATAGGTTGATGCTCAACCACTGAGCAACACCAGCCTAACACAAGGATGTTCTTTTTTTTTTTTTTAATATATTTTATTGATTTTTTACAGAGAAGAAGAGAGAGGGATAGAGATTTAGAAACATCGATGAGAGAGAATCATCGATCAGCTGCCTCTTGCACACCCCCTACTGGGGATGTGCCCGCAACCAAGGTGCATGCCCTTGACCAGAATCAAACCTGGGACCTTCCAGTCCACAGACCGATGCTCTGTCCACTGAGTCAAACCGGTTTTGGCCCAAGGATGTTCTTAATGAAGCATTGATATGTGGCCCCCTTAGAAACTAACTGGCCGACAGCAGCAGCTAGCAGCATACCTGAGCTCAGAGTTCGGCTTCCTGGGAAATTCTACTAGCAACAGTCTCAGACAGACCTCCAGTCTGAGGAAGAGTTGCAAACATGGCCAGTCTCTGCAAACAAAGGCTACAGCAGCCTCCCTGAGAACAATCTCTACGGTACAGAAAGAACTACTCTTGGTTACTTCAATGAAGGCAGTTTTCCCCATGCATTCATTTTTGAACTACGAAGAATGGCAAGGTCTTCCTAAAGTATTTTTGAAATTTTAAAACTCTTAAATTTCATTGTCAGAAATTGAAGTTTTATGTGCTGCTCTTTTCTGGTAATAAGCAATACATTTTCTTCTCACAGCTAATATGGAATTCAATTCTACCAACCACAGGACACGGTTCGCATTATGGTCTAGAGCAGCAATCTTTCGGTTAGCATAGGTCTGAATACATTGTCTAAGATTGCATGATGAGTCTGTCTTGAGCTTTAAAATGTAATAAAAATAAATTCCAGCATCTCATTACATAGTCAACCTATTATTACAGTAAAAAATAAATATACTACAAAAATAAAAAAAATATCTTAAAGACTTGGAAAGCAATTTTGAAATAATCTTACTAACACAGGGAAGAAAGAAAAGATATGTAACATGCTTATTGCTATGAAAAAATAGCAGAGTGGAGTTTAATTGTCTGAGAAGAAAACAAGAAATATATGTAATTTCTTTTTTCGGTCAGCCTAGTTCTTGTAATTTTTAGGCAGATTAGCTAATTTGTAAAATAAAATAATTCATCAAATGTTATTATTAATGTAATTTAATTGTATTTGACTTGAAAACTGAGCATACGTTTTCTTTTTCAGTGATAGGGTCTAACACCACCTTGCCACTCTATATCTTGTTGAATTTTTTGCATTTATTTGAATCAAATGAGGATTTGCATAGCTTTCATCTAGCTCTCAGATGATGGTGTGATAATGCAAGCTAAAGAGGGTGGACAATATTTTGAGAATTTGTGGAGAGAGAAAATGAGAAGAAACGATTAGCCAGATAAGCTCTAAGTTTAACCGAGAGAACCTCTCTAGGAGATTTCATGACGGTTTATTTGGTATTGACATACACATGTATTTCCCCTCTCAGCTGGAATGACTCCAAAAGGGCTGTCATGGTTGGTTGGGTAAATAATACATGCTTTATAAACAATTAAACATCTGCATTCACCTGATGGACTTTGTATTCATTCCAGTCAATTGGGCATATAATACTCGTTTAAAAAATAAATACATATAATGCATTAAAAACTGTTTAAACGCCCATTTAACCGGAGGGGCCAAAACAGCTCTAAAATGGAGCATATGATTAACACTAATGGAAGTTATGCATACGTAATGAATGGAGAACCCCAAACCCTTTTAAAAGGGGCTATGACAGGAGGATGACAACTGGGAAACACGAAAATGTAGGCTTCTATTGTGTTGGAAAGCAGGCTCTGCCCTGAAAGCAGTCAGTAACGCCCAGCGTGGTGAATCTTAGGGTCCTGAGCAGTACATGCACTGATATTTAAGGTGAAATAAAACCAAGGGGGACGGCAGTAACAGCCAGATGATAAATAATGCAGTGCTGTAATTGGGTTGTGTCTTTGTACTTAAACAGCTCTTCACTGATGACTGCTCCTATCCCCCTTACAGATATTACCCAGGATTTATTCTTTATAAGGTCAAACACAAGAAAGACCTATTTTTTTTTAAGTTTTTAATGAACGTAATGTGGAGATTATCTCATACTTTAGATTTAAAATGGTTTCCTTTTTAAAAAGGAATGAAGAACATATGCAATGGTTGGCATAAAACCAGAAATGACTCTGGCTTATTTCTCTTTTGGTTAGGATTATAAGAGAGTATATACCAATTAATCAAATAGATAGTAAGATCTGGGAAACACTAAATGGTTGCCTGTGGACCAAACTGCTTCCCCATTATTCTGAAGAAAAGATTTGAAATTATCGTTATAGGTGCTTCTTTGGGGGAAGAGGATGCATTGAAACTTCCTTTGAAATGCGAACACAATACCTGGACATAATACACATTCATTCATGAGCACTCCCCCAACCCATAAATTATCTAAGTTTAACTGAGAGATAAATTCATAGATAAACTACTCAGGACCTAGGGAAACAGAGTGGTATTATATGGCAACAGAGGGAGCAGTCTGATGGGAGAAAAGGTACAAGGCATATATCTTGTACACCTAGAAGCAAAGCACAGAGAAGGCTGTGAGCAATCAACAGGCAGAATGAAGGCATGCAGCTAGCTGACAGGGCCCTGAAAAGAGACCTCAGCCTTCTCATCCATGACATGCTGATGCCTTCCAATGTAATATCACATTGGCAACTACTAGAATCCTACCGCTGTCTCCATCCCTTTCCCGTGTCTAATATTAAATCGCAGTAGTCTGAATGTTGTTAGAACGTGAGTAAGTTAAGTGCAGGGACATTTATGCATAGTAGTGAGGTGTTATTACTAGTACCAGGAAGGGTGCCTAAAATGTAAGAGATGTTCAGTGAATAGCTGTTGAGTGAATTAACTTAATGAATAATGAGTAAATAAATATAGTAATGCTTGCACAGGCACAGGACCAGAAAACAGTGCACAGTCAAATGATGAGCTGGTTTCCTCTTTAGTCTTACCCTCCAAGGTAAAATGAATATAATTCCAGTTATGAATAGATGTGTGAATAGATGAAAAGCTTTGACATAGATAAAAGGACATTCAGAACAGAGGATAAGTAAAACACCCGGCAGCAAGAAAAGGGAGAAGGCAGAAGAATAGAAACAACGCTGGGATGTCTTGGAGTACCACCAAGAGAAGAACATAAAAATGAAGATCCGAAAAACAAAAACCCCTGAGATATTCACGAATTTAGTCCTAGTTTCTGCTAAGTCTGACAGGTTATGTTACTGTTCGTTATTCCTATGACATAAATGCTGCCTTCCTTACTGCCAGGTGTAGTCTCAATAAATCCCTGTAACCCGAGCCTGACAAACTCAAGGTCCCAGTCCTCCGAGAGTCACAAAATACTGAATCTCATGCAAGAGAGCAACAAGGTCTCCTTCCAACTTCTGTGCCCACTTTATCACCTAGAGACAGTGCAGCCCTGAAGCTTCTCACCACTTCTCCATCTCTCCCTACACCTGCCTACACCCCGTCTCGGGGATGGGAGTCGGCAGAGGAATTGGAAAGGTCACTGTGGTTTGTTTCCCATTCTCCTCTATAGTCCCTACATCATGCACCAAAACCTCTCCTCTACCAGTAAGAAAATGAAAAACAACAACAAAACCCACAAACATTTAAGAAATTAATGGGAATGGGAAGTATTGAGAATTAAAATAAGACCACCAAAAAGTTTTATTACACAGGTGTTGTCATGCAATGCTCACCACCCACTAGGAAATTACCATCCTCTATGGAAACTGAACTTGAGTGACTAAAGTAACCTGCAATGCATTAGCACTAGAAGGCCAGGGATCAACTGGAAATACGGCCCTTGCCTTCATAAAGCATATTGAGTAAAAGAGTTAGAAAAGTAAATATGAAATTAAATACAGTGTAGCTAGCTACAGAAACACCTAAGGAGGCTTCTAACTCAGATCTGGGAGGTTATAAAGAGTGTTGGATACACTGAAATGTAAAAGATGAATTGGATGCAGTCAAGGAAAGAGGCAGTGAAGATAGACCATGTATAAGAAACAATATGTACGAAAGACCAGAGATAAGATGAGCAAAATTACAAGGGTGAAAAGTTGGGGGGGGGGAAGGTATTAAATAAATCTGTAGAGATCAGCTCATGTAGGACCTTGTAAGCCAGGGAATGGAATTTGGACATTATTGTGGAGACAAAGGAAAACCATTGAAGGGTATTAACAAGGGTGAAATGTGATCAGATTTTTGTTTTTGACATTTTTTTTTCTTTTATTGCAGTGTGAAACAAATGAATTAGAAAGAAAAGAAAAATTATTTAGGTTGAAATACATGAATTGTGAATATATATGAGTATTTTTGTCAGATTTTTATGATTCAGCCTAATAGCTAGGTAGCTATTGCATGCATTAAGGAATGGTAGGGGGAATGGAAAGATGCAGATGCTTTCCATATCTTCTGTAGTTTTTTTGTTTGTTTTTTTTTGTTTTTTTAAAGAAATAGAGAGCACTTAAGATTTATTGGATGTGGCAAAGGAAGATAAAAGGAGGTATCAAGAGTGATCTCCCTCAAAAATTTTAACTATAGCAACTGAGGTAGATTGTGATAGCAACCATCTCTGCATGAAAAAGGATTTTTTTAAAAAAAATAGGAAGAAAGAGACAAAGAAATTGACCTTATCGGAGGAGGTTATTTATTTCCAGGGCTCACTATATGCAGAAAGAGTGGAGGAAATGACTTCCTGTGAAAATTCTACTTTAACAAAATAAAAAGAGTAAGTTGAAAAAAAATGGATCATATTATGAACACATCTAAGAACTCTTTGTATTTAAAAAATAAAACATTTAAGCTAAGTTGCCAATCCCTATCTTTCTATAAAATAGATCCATTTCTACCCATTAAAAAAATAGGCTCTTATTTTTGCATAGATTCATAATCTGACCTTCTCCAGGTTGCCAAAGCCCAAGAAATAGCTTCAAGACTGTAGATTAACCTTTATAGGGTGTACTTGACATGAATTTTTAAGAGATATAGTGTCTTCAAATAAATGATCCCAACACAAATTTAAGATTCAATCAGCATTAATGGTGGTATTAGAAATGATAACTTCAATTATAAGCATAATGCATTTTCCTCTGGGAGATTAATTTATGTAGAGTAGGTACTTTGAGTTTGCCCTGGTACAGCCATACTTCAAACCTGCTTGTGACCAGAAAAAAAGCATTTGTGCTAGTTTGATCTTAGATAATAGCAAATGTTAAAAAAAATTAATATTATGTAACTCATTTTCCAGAAAGTTATTTTTTCCAATTATCTGAGAAAGGAAGCATGAGGTGAAATTAAAGCAGATAAGATATAAAATTAATAAAATGAATCTAATTTTGTCCTCATGTGGATTTTATATTCAACCTATGGTTTTAAAAGAAGTAGCTATAAAATACTGTGCTAAATAAGAATAAAATAAGCAATTTATCTCAGTATTATTTTTTTTATCATTTTAGTTTTTTAAGGAATAGCATACTTCCTTAAAGATATCTATGACTAAAACTAAAAAGTAATTTTTAAGGATGTTGATAGCTAGTTTTAAAATAGGATCCAGAAAGTTTTAAAAATGAAAACGAAAGTATCTATAACATCACAGTTATCTAAACTAAAACTCAAAAGTAAAATCTTGTTCTCTAGATAGTTTGGGGAAAACTATTACTAAAATACATTTTCGTGGTGACATTGACAAAGTAGAGTACAAAGATACACATTGCTTAAAGCTCACATGAAATATATGGACTAGAATCCATTAGTAGTATCTATAAACAAATCAGATTAATATTAAAAATTATTTTTAAATTGTGAAGACCTAAAGTGTTAATAACTATAGATTACATTTACTACCATATATACTAGGCAAAATATATCAGATGTGTAAGGTATTTCAAAGTAGCTATTGGGTCGGCAGCTAAGTAATTGCGGGTTTCACACATATATGGCTTCAGTTGAATTTTTAGTTTGCAGACGTAGTACAAATGTAAAACACATTTTGTTATTTGATAGTTGGCTATTCAGCTGTTAATCAGTAAAAAAAGTTTTTTGATCTGTTTTGTAGTTTTCGTTTGGCGTTAGTTGAAAAATGGAAAATCAAAAGGAACATTTTCGTCATATTTTGCTTTTTTATTTCCGCAAAGGGAAAACGCATCGCAAGCTCATAAAAAGTTATGTGCTGTTTATGGTGACGAAGCCTTAAAAGAACGGCAGTGTCAAAATTGGTTTGCCAAATTTCGTTCTGGTGATTTTTCACTCAAAGATGAAAAACGCTCTGGTCGTCCAGTTGAAGTTGATGACGCCCTAATTAAAGCAATAATCAATTCGGACTGTCACAGTACAACACGTGAGATTGCAGAGAAGCTTCATGTATCACATACATGCATTGAAAATCACTTAAAACAACTTGGCTATGTTCAAAAACTCGATACATGGGTTCCTCACGAACTGAAAGAATCACAGTTAACGCAACGCATTAGCAGCTGTGATTTGCTAAAGAAACGTAATGAAAATGACCCATTTTTAAAACGACTGATAACTGGCGATGAAAAATGGGTTGTTTACAACAATATCAAGCGGAAAAGATCGTGGAGCAGGCCAGGTGAACCAACTCAAACAACATCAAAAGCTGATATTCATCAAAAGAAGGTTTTGTTATCAGTTTGGTGGGATTACAAAGGAATTGTCTACTTTGAACTCTTACCACCCAACCGAACGATCAATTCTGATGTCTACATTGAACAACTAACGAAATTAAACAATGCAGTTGAAGAAAAGCGGCCCGAATTGACAAATCGAAAAGGTGTTGTATTCCATCATGACAATGCAAGGCCACACACATCTTTGGTCACTCGGCAAAAATTAATGGAGCTTGGTTGGGATGTTTTGCCACATCCACCATATAGTCCTGACCTTGCACCATCTGATTACTTTTTGTTTCGATCTTTACAAAACTCCTTGAATGGTAAAAATTTCAATAATGATGATGATGTCAAATCGTACCTGATTCAGTTTTTTGCTAATAAAAACCAGAAGTTTTTTGAACGTGGGATTATGATGCTGCCTGAAAGATGGCAAAAGGTCATTGATCAAAATGGGCAATACATTACAGAATAAAGTTATTTAGTTCCATGAAAAAATTGTCTTTGATTTTCTTTTAAAATCCGCAATTACTTAGTTGCCGACCCAATACAATTACCAGTCCCATTTTACAGGCAAGTAAACAAAGCTTGGAGTTAAAGTTTTGCATCTGAGTCTTCCAGGCTGGCTAGTGGCACAGCCAGCCATCAATCTCCAATCTGCATGTCTCTCAGGCACAAATGGAACTCCAGTGTGTGCTATATCGCCCTTCTAGCAAAGTGTAAGGCGGCCTGCTATAATTGTATTTAGATCAATGTGTCTTTTCCTAGGTAATATTTATCTAATAGTAGAAGTGATGCTGAGGGAAGAAAACTGGGGACTCTGAGTGGAAATATCCAGTTACCTTTTGGGGCAGATTATTGAGTTTTTCCAGGTAAGTCATTTATTTATCCACACAGTTTTTCCTCCTGCAGGTGAGAGTTAGACTATCTTATAATAGTGCAACATCCTGATTCAGTGATATTTCTAATATTATTATTGGTTATTATATAGGTTCATTAAAAATGTAAATAAGAGGCCCTTCATAAAAGCTCACTGCAAAATAGTTCAACATAGAGTTCTTTAATTCCCCCAGCACATACTTGTTGTACATTCGAAACACCTTTGTGGGAACTTTGAGAAAAATAAAATTCAAAGACAGTCTCTGCTTTCCATGATACACCAATCTCCATGGAAAAATATGAAATACATGAAACTAGCACAAAGTGGCTAAGCATTTTACAAGTCAGTGCAAAATAATAGAGAGAAAAAGATTCACCTAAGTAAGGAGGAGCAGTTGAAAAAACGTACAACCAGTGTGCACAGGTGTAACTAGAAAAGAGTTGAAATGATGGATTGTGATCCATAACATACTAATTTAAAGAATATGTGCACCCTATGTTCATTGCAGCATTATTGACAACTAGAGGCCCAGCACATGATTACATCATGCGTGTGCAGGGACCCCTAGGCCTAGCCTGCCATCAGGGCCACGTCCACCGCCCCGCGACGCCTCGCATGATCCATGGGCGCGGCTGATCCGACGCCCTGCTAAGCTCCCAGCTCGTGCCCTTCCCTCCCCCGCCGGCGGCCACATCCGCCCCCTCCTCCCCACATGGCAGGAGCACCGCTGCCCCCCGCCCCCCTCGCCTTCTGGCCAGCCCTGTACAAGCCACACCTTGCCCTGTGAGCCCCGAGTCTCAGCCTGTGAGAGATACTCCATGCACCTCCTGGTGACCGGTTGTCACGACCACAAGCCTTTTATGATATAGATAGCCAAGATTTGGAAGCAGTCCAAGTTCCCATCAGTAGATTAGTAGATTAAAAAAAAAAAAAAAATCTATGGTACATTTCCACAATGAAATACTACTCGGCCTTATAAAAGAAGAAAATCTTAACCTTTGTGACAGCATGGATGATTATTTTTTAATATATTTTATTGATTTTTTACAGGGAGGAAGAGAGAGGGATAGAGAGTTAGAAACATCGATAAAAGAGAATCATCCATCAGCTGCCTCCTGCACATCTCCTACTGGGGATGTGCCCACAACCAAGGTACATGCCTTATGTTTAAAATATATATTTTATTAGATTTTTCACAGAGAGAAAGGGAGAAGGATAAAGAGCTAGAAACATTGATGAGAGAGATTCATCAACCAGCTGCCTCCTGCACAACCCCTACCAAGGATGTGCCTGCAACCAAGGTACATGCCTTTGACAGGAATGGAACCTGGGACCTTTCAGTCCTCAGACCGATGTTCTAACCCGTTTTGGCTACATGGATGATTATTATGCTAAGTAAAATAAGCCAGTCAGAAAAAGACAAGCGCCATGTGATTTCATTTATATGCGGAATCTAAATAACAAATTCAACTAATAAACAAAATAGAAATAGACTCAGATATGGAGAACAGACTGACAGCTATCAGAGAGGAGAGGGCTGGGGCTGGGTGAGAAAGGGTGAAGGAATTAAGCAAAGAAATAAAAAAGACTTAAGGCCAACAATATGGTGATTTCCAGAGGGAAGCGGGAGTGGGGGGAGGTAGAAGAGGATAAAGGGGGGATAAATGATGAAGGAAATAGATTTCACTTGGTGCAGTAAACACACATACAACATCCAGATGATGTATTGTAGAACTGCATGCCTGAAACCTATACAGTTTTATTAATCAATGTCATCCTAGTAAATTCAACAACAAAAAATAAATTTTAAAAAGTGTGCTGAAGATAAGTCCAAACAGAAAAGCAGGAAAGCAGGAAAATGTCTATTTGGGACTAACAAAGTTGTAGAAGAAACAATAGCTGGGACATGGAGGAGAGCCATGGACAGATGGCCGCAAAGACCATGCAACTCAGATTTAAATAAAAATTAAAAAAAAAAAATTTGGTTCTTCAAATTGATTTTGCAATTTGTTAAATAAGTATTCTAATTCTAATATTCTATTTTCCTAAAGAACTTGCCTACAGGTTCTATTAAATCAGTTACTATAGGAGTTTCATGCTAAACAAATTAAATGAGAGAACCAAACCCAAATATTTCCAATGCAAGCTGGAAGGTGATTCTTGTTAGCCTGATGTTTCCTTTTAAAAAAACACACACACACAGCCAAAACCAGTTTGGCTCAATGGATAGAGCATCGGCTTGGGGACTGAAAGGTCCCGGGTTCGATTCCGGTCAAGGGCGTGTACCTTGGTTGCGGGCATATCCCCAGTAGGGGTGTGCAAGAGGCAGCTGATCGATGACTCTCTCTCATCGATGTTTCTAACTATCTCTCTCCCTTCCTCTCTGTACAAAATCAATAAAATATATTTAAAAAAAATAAAAATAAAAACACACACACACATATCGATGTGAAACCAGGAGCTCTTAGATTTTCCTTCCCCTCTCTTTAATGTTGTCTTAATGGCAGTGTGTCTTTTGCTTTAATTTAATCCCCCTTGTGTAACTTTTGGATGATTTCTGCAAAATTCAACAGTTATATCTGGAACCAAAGAAATACAACCTTGATGACTCTTAAAGAGTTTAAGATTAATGCAAGAAGAAATTACTTTGGTTAGTTATTAGCAGCCTAAAGTTTGCTTTTGCTGAACTGGTGGGGGTTTGATATGAAGCCAAGACTCAGTAGATTATGTTTTTCAGCCTGGATTCAAGAAGAAGCTAGAATTGTCTTTTTAATAATTACATTATTGTACATGCTATCACATAATAGCCTTCCAAAGATAGGACATTAAATGTTCATGGTAAACAGGAATGAATATCATCCTTCCTCTTTAGATTATGTCAACAAAGTCAGTCAGTACTCTATGGTTTAGAAACAATATAAACTCATTTTTAATGAAAGCCTACATAGAACTGTCATGAATGTGTTCCAAATAAGAATATCATGGGCAGCTGCTCAACATCAAGACATGTATTACACTGGCAAACTTGCAATTGTTCTCCCAGAATATGCTATGAACACTGCAGTGTTTAATCAATTAATCATGCAGCTACTGTTCTGAAAACCATTTACCAGATTAGCTGTGAATGTGTCTGCATAGTATACATAATCTAAGCTTATGAACACAGAAAGAAAAAAAAGGCTTTTTTTTAAAAACAAGCTTCTCTTTATTAAAGCAGACAGGAGTGCCAGTTGAATCTCTGAACTAAGAACATTTACACATTACCTGAGAGAATGAATGGTATCCCTAATATCTGGTATTATTTAATATCTACTAAAAACACTGACCACCTTTCTAACTAATGGGTAAAAATGATATCTATTATCTATTGAGCAATTATTGCATGCCAGATACCAAGCACTTTATAATCTCATTATTCCCACTATTACACTATTGCAGTGGGGACGTTTTTACAGTAAGGGGACATTTGTAGTGTTTGGAGTCACTTTTGGTTTTCAGAATTGTGCTATTGGCATTAAGGGGCTGAGGAATTCTATTAACCAACCTTCAATGCACATGACAACAACGGATTATCCAGTCCAACGGATTACCCAAGTCAATAGTGCCAAAGTTGAGAAACCCTACACTACTTGTATCTTCACTTAACAGATGAGAAAAAATGAGGCTTAAAGAGGGTTGTAGCATTTCCCCTCGTTGGAAAATAATTTGCCTCACTGTACACAATCGCATAATGAACAAACCTAGTGCTTGGAGCCAGAGGTTCTCAGTGTGGGTGTAGGCAGGGCTGCTTATTGAACTCCACAAGTCATCCCAATTCTCATCAGGAATATGGGAGCCCACACCTAGCGCTTTCCTACTGTTTTTCCTAACTTTCTATGATTCTAGCCTTGAGCACTCTAGCAAGGTTATCTTATTGCCTCTCCATCCCTCCACTGGGCGTTAGATCAGGCCTCCCAGAGGCTTTACCCTTATTCTGTTCCCTGCTTCTCAGTAAGCAACAGAGGATTCCCTCGAGTGGCCCCCAGCTGACTTTGCCACCCTCTCTGTGGAACAGAATCTTGCTATCAATGATGCCATGGATGACATTTCCATCCCTAGGGAACGCCTTAAACACCACTGGGGAGGGAAGGGGGATTTGGCACTGCCCTTTCCCTCCAACTATCTGTGGAGTATCAGATATTCCTTAGGGAAGTCGCTAAGAGATGACTCTCTTCTACTTTGAAATAGTAAAGATTCATGGGGGAGGGAATCCACAGTCTGACCTCCAAACCAAATAGCTGAGGATCCAATGTATGTTCTCACCTACCTGCATGCACCCCAGGGACCAATCAAAAACTTCCCCCCTAAAAGCTTACAGCTAGCATGGACCTCAATTCTTCATGTCCAGGGTCACCTTATTTTTATACTCATTACAGAAGTAACGCATTTGCCCCCAAAATAGCAACTTCACTAAACCACAGCATCAAGAGCTGTAATTTGTCTCTTGCATTCTCTAAATATAGATTTGAAATAAAAGAAGCAATATTTCCTACATATGCCCTTTGGAAAGACCAGATTTGTTTCTGTAGAAAATGGGATGTGGAAGAACATTAAAGAATAAGGTATCAAGCAGAGCTAAACCCACTAGTGTGGATTCCCTACCACAGATTTACAGATGTGATTGTCAGGATGTCTGTTTCTTGAAACCTACCTATGTTATCCAAAGGTTATGAATTCTTCTGTTCCACTTAAAATGTGTATCAGGTCATTTCAAATAGGGCTAATGGGGCTGTGAAACCAGGAGCTCTTAATTCTATTACTAAAGTTCTCCATAGGATGTCATAGTCACCCAATATTACTAAGTATTTCTGAGAGTATATGATCATGATAGTTCACTAATACTAATAATCAATGATTGGTGATCTCAGAAAGTAAACATATGTCTCAAAGTTCATATATATATATATATATATATATATATATATATATATCAATTACTCTCACATGCAGTTACTTATACTAATAGTAGATAGGTAGAAGATGGATTAGTCATCTTCTGGATAATTGGAATCATAACTGGATAATTGGAATTCACATCATAACCTAATTTAAACAAATACTTTCTTCTTATTCTCCTTACTAAACCACCTATCAGAGTGCTAACAAAGACCAAAATTATCCAATATATACTACATTCTCCTGTTGGAGGATGTCATTGAGAGGACGTGGTTGCTGGTTGACCTGTGAGTTGGACCAGAGCAATGGCGGCTCCTTACCCCTACTCTTGTCCTTGAAATGTACATCCTGCTCACCATCCCTGAACTAGAAACCTTGGGAGAGTAACGTGTTACTGTGTGTGTAATGGAAGCCCATTAAGGCATCTATGCAAACACTTCCGAATCTTGCAGGCAAATGCAGATATCTACTTATCTAGCCACTGCCCAATACAAGCCTCGTTATGTAAGTTCCCTTGCCTGTTAAACATGCCGCCTTCCAGTCTGGTGTGGTCTGCTCCTTTCTTCTGCCTCTCCTTGCCCTCTGTGTACCGGAATTCAGATTTCACCCGGAATTTCCACCCAGCCAGCTTGTCCCTGGCCATGGTTTTAATGATGACTGAAGTCCCCAGAAGGAGAGAAACAGAAATCTTACAATATCCAGAAACTTGAACTTTCATGTGAATAAGTACAGAGGTACTGTATTTTAATGATCTAGGCCATGAAATACTCTTTACCCTGCCTGGCATGACAGAAGTTCTGCTTTAACCCTTCCCCGGAAGCTCAAACTCCTCCCTGGAAAGGTCAGCACAGTTTGGGAACACAGACACGGTTTCCGTCAGAAAAGCAATCCACATGATAAGCACTTCCTCTCTGGCCACGGGGCCTATGACACTCAAGGTAGTAAAGTTCCTTGCAGCCCATAGATCGCATGGTGGTGGCTGGGGTGGGAAGGGGAGAGTGTAGCAACATAGGTTAGATTAAAAGTGGCTTTCCTGTGGTCTGAAAATGTATGGTCTGCCTTAGAAATAAAGCACAGTACCACATCACCCTCTGAGCCCCGGATGCTGCAGAAATGGAATCAGTTTGCTTCTACTGGGAACTTAGATTAATTTGATTCTAAATAATTCACTGTTTTCTGGCCATCTCTTATCTGAAGACACACACACACACACACACACTTTCTTCCCTCTCTCTCTCTCTCTCTCTCTCTCTCTCTCTCTCTCTCTCTCTCTCCCTTTCTCTCTCTCCCCTTTTATTTTATCCCATCTATTTCCAAATGTTTATGTGGGATGAAAGTGAGCGGGTAACCCAGGCTCGAGCTAGGTCAGCTGATGCTGTCACCGAGTTATCTCTCCCTGACATGTAAGTCGGCCAAATTGCCACAGCCAAGTAACAATCACTTGTCTTTCCCCTCATTTCCTCAGAGCAGAGGCTGATGTTCAGGGTGGTTGTAGAATATGGACAGGGGTCTCCACAGCCAGGAAAGACATCTGACGCCTCCCCTCCCTTCCCCCAGCCTGTGCTCAGCGGCTGGGGGCCCTCTGAGGCTTGACTGCGGGTCTCCAGAGGTGAAAGGAGGGTGGATGAGCCCACTGTGCCGCCTTGCCCACAGCATCGTATAATATTAATTAGTCACCTTCCTTATTATTCAGTCAAAATATGCCAGACTGAAATAAATTACATTCTTAGCACATATTTCACACCCCTGGATCAAGTCTTGCAAGGGTTTTCTTTTATTATTTATAAGATCATGCGCTGTCTTCCTGCAGAAAATGAGATGGTCTGCATGAGGAAAAAGGTAAAAGAAATGCAGAGAAATGAAACAATCAGATATTCCCTAATGATATTTAAAAATAGAAAATTTGCTGCTGTTACATACAGCATGTTCCATCTTTTGAGATTTAATGGCTCTCTTGTGGTTTAATGGAGAATTACTCTCAGTAATTGATTATTAAAATTTAAAATTGCTAACCATCTTCATTATTAGATGAGCGAACATGTTATCCTTGTAATTAAAAAAAAAAAAAAAAAAAAAAAAAAAAAAAGCCCGAGACTCACTTTCATCCTGTTGACAGAGCGGGCAGACTGTCTCGGGCACTCACTCACTTGATGGTTTCAGGGTTCTTATTTGACAAACACAGCCAGCCCGTCATTTGATGATGAAAATGCAGCGCCTCCGCAGAGACTGAGCAAGGGAATATAATGAACGGAAAATAATAAAATAATAAGAAAGCCGTACAAGCTAATTAAAGTTTTCAGTCCCGACTCATTAAGTGCTGTGCATCACTTCTGTGATACTGCGGTGTGCGGTGCCCAGGTACCACCGGGCGCTGTCACATCGTCATGCCAGCCTCAGAACGCCTGTGCCTCCTCTGCCCCTCCACCTGCAACAGCGCCTGCCCTTGCACGCTTCCCCTCAGGATGTTCCCGTTACAAAATGTTTGTTTTGGCCACGGACTACTGAAATGGGTCCTGGAGAGACGCAGTGTGATTTTCTGCTCTCTCAGCCGTGTTTAGGATGTTTCCAGAATGGCACAGAGAGCTCCAAAGCTAAAGCGCCCTGCTGAGCCCCAACACTGGTACCTCAGGATCCCTCAGGAAGCCCCGCATCCTCAGAGGAAACGCTTTGTCAGTCAGTTATCCACACGCAGTGGGTGCAGAATCTGCCTTGATGAGAGCTTGCATTCCCTTCAAAGTTTTCTTCGTCGTGCGGGAGTGTGCCTTCCGTGAAGGCAGCCCTCGGTGATTTCCAAAAGGAACTTTTGTAACTGCCAATGAAAAGAGCCTATCAAAGGGGGCATTTTCCACCATTCAAGTATGAGACAGATGTCAGCCTTGGAGACAAAAATCCGGCAGATTTGAGAAGCCCAACTATGAGGGAAGATTTTTGTACATACATTTTTTTTCCCCCTGAAAATCAAGAAAAGCCATCTGAATGTCAGCATTTCTATAAAGTCTCCGATTGTTTAACTCATGAAATCCTTGCTCAAAAGTCAATTTTTAAAAACTAATCAATGGCTTGCTAATTGATTAAATTTTAATCAGACCCTCAAGGATGTCCTCTCTGCTTCAATTCAGGCAACCTTGCTTATTTTTTAATGCAAATGGCCACCCCACCCTTCTTTGTCCACACTTAAAGACTATGACATCACTGGTCAGTATTTAGATTGTGCTGTGAAGCTGTTCTCATGCACTTGTCCTTTCATTTGTCTTCCCAATTAGATTATATGGTCCTCAAGAATAAGAGAAATTTATTTTATTTCTTCTGCTATTGTCACTTACCTACGTAGCCTCTTACCTGATGTTGAGCTCAGCAGACATCAAGTCTGCCTCCCATCTTACTTCTTATTGGGTTAGATATGGAAGTTTGACAAGAAGCTGAGATATTCTATACTAATTAAATATAACCTTGAATTTAAAACCTGTTCAGAGTAGAGCAGCCTTTTTCAACCATGTAACAATTTTCTAATCTCCCAAGAATGGTAGATAGCTACTTGCATTCTAGGATGATATGAGCAAATTCATTACATAAAATGAGTATTAGGGTTTAATTCTCAAAACTTCATGAGGAATCCTGATATAGATTGTTCTTTCAGATTCCTTCAACAAACTCTCAAAATCATTAACAAATAAGAAAATTCCTTTATTCTTTCCTGGTCTTTCTGGCTTTGGTGATATAACAATATTCCTCCTGAAATATAAAATGTCAACCAATTTTTTCAAGCCATCTTACAATGTCACCTCCTCATAATCACTCTCGCATACCCTAACACCATGGCATCTTATTTGTGCTAATGACACACACATTTCCCTTTTTTATCAGTACCACTATTAAGTTATAGTCATGCTGTCAGCATAATTCACTTATGAACACTTTTCTACCTCTGTCAGAGGTAGAGCTTTTAATGTGTAAGAGATTACAGTAATTAGTAACTGAATAAAAGAATAGGTGAAATCAAGAGAATGATCTAGTCCCAGATTTTTTTTCTATCTCTTAATCTCCTTTCTTAAATTTAAATATGAATGAAAATAGCTACCCAATATAAGGGTACTGATTAAGGATTTACAAAACATTTCTCATATAGGCATCAAAAACGTATAGTTGCACAAATTTCTGATCTTCCCATTTCAGTGGATGGCAATTTTAAAATTTCAGTGTCCATCCCACAACCTCTGAACCATTCTGGATCTTTCTTTCTTCCATACCCCTTATCTGATCCATCAACAGATTATATCAGCTCTCCTATTGAAATAGATCCATACCATTTCTCACCACCTCCATTACTATCATCTTGTCTCAAGGTACCATCATTCATGCCCTAAATAATTCTTTTTGCCTTCTAATCTCTGTTATAGCATCACTTGGTTCTAGTCATTCTTCTCCCCAAATCTTCCAATGATTCCCAGTTGTCTTACAATGGCCTACAGAGTCCTGCAAGATCAGCCTACCCCTCCTCTCCCTCCTGTCACCAGGTGTGCAGGTCTCCTTCCTCCAACCAAGCACTCTCCGGCCTCATGAAATGCCCGAGGCCTTTGCACATGCTCTTCCCTCAGCTTGGTCAGCACCTTGCTGACATAAACAGAATTTGATATTTAATACCTCCCTTTTTTATGTTACTATGCAAATATTGGCTTACTATTAAGACTTTTAGAGATGTATAAATCTGTTTGTTTGTTTTTTCTACAACCAATTTAATCTACTTAATTTGCAAGGCAGTTTTTAAATGGAGAAATAACAAAAATGATAAACCATTTACAGAATATCACCATATTAGAGGAAAATCCAAATGCTGACATAGTTGGGTGTATAACATGGGCACACAATGCAGAAATGCTATGGCTTCCTAGAAGGAGACTGCTAAAAGTGCATTCCCCCTGTTGTTTCTGTCTCAGCACTTTCATATTTCACAAATGGTGAGGATGCCTGAAAAGCGTTCTCAGAGGTTATTGACAGCCAATTGTAATATTTTCTACCACTTCATTAGTTTTGAGCACTGATTCTCTCAAATCTATTTTGTTATAAAGGACAGGATTCAGAAGGATGGAAGGAAGGAAATTTTTAAAAAAAGAAAAAATTTTCATTTACAGCTTCTTTGTAGTTGGATAAATCAGACTGACAACAAAAATGTATTGAGTAGCAAAAGATTCACCCCCAAGTTTTATTCATGTTCTTATTTTTTACTGGTTCTTTCCATGTACTATAATGACATGGCAGCATATCATGCTGATAATAGCTGTTGTCATTAAAACAATTTTCAGAAAATATTTCAGTTTTGTCAAATTCTTACAATCTAACATGTTAGGGGTCCTGGAGACCAGAGCTAATTTTTGAGGTTGAAAAGGAAATACTTGTAGCAACTTTCCCTGATGAGAGGTGTCACATATTTAAACAAAGTTTTTCCAAGGATCCCTATTAATGGACTGATCCGCTTCTGCATTTTAAAGATAAGGAAGGATTCAAAGAATTGATGTGACTAAATTATTTGCCCAAGGCACAAGATTTGTTACCAGCTAGCTGGGAATAAAACTCAAACACCTTAGCATGCCTCATTCCTCTGCTTTGCTGTGTCTGTGCCTTTTTCACGATTGTGCCATTCTGGCACTCAGAGTCAAAACCCAGCCAATGCCAGCCCTGCTGCTTAAGAAGTTGTAACCTGTAACTTGCAAGCACATGGATAACATGAAAATCATCATAGTTGAAATTATGCTGAACTATATTTTCCAGTTCAAAATCTTCAAAATGTTTTCAAATGTATTACCTCATTTTATCCTCAAAGAGAATACTCCACAAATTATAAAGTAGTGTGCTCTCTGGGGGATGGTCAGGAAAGAACAGTAACTGTGCCTTCTTATGTGTATGAACAAGATGGTGCTCTCACCACATATGCTAGAGGCCACTAAATTGGCTTATGATCAACCTTTATATATACATATATGTGTATATATGTGTGGGTGTATATATGTATATATATATACATACACACACACACACATACATACATACACACTCATACACACACATACATGTTTTTTTATTCTCTGTTCTCATAGTACACTTGGAATCCACTAATGCTCTTTGCTATATTCCATGTGTCAGCACTGACGAAAGCCATCTCAAGGCTCTGGAAATGGCAGAAAGTGAATAATTAAGATCTAAGCATCAAGACATTGACATGTCATTCACCGGTAACACGGAGGGACGGGATGCCAATAGTACTTTCTAAATATGCCATCAAGGGAGGGATTTCCTAGATCCTTAATAAAATTGGCCCCCATACATAATGGATACAACCAGTCAGTACCTGCTTTCCACTGCATAGCTTATGTCAAAATTATGAAGGGAGAAAAGAAGAAAAAGCTATTGTCCATTTGCTTATGGAATAGACATCTGTCTATTTTGTGAAATTTGAAAGGAGTCAGACAGAATCTCTGGCCAAAAGTATATCCCTCAATGCCTGTCATCCTGCCTGAAATCCCACCGTCACTGACTCAGTCCTTTGTGTCTTGAATCTTTTTCAGGCCTTAAGCAAACCCATTAAAATGCATATATTCTTGAAAGGGCCACAGTCCTCTCACAGATTAGGCCCTTATTTAATGGGATCAGGATAAACCAGACATGAGGAGAGTGTTGGTAGACGAGTGTTTTAAAATTAATATAATACAAATATATTTCTAGATATGGAAAATGTGCTTAGAGACATTTTAATATATTGGAATGGTAAGTGGGACTATTCTGGTTTGCCTCCAAATGGGAGCTAGGGTCCACATTTGAAAACAGCACACAAAGAATTATAAAAGGAATCACAAACAATGGGCCACACAAACTGATCCTGGAACCATGAGAGTTTGGCACCCTTAACAAATAACTAGAACCTGGCTTTTGGAAGGGGGCCCAGAGCAGGTCCTTTATAAAACTTTACACCCTGCTTCCCCTTGCTGGTTGGGAAAAGGTCCTGATTCTATTAATTAATTCATTAATTAACTAATTAATTCTACATGAGTCCCTGTCTGAGATCCGCCATTAAAATAGACTATGAGCTGGCAGCCCAGTGTGTGTACCAGGACAAGCCAGGATGAGTGTCCCCACATTGTATTGCATCTGTTCATTTGACCACTGGTAAGGGTGCAGGAAAACATCATCCAGATGCTTTTAGGAAACCCAGCTTATAATTGGATAAAACCTAGGCTGGGTTGAGGACATTTCAGTATCACAGAGAGAACTGAGTAAAACATAAATATATACTCTTCCTGACAAAACACTGTCAGTTGGACTGAATTGTGATGCATCCCAGGAAGCAGCAGCTCATTTGGGGGGAAAAATGTTCTAGGACCCCCTAAGGGACAGCACTGCCACCAGGGACAGACTCTACAAACCAAGACAGACAGAATGGCGAAGGGCTCTGTTCATTCACTGGAATTTCCTGACACTTCCATAAATGTCAATAAATGCTACATGTTTCGATATATTTTGTTATAAAAGTTGTAACTAGGAGTCTTCAAATAAAAGTATTGACAGGAAATGTGTGTCTCTATTGAGAAAGGTTAGGCAGTTCTCAAAGGCAGTGTCTGACTGTCCAAGGGGGGGAGTTTGAATCCCCTGAAGCCAATCAAATAATGTTTCATTGATACAATTAATAAATCATTGATTAGTGTGCTGAGTGGTCTCTGTGGGTGGTCTTTATCACAGGTGAATTGTAGTCATCGCCAGCTGTTTCTTTGGCAAGTTCCTCAGCTACAGAGAAGCTGGCTTGGTGCCCAGATGCAGCCTGGGAGTCCCACTGCTTCAAAGTGTTTTCTCTTTCCCCCAGCGAGTGCTTCCCCCTGTCATTACATGGTTCCCCTGAGCTCTCATCGCTACAACAATGGACTCCATAAAACCAAACACAGAAACAGAGGGAGAACTCATTGGTCACTAATGAAACACAGAAAGATTGTTCAAGTGGTGTAAGCGCAGAGGCTTTGAACCAGTTTAAACAAACCACTCGTATTCCACTGCATCTCATGGCTCACACAGGTGTGAAGGCAAGTGTCTCAGCTTCATAAGATCACACCATCTCTGTCTTTGAGGTGTGCTCTCTTCTTGCTCCACATCTCAAACGCTTTTGGAGTGCTGCGTTGCTTTCTGTCCACTTGTCCAAATGCTATCCGTCTATCAAATCTGGCTTATTCTGAGCTTTTCTAAGCAAGTTTCCTGTTACAGGAGGACTCTGCTGAGTTTTCCTTTCTCTGCATTCCTCCAATGGTTTAGGTGTGTTGCCACGTATTTGGCCAGCAGGCGCAAGGGCAAGTATGAAGATTCCATGCTACCCCACACACAGACCAAGGCACTTCCCTTTAATCCAGCAAGTGTACTCAGAAACTTTCTCAATTCAGTTTTCTCCATCAATTGCTCAGCATTGGCAGCTGAGGTGAAACCTGTTTGCCATCCCCAGTTCTGAGAAAAGAGGACAAACCTCAGCACCTGAGGAACCAGAATTCAGAACCCAAATCAAAAGTTCAGCATCTGTGCAACCATGGATTTTGTTTCCTTTTAATACACTGAGACTCAGTGTTTTAATCCAAGGGATGAAATAACATGATCTTTTTCACCTGTGAGTTGTACCCAGCAGCTGGTACATAGTAAACATATCTGTATTAATAAAAGGGTAATATGCTAATTAGGCTGGACAACTTCTGGACAAACCCACGGTGGTAGGGGCCAAAGCAGAGGTGGTTAGGGGTGATCAGGCCAGCAGGGAAAGGTAGTTAGGGGTGATCAGGCCAGCAGGGGAGCAATTAGGAGATGATCAGCAGCAGGAGAGCAGTTAGGGGATGATCAGATGGGCAGGCAGAGGTGGTTAGGGATGATCAGGCTGGCAGGCAGGCAAGTGGTTAGGAGTCGCGGATTGTGAGAGAGATGTTCGACTGCCAGGATAGGGCCTAAACCGGAAGTTGGACATCCTCCAAGGGGTCCCAGATTGGAGAAGATGCAGGCTGGTCTGAGGGACCCCTCATGAATGAATTTCATTCACTGGGCCTCTAGTAATACATAAACATTTCCTATAATTGAGCCCCCACCAAAGGCATTCATTGCTGGTGTACTGCTAATCCGGCCTTTGATAGTAAATTCCTTGAGGAAAGGGCTACAGAAGGTTCTCTAAGCCAAGGCTAAGTCTGTATACATAAGCTATATATTTTTTACCTTTTCCGTAAAAAAAAAATGGGTATAGGTTGGAAGAAATGTAGGAGACTTAATGAATGAAAATAGGGGATTAATGCACTACCACTTTTATCTCTAGATTCCATGGTATAGAAATGTTATAGAATAAAATAAAGTCCTGCCCATTTTTGACCCGGAGTTATAACAATCTTAATAATCTGCTTGTAGATCCCTTCCTGAGAGAATTCTTTTAATACATTCTTTTAATGTCTCCATAGAGTCAGGAGATGAGCACCCTGGTTGTGTTAGGCACAGGGTTGATAAGCAGCCACCATATTAGCAAGAAGCATTTTGCCAAATTATGTTTGAGAACCATTTTGAAAGATGATTGGTGTTGGCACAGAAAGCAGGTTATTTTTCTGAGAGAAGAACAAACTTATCATGAATTTGAAATTGTACCTCTAACCAGGGCCAGCAGGATTTTTCATGCTTCCATATCCTGCCCTCACAATGTATCATTAAATGGGCAAGTTGCTGCCTATGATGCAAACAATTAAAGTTCAATTTTTTAAATTTAGGCATCTTTCTGTCCCTTTTTTGTAATTTGGCTTGTGATGCAAATAAAATTTCAGATTTTTCAAGTTAAAACTCCCCATTGTTTCTGGATATAGTAAACATAAAACCTCCAGCCACTGAGCAATAGATTAAGGAATCATAGAATCACATAGACTTTTCAGCGCTGGAGTGGACCATAAAGATCATGTACTAGTAGTCCAACCTCCTCATGTTAACAGATGAGGAGACTGGTGCCAGTGGAAGGTATGGTTTCAGGGGTAAACTAGAGTACATTAACTCATCTTAGAAAAAAACCTATTGTGTTGTTAGAAAAAAATGATTAAATGATTCCAATTTCATGCCATCTCCTTTATTCAGAAAGTTTACTATTCGCCTTTTCCTTTTTGTCCGTGTAACCATGACAATTGCTGGAAATAATATAGCTATCAGTATAAAAATAGCTTCATTAGCATCAACGAAGAGCTCACCAATCAGCTTGGACCTATTAAAGGGCTGATAGCCATCTTCCCTGCCTTAAAGTTTGCAACTCACATACTTTCCGGACTCCTCCCTTAGGCTGGCTCTTTCCTCTAAGGCTCTGTCCATCACATTTTGACAGCTGGGATTTACAAGTGGAATCCTACCTGAGGAAGCCCAGGCTCAAATGGATCTTTCCTTGGGATTTCTGTCCTGCCTCTGCTTTCGAGAGACCCTAATGTCATATCTAAAGCAAAAGTGAATATTTTCCCTCTGTGTCTACAGTAGACAGAGAAAAAATAGACATAATTTAGACATGGACTCATTCATTAGCAGAATTTCTTTAGTGAGAGTTTGATGTTTATTTCAGCCATTGATTTAATTTTTTCACTGTCACTACTTTTCCACCATGAGCAATTTGACACTTTATGTCAATTTCTATGGGTTTGTACGCAATAAAATACAGTTATTCAAGATCTTTTCATCACATCTGCACCCCACTTCCCAAATAAGCATATACCAAATAGAAATGAAAAATGGAAAATAAAACTGGCAAAAGGTAGAGAGAGATTTTTGACCCGTTTTAAATATGCTTTGGGTAAATTTCACTGGAAGACAAAATTAAACTGAGTTGTCCAGTTAAGCTATATGGAAAGAGGGGAAGACTGAAAGAATGGCACTCAGCAACCTGCATTGAGAACAAAAAGTTTCAAAATATACCACAGCCTTTAAAATAGATAAATAGATCAATGGAACAGAATGGAGAGTCCAAAAAATAGATTCACATACATTTGATCAATTGATTTTTGACAAAGGTTCAAAGGCAATTCAATGCAGAAAGAATTGTGTTTTCAACAAATGGTACTGCAATAATTAAATATTCATACCCCTCCAAAAAGGAATATTGATCCATGTCTTTCACCATATAAACATTTTTACTCAAAATGTGTCATAATTCTAAATATAAAACCTAAACCTAGAGGAAGCATGGAAAAAAGTTGTAATCAGGAGTTAGGCAAAGATCCATAAAAATAAAAGTGACAAATTGGATTTCATCAAAATTAAGAATTCCCCTTGAAGGCATCATAAAGACAATGAAAAGACAGTTACAGACAGGAAGAAAATATTTGCGAATCACATTTCTGAAACAGGATTTGTATCCAAAATATATAAGTAACTCTCAAAATTTAATAATAAAAAAACAAATCATCTAATATAAAAAGGGGAGCAAAATATTTTAATAGTCACTTCACAAAAACAACAACAACAACAACAACAAATATATATATATATATATATATATATATATATATATATATATATATATAAACATCAAAGGATCACAAGATAGTTGTTAGGGAAATTAAAATCACAGTAATATACTATATCACTCTTTGAATGGCTGAAATAATAAAGGACTACCATATCCAGTACTGGTGAAAATATGGAGCAACTAGAACTCTCATCTATAATAATAAATTCTTAATATGCTAATTAGACCAGACAGCCAAACTACCTTCTGGACGAATCTGGAGCTGCGAGGGCTGAGGCCCTTGCACCAATTTTGTGCATTGGGCCTCTAGTACATTGATAAAAAGAATGCAAAACATCACAACCACTTTGGAAGCAATTTAATAATTACTTAAAAAGTGAGACCTACCGTAGACTTAGTCATTTCACTTCTATTTCCCTAAGAAAAATGAAAGCATATGTCCATACTTTTATTTAAATGTTCAAGGCAAATTTATATGTAGAAGTCCAAAACGAGAAACAAGTCAAATATGCCTCAATAGGTAGTAGGATAAATAAATTGCTGTATCTATAAAATGAATAATACTCATCAAGAAAAATGAATAAATTATTGATACATGCAACAACATGGGTCCTGCTCAGGTATAAAAAGCTGCCTTAACTGGGGTCAAAATGTTGACTTTAAAAATAAAACTCAATTATGCTGAACGAAAGAAGACATATCAAAACCACACACACACACACACACACGGAAAAGCACATATTGTATTATTTCATTTATATAAAATTCTAAAAACTGCAAACTAATCTATAATGACCAAAAGCAGATTCGTGGCTTTCTGGGGATGCGGAGGTAGTTTGGTGGGAGTAGAAGATAGGAGGGTAAATGGAGAGATTGCAAAAGGGCTCAAGAAAACTTTGAGGGGAGTAACAGACATGTTTTATGGGTAAAGATTTTATGAGTGTGAATAGATTTCAAAACATCCAATTTTACAATTGTTTAAAAAAAAAAAAAGGAGGGGTAATAAAAATAAATACACCATGAACTAATTTATTGATATGATTCCCTTTGATGACTATAGCATATCACTTTTGAGGTATGGGTTCAAGTAGAAGTAAGGGAAGAATGACTAAAAAATATTTTTAAAGGGTCATGCAACATTACCAACTTAGTTATGAGGTTCCTTATTTCAGCTTAATTTGGGATTATTAGAGATTGTACTCACTAGTGAGTACAGTTTCTGAAATAAGCAGTATTTCCAATTGTTTCTTCCTTTAATTTATCCTCATCGCTTCAAGTGTTGTCACTCAGCACTTCCTCTGTGCCTAGCATCTTATCAAGCACATTACATGTGTTTTCTCACTTAATCCTCCCAGAAAGTGTTATTGTACCCATTTTTCAGATGAGGAAACTGGAGTTCAAAGAGTTAAATAAGATGCTCAAAGTTATACAAACAATAAATGACAGGCAAAACCAGGATGCATAGGCAGACCTGACTGCAAAGCCCTATGCTCTAACAAAATAAAGCAGAAATCATTATTAAATAATATTTTTAAAGACACCCATGCTCTAAAACGTTGCAATGTATTGAGAAGATAGAAAGATTACAGTGGGTGTGAATATAACATAAAATTTTGGGTTATTTGATCTAGCCCCTTGAAGGGGCTGCACTGTCCCAGTACATAATCTCCTCTCCAGGCGGTTCAACTAAATGCAATTGACACCAAAATTTTCAGCGGAGTTTCATCTTCAGGACTGGGTGGATTGGGGGGTGGGGGTAGGAGTCTGCTTCTCTTTGATGATAGAACTTAAAGGCATATGCAATCATGGATGAAGGTCAGTAGAGGTAAGTTCATACTGATAAATAAGAAAGATGAGGCGCAGAGCTGCAAAAGGTTCTCACCTCATGTACAGCTGTGCAAATTGTTCACTGTGTGAAGGCAAAGCCTGAAAGGGCAAGAGGGGCTTTGCACCCAGACTCGATTCACCAAGCCTGAATGTGTGTCCTCGCCCAGGGCATGGCTAATAGAGAGAAGGACACTTAAAAAAAATTGCACAACGATACAACTTGAGCTGAGAGTGGCCTTGATGAACAGATTTTCTTTGTTTTTTCTTCCTTTACAATCTTTCAAACTCATGGCATTACATTACTTCTCTGGATTTGGCATTATTCATGTCAAATATGCTAAATAATGTGTCCTAAAAGGCCAGATCTTAGCCAAGGTATCGCACATAAAACAGAAAAAATAATGGCATAAATGATAAATGAAATAAAGATTTTTAAAGAAATTTTATGGTATTTAATTAATCTACCAGTTTTACTAAGTTGCTTTCAAGTGAAATGGCTCTTTACCAGTGCCTTTTGAAAAGGTTAGAAATGAATTCCCTGAGCTATAATCATTAGCATATAGATGTCTCTAAGTGTTAATTTCTGTTTTCACTGAGTGAATGTAATTTAAAATGAGGCCCTTTCAAATCAGTTAACTTCGGCCATTTGAGAAAGATAAGAAAAATGGACTCAAGCATAAACCCCCAGAAGAACCTGCTTCTTCAGGATAAGTGGTGCCTACCACAGCCACGCACTACTTGGGGAAATTACAGCCCTGCTTAGAAAGAGAAAGACGGGTTGAGGTGAGCAGGTTAAAAGGACCCCAAACATTTGCTTTCGATTTAGTTAATCATGAAAAGAAAATTGAAAATGGACGAAGAAATAAATTTTGAAAAGTATGGCCCAGTAATATTGCTGATGATATCCAGCAATACCAACTTATTTCTGCACAGTGCTTGGCACATGGGGTGCTTTTGCTGAGTTGCATTATCATTAATGGAAATATATGTCTAATAGCAATCTCAAAGACCATGAAGCCTTTCATTTTACTCATGTTCCACTTCTTGTAGCAATAACCGTTTACAAATATAAATCAGGCCCTAACTGGTTTGGCTCAGTGGAGAGAGCATTGATCTGCAGACTGAAAGGTCCCAGGTTCAATTCCGGTCAAAGGTATGTACCTTGGTTGCAGGCACATCCCCAGTAGAAGGTGTGCAGGAGGCAGCTTATCAATGTTTCTCTCTCATCAATGTTTCTAACTCTCTATCCCTCTCTCTTCCTCTCTGTAAAAAAAATTATACATACATATATATATATATATATATATATATATATATATATATATATTTCCTAACAATATCAGGTCCTGTCAATCCTATACTTACAACATTACAACATTTCATTGACTCCCCCTCGCTCTTTCTTAGAATAACATTTAAACTCATGCATAGCCTATAAGACCCTACATGATCTATCATTATGACCCCCTCTCACTCTCATCCCCACTAGTTTCTCCCAGTCTTTCACACACACGTATCCCTGCCCTATCTCCAGGGTTTACTTTTGCCCCTCTTTAAATGGAGACTATACCTCTAAGTTTTCCTCCCAGCAGCTTGTGATCATCCCTCGAGCCTCAGGTAAAATACCACATGCTTAGGGATGCCTCTACTTATCAACCCAGTGTTTCTATGTTTCAAAACTCTCCTTCTGTCAATATACCTCTCAAAAACTGTTTATAGGATCACTCCCATACTCTAAATTGTAATATGTGATAGGAGAGATCACATCTGGTTTAGCTTTGTGTCCCCCAGAGTTCCTTGCACATACTAGTAGAAAATACACATTAAATATCTTATAAGTCCCCACCTTTACCAGAGTTCAGATACACTGCCATCTGGAGTTCTTCTCTAAATTGGCTTCCAAAACTCACTATTCTGTCATAGCAAGGAGAAAAAGACCAGCCTTTAACTTGATGGGTCTTCATAAGCATATGAAGTTATTGACTTGGGGCTCCAATTCATGTAACTGATTTACCTAATAGATCTCTATGAGACTAGTCTAGAACTATTGATTCATTTACTCATTCTTCATTCAACATATGCTATTGAACACCTACCCACACACTATGTTCTACACGGAAAGCTAAGTGTTGGCTACACAGTGACAAACAAAGCAGAAACACAAAATCCTTCTTGAAGCTCACCATGTAACATAGAAGAAAGGCCCTACACAAGTGTAAACCAATGAACAAAAACCCATAATTTAAATTAAGAATTTTTATTAAGATATAAGTAGGTCCAATGATAGAGAATAAGAGGCAGTAGGGTAAGGTGGATGGGGAAGACTTTCTTGAAATACTATTTTAAAAGATACCTTAAAGATGAGAAAAAAAGACTTTCATGCATATATTTGGGGGGTGGGGGAATGTTCTGGGTAGAAGGATGTGGGAAAACTCCAGGTTCACTGAGGAGCTTAACAAGGCCCCTGGGTCTGGGAGGATGGGAGGATACCTAGAAGAGCTGTGGATGGCACTGCAAAAGGAAGCAGGGTCTGGAACATGGAAGACCTTGCAGGTCATAGCAGTAACTTTCTAGCCTATCCAAAGTGCAGTGGACAATGGAAACCATTGAAGAGGTTTAAACAGGGACACACTGGTCTGTATTTCTCATTTTAACAGGTTATTTTGATGGATAAGTGAAGAATTGATTGGTCGCGGAGATTTACAAGTATCTCTTCTTCACATGCTAACATTATATTGTATTGGATGAAATCTTTCCTTAAATAATGGAACCTCATTCAGTACTCTCAGACATCTTCCCTGCAGGTCAGGGGAGGGGAGTGGGTTACCTCACTTATCTGGATGTCTGATCACACCATTGTCCTCCCCACCGGAGCCTGGGACATTGATGCTGAGCATATTGATGAGTCCCTTGTATTGTGACACTGGGTCTATCACAGGCTTCCTCTTGGACAGTGTCATTCTTTTGAGAGGAGATCGTTCCTTTTTGGCTTCTGTGCTTACATATTTGTTTACATACGCTCCAGTTTTATAACTAAGGTCATAATTTTAAAAGCAGAAACTTCAGAACTATGACTCCTACCTCCTCCTCTTAGTGCTAAACCAGCTCTTCCAATACTTATTGACAAAGGTGATGGCTGGCCCACAACTCTGCACACATGGACACATACACAGTCACAATGGGGCCAATGGATAAAGAGAACCAAGAGTTGTTTTAGTTTTAGTTTCCTTTTTCCTGGGCCTGTGGTCGGCAAGCTCATTAGTCAAGAGAGCCAAATATCAACAGTACAATGATTGAAATTTCTTTTGAGAGCCAAATTTTTTAAACTTAAACTTCTTCTAATGCCACTTCTTCAAAATAAACTCTCCCAGGCCATAGTATTTTGTGGAAGAGCCACACTCAAGGGGCCAAAGAGCCACATGAGGCTCACAAGCCACAGTTTGCCAACCATGGTCCTAGGCAAAACTAGAATAATACCTTGAAGGTTATGCAGCAGCTCAGTGGCTCAGATCACCACTCTACGGTAAATCCTTCCCTCTGTTTTAAGGAGCTACTTAAAAGACTCAACTCTCTCACTTTCTACCCTTCTTTCAGTTCAGAAAGCATTTGTGCATTTAAAAAAATGCATACCTATTCCCTATGTCCTAAATAATATCATAGGTAACCTGAATTTATATATCGACTAAGATAACAAATGCATTATGGGCAGCATTGGGTGTGGCAGGACCCTAAGCAAGAGACAACCTAGCAAAGGAAGGGATATGTCTCTGTATTGAAGGTTAAGCTCTGAACTTCATGAAACAACTGTGTCACTTGTTGGTAAATTCAGAATACAATCTGCCTCAACAGTGCCCCTCATAGCTCGATTTATGCAACAAGTATCCATCTACCACTATGGCATAATAAATTCAGAAGATAAAGATAACAATTATTATAACAACTAACCCATCTTGAGCAACTATGTGCATAATACACTTAAGCCTTCTAATAACATTACAAGGAAGCAACTATTACTACCCCCATTTTGCAGATGAGAAAAATTGAGCTCCAGTAGGTTAAATAATTTCACAAGGTCACATTTTGAGTAAGTGGCAGATTCAAATTTGGACATAGACACACACACACATACACACACACACACACACACACACACACACACACTCACACACACACACACACACATACACACACACACACACACACACACACACGGTCACTCTGGAGGCAATGAATAAAGGCACTCTAACTTTTGTGTAAACTTCAATTTTTATGTAATGCTGCCCATGCCTTTCAGAAGTTCACAGTATAAAAGCCAAATTGAAATCCACTAATATTCCCATTGGGAGAAGCTATATGTGGGGACTTCAAGAAGAGATTTTTCTGGGTAGGAGAAGGGTTTTAAGAGCGAATGAAGTATGAGCAGAATCTGTGCCAGTGAAGCATAGAAATTACAATATCCTGCATTGGAGATATATTTTATGAGTTTTAATTGTATAATCTGACTTTATGTTCTTTATTTAATATATTTATATTGATTTCAGAGATGAGAGATAATGATGAGAGAGAATCATTGATCAGCTGCGTCCTGTACACCTTACTGGGGAGATGCCCTTGACCTGAATCGAATCAGGGACCCTACATTCTGCAGGCTGACACTTGATCCACTGAGCCAAAGAGGCTAGGGCCTGACTTAGTGTTCTTGTTCAAGTTATTTAAGTTGTCTGTGTCTCAGTTTTTCCATCTGTCAAACCGGAGTGACAGATGTACTTTATCAGGTCAATATAAAAGTTTAATGAGTAAAGTGATGTCAATGCTTAGAATGGTATCATATAGTAAATATGCAATGAATGTTATTAATTGTTATGTTTATCAAAGAAAATGTAGTAGGTTAACAGCATGGACTAGGTGGTGGAGGTAATAGCATTTAAACTGGAAAAAGAAAAAAAGAAAAAACCTGTACAAGAGAGTATGACAGATTCTAAGAATTTTGGGGCATTCTCTAGGCTGGAGTTCAGGACTTCCATGTGTACAGAAAGGTATCACCACAAGACAGGATAGGGGAAGCATACAACATGACATTAACATAGTCTTGTATGTAATTTTCAAATTAGAGATGAACTTGGTGTTCTCGGTAGTAAAATGGAAAATTTTGATTAAATGATAATATAACCCCTGGCAGCTCTAAATAATTAACAAAGTCTACAATTCTTACAATATCTTTTGTGTAAAGTTCCTGTGGAATTTATTCTTGGGTCTTTTTTTAATCTAGCTAGCCACATGACATTAGTATTATAGAACCCCTAATCAGCTGATGTAAATTCCTGACTTACATTTAATGCCATCAAATTTAGTAGTGCCTGTAACTCTAAAATGACAAATCTTGAAATTTTGGTAACGTTTTTATTTTGGCCAAATTTTTGATGGTTAAACTTTTATCACTCAAATATTGTCAGGAAATATTTTTTTTAATCTGTGGAGAAAAACACATATGTTCTCCAAAATAACCATAAGCGAAATACTGATTACATAAAGGCTAATGTTAGTTAATGCCACCCAGCAATGTTTACTGAACAAATATGGGCAGTGTACTTGAAATTTCCCCTGGCAACCATTTATTTTATGTAGTGATTCTTTCCACACTTATGGCAGCAAAAGTGCATTTAAATAGTAAATTTGCTTTGTGCCTAACTTTATAGTAATAAAAACATAAACATTGTGTTTTAATACCTTGTTGACATATTTACTGAGACAAACCCAGAGTCCAATATCCACCTAGAGGCCTGCTATTAGGGAAATGGTTTGTTTCCAGCCAGTCCAAATGCTGCAAAAATAGGAATTGCCATTGTGCTGTAGATCAGAGCATTATGTTATTTATAAAGTGCTGCCGTGGAACAGAGCAATGCCATCCATCAGTATCCAATCAGCGGGGAAGCTGGCAGAGGCAACTGGGGTGTACAAGAATGCACTGGCACAGACCATTTAAACTGGCAGATTCTGAAGCTTGAACTTGGCAGTGGGTTTTAAAACTAATTTATTTGTTATTTGCAGGAAAGGGTTACCACTTTGAAACGCACTCCAAAAGTTTCCAATTTCAGGACATTGAAGAGTCAAACAATGCGACTAGCATTCTTGTGTGATTTCTTTCCAGGAACCCCTTCACCCTGTCCACAAATCTGATAAGATGTCATTTCATTCCCTGCCATGGTGATATATTTTTTTTTCTCATTTCTTATTTCTGTTTTTAAAAATTGAATCCTCTCCCAAATTCTTTTCTATTTTAAACATCACCTGCTCTTCTTTCTAAAGTGCGTCTAATACAGGTTCACATCTCTTGAGAGTCCCATTAGATTATCATCAAAGACTGGAGTATGTATCAGTCTTTATTCAAGTGTATTATGTAGACAAAGTCACAATGCCTTGGGCATCTATAAATTCAGTGCAATTCTGATCAAAGGCACAATAGGATGTTCCATGCAATTTGACAAACTGATTCTTGGATTTACATAGAGAAATAAAGCTCTAAAACTAGCTTTAGGAGGGAAGAACAAGGAAAAGATGGGCTCTGGTCAAGATGACAGAGGAGGTGAAGGTGGTACGCACATCCTTTCACAACCGCATCAAAATAACAACCAAATTACAGAACAACCATCATTGAGAACCACCTGGAATCTAGCTGAACAGAAGTCCTGTAACTAAGGATATACAGAAAAACCATGTGAAGACTGGTAGGAGGAGCTAAGATATCTTAGCCGTGGAGGTCAAGGGTCCCAGCCCTTGAAGAGAAAAGGGTCCCAGCCCCACAACAGCATCCCCCGGCCAAGGTTACAGGGCTGGGAAGAGAATTCCCCATAACTCCTGGCTGTAAAAACCAGAGGGGATTGTGACAGACTGAGACATAAGGCTGTTGGAGTCCTTGGCTTAAAGAATCTGCACACAGACTTACTCACTCTGAGTTCCAGCACTGAAAAGGCTCAAGGATCATATGAGAAGGAACTGAGTTGTCCAACAAGGGAAGGCACCAAGGTCATAGTAGGAGGAAATGAATTGTTTAGCGAGGGCTCAGGCCTTTCTCACAGACAGAAGTGCTGGTGGGGGCCATTGTGCCTTTTTCTGAGCTCTTCCCCCCAGAGTCAGCAGGAAGACACAATATCTGAGTCTCCATTGATCTGACTGAAACTGTTTGCCCACCCTGGTGATTCCCTGAGGCCTCACACTCCACCCAACTTTTAGAACAACCCAAGCTATTTCCAGTATTTTTTCCATATAAATGGCCTGTCTTGCTTTATGCTTGGGATTTTTCTAAAATCTCTCAAAAATTCAAGCATATGGTCTCTGCATACACCATGCCTCTTGCTAAGTGGCCCCAGGCCCAACATAAGTGGCAGCCAATCATGGTTCAAAGCTTGGTCTTTCCTGGAGCCTCCAAGCCAAGCACAAGTAGCAGCCACCTGAAGATCATATTGTAGCTCATGTCAGGTGTCCCTGGGCAAGGCCAAGGCAGAAACTGACCTTGTCCTGAACCTTCCTGGATGCCTCACAGCCAGCACACCTGGTGGACACTTCAGACCATGCTGGAACATGACACAACCTCCTCCAGGAGGGAAACACTCAAGAGGTAAACTGAGCGGCACCAAAGCCCTTGTGAAGGAATCCTGCTCTGTGGGTGACAATCCCTGCATAAATGATCCTCCTCTAATCCTTGCAGCGGATCACCCTGAGGATAAATGGCTTCCATTCATGTGTCAAGAGCAAGTGGGAAAGGCCCACAAGATTTTCACCAACACACAGTCTTTTGGCCAAAACAAATCACAGGGTCCATTCAGCCCAGGAGTTGGTCTTCTATGTGCTTGGAAGGGGGAAAGGTGGTGACCACTAGTAATGTCTGACATGGTATAGTTTGGGTTGGAGCTGGGTAGCTAGAGAAGACACCTCTAGAAGCAGTCAATGCAAAGTTGAAACAAGGTGTGAGAAGTACAGAGAGAGCAGATTTCCTACTCCCCACTTAAAAATATCCCTTATTTGATAGACATACAGAAACTGAGGGAAAAATCATTTCAGTCCAATGCTGCTAATGTAGAATTCAGTGTAATAGTTACAATATGCCCTGAATCAGAGACACAGGACACGCATTTTCAGGAGTTTTTCCCCCAGACAATTCAAGCCAGATATCTTTTATTCTGCCGATGACTACAATTGACAAGTAGATGCTAAATCTTCCATGGTTTGATATGTTTATGGGAAAACACAACAATCAAGGGATAGTCATTCATCCTCATTCTTTCATTTCTGTTTATTGGATCCAGTACAAGAAAATAAAAATGTGTTGAAGTCGAAAGAACACTCTGTGAAAAAAAAAATTTAAGGGGATTATGTTGTTTATCTTCAGTGATGCTAGGGTTTGTGCAATTATGCCTAAAACTAACCTCATTAGAATGAGTCTCTTTATCAAATTCATCTATTATCCTTTAGCCTCTATAATACATTTGATTCACTTCTGGCCATAGCTCAGTTGTAATCATCAATTCTGGCAGTTCCCTATGTGAAGTTGCATACTAGGTATTTTTATGTCCAAGGCAATTTAATGCCTAAATGTATCCATGTTCTGTAACAATGGATTCTAAACAAATTTAACAGAGCTTGTCTGCTTCTTTTACCTTCTTTGTAAAAACTATCGGTATTTGCAAAAATAACGCAATCTGTCTTTAATTATTGTATTTAATTATTCACTCATAATTTTATTTTTAAGTTCAATGCAGCGACTATAATGAGTTTGTGTTCAGTTCTGCATTCAGAATCAAGATCTAGGAATTAAGTAATCATCTTATATTTCTATTCATAACTAAAATCCAAAAACACTCTCTGTTTGATAAGCTATAAAACCTCAAGGAAATTGCTGTGGCAATCTAGATATGTAGTCTTAATTTTGATAATAGAGATAATATGATAACCTTCTTTAGGATTTTTTTTCTTAATTTTATTTAGACCTACTACATGTCTTTGCAGATGTGTCCCTAGAAGTATTTTTCTGACTCATTTTTCCATTTTGAAAAATAAAAGAAAAATCTTGGGTAGCAATCCCTCTCCTAGAACAAGAGCAGCACAGCCTTTGAAAGGACCTTCATTACTTTATATGTGGTAAATGTTCACAGCTCTCAAATTTATTGGCATAGCTGTCAACATGTATATTCAGTTTGATAATAATGTTCCAGCTTAACAAGGCCTCTTGGAATTATTTATTATTAAATTTCATTACTTTCTGCAAATGTTCATGCTGATTAAGCTCACCCTTTCAGCCTCTACCTTCCGTAGACCAATCACAGTGTGACGAGATGGTGAGATTTAAGCTAACATGCTTTTCACAGGACCTGTCTTGTCAAATCTTTAAATATAATTTAGTGAAATGTCTGTTGATGTAACTATGGAAAGTGGAAAAACTCATTTATAAAATCAACCAACCATACCTGAAGAACATTTGCACTCTCTGACATGACAAGAATTGCTTAAATATTTAGACTGCCTTTGTGAAGAAAAAGCTGCCACACGTGGCATATGCCCAATATTCTATCCATTGTACTCTGTTATGAACATGGTACATCTTTTCTACAAAACAATACCTGCCTGGCTCAGATCTCCATAAAAATGCATTAAAGAGTATCAGGTGATATAGAAATATAATATATTATTATCTTTACAGATGTTTACAGTAAGAATAGATCTTGTCCATATTCTTGATGATCTTGTAAGGTAAAAGCAAATGTCATCAGTATATATGCCATATTATCAATATTGCCATCAGAGAAAATCTAAATGGTAATTTCATGCATAAAATGGAGAAGAGCTGTTAAGGAAATACATACTTTCACACACACATGCATATATTTGTAATTTCTAACATGTGACATAAGTGTTAAATTTTTCTGAAGTTAGTTCCATAGGAAAAGGAAGTGCAGGGGATTGGAAAAGGGTGTGGACCCACTAAATCAAGATCTTCATGGGCAAGTTGTGAGATGATATTGAAACATTATATGAAATGTGGAGTTTGGGGTGCAGACTTCTTCTCATGGGTCCTTGTCCGAAGAAGATGAAGAATAAATCTGTGGAATCAAATTTCTTTAATTAAAAATGTAGAAGTTGCCGAAACCAGTTTGGCTCAGTGGTAGAGTGTCGGTCTGCAGACTGAAAGGTCCCAGGTTTGATTCCGGTCAAGGGCATGTACATTGGTTGTGGGCACATCCCTGGTAGGGGGTGTGCAAGAGGCAGCTGGTCGATGTTTCTCTCTCATCAATGTTTCTAGCTCTCTATCTCTCTCCCTTCCTCTCTGTAAAAACTCAATAAAATATATTTAAAATTTTTTTTAAATGTAGAAGTTTATTAGAAACATACACAAAGTCAATCTGGGCAGGGGTGCCCCAATGGCAAACCCCTCGGAAGGGGCTCCCAAATGAAAAAAACCTGTTCGCCCTGTCTTTTATGGAAAAAAAAAAATCAAAATCCAAAAAAAATCTGTGTCATGCTTCTTTGTCTCTGGTTTATTTATGCTGCTGCAGTTCTTTGTTTGAGCCTGACCCTTTCTAATTGGACCCTTCTATAACTTAGTGCTTTCCTCACTGGTCATTCTGCTACATACCTCGTATCAGTTTCAAACTCAAAGTCCACGTGGTGCCCCACCCCCTCCTTTTTCTCCCCTTATCTTGCAACATTCCTCTATCCCCTGTGGCAATATGTTTCCTTCTTCCCAATAACCTGTGACTTTCATTTGTCCTCTGTGAATGTATTCCTCTCCGCTTATCCTGGCATTGATTTATCCTCTGTACAAGTAAGACAAGCTTTTTGGCAGCTCCATCCCCCATCTATGCAGTCCTTTCCCATGGACCTTCCTTATTACCTAAAACTCCCTGTCCTGTCTCTAAAATTCCTTTCAATATTTTATTTTAAAAGAGTGGTAGTTGAAAGCAGGTTGAATTTGCCCATTTTGTGTGCACCATTCATATTCCTGAGTTCTATCACTTCACCAACCAGAATTTTATACTTACCTGTTACCAGCTTTGTACTCCTCACCTTTCATGGTTCTTTGAGGACAGAAACCTAATGTTTTTTTTGTTTCATTTCCTTAGCACCTACAACAGTGTCTAAGACACAGGAGATGATCAAAAGACATTAGAAAGATTAATGGGAGGTAGAGAAAACAGTTATGGCCAAAATATATTTTAGAAAATTTTATTACCTACAAATGGGCTTAAAATTATTTTCGTATTCCTCAAAAAAAAAGAAAGAAAGAAAGAAAGAAAAGAAAAGAAAAAAGAAAAGAAAAGAAAAGAAAAGAAAAGAAAAGACAAGAAAAGAAAAGAAAAGAAAAGCAAAAAGAAAAGAAAAGAAAAGCAAAAAGAAAAGAAAAGAAAAGCAAAAAGAAAAGAAAATAGAGGTACTGGTGATGGTGATTTTTTTTTTCTCTAAAATTCTGGAGAAAGATCTATAATAATAAAAGCATTATATTATATTATATATGCTAATTAGATTAGACCAGATGTCCTTCTGGATGAAGCTGCAGCAGCGGGGCCAAGGCAAAGGAGATCACTGCAGCGGCTGAGCCCCTGGCATGAATTTTGTGCATTGGGCCTCTAGTTGTTTTATATTCTTTCTTTCTGGCATGGTTTGGTTAGAAATGTATCTAGCAATCTAATTAGCAAATACTTGAGTGCCTAATTTACTAGGAAGCATCCAGAGAATGGAAAATAATAGATGAAATACATTTCCATGTGGTGGGTTTCAAACGCATGGTAATTTTACAAAGTCTACTTCATCATAACCTCAGAGATGTAAAAATTTGAGAGAACTGTGAATTTAATATTTTTATCTTGGAAGGTCTCATGGAAAAGGTATATTTCAAGTTGTACTTTGAAATACAGTGAGACAGTGAATAAATTAAGACTACCTTGGGTGAGGAAAAATATCTACTGCTGGGGAAGTAGGAGTGAAAAGGAAGGCATGAGAGCCGACCAAAAATAAGAAGGCAGTGATGAGCCAAAGGATAACCCACAGAGACCTTGGAGACAACAGGCTCACTTTGAGAACTATTTGAGAGGTAGAGGATTAGAAGGTTATCCTATATAATAAAAGCCTAATATGCTAAGGTCCAAACGTTCGACCAGTCACTACGACATGCACTGACCACAAGGGGAAAGACACTCTGACTAGAAGGTTAGCTTACTGCTGGGGCCTGGCCAGTTGGAATGGGTGAGATAGGCAGGACATGCCCTGGAGCCCTCCTGTGGTCCCTCCCGGACGCTGATCCTGCACCAATGGGGTCCTTTGGCCTGACCTGCACCCTCTCACAATCCAGGACTCCTTGGGGAATGCCATAGAGCTGGTTTTGACCTGATCCCCACAGGCCAGGCTGAGGGACTCCACTGGTGCACAAATCCATGCACTGGGCCTCTAGTGATAAGAACAAAAGCAAAAAGCAATGACTTTAAAATTTATCCATATAATAGCAGTCATTTATTCTTTTAATCAAACTATGTTGAATGATTATTGTGTTCACATAGAGTAAATAAAAAGGAAAGGATTTTTAAAACAGCATTTATTGAGTGATTTTGTGCAAAGTCTTAGGCCTCAAGGTTTATATATATTATCTCAATCATTATAATAATTCTTTTTGTAAATGAAAAGGGAAGTACAGAGAAGCTATTTGTCCCCAGATCTCAGAGCTGTTAAGTGGATTTGAATCCCTGTTTTTCTGGACCCAAAGCTCATGGTTTTTATTTATTTATTTATTTATTTTTATTTTATTTTTTATTGATTATGGTCTCACATAATTGTCCTTATTCCCCCATTACCATCCCAAACCCCTCCTAGATATGCCCCCCCCCAACCCCCATTGTCCATGGCCACTGGCTAGGCCCATATGCATGCACACAAGTCCTTTGGTTGATCTCTTCCCCTTACCCCCATCCTCCCTTACTTTCCCTCTGAGGTTTGAGAGTCTGATCGCTGGTTCTCTTTCTCTGGGTCTGTTTATGTTGTTCATTATTTCCTCTAGATGTGTGAGATCTTGTGATCCAAGAAATACCCTTGTAAGAACCTAAACTGCAACAAGCCATAATGGTTATGCTGAGAGGCAAATGAATCAGTCTGTAGTGAGTTCCTTTCTGGACCAAGAGTTCTTTTGAGTCCCAATTTCAATGCCAGATAGTTCCTTATGTGTACATGCCAGCCATGATATTTCAGATCTGGTTGGTGGACAAATGGTGGTAATGCAGGTCCGCCCATCTCTGGTTTGGTCCTGGGCATGTTTTTTTTTGTTTTGTTTTGTTTGTTTGTTTGTTTGTTTGTTTTTTCCCTCTACCTCCTGCATCTTACATATATATACTGCCTCCAATAGGTCCCTTCCAACTGAAATATCCAGTGACAGGGGTCCTCTATGCAAAGGCCTTATAGTCTGGTTTGGAAAAACAAATGAGATATATAGATAGCTAGGTATAGGTATAGGTATAGGTATAGGTATAGGTATAGGTATAGGTATAGGTATGGGTATAGGTATAGGTATAGGTAGAGATAGATAAATGATTACTAAATAGCAACTGAAAAGCACACATATAAGCAACTGCAAAATAAAGTAGTTTTATCAAAATCCTGGAGGGGGTGGGGGATAGTAACACCAACAAACACTAAAATGTGAAGAAACACAAAACAAATTATACCACCAACATACTTATATATACATACATGCTTCTAAAAATCCAGAACCTTTGTTTTTAGTCATGTAGTCTATTTTTAATCATTTTACATATTGCTATTTTATTGTCTCACAATGTTTACCCACAGATATAATTGTGTCATGCTGAGTTTGGGATGACATTAGAGTACATGGTTAATGATAACCCCGTGAAAACTGGAGCTACAACAGCAATCTTCAGGAAAATGTCTCCCACAGAGGTAGGATGGATAACCAGCCCCAAACAGGTGATGCCCAGGCCTAGCAGGAGAAGAAATAGTAAATCCCAGTGTTTAATCCAGAATCTTAAAATCGCCTTGAAGTTATTGTTTATATTCTTCACGTTCTGTCCATCTCTAGGTTAAGATTGAAAATCTCTTTAATATTCTTTTTTCTATAGCAATGTGCCAGACGTAAACAGTAATGTCTACAGGGCTCTGACTCCACGGTCTCTAAAGTGTAAGGCACTGGACTCAGTCCTATCCGGGGCACAGACAGCCCCCTTCGAGGGGCCCTGGAGGAGGCTTGTCAGATATTTTCTGTCCAGGAACACTGTACTTGAGCATCAATGGCACTCACATTGCCAGTCCCTTAGTGAACGTACTACCCATGGAACACATTAAAGTCAATGCTTGGGCAACGTTTGGCAATGCCTGGGTTTTAGAAAGCATGGCAACAGCAGTGTGTACTAAAAAAGAGCCCTGGTGTGAAAGATCTTAGGCATTTCAGCCAGACACTCCAGAATGTAAAAGCAAGCTCCAGTATTTTATTTTTGTTTTCTGTTCTGTGATATCAGAACAGCACCATATACCTTCTGAGATGTTTTTCCAATGATTAAAGGAGGTAAACCATGCAAAGACCCTGTGATAGATAGTGCCTAACACTTAGCAGAGCCCTAAATAATAGTTATTCCAATAATAAATATTGTTTGATTTGCCCTATAATATAGCTAAGAAAGCAGAAGTATAAGGAGTTTAAATGCTTTTTTTTTCTTTTTTTTCTATCACACAATGGAAAGACCTGGACTGACTCCAAACCTGTGCTCATAGCAAAAAGGAATCCATGATCTGGAGAAAAATGCATTTAAAAAACATGAATTTGAGGGTCAGAGTTGTGAGGGCAATTTCATAATTAACTAAAAATAGCTTTATTGTAAGCCAAGGGACATCTCCACGGCAATCCCAATTTGATCTGGACATCTACGCTTCACTGCTTATACTTCACAACAAACCTTCAAATCAGAAAATTCACTGGAGTAATTAAGATTTTTAATTGGAAGAAGAAGTATACAATCCTCTAAATGTATTTAATTAGCCCTCAGACCACTCACTGGCCCAACACATAATTTTCAAAACAATTGCAGAATGCAATACATAGTCTTTGCTAAAAAGGGAATTATATTATTAAAACAAAACAGCGAGAACTAACTTATAGGGTAAATGTGCCCTGATTGCATTATATTCTAACTTCTTGGCATTTAGCCCAATTGCCTTTAATATCTAATTTCTTTCTTTAATGCTTTCAAGCTTGTTTTTATTAATTATACAAATCATTAGTATTAAAAGGCAATATAATGGTTTCAAGAAATAGCTTCACAGACTATCTGCATATTTAATCAACTGCCTCTAAATTTTTAATCATTTGAGTCCAGGTTCTTGTCTTGAAGCTTAACTTGGTAACAAACCTACCAACTGGTAGAACTAATTGGTACAGAATCAGTCAATAATTTATAAGAAAAGGAGAAAAATAGATGTTACGAACGTATAAAACCACTAGCCTCGGTTATTTCTGAGAGGTAACAGCAAAAAAACAAGGCTTGGTTCTGCAAATCCGTGGCACACTGGTGACATCCACTGGCTGTCCTCAAGCAATGTTCAGATTCTTTAGATTTTCACTGTGACTTGTAAAACAAAAGTTGCTGTGTTTTACACATTTACTCTTTCTTTGGTACTAACATTAGTTAGGTTAATCTATATATCCATTTAATGCATAACATGTCTAACCTTTAAAAGCTTAAATCATTCTTGTAGTATGAGTTAGAGTTCAAATGAAGTTCCTCACCCCAGTGAGTTTAAAAAAAAAAAAAGTAACTGAAACATAGTGAGAAAACACCATCACTAGCTATCTGATCAGTGAAAAATCCGTATTATCATTTTACAGTAGAGGGAATTTTTTGAATTGTCTTGTTGCTATAATCTTGGAAACAGAGACACGTTTGGCATAGTCTAGTACTGGGCAGGAATGGTCAAGTGCACTAAGTTAGTGGCTTGAAAGCGTAGTAACATCAGAATCTCTGGACTGCTTATTATAGATGCAGATTTCTGGGCTCTATCAGAATCACTGAGAGGCGTTCCTAATGCAGTTGGTTCACAAACCACACTTTGAGGAACACTGCACTGAGAGAAAGAACCTCTTATCTTTAATTCTCAAAAAATGGAAATCCATACAGAATGTAGAACTCAATTTTAGACAACCTATTGGAGGCAGCATGGGGGAGTAGTGCATCTTTATAAGTGGAACAATTCTTAAATTGTCACTTGCCAAAATTGACATGAAATCATTCAAAAGTTATTATAAATGAAAAAAATCAAATCTTCTAGATAGTGCACATAAGACAAAACTAATTTTATTGTTTATAAATAAAAGTCAGACACCTGGGAAAAAATGAGGTTAAATAGGCAGAGCATAACTAATGTGAAACACTCAAAGGCAATACATAACTTATACTTGCTTATATCGATGTGTTAGCAGTGTTTTATTCTCTGTGGGTGGTAAAACTACAGGTAAACTTTTTTGCTACTTCTGTTAGACTTTTCTGCAATGAAGATGTTCTATTTATGTAATTCTTTTTTTTTATTTTACAAAAGTTAGGTAAACATACAGGCACCAGGGATGTCATGGTTATGCAGGAGGACTCTATGGTGCGTTCAGCAATCTTAATATTTAACCAATCACCATCACCATTATTATCATCCTCTTCCCTCTACATCCCAAAATAAGCCTTCAACCAACCAGAAGAGTCGTGGATGATTTCAAGAACCGAGTTACTGCACAAAGAATTTGAGTATTTACTTGGAAGCTATGATTTAATGACTCTAAGTTAACAACTGTGACTTGGAGTAAAGGACAATTTTGAGAAGAATCAAAAAGGGAAGAGATGGAAAGCCAAGAAAGCACAAAGGCTAAGCCATTTTTCTATGAGAAACCAAGGAAAATGTATTATAGAGATGGGGTTATCAAATGGGAAGAACAGGAGAGCTAGCAGCTAGAACTTAGAGAAAGGAAAACTATTGTTTCCCATTTCTTGAAGGGATTGAAAATTAACCAGATAGATGACAATTCCAGGTAAGTTCTTCCTTTTACTGTAGTAAAATGTCACAGTGTCACCATGTAAGGCAGCAAAAAAGGGATGCCCTTTCAGAAAACATGTTCAAACCACCTCCGGGCTCCCACATGCCTGAGTAGGATTCACGTGTGTCTGGGATAATGTCGCTGGAAGAGGACTTGATAGTTTGAAGCTGAGGTCACTTGTAATCTTTACCAGTCTTTCAAAAATCTAAAGCTAGCCTAATATCAGAAGATTAAAAAAAATACACAGGTCTCTTTTAATAAAGACTATCTAGTTGTTGTTTTTTTGTTTGTTTGTGTGTTTGTTTTTTTGAGTTACGAAGACCAGAGCCTGAGAGCCTAAAGTTAGACTTCTTTCTTTAAGGAATTAGCAGGTATCGGCCAAGATGTGTGCTCATTGCCCATTGAGAATTAATGGAAAATAACGAATCCACATGTTTTGGCAGAAGAGTAGATGCACAGATTGAAACAGTACATTGGAGGGACAAGACCTCCATAATCCACATGTGTGTTTTACTGGACCCTAATGCCCGTTCACATTAAGAAATGGCAAACAATTGAAGGAGGCAAACAGAAGAGTAGAGAGTAAAAAATGAATTGAATGATTCCCCCTGTGCAGATAAGTCTATCTTTTTTCTCTAAATTGAAAAGAGATTTATTTTTCTAGTTATAAAACACATACCTATTCATAAAAAAATCTATAAAAACACATAAAATTCCACTAATTTTATACTTCTGTATCATTTTGTGACCATCTTTCTCATACGTGTTTGCCAGCAAGCACTTGCACATGTATGTGCATATGCACACTTTTACTTAAAAATTGTGGGTATCTTACCCACAGAGATATATAATTCTCTATCATGATTATTATGATGGAGAATTATATATCTATCCCCTAGGTATTTTTCTGTTTCCATTTTTTTTCACTATTATAAATAGTGCTTCAGCAAATATCTGCTCTTGCCCAATTCTAATCCATTATCCACAAAGCTTTAAGAGTAAGCTTGCTCAAATATAAATCCCATTTTATCACTTTTTTGTTTGTTAAAAGGCCAGGGGAGTGCATGAGGCAACCAATCAATGTGTTTCTCTCAGATCAATGTTTCTCTCTGTCTTTCACTCTCCCTAAAAATCAATGGAAAAATATCCTCCAGTGAGGATGAGCAAAAGAAATTCAATAAAAAATTAAATAAATCCTGCTAATTGTGACAACATAAATTGACCTTGAAGGCATTATGCTAAGAGAAATAAGTCAGACAAAAAGAGACAAATGCTGTATGATCTCACTTATATGTGAAATTAAAAAAACAAAAACAAAAACCTAAAATCATAGATGTAGAGAAGAGGCTTGTGGTTGCCAGAGGTGGGGGTTGGAAGGTGGGGGTGAAATAGGTGAAAGTGGTCAAAAGGTACAAGTTATAAGATAAATAAATCCTAGGAATATAAGTTATAATATGGTAACTATAGTGAACAATACTGTAATGTATATTTGAAAGTTACTAAAGGAGTTCTTATCACAAGAAAGAAGTTTTCATCACAAGAAAAAAAAATCGTAACTGTGTGGTGAAGGATGTTAACTAAGCTTATTATGGTAATCATTTTGAAATATTGTATTGAAATATATATATATATATATATATATATATATATATATATTCATATATATATTGTGTTGTACACCTAAAACTAATACAATGTTATATGTCAATTATATCTCAATTTCTTAAAATGGCAAAAATTATTGCCCAACTGTTCTATCAAAAGTAGGCAACACTTGAAATTCTCATTAATAACATTGTGGAGATGTTTGATTTTTCTCCCCACATTCTTGACAATACTTAATACTAACTTATTAGGAAAATAAATAACTAATCAAATTTAAATTTTAATTGCTGAATGTTAATGAGGCTAAACATCTTTTTATTTTTTTGGGGGGGAGGCTATATATTATTTTAATTACTGGTTCATTTCTTTGCCTTTTTCTATTGGAATGCATATCTTGTTTTTTGATATATAAAGGCATTTTGCATATTAAACTTATTTCTTATTAATAATGTTATAAATATTTTATCCATTTTTTGTTATTAAGCCTTATTTATAGTGGTAATTCCTTTTGTATAGATTTTAATTTTGTATGTTTCAAATCTTCTTTTATTTATAGCTTTAATATCATGATTAAATACAACCACGATTTTACATAAATGTTCCTATTCATTTTTCCAGTTTTTTATGACAATACTTTATGTTTAAGTTTTTGAACTATCTGAAATTTAATATGGCATAAAGAGTGATATAGGGAGCTATAAGATAGTAGTTGTCCCATCAAACCTAAAAAGGCAATGGGTCACTTATTAATTTCTAAATCCAAGCCTATTCTCGATTTTTTTACTGGTTTCTCTTTTTCCCATTTAAAAGGAATATGAATTTGCTCAATGACACTTAAGTGCAACAAGTCTCACTTTGTGGAAATTCAAGGCATAGTCCCAGATAATGTGGGCCATGGCTTGATCGTTCTCTTTGGCAATCAGCACCATGTGGTCCTGTTGCTAAGAAAGGTTGCTGCAATGGATCTTCTGCCATCAGGTCACCGTCAGTGCTCTGGCCAGGCTACTTCTGACCACAGGTTCTGCCACAGAAGTCCTTGTCTTTAGTCTCAAAGATAATATACTTAAGAGTTTATTCTCACAGACATTCTCCAATCGTTCACCTCTCCACAGAACTGTGATAAGATGGACACAGATTTCTGCTCCTCCAAACAACCAATTTGGCTTCTCAATTTTGTCTGAGCTATATTTCTCTTTCTTCAGTTAGCTCATTTCTTCTTCATGCAACATAAAAATCAATTTCCTCCTCTTTGAGTACCCTACCCTTTACTAACCTTCAATAGTCCTAAAAAACACGAGGTTTTACCACCACTTTTCAGATGTGTAGGATATGAATGTGTAAGGGAACTCAGATGTGCACAATCACAAACAATGCTGGTCTCTGCTTCCTGACGTAAAGAGAGGAAAGGGATTAGCTTTCTTCTCTGGTGAGTCCTTAGCAGCAACAAAAACAATTTTAAAGTTATTTTAATCACTCTTCCTTTACATTTTAATATATGTGGTAGTAACAGCCCACTGTTTTCTAAATAGTCTTGGTTGTTGTATGTTTATTCTTCCTGTCAATTTTAGAATTATTACATCAAGAGAAAAAAAAATCCAGTGGAATCTTGATGAGAGTTGTATTGAATTTATAGGTTTGCTGAGTGCTGAGACTCAATTTAAAAAGTGAAATGGGAGAAATGCCATGCCATTGGCCCAGAAAAACAGATGGTGATTCTTGGACGTTTTCAACTGAATTCAATATGAAACCAATTTTTAAATGAGTATAAATTTCCAATGAATTAAAACAAAATAAGGATGGAAAGAAACCAAAACGATTTTCAAGTTTAGGTTAGTGACTACAGGATATATCTGAATTCTGATGTTTATTGCATAATATCTGAAACCAGATAGATAATAGATAGATAAATAGGTAGGCAGACTGATAGATAGAAATAGACAGATAAATTGATTTATATTTCCAGAGGACTTGAATGATTTCCTCATGGATGTCCCACAGAAACTCCAGTTTTAGGAGTCCCAAAACTGACCTCATATTTTGCTCCTGTTTATCGTATTGATTCATTCAACACATCAGCATTGAGCACCTAATACCAGTCTTAGACACTTTGTTAAGTTCTGAGGTGACAATCATGAACAAGATAGTCTTTCTTTGCCACGACCTTACATTGAATAGAGAAAACAAAAATGACTTTATGTCAGGTTTGGGAAGATGAAAGGGTATTAAGTTGCAAAACTATAAAGCACACATCCAAAAAAAATTATGTACTCAATATTCATATTCTTAAGTCTTTTTGCCACCTGGTCTTTTAAACTTTCTCAATGGCCATCTTTCTCCTCAGCTTCCAGCCTTCTGCCACCTTATTAGGCCTCTTGGTTCACCCTCTCACTGCCTCCCCTCTTTATTTTCAGGACCAAATTCTTAATTTCCAATGCAAAATGAAATCCTCTTCATTTCTTTCTTTCAGCATCAAGCCTTCAGGCCTCACCTTCCTATAGTTTCTAAGTAAAACCAATTCTTTCTCTAATAATTCTGATGACATTTGTTAAAATCATAACTTTTTCACCCTCATATATCACCATCTTCCTGGTTTTTCTGGCCCTAAACCGATTATTTTTCATTCCTCTCTTTGTTTATCCCTCATCACACTCATCTAATCACTAATGATTCCCCCTCCATAAAATTATTCCTTTCTCTTTCATGCCTGTGGCTTTAGAGCAGGCTCTCCTGATTATCGGCTTCTGGATGAGTTATCCTCCTTTTATTCCCTTGCCCATCCTTACCTTATACACAGTTGCCCTTCTAACTCAGACATCGCTGGAGTGCTTCTAACCTGTAATTATTTTACTCATTCATTCAACAGACATTTCTGAGAATTTCCAATATACAGGGATAAAGAGATGAATACAGCCCATTCCTGGATTTCACACAGTTAAGAATTTAGCGGGGTGATACACTGAGGAACTTCTGGCTTTCTTTAATTAAATAGAAGCCACTATGCCAAGCAACGAAGCTCTCCCTCATGCAGCAGGAGCTTGCCTTCCTGGTGCCACTTGCCATGACTTTCATCTTTGTCACAATACCCTATATACTTCAGTTACAGCGAAGCTATCATTTGCTGGAAAACTCTTACATTCAATCTATGTCCTTTCCATGCCGCCTGGCATTGCCACTGTCCCTTTGATGATATTGTACAGTCCTTTCTGCAAGATTTTCTAAAAGTAACTCCTACAGGGCTTTCGGGACTTACCTTATTCCTCCCATCTTTCAGCAAGTGTTGCCAATGTCTCTCTCCCATTGTATTTATAGATACTTACCCACCCTGGCTTCTAGGACAGACACTTGTGTATCTGTACTCTATTATTCAGTCTCACAGCTCTAAAAGTGCCTTTCAAATAATAGGCACTCCATACATGCTGAAGTGAACTTAACAAGCACACAGGTAAGAACACCATTTTTTTGCTCCTAATCTGATCACTAACATTACAAGCACTTCTCAGGGAAGGGTCTGACCACTGTGAGGGTATGGCCAGGGACACATTCATCCTGTGGAAGTTTATTAATTTCTCAGACATGCACCAATCACCTCTCGTAGTCTTTTCAATTTTCTCCACTCAGCCACACATTAGCCCATGTCCTGTGTTGTACAGGTGGGGGTCTCTAAAGCAAATCTACTACATTCGGGGCACATCATGAGAAGGCAGGGTTCTTTGGAAAAGACCACAATGCTGGGGAAAATAGAAAGCAGCAGGCAAAGCGGAAGACCAGATATGAGAATGATTGACTCCATAAAAGAAGCCATAGGCAGGAGTCTACAGGAGCTGAGCGGGGCTGTTGAGGGCAGAACATTGTGGACATCACTCATTTAGAATCACCAGGAGTGGGAGCTGACTCAACAGCCGTAACACACACCTATTTCCTAGTCTGTCAGTCAGTGTTATTTCAGGGGAGGGAGATGGAAAGTGTAAAAGCCCCAAAGCTCACTTCATAGTCTTAATCAGTAAGAAGAAAGCGGGGGAATCTGTAGGTCTGGTACAGGTAGGCACAGTTGTCCTACAGATGGGCACCCTCTTCCCTCCCCCCCCACACACAAACACACTGTAATGTAACTATGGTTGTTTCCATAAAAGCAGTCTTATCGGAAGGACAGAAATGAGAGCAGAGGCACAACATAGATTGCACACTGTATTCTTGGTGAAAAGGGCACTCAGTGGTGGAAAAGGAATGTCCCAGTGAGGCGGGGTTCCAAAATATACAATCACTAATGTAAAAACAAAACACAAAAAAACAAACAAAACACACACACACACACACACACACACACACTAACATTTAAAATCTAGACCGTGTGCTACAAAAATGAATGATGATGATAGAATTGAAGAAACTGATTTAACCGAGGCTACATAGCCACTACATAGTGGGCTGGATTTCAAAGTCCATGTCAGAGCTATAACCTTAACTCCAGTTTCTAATGTCTTGTGTGTTATGTGGAGTTAAATTAGGAAGTGGTATTTTTTTTTTTTTAATTACAAGAGTAATGGGCATGGGAAAGGACTAGTCACATGATATCCCAACTGCAGGAACAATTATTTATACTGGTTAGAAATTCACTTGGACACCTTTCTCAATTTGGGGGATCTCTGTAATGGACTTTTGGGTGTCCTCAGCCAAGTGGCTGGCTGGCCTTTCCCTCACTCACATCTGTTTTTTGTGGCATGAAGAATTTGCAACCAGAGACGTTATAAGCAGTGCCCCAGTGACCAGCAAGCCTAAATGTCCCAGAAGGTAAAACTATGGGAGCTGGGGCTGCAGGGAGGTGATACATCCCGCAGAAGGCAGGTATAAAGGTTTGATTGGGTGTTCAATAAGTGTTATGAGAACTCTGTATCCCAAGGGTACTACTTTAAGCACAGTTCCAAGGCATGAAAGAACTTCAGAGTGCCTAGTAATAGAGAGGAGCTTTCTAAATAGTGGAACCAGCTTGAAACATCAAATTGTAACCATAACCAATGACAATCTTTCCTCTTCCGAAAAGTCATAATCCATAGTCTGATATAACTGCCATAATTACAACTGCCACAGATAGAGCTGTCATTGTTGGTGACCAGAAGGCAGAGACCACATCGGAATCTAATTAATTGATGCTGAGCACCATAAAGCAGAGCTAAAACAATGATCTTCTCCACCTAATATATTCCAATCAGTCAGGGCTCATACCATTATACTTGTAAAATAAGTGATTATTCTGAATGAAAGACTCTTAATTATTTTTTATCTTGTTTGATTGGATTTCCTGAATGTTTCAAAGTAATTGCTTAATTTTTCTATATAAGAAAATGTTAAAAACACATCGTGGACCAGATGGTCTGCTGTGTTTGCTTCTTGCTAGGAGAGGAAAGTGTGCTAACTCCCCCATATGAAAAGAAAAAAGAAGAACACAGAGCGGATTTACCCTAATCTCTATCCAAAATGGAACAAGCTAGCAGAACATGGCTAAATTAAAACAAAAAATAATTCAAAGGTAGTTCACATTTTCCTGGAAAGCCATTTTAATATTGTACTAACTATAAATGTGTCTGACAATCTCAGATTTAATTTCATATTAGATTTACACACATACACATTCAAAACCCTTATCAGAGGAAAAAGGAAGGATAATGTCAACCTTTCCTCAATAATTTTTCTTGACTTACGTTTTAAGTTCAAAGTAAGCAATTACAGTCAAAATGTGGGCTCCATAATAACTTTAGATTATGAATAAAGTTAGAGGTACAAATAATAAAGATAAGAACAAATTGGACAGTTTAGTGTCTAGCATTTAAAATGTTATATTTTCTGATACTGTCAATTTGAACTGGGTGAAAAAGAAGAAAACGCATTTCAATTCAAAACAGAATTTTTACAAACGGGAAATAAATTAGAAATACTCAGAGCTCTTTTGAAAGCCCCTCCATTTTGAGGTCCTATGTATCTTCCAAGCCTTTATAGACACCATATCTATATTTTATAGTATCAAATTTATGTTCTAAGTTTCAATGTTTTAAGAAATAGGTTTGCATCAGCTAAGTAAATAAAATATTTTAAAATTTAATCAATAATTATTTTCAGCAATAATTTATTTAATTAGCATTTTGTGGATGTTTTCAGATGTTGTTATAAAAAATGTACAGCTTTTATCTAAAACTTAAACATGCAGTTTTGAAATACTGTATTTTTAAAAATCCCACTTTCAAAAAGCACACCTAACTGTTATAAGGGTCAATTAGAAGACTTCATAAAGTTTTCAGCATGGGGACAAATGTGAAATATCAAGAAGACAATGTAACATTGTCATATATTATATGCTATAAGAAAGCATATGCAAATTATAAAATTCCCTCTATATTTTGACCATTTTTTTCATGAACATACAGTCATGCACTGTATATGGCCAATGATGGTCTACATATATGACAATAGTCCCATCCTATATAATAAAAGGCTAATATGCAAATAGACTGAACGGCAGAACAACCAAACAACCGGTTGCTATGATGTGCGCTGACCACCAGGGGACAGGTGTGGCCATGGTGGGATGGTGGTGCAGGTGAGCGGAGGGTGCCAGACCAAGGTGAGGCACCAGTTGCTGTCATCAGGATGAGCTTCTGGTGGTTACTGAAAATTCTTTGCTCCAGCGTGCCACAGTCCTGCACAAGCACTGCTCATACCCACAGCTGGCGCCGTCAGCCCATGGGAGTGGCAGCGGTGGGAGTGGGGCTGCCGGCAGACAGGGAACTGGGGGTCGTGGAGGGAGGGGGTGTGGAGGGTGGATCAAGACCCGCCCTTGTGCCTACAGCAGCCTCACAGCCCACAGTTCCCTTCAAGACGCACAAATTCATGCACTGGGCCCCTAGTATTCTATGATGTTTGCACAAAGATGAAGTTGCCTAATGATACATGTCTCAAAATGTATCACTGCCATTAAGGGGCACATGACTAGATAATTCCAGTCAATTACTAAATGATTTTTTTTTAATGCAATGAGTAATGTGTCACTAATAGGTGCAATGCCAGTGTAAATATTATAGTACAGCTAGGGACCCAGTGCACAACACTCGTACATGGAGAGAGGCATCCCTCAGCCCAACCTGCACCTTCTCCAATCTGGGAGCCCTCAGGGGACCCCTCTCCAATCTGGGAGCTTCTGTCTGTCTTTGCAATCACATGAGCAAATTGTCTGAGACCCCAACCCAGTTTGGTTTGGTGCTCACAGAATAATAGTCTTTTTTTTTTTTTTCCTTTGCTCCATTGTGGAGATTCCCTAGAGGTTGCAGGATATCTTCCTTTTAATTTGTCCTTGACACTCTGACTTTACTTAAATCTCTCACCTTCGCTTTCCCTCCATCCCCCACCAGCAATAGTAACTTGCTCCAGGCTCACTTTGCTCTAGTGTCTAAGAGATCCCACAAAGCATCTGCCACCAGAACTAAGATTCCCAGCATTCGTGGTGCTCCAGTGCTCGGGCTTCCACTTCCAGTCCAGGGGCTGCCACAAGAACTAGGATTCCCAGAATTCCTGGTGCTCCCTGGACTCTTGGTTTCCATTTCTAGTCCAGGGGCTGCAGAAACCAAAAGGACTTGGAACTCCAGCCACCCCCAGGCCAGACTGACAGGACCAGACACTCCAGTGGCATCCCCAGGACCCCAGCCACTCGGCTCCTGTGCACATACACACAGCCCACAGGCCCACCATCTGTCAGGTTAATTTGCATACTCACTCCTGATTGGCTGTGGGTGTTGCAGAGGGTATGGTCAATTTTTATATTTGTCTATTATTGATATAGATTAATAATTTAAAAATGTAAGAGTCATCCTGAAAAAAAAAATCAATAGATTTCAAAATAATTTTAAACTTATACTTCAAATAGCATTTGATTTTAAGGTTATAGGAAATTCAGAAAATATATAATTAAAAATAGTTTTAGTTTTATTGACAGGTTATAGATGGCTTCTTTTAATTGATAATTTGAGTTTTTAATCATACATCTTAAGATATTAAAAAAAAAAGAGTAATTTTAAACTCAGTCCTTAAGTAATTCATTCTGAACCCAATTTTTTCTTTTCATATTTTGCAGTTGAAAGTTCTATTGTTGTTATATTAAGGACAAAAAAAAAAGTTTAAAATATGCATCTTTGAAGAAAATAATATATTAATGTAAAATCACACAAGAACACATCAAACCATTCTTTTTCAGAGGTTTAATTTTAACTAATGAATTTTAAATGATGAATATAATAGCAATCCAAATCTTTGCTTATTTTCAACGCACAAACTATTTTTTGTAACTTGGAGGTGAAATAAATTCTCTTCACCATAGCAATGCTTTCACACTTTTTATAGTCTTTCTTTTTCCTTTTGTATTTTTTTTCCTTGTTTTCTTCACCAGTTTAACAAGTCACTTCTAGCTTGGCTAAATAGAAACTCTAGCACAATAATGCTTCAACTTGCACGGAAGAACACCTTTATTGAGTTGGTAGAACTCCACCAGCTGGATTAGATCCGTAAACCTTGTGTGGCCATCATCCAAGCTGTGGAACATCTTACCATCGTCTTCCACCTGCAGGAGAAAACTCAGGACAATCACATTCCATTGCATACTGTGTCTTTATATAGAACAAAACTAACAAGTTTATAAAACTAAAGGACAGTGAAAAAATGTTATGGCATGCCTACTTTTCTCTTTGTAATTTCACTTGCATTTGAAAGAAATATTATTTGATCCTAGAATAAGCAATTTGGCTGTACTTCGTGCAATATTCTGAAGTTGGAATAGCATGACTATTCTGAATCAATATACAGTGAGAAATCTGCACTATTCAGTCTATTAATGATCCCATTTACAGATATTAATTTCTATTTCTAAATGTTGACTACCGAACAGACTCACTTAGTATATTAAAAATGAATATTCACACAATTTGTATCAGTAAATTGATTCTGAAGCAATCAAGCATTATGTTAATGGGATGACAGTGATTTTTTTTTTCTTTAGTCAGTGTGATCTTCTGGCATTAAGCAATTCATAACTTGCCAGGGACATCATTCACATAATCAATGAAGTAGGAAAGATACTTCATATAGACTTTGGATAATTCCAAAAAGAGCCATTCAAAAGGAAGTACAGTAATTTAGCAATCTCATGTAACACTTTCCTGAAAGTAGAATAATTCTCTATTGCACACTACCTGATTCCAGTATATAGATCACGTGCATACACACATACATACACACACACTCACATATGTATGCACACAGATGTATACACACTCACATACACACACACACACACACACACACACACACACACAAACACACACACACACACAGCAGCAGCAGCAGCAATAAAAACTCCAAAGCAAGTTGTTCCACTCAGAAGCAGAATTACAAAAACTTTTTAAATGTGCTCAGAATAGTTTAAATGATCTCCAGTTCTGCAGCACCTACGTATCCATCCACACTGATTAAAAACAAAAGTACAAAACAAATAAACAAAAACAATGTGGGGATCAGAGAGAAGGGCTTTAAAACAATAGTTTGTAAAGAATCATCAGAAGTTAGGAGAGAATCTTTAGTGACCTTTTAACAATAGGTGGCAGGGAGTCTATACAATATTGCTAAATCATATTTCATGGGAAAAAGAAAATTTAATTTTTACAATTCCTGTATTTCTTATATTAATTCAGACCCATAAAACCACTTATGCCAACCTTAACTCTAGTCAAAGCACAAGCTCCCAAATTCTATTTAATAAAAGGACCCAAAGTTTCTGAAAGCTTATGCATTAAAATCATCTCTAACATAGGAATGTGAAACCACCAAATACTTACTGGTAGGATTTGAAAGTGCTTTATTTTTTGTGCATGACACATTGACAGTACGAACGTTCTAGGGTTACTCTGACTATCCCGCACCAAGAAAACTCTAAAGAGAGAGAAAGAATTTCAGTATGTTTCTTCATTTACTTAAAGTTTTCATATAAGTACAGCATATACAGAATCTAAAAAATATATACATAAATGCAGCCAGAGTTTTCTTTCACTGTGTATTCAATGATGGGATTATCCAACCTGGTAAATAATATGGTATAACATTACTTCCTACTATCAAACTGTCATTAGTGCTAATTTTAAAAGGATAACTATAGAGCCCATTTGTCAGATTGTTTGCTCTCAATAACCAATGTAATGCTGTCACGGCATCAATAATTAGTGCTGTGTCCTTTTTCCACTGGAAATTTAGGTATTTGCATGTAACTGTTTTGTACAGAGAATGAATAGGGCACTAGCATATTTTCATTTTAATAGTGGGTCATAATAGGTGCTGAAAGAGAAAATTACTTAAAATAAAATAATTTTTAACTTCCTCCTCTGGACTCCTTTTTTTCTTTTGTTTCTGGTTCCTACTGTTACATGTACAACAGAAAGTGAGAAATGAATATATTCTAAAAAGAAAAAAAAAATCAATCCTAAAATAATTTTTTGAATGTTTGAGTATAATATTTTGAGATAAAGAAACACCCAAAGAACATGTACTCTAACCTTGAAAAATGCAGCATAAAAGCCTCTATAATGTCAGGCTAGAAAAGCAAGACATGGAGTAATATCCTAAGAGAAAAGTGCTACCTGGCGTGGATTCGTACTCACTGGCAATACAGTGCAAAACCAGCTCTGTATTACTTGTTGTCACTCAGACTAACCAGTCCCCGCTGGTGGCTCCAGTACTAATCTCAGTGTAACAAGGCAAAGAGGCAGCCAAACTTGAGACATCCCATGTTATCTATGCTGTGTGAGAGTCTGACATTGTATCACTGGGAGCTGGGACAAAAGGGAGTTTCATTGTGAGTCCCTCCCCATTCCCCAATAAATCACCACTGCCACCTAGTGGACTGTCTGGCAGCAGCACATCTTTCACAAATGTTAAAAATAAAACATTTTTAAATAAAAAATACAAATAAAACATTTTTAAATTAAAAATACAAAGATACTATTATTCTTTATGCAATTATTCCTTTCAATTTACAAAAACTGGGTTCAGAAAGAAGGGAAATTATAATCTCCAAAACATTTTATCTCTACTCTGTGATTTATTTCTTTTCTTGATCTCATCAGATAGTAATTCTGCTGACTGTCCAAATTTATATCTAACAAGACTGTGCTCCACGCAGGAAAGCATATTAAAATATTTTCTTATTTAGAGTCTAGTGGAATTCTGATTTGCTATTAATAATCTTCCATGTGAAGATACATTTTTATCCAAATGTCAGTATTAAATCACCTTGAGATCTTGTCATCATCTTAAGCTAACCATTGAAAGATATAAGATCCCATTACCCTTTGTTTAAATTGATGTTGGTTTCATTTATCATCCAAACCTCAATATAACCTCATTAATTTGGATTGCATTTGGGAAGAGAATTTAGCCAGTATTATAGGAAGTATATGAAATACTTTGAGAAAAGGAAAATTCTTTAGATTATAAATCATTCATAATACATTTTATATTTCTACTATATCTCCCAAAATACCTCAGTAAAAGATAACATGAAAAACAGTCAAGAAGTACTCTTATAGGTTTATAATACTTTAAGCTTTTAAAATTTAGAGGGGAAAAAACTGGAATATAAACAGAAAGAAAGAAAAAAAAAAGGCCATCTAAATATATAAGAAACTTTTTATTTAACATACCCTGCATCAAACTTTAATATTAGTGATCATTATTTACCAACAGTGTTAAATCACTTTCACTTATGCACAAATAGTAAGCACACACAGTGGAAGAGGTTTCTATAGATATTGCTAGGATAGTTTGGCAACCATCCTTATAGGACAAAGTCACTTCCGTTTCCATAAGGTGAAGTAAAAAATCTTTGTGTTGTTGAATAAGTAATTACAGGCTATAGCAGGAAAAAAAATCATGACCATTCGCTTGGCCATGTTGCTCAGTGGTTGAGTATTGAGCCATGAGCTAGGAAGCCACCCATTCAGTTTCTGGTCATGCATGGCACATGCTGGGTTGTGAATTCAGTCTCCAGTAAGGGGCGTGCAAGAGGCAGCTGATCAATGATTCTCTTATCATTGATGTTTCTATCTCTCTCTACCTCTCCCTTCCTCTCTCTCTGAAATCAATAAAAATATATATAGCCCTAGCTGGTTTGGCTCAGTGGATAGAGTGTCAGCCTGCAGACTGAAAGGTCCTGGGTTTGATTCCAGTCAAAGGCAAATGCTCAGGTTGCAGTTTCAATCCCCAGTAGGGTGCGTGCAGGAGGCAGCGGATCAATGATTCTCTCTCACCATTGATGTTTCCATTTCTCTCTCCCTCTCCCTTCCTCTCTGTAGTTAATAAAAATATATTTTAAAATAATACATATATTTCTTTAAAAAAAAAAAAAAAACCACAACCATTCAAAATCTAACTTACCCATCCACAAGACCTTGCTGAATAATCAATCGCTGAGCTTCATCTCTAGAAATTCTGTGGTGAAACCACGGTTGGGACCGGTGGATAGCTGGTGAAACAGAGGGAAGGAATAAAAGTGCTGTATGAAAGGATCACGGTTTAATGACATAAACTTTCCACCAGGACCCCTCAGTGACTGTGCCTAATGCCCTCCCCTGAAACCCCCGTGCAAGTGCAGACATACCCATGCTTATGGCAGAGCGCTGTGAACAGGCCCTGGGGCTACTGTGGCTGCCCAGGCGTAAGCACGCTTTTTTCTGCACAAAGAAGGGAAAAACACATTTCACCTTTCTGGGTGAAACAAACGGAAATCGTCAATGTTTTTAAAGAACATGAACCGATGTGTACCCTCCATGCGAGTCCTTCTTCAACTGCAACTAAAAGGGCTTCTGTGGGGTTGTCTATAATTCTGCTTTTCTCGCCTGAGAAGTCCATTGCTACCAGGGAATTCTCTGATATACTTCTCTGGAAGAGAAAAGAAAACATTTTTTTTTTTTTTTTTTAACCAGGAAAATGTATTTGAAGTCATCTTACAGTGCTTTGCTGGCAATTGGTTTTTCATTCTAGGACGTGGTTTCAAAGGTGGCTAGCAAGAAATGAAAATGTTAAAAATACATATTCAAGATAAAACAATGCAATAAGATAGTTTGTTTAAATAAGTTATACAGTATTAGGTAAGGTCATTGAATTGAGTGCTGAGTAAAGGAATTAAAAGGAATTAATTTTTCAAGGTAAAGCATAGTTTCTCCTAAAACAACCCTCTCTTCATTTTTTCTACTAAAACAGGAAAATGCCAATTTAGAAAGGAATTTTTAGCCCTTCCTGTAGCTAAAAATATTCATTACCTCCAAAATCATCTCCCTATTGTGCTTTGACAATTATCATTTAAATATCAAATCTATCTACTTATGAAACAGCTATATGTTATGATTCAAGATATGATGAAACTATAACAAACTGACATATCATTTCTTCAGAAAAACTGCTCATTTTTTATAACTGTCTGTATTTTATTTTTTAATATATTTTTTATTGATCTCAGAAAGAGAAAAGGAGATGCAGAGATAAATAAAAACATCAATGATGAGAATCATTGTTTAGCTGCCTCCTGCATGCCTCCTACTGGGGATTGAGCTCCCAAGGGAGCATGTGCACTGATCAGGAATGGAACAGGTGGCCTCATGGTTCATGGGTCAGTGCTCAACCACTGAGCCACACTGGATGGGCAATGGTGCTCATTTTATATAATAGAACTAAAATATATATCTAAGTTTATCATCTCAACTTTTATCTAACGTAGAAAATAAAATTTAATAAAATAACTCTACATTATTAAATTTTATTTTATTTAACATATGAATAATGTTTCATTTCCTGAGGATAAATATGGCAAAAGGGGGCTGCAAAAATAAGTCAATGACAAAAGAAGAACTGATATAACAAGAAGACATCTTTAAACAAATAATAATATATTTCTAATTATTTTTTTATCAGTTACTTTTTGTATTTATATTATTCTGAATGTGAAATAAAATATCCAAAACCTATACTTTTTGTTTAGGGCTCTACTTCACAACCATATTTTTAAAAGTATGCCACCCCATATCATGCATCTTTAAGAAAAAAAAAAAAAAGACAATTGTCAAAATCTCCAGTCAAGAGCGTCACTCAGTTTTTAATAATTAAAACTCTGCAAAGAGCCTGGGCAGTATGGCTCAGTTGGTTGAGTGTCCTCCCATGCAACAGAAGGTTAATGGTTCAATTCCTGATCAGGCCATATGCCCGGTAAGGGGTGTGCAGGAAGCAGCTGATTGATGTTTCCCCTTGCAGATGAATATTTCTCTTACTCTTTCCCTTTCCCTTCCTCTCTATCTAAAAATCAATTAAAATATTTTTTTTTACAAAGTTTGTTTTATTTCAGAGAGGAAGGAAGAGGGAGAAAAAGATAAAAATATCATTGATGAGAGAGAATCATTGATCCGCTGCTTCCTGCATGCCCTCTACTGGGGGATCGAGTCTGCAGTCCTAGCGTGTGCCTTTGACCCTTCAGTCCACAGCCCAGTGCTCTATCCACTGAGACAAACGAGCTAGGGCAAAATTCACTTTTTTAAAACAACCTTTCTTTCTTTTTTCTTTTCTTTTTTTTTTAAATCTTTATTGTTGAAAATATTACATATGTCCTCCTGTTTCCCCCATTGACCCCTTCTAGCCTGCCCCCACACCTTGCCCCAGGCCTTCACCTATTGTCTGTGTCCATGGGTTATGCATGGGTTGAGTTCACTTTTAAAAATCTAAAATAAAATAAAACTTTCCAAAAGAAAAGAAAAGAGAAAGAAAAACATTCAAAACCAGCATAGGCGATGTTTACCAGTTATTCTCCACCAGTTGACAGAGTTGCAGAACAAAAAAGGAAGTCTAATGGTAAATGAGGAGCCAATGCACATTAAGAGACTCCTGGCTTAAGACCATTTTATCTCTTTCTGCTGGGCTCACCCATTCCCAGTGTGTCCACAGTCACATGTGTGTTTTAAACCTTGTCCACACACAGAAAAATCAGGGGGCTCATTTATCCCCACATCCACACTGCACTTTTTAGCATCTGTTATTTCCTCTTCAGACCAGGCTATGGTAGTCCACAATCTTCCTAAGGTTCAACTTTATTTCTAGAGACCCGGCCTGCAATCTTTTATTTGTTACCCAAGCCTTTGTAACTGACAGATGCTCTTGCCAGACAGACGCTGTCCCTGGAACCTCCATCTTCAGTCACACCTGACTCTGCCCTTCTCACCCGTGATCTTCTGTGCTCGGCTGTAGACCAGGTGGATACACGTTTGCTTTGCCCACTTTAATGAAAAGCCTCTACCTGCCCAAACCACAGACCACCTAATCTCACTCAAAATGGTAGCTGCATCCTTATTAGCTCTCTACTTCACCTGCCAAGATGGGCTTTGTAATCTCAAGGTCCTAGTGGCATAAAAACACTGTTAGGAGAGAACAGTAAATGTACTCAGTGTTCTTATTTTTGTTTTTCTATAATATGATAGGCCAGTATATAAAACAAGATCTTATGCTCCATCATTACTTGACATGAGTAGGGAATCTATTGTACAATAGAAATAAGTCTTTTCATTTGCTATATTACACTAGAAGGAAACATGGGAATATAGCAAGTACTTTCTGCTGAATGGCAGGTGGTGGATGAAAAATTAATAGTTTAACTTTGGTGGACAAAGACATGGAAGAGAAGCAAGATCATACTTGAACTCAAAAAGTCATTTTCAGTTCAATTTCTTTCACATAGAAAAGCAATGTTGATATTCAGAATCGGTGTATTTTTCAAAGCATTTGTCCCTATTTCCAGCTCTTTCTTCTAGAGGAAGAAAAGCCCTAAAAAAGGGTCCATGATTTTAAGGGCATGCCTCTTTTTTCTTTTTTTAAAGAGAGAAAAGACCTGAGACAGTCTGGATTATCCAGGCCGCACAGAAAGACCAGATCCAGTCCTTCTAAGTGGACATAAATTGCTTCTTAGGCAGTTCAGCTAGGTGGCAACTAGTTGCCATCCCATTGAAAAGATCTAGATAAAACTGCAGTTTAGTCCTTAGCAAGAGGGCACAGAATCTCCTCAGACTTTACCTCTCATCTGCTTCATACAGAGCCACAAGACATCAGAGATGAAATTGATTCTGGAGGTTATTTAACCACCCCCTGCATATACTGCAGGACACCAGTGATCCACTACGGTCACACGGGCAGCTTCTGGTAAAAGCAGTGACTGACGGGCTCTATCTAGGGTACCTTTATGCACCACAGAGTAGGTGGTACAGGCAGAAATGGTGGCACAGAATGCCCAGCTCAGGGTCAAAAGTGAGGAAGAATAAGAATTTCTGTAGACTTGTTTTTCCCATCCCCTCACTCCATCCAGGACCATGTTAACAGATGACCCTTTAAATGAATCCTTTGTTTTCCCTAAAAAGGACCAACTCTATTTGGCTTCCTGAAATACTTGCTGATGGTTTTCGTTTCAAAGGCTGATAGGGGTGGCTACTAAGTGCTATAGGTAGCTAAGATATTCATTATGGCATACAAACATGTTTTTCTCATTTCCTTTCTCAAAATGTATCTCTGAAGATAAGATGGTATTGCTGTTCCTTCAAAACCATAACTAAAATACACTAACTTTTCTATGTTCTCTGAAAATAGTGCTGGGATGAAAACCAACAGAGGCAGGTGAGGGGCGCTGGTACACATTGCATAGGTCACTGATAATCTAGAAAAGTGGGATTCTGTATAGATAATACAAGTATTTCCCCAACAAGTATTTCCTTCATGTAATTAAGTAGAGTGGAGCTCAAATCTCAAATGCTCTTTGACTGTGAAAACTGCCATGCAGGACAGACAGTTCCTCAACACACAGTCACCTAACCCTTTTCTCCTCCAATCCTATTTCCAATCAGATTTACTTGAGGAGTGTCATTTCCTATACATGGTATTGAACAAGGAAAACTACACCATCTAACCTGTCATACACCTATTGACCAATAGTAGGATCACTTTCAACGGAAACAAGCACAAATAATTACGTTCTTATATGCTAATGACAGTGGTGAGACCAGAAAGTTCTTTATGACAATTTTTCCCCCATGATTAAGAGGGCACTAAACAATAATTGCCTTCAAAGCTGCTGTTAACATGCTCATCCTAATAACTTTACACTCTCAAAGAAATGTAGAAGGATTTAGAAAAGGATTAAGATAATAAAATTCATTATTCTTTTTATTCATATAGATTGAAAGATAAAGATAAGCTGACAAATTATAAAAAATACCTTAATGCAGTTGCTTTTATAGAAGTTCATTGCATTCCTGTTTCTTATTTTAAGGCTTAAAAGTGATATGATACAAAGGTGAGAAGTTACTCTTCCATAACTTATAGTTAAAGCAACATAACTACAGAATTGGAGTTCTTTTTCTCTATTAGCCTATCTGGCTTCATAATCAACATTATTTCATGCCTCATTCCTAGAAGCGAGCATTTCATCTGCTGCATTACATGTGGGGAAATGTGCCTGCCTTGGTCACAGGCATGCGGAGCATATTTTTAACCTAAGTGGAAGTGCAGCACGTTAGCTGATTTGTAACACAGGCACACCTGTCTGAATTCCTGATATATTCAATGTTAAGAAGCACAGATGAAAACAGCAGAATATAAACTTTAAGAAACAGAGGCATGAATACATGGAACGGACTGTCAGCGGTCAGAGGGACCGGAGATAAGGGGGACAGGATGAAAGAAGATGATGAGATTAACCAAAAAAAACCATATCATATGCATTGTCTATGGACATACACAACAGTGTGGAGATGGTGAGAGGGAAGGGGGAGAGGGCTGGGTGGAAGTGGGCAAAGGGAGGGAAAGTGGGGGACATCTGCAATAGTGTCAATAATAAAAATAAATAAAGTTCTTGCGTTAATGTACGGAAAATTAAAATAGGTCCTGAAGAAGAACAGAGATGTGTTTGTGTGTGTCTGCAAATAAATACCCACATTGTATTCAGTACAAATCTGAAAAGCAGCAGTAGACTTAATATAATAGTGCATGGCCTACATTTTAGCTGGCAATTTGGGGGTTTTCTGTTAAAATATTTTTGTATTTTAAGGACATGGAACTTTAAAAATGTGATTGTTAGAGAGCCAGAATGCAAAATAGTGCACATATGTACAGTACAGCTTTAAAAATTTCAAATATTTATAATAGACCATCCAGAAATAAATAAGCCCACACTAAGAATCAATAATTAAGAAAACATTTACAAACCCACAGAAAATATTCTATATATCATCTTATTAAGATCTAATCCTCAAATAATGAAACAAAAGGACTCAAGTAATTCTTTCAAATATTTAAACATTTCTTTAACATATAGCTATTTTAATTGAATATTTAATATATACTCTGCTGCTTCGACTTTATCACATAGGCTGCAATCATATAAAATCAAAGAATAAACAATTCAATATAACATTATGGTAAGATGATGCCAAAGAGTTGCTTTACTTGACCAAAAGGAAAGAATGTAGATGCATTATTACGTGCATTTATTATAATGCCATGTCACTGCAAATTAACATCATATAAATACAAAATAAAATATAGGTTCAAGAATTTGGTGCTTACCATGGGTGATATACTCTGAGAACTGCAGCCACTTCTACCGTGACACGGATGCATGTAATTCTGGTACAGCTGCATGCCATACTGCAGAACAAATGAATAAAAACACATTCCACTGCTTTTACTGCACAGATAAGTCATAACAATTAATACTTTCATTAGTTATACACCATCAAAATAAAAACCAAAAACTTTAAGTGTTCCTTAAAACCAGTAAGTTAACAACAAAATGTTTGTAAGATGAGCATTCAGTTCCTTAAAAGGATGCATTTAAAAACACAGTGTTTTTTTTTGTTTGTTTGTTTTTTTAATATATTTTATTGATTTTTTACAGAGAGGAAGGGAGAGAGATAGAGAGCTAGAAACGTCGATGAGAGAGAAACATCGACCAGCTGCCTCTTGCACACCCCCTAGTGGGGATGTGCCCGCAACCAACGTACATGCCCCTGACCGGAATCGAACCTGGGACTCTTCAGTCCACAGACCGAAGCTCTACCACTGAGCCAAACAGGTTTCGGCATAAAAAAACACACACAAAAAAACAGTGTTTTTTATTTGGAGGCACTCTTTAGTGCAGCTCACCAGTATAGAGATCTGGAACTGACATTTCTAGACATTATTTTTAGCGCCACTAGCACTAAAACTGTTCAGAGGGTTATGTCACTTACTGATAAGAACACGCACTTGGGAAGGATGCCAGGCTTTATGCTACAAAAATTCTGCAAACACATCCTAAGCAAAACCAGGTAAAATTCACGCATCAGTCATCGACAATGTCTCTGATCAATCCATGGCATGGATCACTTAGTCTGATCAATCCATGGCGGGGCTCTGTGTCAAAGGCCTTTGGCACTGCATAATCCTCCGGCAACGGTACTATTAGGACACGGTTTTATGGGTGGCTTTACATTCAGGAAAACCAGCCTGGTGGGGATCAGGATGATTTCAGACAAAGGGTCACAAAATACAATGTAAATGGCAGTATATAAGAACTACAGCGTCTTTACTTTGGGTAATAGCCTCATAAGACTTGGGCTGCCAGGCTGCAACTGAGAAATGGGTTTAAACTATAATACTGGATTATTAGTTTGAGAAACATTAAGTATGTCAACTGCCATGACCAGTCTTATCTTGCAGGGGTCCCTGTCTGAAACTGGAAGATAACCCCCTTAGATATAGGTCAGTTTATTTTAAAAGAAAGAAGGAAGGAAGCAGCCCCTGAGACAGATGGGCTAGTTTTGTTTTGGAGGAGGGGGGCGCTTTACACTCTACAGCTCTCCATTTCATGGAGCTAGGATGAACTCTAAAGTAGGTCCTACATAAAAAAGATGAAAGAGATACCATCGAATCCAATCTTACCCTTGGGGTGAATACCATTTAAACATTCCAACAGAGCTGTTTCTCTACTATAAAGACTATTTCCTTAAAAGCAATTTCAGTGAGGTGGATAGATTTGGTAATTAGACAGAAAACCAGAGTGGAGTGCAGAAAGTCACTGTTTTCAAAATTTTGCTTTCCCATATTCATTTAAAATGATCTGTGTTGACTTCTTTATCCTTTTTTTTTTCCTCTCAAAATCTAAAAATTATTTTTTCTAATTTAAGGTTTGATGGACATGAATGAGACCTAATAAATTTTATTGTAAGTCAACTCTAAACCTACAATAATTTGAAAAAGAAGACAGGGGAGCTTAATTCCTAATCAAGTTTGTTTTGGAGGATATACAATAACTTCCAACCAACGCTTTCATAAGGTACATGCTGCTTGGCCTTTTATTTATCTGCAGTGAAAAGCCCTCTGCCAGCTAATATGACTGTTTTCTTCAAAGATGCATTGTCCCAGGTGCCTGCGGTGTTAGGTAGTTGCTTCAGTGCTGTTGGAGGCCTTTGGTCGGCATTTAACTCTGGCCGAGAAGTAGGGCAGGGGTCACCTTAACACTTCCCTGCCCCTATAGAGGGGCAGGAAAGGAGACAGAATATGTTAGAGTGAAGCCAGCATAGTTTCACTTGAGGGGAAGGGAAGGAGACATGTAACTAGGACACTGTACATGAGCAAATCCCTTGTCTAAGTCTCGAATTTTCTATGATTTTGTACGTAGCTGGAATTTCTCCAAAGAGGACAGGAGTATCTCCCTCTGATGATACACGGGGAGTTTTTAATGTGTGCATGAAAACAAAAGGGAAATAAAATCCTTGGGGAGCCTATCTCTAAAAAAGTAGGATATAATGAAAACAAGAGGGCACTTCCAGTTCATCTCACATACTATAGCTGTTTCTCCCTGCTCCTCCCCACTAAGTACAGCAAGTGCTTGAATAATGTCATTTTATCATAACGTCAAAGAGGGAAAAAAGATGAACTCCTAGTCAGGGCGACTGTGTATGTGGAGTTTGCGTGTTCTCTCCGTGTCTGTGTGGGTTTTCTCTGGGACTACGCTTTCCTCTCACATCCCAACCACGTACAACTGAGGTGAGTCGGCGTGGCCACACTGTCCCAGCCTGAGTGAGTGTGGGTGTGGGGCCTGGGCTGGAAGGGCGTCTTCTCCATGGTTGGTCCCACCTTGGGCCATGAGCTGCCAGGACGGGGTTGGCCACCCTCAACCCTGAACAGATTGGAAAATCGTTACCTCACTTGTTTTTATACACCTTTCTTAACAGTATGGATAGCTCACTTTTATTTCAATGGTTAAATGTTAGAAACATTCTGGGTCTTTATTTGAAAATTTGGTGATGTTTTTGTGACCAGAAATACGCCACAGGAAGTTAACTCCTATTTTTATCCATTAGACTATGGTAAAATGGGTTTCATTACACATCGTTTCTAAAGTCGAAGTTTCCAAGAACCAGTAAAGGTCATTAAGTGAGGACTTACTGTGCCATGATAAACTCTGGAAATAACACAATAGACCCCCAAAGGAGACCATCTAAAGGTACCGCTAACACCAGGCAAGCCCAGGGGCACCAGCCACAGGGATCCAACAGGGACCCTACCACCGGCCAGGGAAACCAGCTAAGTCCTCTAGGAGCGTATCTGTGCTGACAAGCCCAGACTCCTAGCTCTGAATATTTTCAAGTGTAAAACAGATGATATCACTTGCTTGTTTGAAACCCTTCACCAATTTCTTACTGGCCCTAGAATAAAGGGCCTCACTAGCCCAGCCGGTGTGGCTCAATGGTTGAGCATCAACCTATGAATCAGGAGGTCACAGTTCAATTCTCAGTCAGGGCATATGCCCGGGTTGCAGGCTCGATCCCCAGTGTGGGGCCTGCAGGAGGCAGCCGATCAATGATTCTCTCTCATTATCTCTCTCTCCCTCTCCTTTCCTTTCTGAAATTAATCATATATATATGTATATTATTTTTTAAAGGGCCTCACCCAGAAAAGCTTTACCATAATTGAAGCAAATAGGGAAAACCAAGGTGGTAGCAGAATAATGGCCCCATAAGTGCCCACCTCTGAATCTCTGGAACTCATGACTATTAGGCTACATGGAAAATAGGAATTTGGTCGCATATGAAATTCAGGGTGCTAATCAGGTGACCTTGAAATAAGGTGAGTATCCAGGGGTCCTGGTAAGTAGAAGGGGAACCAGAAGAGAGAGGACCGTTGGCATGGTGGTGTGAATAAAGCTCGGTGCACGATGCTGGATTTGGGAGAGTCTGGGTAGCCTCTAAAAGCTGGAAAGGACGGGAAATAGATGCCCTCCCACAGAGAATGCAGCCCTGCTGACACTTCCTTTTTAGGCCAATTAAGACTTCTGCATAGCAGAGGTGTAAGACAATAAATGTGTATTGTTTGAAGCCACAACCTTTGTGGCAAAGTTGTGTTAAATGTACTAGCATATACAATAAATTTGAAAAATAAATGTTTTTTATACATTCTGGAAGACATCGGTTCTGTTTCTCTCTTCCCTACCTACCTTTAAAACATTCTTACTCCTTTCAAAATGCTTACCCATAAGTTATGCTTATGAAAGTAGTGATTTCTACTTAACACAAAGGTAGACATTTTAATAATATATCTATAGTAATCTTTACATAATAATCTGAGATGTACTTAAAATAGAAAGCAGTTTACACAACCCTTAAGTGAAACACGAAACCACTACACTAAACCTATCTAGGTGGGCCCATTTTAAAACATAGCTCACATCGGATGGATGGCCATGTTTTTTAAAATATGCACTAAGTCATGTACAGATGAAGTTTCCATCTGTTCCCAGCTCTCTGTGAAATACTCTTAGACAAAATTAAAATCAGAACATTTCTAAAAATGAAATACTTACTTCACACATAAAAGATAAATATTAGGTTACTCTATTCTACTCTACTCTGCAAATGTTTATCTTTTAGATAAAAATAAAATACACACATCGGAGGGCGGTGATTTCTCTTCTTCCTCCTCACATACCCACACAGACTCACAGTGAATCTCTGCGTTTTGAACGACAGCTATTTCCAAGCCCTGATGGAACTCCCAGCATTTAATAGAAACGCCCAACTGCAGTGAGATTACCTTAAGCAATCGCACCGCCGTCACCCAGCACATCCTACTCTGCTCTTCTTCCGCACAGAGCATTTTCAGGTCTCGGGGCCCTCGCGCTTTGTTAGGCTAGAAGGCCACAGCACATTGTTTATCGTTAATGCATATCTTGAAGGTAACACCTGTTGAAATAAAAGCCACTAAAATTCTCCCATATATGTAAGAGAAAGCTGCCTCTCTCTCTCTTTTTTTTAAGAAATTAAAAAAAGAACAAAACGAAACAAAAAAACCCCAAGCTTACCTAAAAGGCTGAGGCTTGCTTTATTTATCTATCAAAATATTAAGCCTGTACCTTAAAGCAGAATCCATAGTTAGCTGGTGCTCCATGCTTTTTTTTGCCTGCCAGTGACACATAAATATCACTATTGCCAAATTCGCTGAAAAACTGCAAATGCCGTGGTTCCTAAAAAGAGAAAGTGTGTGAGTGTTGACATAGGTATGTATTTTATACCATATCTTTTGTTTTTCTGTTATAGTACACTAGAGACCCTGTGCATGAAATTCACCTGATTGGCCAGTAATCAGGGCCAATCAGGTTCCCTGCCTCCTTGCCTCCTCCTTCCTTCATTCCCTCAGTGTCCCGCCACCATCGCTGGTCACCCACCCACCATGTTCTAATCCACCCCTGGTGGTCAGCGCACATCATAGCGAGTGATCGAACTCCCCTTGTTCTCCTGGTTGAACTACGGAGGGGATATTTGCATATTAGCCTTTTATACATATAGAAAGTTTATACCTTGGCAAGAATTATCCCAAATAATGTCACAAAAACAGAAGGGAAAAAAATAAAAATAAAGCACTCTATCTTTAAATAACCAGAGGTTAGACACAATATCATTTAATTTGAGCAGTGGCAACTTTTCTATTATTTAACTTCCAATATACAAAAAAAAAAAAAAAAAAATAGTATTCCAAAATATTCCCTTTGACTACCATTTAAAGGATTCCAAAGGATAGAAGCAAAAAAAAAAAAAAAAAAAGGCTTTTGAAACTTTTTCTTTCTGAGTTTCAATCACTGTAGTTCACTAAAGGGAATAAGGTTGGTTTAAGCTTCTGCAGCAGTTAGAGAAGAAAAAGGAGCAACAGACAATGATTCCTGCTTCGTTCAGAAATAAGCATTTCTCACGCCTGGGTACTGACTGCCTAACACACCACAGCAAGCAATGAGATAGGAGGCATGACTATCTCCCTTCACTAACAGAAGGAAGCCTGTACCGACGAGCTCAGGGAAATTACCTGGCAGTGGGATGTGTCTGACTTTCAAGGCAAAGTGAAATCGTGAACAGCTATCTCTTCTCTGGAAAATCCATGGGATTTAGAACTGGTCATGGAAATCACTGGGTCATATTATTCTGCAATAGGTTAATAACTTAGAGAAGTGTTTAATTCTGGGGTTGAGTATATAATCAAAACTGACTGAAATACATTTGTTCTTTAAAATCCTGCTGCTGGTAGTGTGGTCCTGGACCACACCAGCATTACCTGAGATTTTATTAGAACGGCAAAATCTCAGGGTCCACCCAGGACCCACTGAATCAAAACCTGCATTTTACCAAGCTCCCAGGCAATTCTTATGCACAGAGATTGAGAAGCAATACTCTAAAAAGAAAAAGAAAAAAAGAAAAAGAAAGAAAGAAAGAAAGAAAGAAAAGGAAGAAAGAAAGAAAGAAAGAAAGAAAGAAAGAAAGAAAGAAAGAAAGAAAGGCAGAAACAGAGCATGCAGCAATTTTAGCAACCCATTCAAATCCTAATCCACAGAAATTTCAGTCATTTACCAGCAGGCTATGCTGTCCCTGATGATTGGCACAGTGAGAATTGCTATGCACGTAACTGTTTCTCTGCATGTTACTATTCTGAGGCATTTATATCTAATGAGTGACTATAGTTCCAACTCCATGGGAAAATAACACAGAAAAGAAAATTGCTAAAATAGACCCAGCTCAGGGCCCATGAAACAAGGGAAGAGAAAGGAGAAAGATACTCTGATTGGCATGGCCTTTAAAGCTTAATTCCTAGAGAGGACTGATTTGTTAGTAAAAAGGGTCTGATTTCTATAAAGGTGAACTAAGACCATCCCTGCCCACTGATATACTATACAAGTCAATGTCACCAAGTCATTCGAATGTGAGAAAAGACAACTTGAGAGACACTGGCAGTCCACACAGTCACAATGACTTTTTTCTGTTGATTTATTTTTTCCATTACTATAAGTATATCAAGGCTTAGGACATTATACGACTACAAGACTGAGTTGGCATGGATAGCAAAAGTTAAGCATGTGCAATGTATACATCAGAGGGTTTGGAGAGGAGAGTAATTTGGTGCTTCCCTATAAAAATAAGTCACAGTCATATTCCAAGGCTTACAGCAGTGGTTATCTAATTCCTACACAGCCTACGTCTTTAGAAAGTAAAAATAAAGTGAAACCCTTTTCACAGAAAAAGGACAGGATATGGTCTCCTTGCCAGGTAGAAATGTCAGTATTATACATTGGATAATATCCATAATTTGTATCAGTCATAATTCTTGAGGCTATCTAATACCTCAAATTTATTTTTTGAGTGAAACTCAAAATCATTTTCACGTATAGGATATGGAACATGAGCTCACTGGCCATAGACTAAAAAGAACATTATGCACTGATGCACAGCAAAGTCAAACACTATGTTTAAAAAGCTACGGTAACCTATGAATAGGGATTTGATGCTTAGGATTTTGCCATGGCAGGGGCAAGACCACTGCGAGGATAAAATTATGAATTTATGAATCCAGGTTAGATCCCATCACCTCCACCCTAAACTACCAAAATTATCATCCAATTAAGATCTGTGCTGCTGCTGCTGCTGCTGCTGCTGCTGCTGCTTCTTCTTCTTCTTCTTCTTCTTCTTCTTCTTCTTCTTCTTCTTCTTCTTCTTCTTCTTCTTCTTCCTCTCTCTCTCTCTTTCTCTCTCTCTCTCTCATCTTTCTCCTCTCTCCATCCCTCCTCCTCCTCACTCTTTCTCTCCTTGATTCTTTTAAACTCACTATGGTCATACTAATCTTACAACTTAATCATTTTACTCTCTTGCTAAAATATTTTCACTGGTTTTCTATACTGAGTTGAATACTAGCACCCCCAAAAAATATGTCCATGTCTTAACCCTCAAGAAACTGTAACTATTTTATATTATTGGTTGAGACGTAAATCCAATGACAAGTATCCTTATGAGACACACAGGGAAAGGGAAGAAGATCCCAGGAAGACAGAGGAAGAGACTTAAGTTAGGCAGTCACAGCAAAGGGGCACCTGGGTCCATGACTAGTCAAGACAGCTAACCCTCCTAAAAACATTAAGGATCAAATAATGATAATGGGAAATACATAATGGATGAACATTCCCAGCATAAAGGAAAAACAGGAATTTAAAGACTGACTGCATATGTTGAGAATCAGGCAAGTTTTATTAGAATATATTTGATTGCACCTTAGAAATATGGCAGACAAATTACTGAACATAAATGGTTATAATACTATTGGAAAACAGCCAGAGGAAAAAGTCTGATTACCCTTAAAGAACCAATAATGACAAAATACAATTAAAATAACTTCTCATGAAAACTCCCCAAAGCAGTTTTTCTTGAAAGATATCGCTGCATGGCATGAAATGTCAACACTTACAAAACACACACCATATGGCATAGTCCACATCGAATACACTGCATAGAAACACAGACCGCACAGTGCCAAGCATTGTGTGAATTGCATGTGTGAGTGATTATGTATGTGGGTATGGACATGTGTGTCTATGCAACTGTAGACATAGATATTATTCAATACTCAAGCACACAAACAAATATATCTATCCCTGATCATAACATAATTTCCTCCAGGAGAGAAAACTAACAGACACAAAGGCATTAAAGAGCTGAGTGTTACTAATGGCATCAATAGCAATCAAAGTTCAGAAGTGGGCAAGATTAGCAGTATATCTGGCATAAAAAGAAAAGGTTGTTGCCGAAACCAGTTTGACTCAGTGGATAGAGCATCAGCCTGCAGACTGAAGGGTCCCGGGTTCGATTCCAGTCAAGGGCATGTATCATGGCTGCGGGCACATCCCTAGTAGGAGGTGTGTAGGAGGCAGCTGATCGATGTTTCTCTCCCATCGATGTTTCTAACTCTCTCTCTCTCTTCCTCTCTGTAAAAAATCGATAAAATATATGTTTTTTTAAAAAAGAAATAAAGAAAAGGTTGTGAATTATATTGGGAATCAAAATCTGCACCACAGGGTAAGGAGGAAAAAAAGTGAATTCATAATGGGAAAGATAAGCAGAAGATGTGGTACTGAAATAAGATCATCTAGATTCCATCAAAGGATGTATCTAGGGGGAAATAAAGCTGCATAGTTAGTTTTCAAACAGATTATAACAAATGTTTGGAATCCGAAAACATTACCAACTCTTGAGATCAAGTAATAAAGAAAACAAAGTAAAACTCATTTTAACTTGCAACATCTATGATTTATATCATCATTTATATTTCCAAGTACCTTTGATGTCCCTTTAGTAGAAAAATATAAACCAGATCTTCTTAGAAGGAAGTAAACCTTTTTCCAAGACTTCTTTCCCTGTTCTTTTACATGTAAGAAGCCATGGATTTCAGGGTATGTGCTTGAACTCAGAAACATCTGAAAAAAGAAATTAGACACTTCCACACTGCTTTTAAATCAATGACATTGTACCTTTATATTAATCATGTTCAGATTTCAAATATGAACTCGTAAAATCTAACCATATCACCTATATACCACCTATATACCATTACAGAAATGACAATACGTACACAATAGGAATTAAATCAATCTTTTAAGCTCCAAGTGAAAATAGGTTTACAAGATATGTTTAGATTCTAAGCTATCAATATTTAGCCAAACATTAAAATTAGATGCTATTTGAATGTCCATATGAAAAATTACACTTCATCTATGGAATTAAGTCCTGACACTTTTCACTCTTTTCTATGATTTTTCCTGAGAAAATATCAATTTCAACTTATGATGGTGTAGGACCACAATCCTGACTTCAGTTATTCAATTATTGAGAAAGTTAAGCCAAGTTCACCTCCTTGATGAGGGTAAAGCAAACTGTATCTCTGTGTCTCTAGGGTTCTCAGTTGTGAGTAGGTATGCCAGGTTACGTTTTCCAAAGAGAACTACAACCATATCTTCCATTCCATGTGTTCTGTGAAGTGACCCAGCCACTGAACCACAAAGAGGTGGAGTCTGTTTCTTCATCCCCTATGAATTTCAGCAATGCTTGTTGGTGACTGCTTTGACCAATAGAATTGGCAAAAGTGACAGTCAGCCCATCCTACTAGTAACGATAGTCCTTAACTAGCCTGATGGCTTCCACTACTTAACTCTTGGAGCTGGCTGTCACAGAAGAAATGTGACCACCCTGAGAAATCCTAGAGGATGAAACACCACGTGGGGAGAGACAGAGAGGCCAAGGAGGACCAGGCACATGTAGTGAAAAGCCAACCTATAAGGGAAACTTCAGCCCCTCCGTGAGTCAACGTGTCAGAAATAACCCACCTGGCCGAAACCGGTTTGGCTCAGTGGATAGAGCGTCGGTCTGCGGACTGAAGGGTCCCAGGTTCGATTCCGGTCACGGGCATGTACCTTGATTGTGGGCACATCCCCAGTAGCGGGTGTGCAAGAGGCAGCTGGTCGATGTTTCTCTCTCATGGATGTTTCTAGCTCTATCCCTCTCCCTTCCTCTTTATGAAAAATCAATAAAATATATATTTTTTTTAAAAAAAAAAAAAAAAAAGAAAGAAAGAAATAACCCACCTAGCTAAATCCTTTCAAATGTCTGACCCACAAAATTGTTGGCAAAATGTGAGTGGGTACTTAGGCCACTAAGGTGTGGAATAGTTTGTTACACAGCAGTAATTAACTGGCACATGTGTTGGTCAGGAAAAAAAAGAGTATGAAAAGGAAGAGCTCTAAGTGGCTGTGCTAAGTAAGTATCATTAATAAAACAATGGAAATGCATTAGCATCTCATTAGAAGAAAATAAAAATGCCTATTAATAAATAAATGCAAAAAAGCTAAAACTTGAAAGTAAGAGAAATTGTTAGCCAAAACAATGAACATTTTAAAAGGCTACTCAGGGAAAGGCTGCTAGTAGATATTTATATTTTTTTAAGTAAATTACTAATTTTTTTAAATTTAATGAGCTGCAGATATTAATTAATTGACATGCAAAACAGGCAAGTACAATTTTTAGTTTGAGTGCTTTCCAAGTTATTAAAGCAAACCAATTAAAATTTTAAAAGGGGATCACAGAGGTCACAGTAGAAAAGGAAAAAACATTTTAAAAACTGGGAACATCGCCTCAGTGGACAGAAGAGGTCAGCGCCAAATGCAAAACCCATCTGATTCCACGGCTTTGGTTTTTCTTGTTTTTATAATTTAACCTTAAAGTAACAGACCTACATTATGGGAGAATTTTGGAGAGGAGGTGGAAGAAAAACTCCAACCCACCACCCTGTCTATCCCACTGGCTGAGAGTTGAGGTGCTGGGCATTGCTGCTACCATTCCCCCTCATATTCTGATGGGGCATCTGTGAAAACCCTGTAGCATGTAAGTAGCTTTAAGAAAGATTTCTTGAGACTAATCATATTTTTAAAATATTTTGAAGGGCAAAATGAAATATAACCTCATAAGAAGCTCACAGAAAATGAATCTGCCATATCCAATATATGTCATTATCAATATGTTTAAAGTAGTATCCATATTGAAAATATTAAAAGTTTTCTTCCTTTAAGATCAGAAAATATTGAGTGGGCTTGGAGATGCTCAGGGCTTAGATTAAACATCACCCATTATAAAGAAATTGCTCAACCTCAACCTGTTAATAACTCCAGAGCCTCTAGAGTAAATTCTACTAATCTATCAACAATAAAATAAAATAACTAAAACCATTATTTTACTATAATGAAAATGACTTGGGAAATTATCACCTAAAGTTACAGTCAGTGTAGAAGAAATCAAGTGCAAACCCTAGGAGATTTTCAATTAAATAACCAGTACTCTTAATTCAGCTAAGATTTCAAGTATTTCTGTCATAGGTATTACAAATGTTAGTGTATGAAGTAGATATATTCTAGATAATTTTTTCTCTTCTATTTAATAGCTAAGTATTTCATTACAAATAGCATTGAGGACATTTATTATAAACCTTAATACTAGATACCTATTAGTAAAATGACTACATTTTACTAGAAATTTTAATTTTTCAAAAGACTAACATAATCTTTGAACACATCACAGAGCAAAACTGCAAGTTTCCTTTCATGATGCATACTTGTTAAATGTTTGAAATTCTTTGATAATTGGCCCAAACTGGGAAGAATAATAAGGAGCCTTTATGGATTTAAAAACTTCTTTTTAAATTTTATCTTATTGTTTAAAATATTACAAATAGTAGTACATATGTCTTTAAGAAATTCTTTACCCAGATTTTGCTCTTTTCTTTTCAGTTTTACCTCCAGCAAAAATTAATCATTCAAGGCATAACATTTCAAATTCTGGACAGTTATAAATATGGACCTAAAAGTTACCCTTTATTATTACTTAAATATTTTAATGAAAATGTATTTTACCTGCAAAATCAGTGCGGGGGATATTTCACCATTGGTTTCCGTTGAAAAAGACACCATATGCTCTGGGAAAAAATACTAACAAAAAGATACAGGTTACATTATCCCCAAACCTGTGCTAAAACAGATTCAATTATGACCATTGTAATCTAAGGCAAAAGTTCTTTATATCAGTGTGCTGAAAACATGAAGTGGTTTTAAAAATGCCAGTCCCTGGACTCTGCCTTCAGGTAGCTTAATGAAATGGTCAGAGTAGGACCCAGAGTAGCAAACATCATCAGATGATGACCATAAAGAGATGTGCGTACCGTACCTCACTTTACACAAAACACTTCCCTCAGGACAGTGCCTGCTCCTGCATCTCTTCCCTGAGTCCTGCAACCACTCTAGCTGGTGCTAAAGGACGAGCATCTCCATTTTAGAAAGTCAAAGCTCATAGAAGTAAAAGATATAGTCAGAGTCACAGCCCACCGTGTAGAAGAGCTAGAGAGCAAAAATCCAGATCTTTCCACTCACTGTTTTTCCAAACTTGTTTAATCATAAAATTCACGTAGAGTAGTTGTTTGATATAGGAATTCCCATGCCTCACTCACTCCTGAAGAGCCTGATTCCATAGTTCTGGATAGTCCTGGATGCTGTGTTTTTAATAAGCACTCCCCAACTCCTCCAGATAATTTTATGATCAGACAAGTTTGGCGAAATATATTCTACACTAGAGACCCAGTGCACAAAATTCATGCATGGGTAGGGTCCTTAGGCCTGATCGGTTGATCAGGGCCTTCCGATTGCCGGCTGGGGCCTTCCTTCTGGCTGCCAGCCAGGCCCTCCTTACCTGGCTGCCAGCTACTGGCCAGGGCCTTCTTTCATTCCACGCCACCCCCTGGTGGTCAGTGCACATCATAGCAAGTGATTGAACTTCCGGTCTCCCGGTTGAACTCTCGAGGGGACACTTTGCATATTAGCCTTTTATATATACAGATTACTTCCTCTAGAGTGGGTTTTTCAACAGTATTCTATTAACATTTGGTCAAATAATACTACGTGGTGGGGGGAGAGGGACCTGCCCTGTGCAATGTGGGATGTTTAGCAGCATTCCTGGCCTCTGCTCACTGTAAGCCCTCCCCACTCTCTTTGGGACAACCATAAACATCACCAGATGTTGTCAAATTACCACCTCTGCTGGGAACCACTGTTATAGGTCTACAAAATGAATGTATAGCCTGTTTACATTTTTTAAAAAATAGATAAAACTTAGAATAAACACCATACCATATTTTTTAAACTATGACTTTTAAATTATTGCTTTTTATAGATTCATAATAAGAAAATAAGTTTCCCTTCAAATTCCAATTCTATTTAATTTTTATTAGAACTCTTATTTTCTTTGTTAAATATCATAATGTTTTTATTAATAGGTTCAAATAAAAAAGAAGTCTTTCAGGGTTTGAAAATATTCTATCAATAGCTATGTTTAGTATCATATATTCCCCATAAAGGATTATTTCAATCCAATTTTCCAAAACCTAGTGTTAAAGTGCTACAGCTGCAGAAAAAACACACACAATTTAAATAATAATCCCAGAGGCTATTCTGACTTCTCCAGATCCTAGTCTTCATTAGAATGTGACATTCATCTATTATCATTTAAAGAGAACTACAATGAAAACAATTGTTCCTAAATAATACACTGATCTTTATTTAATTTCTGCTTTGTGCATTGATTACTGCACTGAAAACAAAATAATTTGCAATAGCAAGATTCATGTCAATCTTTTAAAACTGATTTTAGGGATGAGACACAGGGAGGGAGGGAGAAGGGGAGGGAGGGAGAGAGAGAGAGGGAGGGAGGGAGGGAGGGAGGGAGGGAGGGAGGGAGGGAGAGAGAGGGAGATTTGTTGTTACATTTATTTATGCATTCATTAGTTGATTCTTGGATGTGCCCTGACCAGGGACTGAGCCTTGGCATATTGGGATGATGCTCTAAGCCACATGTGTCAAACACAAGGCCCGCGGGCCAAATCCAGCCCGCCAGGCCTTGCAATGTGGCCCGCACCGCGCTGTCATCACTGCACTCCGCTGTCAGTTTATGACATTGTCAGTTTATGACTGTTCAGTAAACCATTCGGCCCGCGATTTAGGCTGGATTTTAGATTTTGGCCCCTTCTCTGATTGAGTTCGACACCCCTACTAAGCAATTGAACTATCCTATCCTGCCAGGGCCAAATTCATGTCCATCTTAAATTTCTGGTTTAATTTACAACACTTCCAACAATCATCAGTTCATTTTTACTTTAGAAATTATATATTTTAAATTTCCCAAATTCTCTGAAAAGTATTAAACTATATTATTTTGGAACCTGCTTGATAATATATAATAATTTATTCTCTAAATGAAATATATAAATTTTTTTTCTTTAAGAGCAAGAAGAAGAAGCAAGAGTTCTTAAAAACATGTATATAAATTTCTGTGATGATGCTGACTAATCAATGTTAGAGTAAGAAGAAATATGACTGAAATTATAAAGGACCACAATTCTTACCTACAAGTTACCAATTAGGGAATTACATTTTATTTATGGTAACACTTTTATTCACATAAACTAAAATAAAATACAACTAATTTATTTATTTTCCACAACTATTAATGGGGATATCACTTACCATTGGATTTTTAAAAAACTCATATTTGGCATAATTTTTTCTAAAGTATAGCTTATTTTCTTCTTCCATTCCCCAGTTAGATAGCACTTCAACCACCAGCTCATGATCTTCTATTATTCTTTCTGTAAAGAATGTTTTAGTATGTCAATGGATAGATGGATGGATAAATAAAAATATAACTAGGGAGACAAATATACATATGGATATATAGATTGATGCAAATATATAAAATATATTATGTATGTATTTTTACTTAAGATAGAAAATTTCAACTCAATTCTGACATAGATGGATTGATAAAAGTTTCTTCAATTTTGAATTAGTAATAACTGATTTTTATACCAAAGCAGACTGGAACCTGAAGAGAAAAATGACATAAAATATCACAATGTACTTTTTGCTAATTGTGAACCTTCTTTTATTGCTATTTAAATTATAATATAAGTTTGATAACAATTCAGCATTAAGAATATGGGAGTTATTCTTTTTCTCCAACTCCTCATGCTGCCAAAATTAAAATATTTTCCTCCAGGATGAATAATTCAGCCCATGAAAAGAAGAAAATTTTTGACAGATTCAATATGCATTTCAGATACAAAATTTGGATAGTTAAGAAAAATTAAAATAAATACTTTAAAAGGAAAATATTAATGCAAGTGCAAAACATTTTTAAGGAACCTAATTTATTGTGGCACTTTATACTTTCAAACTAATGTTCAAGGAAATACATATTGTATTAACAATGAAGATAATTAGCTAGAATGGGAAGGCACTTAGGAGAAAAGTCACTTAAATGAAATAAGCAATGACAACTTTAAAGCAGTGAACATAAGGTGCAAAATACCTATTTAATAGGAAACTGTGACATTCTTAGCAGCACTATTCATAATAGCCACAAAATGGAAACAGCCCAAATGCTTCTCAACATGAGCATTAACAAATAAAATTATCTAAAGCATCCAGTGGAATATATATTACAGCAATAAGCAGCTATATGGAAAAATTTTACAAGCATAATATTAAATAAAAGATGTCACACACAAAGAATATATACTACCCTGTTTCCCCCGAAAATAAGACAGTGTCTTATATTAATTTTTGCTCCCAAAGATGCGCTAGGTCTTATTTTCAGGGGATGTCTTATTTTTCCATGAAAAAGAATACGGTTCACATTTATTGTTAAATGAAAATGAAGGAAATTTATTACCTGTATACGGTACGATAGTACAGTAGTTGTCAACACAAACCAGACAAACTGTGAATCCTACAGTATCAAGAATTTACTCATTTATTCAATGACAATCATGTCATCATCTTCTGGAACATCATCCTAACAATCCAATTCCTGAATTTCCTCTCTCCCGCCCCGTGCTCACTGCTCACTCTGACCTCCGCTCTGCCTCCACACAGCAGTGACATCAGGACTCCGGGGAAAGTCACTGGTTGCTAGACGCCACTCGGGGTGGCCCTAGCGACCAGTTTAAGGTAAATTAATTTTCATTCTGAGACAGAGCCTAGGGGGGCCATGTTTTGGGGGGGATGCCTTATATTTCACTCAGAAGGAAACCTGTAAGTAGGTCTTATTTTCGGAGGATGTTTTATTTTCAGGGAAACACGGTACATGATTCCACTTACATAAAGTTCGACACAGGTAAAATAAACCTATGGTGTCAGAAATCAAGGTAATGCAGATAGTGGGTGAGTATGTGGGGGCCTGGTGGGAAACACTGAGCATGGGAAATATGCTGTCAATCTGGGTGTGCATACTCAGGTATATGCAATATCTGAGAATTCATTGAGTTGTCCACATATGGTTTGTTCACATTTCTTAAAGCATGTCATACTGCAATAAAATGGTAAAGAAACTGTGAAATTACTGGTGCAAAACAGGAAATAGAGAACAGCCAAGTAAGGAATCTGCTTTTTCTGGGTCCTTTTTGAAAGTATCCGTGTCTCAGAAATTCAACACTCAATAGTGATCTGTAACCTCTAACACCCAAACCCTTGAAAGTAATGTCATACTTAAATAGAAGCTTATTCTTCTGAAAGGAAGTTCCTGCAAGAGTGCTCAATGAATATGGATGAGTTTGAGCTACGTGTGTATCAACACTCAGTTCCTTTCCTAGCTCTGACTGCTCTTTTCCTGTCTCATTGACTAGCTCCTGTAGCTCCTTCTCCATCCTAAGATGCAGTCCTTGGCTCGATTCTTTTCTTTCCCTTTCTCTAAACCAGTGGTCGGCAAACTCATTAGTCAACAGAGCCAAATATCAACAGTACGATTGAAATTTCTTTTGAGAGCCAAATTTTTTAAACTTAAACTTCTTCTAATGCCACTTCTTCAAAATGGACTCGCCCAGGTCATGGTATTTTGTGGAAGAACCACACTCAAGGGGTCAAAGAGCCGCATGTGGCTCTAGAGCTGCAGTTTGCCAACCACAGCTCTAAACTAATTCATGCTCCCCTTTTTAGCCATCACATCTGTCAAGTTTCTTGAAGTGAAATATCCAGCAACAGCTGCTTTCAGTCACACTTCATTCCTAACTGCTAGACTTTCTACCTCCTCAGACACACAGTTTGTATAAAATCAAAGTCAGTAAGGCAAATCCTAAAAATATTAAACAACCGGTGCACAAAATTCACGCACAGTCGGGTCCCAAGGCCTGGCTGGCAATCAGGGCCAAACTGTGGGGTGACAGTGGGGCGACTGGGGCCCCTGCTCACACCCAATTGGCCTGGCGCTGCCTGCTCACCTGCTCCACCATCCCGCTGCGGTCCCATTCTCATGGGGGCCCATTGGGCCTGCAGTGCCTCCACTGCCATCTGCTGCCAGTGCCACGTCACAGATGCCCACCATGTTCTGCACCGCCCCCCTGGTGGTCAGCACACGTCTAACTCTGGTAGGTTGAACTCCCGCCCATGGGGACAATTGGCATATTAGCCTTTTATTGTATAGGATTCCAGCAATTCCCCTGAGTACATAACCAAAAGAAGTGAAAGCACAGACTAGAACAGAGGTCAGCAAACTCATTAGTCAACAGAGCCAAATATCAACAGTACAACGACTAAAATTTCTTTTGAGAGCCTAATTTTTTAAACTTAAACTTCTTCTAATGCCAATTCTTCAAAATAGACTCGCCCAGGCCATGGTATTTTGTAGAAGAGCCACATTCAAGGGGTAAAAGAACCACATGTGGCTCGCGAGCTGCAGTTTGCCGACCACAGGACTAGACCATATGTTCGTACACCAATGTTCATGTAGCATTATTCACAGTAGCCAAAACGTGGGAATATTCTAATATCCACCAACAAATGAATGGGCAAACAAAATACAGACATACAAATGAAAAATTTATCCTTAAAAGGAATTAAATTCTAGCACATACTACAATATGGATGAACCTTAAAGATATTATGCTATATGAAATAAGACAAACACAAAAGAACAGATACTGTTTGATTCCACTTACATGAGGTGGCTAGAATAAACAAAACAAAATACCAGTCTAGATGGCTTACAATGCACTTTCTCTTTACTCTTCTTTAGCCCCATTCAAAAACCAAGCAGATTTTAACCAACTAAGAAATCCTAGTAATTTAAAGTATTATTTAAAACATTTAAATAAAACAAATAATTCTTTAACTACGAGGCTCTTTGTTGCAACATTTTAAAACAATGACATTAGAAACTATCACCCAGAATGAACTCAGATACTTTTTTGAATTACTATTTGAAAAACGACTCCAACTAATTTTCACATGAATTCATCATGATTATTTTAAAAATCTTACTTTTAAAACTTCATAAATCCATCTAAAATATTATTTTAAAATTAAAGTTATTAAAACTTCAAAGACATACCTATATTTTCTAATGTTTCTAATTAAAAAAAGTATTTCTCAGACATTGGAAAGTGAATTACAAGGATCAAATACCACTCCTATGTGGTAAAAGAAAATAGGAGAGAGGCCCTCTTAAATCACTTCAACACAGCAACAGCCAAAAAGGAGGAAAGAAAGTCTCCAAAAGAGAAAAAAAAAATCTATTCTACAACAAAAACACTACATGCAAATAAGACCCGGCATATCAATCTAGATCTGTTTCTGATAGATCGGTGTAGTATTATGGTAACAGAATGAAACTAACAAACAATGATAACTACATATAATTGTTTTCTATTTAATTTTCAGAAACGTTTTCCTTATAAAAAAAAAAAAAAAAAGAAGAAAAGAAAGAAGTTCCTTCTGAAACAGTTCATTTAACTTGAAAGTCCTTTAAAAAAAACCTCAATGGAAAGTGTTCACCTGTGACCCCCTGCTGGATTTCTTCGCTGAATCCGCAGAGAACAGTGTGGGGCTCAAATAGAAACCTGAGTCCCTACGCTTCTCATCACTTGATAAGAGAAGAAACAAGAGTGGCTTTTACCTCTAATTCACCCAGAAAACAATTCTCTGGATACCTTTGTTACAGGAAACTCCAGGAGACAAACGGTCCTTGTACTTCTCTCTGTGCCAGGTAGAAAACTACACACATTTTGTCAATCTTATTTCCAGATAAAAATGAGCAGCCTCTGACCAAGCAAAACAAAAACTGCAGGAGCTAAGGATAAAACAGGGCTCCGTTTCTAAGAGGTTCCTTAACCTAAGAAAACTGCTTAATACCAACAAGATCCCCTGGAAAATTGCCACGCCAGATGCAGCTCCCCAAGTCCAAGGAGAGGGAAGCTTGATACTTCAGCTTGATGGTATATAATTCCTCAGCAAATCGAAATAGTCCTCATATTAACCCAGACTCTGATCACAACTTGTATTCACAGAAAGCCTTCTTTTCCCGCAGTGTTCGCATATACTTGTATATTATCTCGGGCTGACTGCTAATACCTGAAGGGTTAAGAAATGGCTCCTATGAATTCTAAGTCACCTAACGCATGCTTAAAAACTCAGAGTAAATTTCCATGTGGGCCCAGCATGTTGGTCTCTTTTCTAAGTCTCTGCCTTCCGTATACGTTATAATTCACCCTTTGAACTGTTCGATAGAAATACCTTCCAGTTTAGTAGAGCTTAGTTCAAAAGCCATTTATTTGTCCTAAATCCTGGGGTACAAACATCTATGTTTACTCAGAGTTCCAACTCTCATGGAATTACTGTCTCGTTGCAATGATATGAGCGCTATGAAGATCATTATAGCAGCATAGAAGACGGGTAGTTACCCCAACGTGGGACTTCTGGGAGATGTCTAAGTCTTTAAAAATCTCTTCAATCGTTTTTAAAATTGTGTTTATTCCCTTTTCCCTGATTACTACAACAATACATTTCCATTACAGAAAACTTGAAAAACACAAACAGTCATAATCATAATCCATCTGAAACCTTTCAATCAGGAGAAAGCAGTTAACATTTCAGTGTATTTGCATCTTGCTTTTTCTCTGGTAATTATATACACACATATATATAACTGGAAAATGCTGCATACGTGTAAACATATATGTACATACTAGTAAATACATATACAATTCCTACATTTGGTAAAAATATGTACTTTTGTTCAATCATCATCACTATAATTTCATATTAGCCCATATCAATCATCAAAAGAAGAACTCCAAAAAGATAAGCAGAAGCTGCGTGATTTACATTCTATGTGTATACAAAATTTATAACATTCCCCTATTATTATAGCACTAGATTTTATTTTTGAAATTGTGGAATCACGGAGGGAAGGTGGGGACGGTATGTGGATGTAATCAACCAAAGGTTTTATATGCATATATGCACAACCCATGGACACAGACAATAGGGTGCCTAAGGCCTGGGTTGGGTGGGCAGAGGTAGGCTGGAAGGGGTCAATGGGGGAAAGGGAGAGCATATGTAATAATTTCAACAATGAAGAATCATTAAAAATAAACAAATAGATAATCTTTGCTTGAGCAGCCTAATGATATGTATTTCTTGTCCAAATTTCTTATCTCCCATGCCCATCAATAGCATGTACCTTGGAAGCATCACTCCCAGGACGCCGTTCATCATTACTGTTCCTAGTGTTTTCCAAGCCAATCTGATATATGGGGGATTTGCAATTTCCTAAGGGATGTATGAGAAGGGTCAATGCCAACAAGTATCCTGATTGCCTCAAGGAACAGCTTTTGAGCAGCAAATGCCTGTGCCCAAAGTCTGGGCACATGGGAAAAGCAGATGTGTCTTCCTACCCACTGTCTCATGGAAAGGGCCACTCCACTTCAGAAATCCGAGCACAGAATGGCTCCCACTGTTTTCCTCTCTCTCCTCTCTCTAGGTTAGCTATCAGTAAGCTTGGAGAATTGAGGGTTTTCTTCTTACCTTGTACTCTTATGCATTTTTAGGAAAAGGCTAAGGGTTAAACTTTATTGATATCTCTACTTAATAAAATAGTAACATGCTAATTGACCATACTTCACGATGCCCACCAGCCAATCATGAGTGAGTATGCAAATTAATCCAACAAATATGGCGGGTTAATTTGCATATGCAGGTGCTTAGCGGCTGGTGATGGGGTGGGGTACCTGCATCATCACCATGGCGATGACACAGGCATTCCACACCACCCCAGCCACTCCGGGCCTCTGAGCAGCGTGGGAAGGCAGAAAGGCAGCTCCAGGCCAGAGCAGAAAGGTGGCTCCAGAGCGAAGGCAGTGTAGCAGCCAGGGGAACAAAGGCCCATTCTTGCATGAATCTTCATTCATGCATCAGGCCACTAGTTTTTATATAAAATTCCAAGTAATCCTTGGAAGACGAACAGCAATTAGCCAGGTAAAGATGAGTGACAAAGACTTCCTGAGAATTTCAACAGCATGAGCAAGCAAATCAAGGAACAGAAACCATAACATATGCAGGCAACTATAGGCAGTTCTCTAATAAATAAATGGGAGAAGGGAAGGGTGAGACACAAGGCTGGGGACAGAAGGAGCAGCCAGGGCCCTGCAAAGGACCTTGGACCTAATGCAAGGAGAACCAGGCCTTCATGCAGATAGATAACTGGAATAAGCAGAGGCAAGAGGAAGGTCTGTAAAACGGGATAATGGGATACAGACAATGAGATCTGAACTCAGGCAATGGGAGTGAGAAGAAAAACCAGCAGGACCAGGAGGCAGATTTAGTGATGGCACTCTTTGCTAGTTTCACATTCTCTAACCTTATGTGCTATCAGGACACCGTGTCTCCCAGAGCTTGGGTCAGGGCTCTGGAAGTCTCCGTAGGGAGGGAGGCTCAGTGCCACATGTCCTGAAGGCCTCACAGGTACTTCAGCTGGTGATGGGGGTAGTCACAGCCTGATGGCTGGTAGATTCCACACAGCACAGAAAGGACAACTGCATAGCAGCTCCACACCACAGAACAGAACACTTGAGCTGCTCTTTGTAAGAAAGAAAGAAGTGAAGGAGCAGCTTCAAAGCAGGTGGCTGTGCAGAGTTCCCTCGCCGCCACTGTGCAACGCTTCTGTCTTAAAGAGACCACGTGGGGCTAGCTGCACATATAAAAATGGTATCATTAAAAGCCTCCAGTCATTCATTTTGCTTATTAAAGCCACTCCACGATGAAATTCATAATGGAAATCTTAGCTGTCCCTAGCAAGGACACTGAAATACAATTAATTTTTCTTCCCAAGGAGTCTAGAGGTATGCGCTTGAGGTATTGTGTTAATTGCCACTGCTTCATACCATGGCTTCAATTAGGAATCAGAACGGGAGCAACACAAACATGGACCCCATTAAGTTCCTGAGGACTGAAAACTGGAGTTTTCCTCCCCACCATCCTCTTAACAATGATTGTAAAAGCTGGGCACTCCATCTGGGGGACTACGGTGACACCCAGTGGCTGTGAAGGAAAACACACCAGTTACAAAACGTGGTTATTACAGGAGAAGGGGAAATATTCGTCGATATGCTGATATTTTAAATTCAATGCCTCTGAAAACGTGTAGACAGCCACAGACTCATCAGAGCATGATCCAAAATCAGGCACATCGGCAATGCATAACAAAATCAGGATGTTTCGCTGCCTTTGATGATTTAGTCTGCCTATTAAAATTCTCAGCTGTATTTATTCGCAATTATGAGCAGAGGCTGTGAACTATTGATATTGTAGTCAAAGCTACAAATAGCATATCACCATTCATGTTGTGTATAAATTCATGGACAAGTCATTTCCAAGGTGCTCCTCTGACCCAGTCAAAATAAATAGCTGATATCAAGTGAACCAAGTTGGATCACTTTGATCTCAATAGTTTCTTTTTTTTATATATGTAAATCTTTATTGTTGAAAGTATTTCATATGCCCCCTTTTCCCCCCCATTGATTCCCTCCAGCCACCCCCTCCCCAGGCCTTCCACATCCTATTGTCTGTGACCATGGGTTATGCATATATACATAAAAGGTTTTGATTACCTCCTACCCACCTACCCTCTCCCACTTCACCTGAACTCTGTTCCATGCTCCCATATCTCTGGATCCACTCTATTTCATCAGTTTATTTTGTTACTTAGATTCCACATATGAGTGTGATCATGTGATACTTGTCTTTCTCTGGCTGACTTATTTCACTTAGCATGATACTCTGCAGGTCCCTCCATGTTGTCTCAAAGGGTAAGAGATTCTTCTTTTTTACTGCTGCATAGTATTCCATGGTATAAATGTACCGCAGCTTTTTTATCCACTCATCTGCTGCTGTGCACTTGGGCTATTTCCAGATCTTAGCTATTGTAAATCATACTGCTGTGAACAAAGGGGTGCATACATTCTTCCTGATTGGTGCTTCAAGTTTGATCCCAATAGTTTCACTACTGCCTCTGTAAGGAAGACTTATCTGAAAATGTTCTGAGGGTTCAAAATTTCACATTTTCTACTTATATTTCTAGCAGTCATGAGAGACACAGATGGAGAGTCCCACAGAGACAGACTCACCATGGAGTCCCAGGAACATTTGCCTGGCCCTTTGGGGTGAGAAGAAACCAGCGTGCTTCCATAGAAAACACATACACTTTAGAATCTGACAGAACTTAGATTTCTATCATATTTGACTCCAGGCAAGGTATTTCATCACTCAGTCATTGTATTCTATAAGCAAAATGGGGACAATGAATATTAAAAAAAACAAAACAAAAATAACATATGTTGCAGGGTTGCTATGAGGTGGAGTATTAGCACCATCTATCAAGATCAATGTGGAAGATGCCCATTAATGGTGGCTATCACACATATACATTCATATTAAAAATACTAAGAAGATTGAAGTTTTCTTTGCCACAGAAAAGACTCTGAACACAGACTTTAGAATCCATAAATATACTATATTTTGAATGTCTTTCTAGCTTTAATAATTCGAAATGCGCTTTAAGGGATCAGAAGCAACATTTACTAGCAATACAGAATGTTTCTGAAACTTTCCCAAGCTTATCTCTGACATTGAAGTGAACTTAAGTGCAGAAAACCCTCAACACTCCTCTGTCCCATAAGTCGAAATGTTCTTGCCCATAAGGCTTCAGGACCTTGCAAACACTATACCCCATAAGTGTGCCAATCGCCGTGCAAAGATGGCACAGCAGTGCCTGCACAACTAGCAGAAATGAGAGATGGGCACAAAGACCAAGCCAGGAAGCCATAGGGAGTTAGATGTAAAGACAAAACTAAGTTGCTCAGTCTCCAAAAGGCCAAAACTTGTCTTCTGGCCTCCTTAGCAGTATACTGTAAAAACCAAATCAGATCATACTGCTCTCTGACTCAAACTTCCAATTTATTCCTCTCACTCAGTGCAAGTCCCCTCCATGCCCTATGAGACCTCAATGAACTGACGTGCTCCATGGCAGCTCCATGAACTCCTCCCCTTACTTCCCAAATCCCTGACTCTACTCCAGACACACCCACCACTTGGTGGCTTCCTGCACACAAGCACATTGTCTAATCCAGGCCTTTCTACTTGCTGATCCCTCTGTCTAGAAATATCTTCTTCCATTCACTGCAAGGCCAGCTGCTGTCTGCTTCAGGTCTCTGCTCAAATGTCTCATTGTCAGAGAGGCTCTCCCTGGTGCCTCTGTTTAAAATGCTTCTCGTCCTTCCCTACTCCCCTCCCACTCTGTCCCTCTCCCCTGCCTTCCAGCACTCATCATCACCTAAGGCCCTGGTTGGCACATGCAGCTCTTGGCCCCTTGAGTGTGGCTCTTCCAGATAATACCACAGCCTGTCGAGTTTATTTTGAAGAAGTGGCATTAGAAGAAGTTTAAGTTTTAAAAATTTGGCTCTCAAAAGAAATTTCAATCGTTGTACTGTTGATATTTGACTCTGTTGACTAATGAGTTTGCTGACCACTGACCTAAGGGACTACACATTTTAGTCATCTTTCTCTCTGTGTTCAAATGCAAACTCTCAAAAGCTGTGCTTTTTGCCTTTTTTTTTTTTTTTTTTTTTTTTTTTTTTTTTTTTTATGTCGCCAGGATCCACACACAGAATGTGTTTGGTACAAAACAGGAAATAGATATTTGCTAAATTCTCTGAGGAAGGCAATAGGGGAAGCGAAATCAGGGAGAGTTCCTAGGTTTTCTTAAAATCTATAAAGTGGGGGTGGAGGAGGGGGGATTAAAATACCCAGAATGTTTTTGTAGTACACCCATACACAAAAAGAAGTAATCTACTAAAGTGAATACACAGTATAATTAGAGATAATGCTAAAACTATCAACATCATCTCAATGTTGTAAAATTATGGATAATATTGCTTCTTTCTTGACATTGTTATCTCTCATGTACTTACAATGAGCTGAATTATTTTTGTATTGAAAAAACATATATATTTTTTTAGATAACAGATACCACCCCTCTCTTTTGGAATTCTATTTATTGAAAATTCGTTGTGTCAATCACAAAGATATCAAGGGTGTCTTCTCAACAATATACAGAGCTGACAAGCTAGTCATCAAAATGTTGGCAAATCATTTGTCTTTAGTTCTTTATATCAATAGCACTCACAGCAGATTAATGGTGATGGTGCCTGTGCTTCATTCTGATATGAAAAGCATCTGCGTTTCATATCCCCTTTAAGTAGGAAAAACCTGTTCTAGTTCTTTGCATTAATTTGAATATGTAAATGAAGAAAAAGTTACTTAATATCACTATTAGATTGAATGGATATTACAAGAGTATTTAGAATCTACAGACACACATGCGCAAATTAAATGTGTGTAAATTTTATGCTGAGGAAGGCCAGCCGTGGTTATGCTGCTATATTGTTAGATGAAGAAATGGAAGCTGGTAAATCAATTACACATTAGCATTTGGGTAGCATTAATATCTATATTTTTTTTTTTTACTGTTGTAAAGTATAATTGGCGTAAAAAACAAAAAGAATACAAGGAAGCTCTAGAATTAAATTTTTTTCTCATGAACTTTGGTCGAATGCGTGGTTGATGAAGGCATGAGACAATATTCTCACACCTTTGATTTTATTTCAGTAGTTTCTGGAAAATATAGTAATGGAGAAATTTATTTCAATTTGATACCTACAAATCTAATTTAGTATATAGCTTGAATTACTTCTCAGTGTTCCATTTTAAGCCTCTACATTTAAACACTGGTGCATGTTATTCCCTAATATAACTTGCATTGGTCTCAGTGAAAACTGCTGATTTACAGTATAGATTTTTATTACTTCAAGCTATTTGTTAAGGATACATTTTAGTGATTATACAAAAAAAAAAAGTGTTTTAAAGTCTCACCAAAAGAAAAATGTAAGAGTCTAAAATACTGCAATTATATATTATTCTAATTAAGAGCTATGTTCTGACAAGCATAAGTAAGTGAAACGGTTTGGAAGATGGCAGGTAATAGTTAAGAGTTAACACCCTGTTTCTAGAAGATGAATTATCATGAATAGAATTAAATTAGTCACAAGTGGCAATGAAGAAAGTACAGGTGGAGCTTTTTCTGCCCAGGGAAGGTGAGACTACATGGCAGAGCCAATGTAGCATATGCCTTCAGAATTCAGGTGTGGTTGGCAGGGGCATGCTCAGCTGTCAAGATCAGCTGACATACTGTAGCTCATAGACCATCAGCTGTGACTGGGGTGGGGGGAGGGGGGAGAATGAGCTGGGGTTCAGAATCACTGTGGACACTGTCTGACTACCACCAGCTTCTTTCCCACACGCTTCCCTCTGTCCTCTCCCCGAGATTCTGGCATGTCCTTAGACAACAGTCTTCAAACAGGAAGTCCACAAACACTTTCTGAAAGGTCCAGGCAATGCAAGGAGTTTTAGAGGAACCACTTTCCAGCATATTTAAAAAGCAGAACCTGCCTTGTCTGCCAGCATCATCTTAACTCCATTTCATCAAAGGTAAGCCTCTCATCTAAACTGAACCTTACTTTGGCTATTGCTCTGGGTAAACACCCACTATGCATCAAACAAAGGCAACACTTTTTATATTGGTAGCTAGCTTTGCAAGAAAATGAATGACTAATGACTAAGGTATACAACTCTCAATTCTTTAAACCACATGTGTCAAACACAAGGCCCGCGGGCCAAATCCAGCCCGCCAGGCCTTGCAATGTGGCCCGCACCGCGCTATCATCACTGCACTCCGCTGTCAGTTTATGACATTGTCAGTTTATGACTGTTCAGTAAACCATTCGGCCCACGATTTAGGCTGGATTTTAGATTTTGGCCTCTTCTCTGATTGAGTTCGACACCCCTACAAGTTTAAACAAATGGAAGAAAATAATGTAGCTGTCACTTTAAAATCATTTCGATGATTTATCAGTAAAATTTTTGACATATAATGCAAAGTAGTTTATGTCTAATTCCACCCCCCTCTATGTGTGTGTCAGTGTGTATTGTGTGTGTGTGTATATAAAATCTCCACACCTTAATCCCTGGAACCTATGAATGTTATTAAAAGAAGGAGTTTGCAGCTATGATTGTGTTAAGGCACTTGCAATGAGGACATTCTCCTGGATTATTTGGGTAGACCCTAAATGCTACTGTTCTACGGCAGAGAGACAAAGGGAGATCTGAAAGACAGAAGAGGAGACAGTAACATGGTGATGACAGAGTTGGCGACCTAAGTGATGCAGACATAAGCCAGGGACTGGCAGCTCCCCCAGAAGCTGGAAGAAGCAAGGGACAGATTCTCTGCTGAAGCCTGCAGGGGAAGTGCCTCCCTAGCAATACCTTCCTTTCAGCGCAAGAATCAGCAATACTGACTTCAGACTCCTGGACTCCAGACTGCTAGAGAATAAGTACTTGGTTGTTCTAAGCCATCTAGTTTGTAGTAATTTGTTATAGTGACCACAGGAAATTAATGCAGAATTCAAAGCATTGAACAGCATTGCCATAACTTTTTCCTTTCTCATCTACTTATTATGGGAACATGTTATTTAACACGGATAAATGCAAAAATAAGAAAGGGGAGACAAAAAAGGGGGAGACAAAATTGTTGCCAATCCTGTCTCACTCTAGCAGAAGGAGGAAAAAATTTATAACTCATTAAAAGATTTGGAAAAATAAACAAAAACCCTCTATAAATCACAATACAACAACGCATTTTAAATGCAAAATTTAAAAAAAAATTAAGGTTACTTATTATGTTTATGATTTTAAAATGTGAAGGAGTTACTTATTTCCTCAAGAAAAGTTTAGGGTGTATGCTCCCATAAAAAGAACCACCACTGTGGATACTCCCCATATCTGTCCTATAATCAATTCAAAAAATAATCCAAACAACAGTTTATTTATTAACTTCTTTAAAAGTGTTAATTGTGCTACTAAAAATTATTATGAAATATATCCTTCCAGCAATTTAGACTCAAGGTTCTAGCTCTAAAATTCCCATAAATCATTATTTAAAAAACAAGGGTGGTAAATGTGTAATACTATTACCTTCATTTCCATCTTTCAACTGCCAATACCAAAAATAATAAAGAATTATTCATTATTTTCTTTTATTTTTCTATATCTGAAGAAAATTTTTGCCATATGATCTAAACTATACCGAACAGAAAAGCAATGATGTGACCATGATTCTGTATCCTTACCTAGACCTAGGGGAGTCAGATGCTCAAAAAGGGTCCAGCAGTGGTCATCAACGTAATGACACTTCAGGATCAACAGCTGGCACACATCTCGGGCAGTGATGTCACTGGGTACCTCTAAGGCCCTGCTGGTTTCATCTTCACTGTAGATTTTAATTACCTGTGTAGGTAGAAATAAGAAAATAGCTAAAATATTACATTAGAAACATTATAGAAAGTCATCAAACTTATTGGTAGAGCTGTTTACAAATTATACAGTTTGCTCAACATCTAATTTATTTATACATTAAGTGAATGATTACTTATCCCAAGACTTGTTTATAACATGTGTCAAATCACTTTATCCAACAATTTCCACTCTTTTCTCCCATGTCTAAACCAGAGGCCAAAGACCATTTAAAGCCATTAGCCACTATTTTTTATATAATGTTATATGTTAATTAAATTAATTATAAGAAGATGTCCTTTCTCTACCACTCTGGTCTATTCCAAAGTTCTGTATCTCTTATCAATATTTTAAATTTTCTATGTCATATTTAAATCATGTAAATAATTCAAGAAACATGGATTTCTTCCCAGATATACTCTAACAATAAAAGCAGTAAAAAAAAATCAGACTTTTTGAAAAGACTTGTTTATTTCAGGTATGGAATTTTTGCCAAAAACTTGCTAGAAGTTCACTAAATCCTTTTTCTTTTCTCCCTTGCAATTAATTGTGGCCATGGGACTGTAGATGGAGCATAAGCCCATTCCATTTTTCACTTCTCGTAAATTTTTCTCAATGATCAACTCATATGTAATTTTTCATACTAATAATCCCAGGTCAGAATTGGCTCGATATTGCCAATTATTAGTGGGCAGTTCTGAGTTTTAGTCAGATATGATTGTCTGAGCTTTCATTTCAGTTTACTTATTTTGTAGTTAATACACGTGGGTCCCTAAGATCCCAGGATCTATTTGGAATCTCAGTGTCTCCCATGATTGCATCTGAGTAAGCCATTGCTCTTAAGAGTGCACCCTCAGTTTCTGTATCTGCGCTAGAGACAGCAGCCTGTGGGTGGGCCTCTAAAGGATGCTTTCTATATCCATGCTGATAATGACTGGACCGAGCACTGGAGGCTGCTCCCGCCAAAAGCAATGTGAAGATGACCACTCCGGAGAGGACAAGCGGATCCAAGCCTGGGCTGCTCCATCATGGAGGCAAAGGTGAGCCATGGTTTCAGTTCCCTCAGAGACCACCTGCACATTCCACACCAGGAAATTGGGGGGCTAGGAATGACCTGGTGGCTGCTAAAAGGGTTCCCTGCCCTTCCTGACTCTGCCTTGTTTTCTTACAGTAAACAGGAGCATGACTCTTATTTTTCATGCTCTATCTTTTATGTCAGAGGGCCTAAGTAAATGAAACATTGAAAACATTCTGAAGCCTACGCCAAATTCATGAAGAGGGAAGGACAGAGCAAGAGGTTAAAATGGGAAAATGAAAAAGATTTCCAACCAACCCAGAAAGCCAGTATTTTCTTCAAACCATGCTGGTACAAATTTGAACAAAATAAGTTGCCAAGAATCAAGACACATAAATTTAGAAGAGCGAGGCCAACTTAAATGTCTGGAATAGGAACAAGTACTCATTTTAAATAAATAACACCTGCTGAGAGCAAAATGTAATACTTTTCAAACCCGTACTTTTCAAAAAATCCTACTTAATTCTGACATTTATCCAAAATATACATTCATCTGAGAATAATAAAATTGTATTTTGGTTAAAAAAGAAATATATATATATAATACTTTCAACAATAAAGAATTTTAATAAAAAATAAAAAGTTATATTTTGGCTGATTTTCCATGGTAGTAAGTCCCTGTCATCTCTTAGATCTTTTTGGTAATTTTGAAAAATCCCTTTCACTACCAATGGAATGCCTTTGTTAAAAGTCTCACTTTATTCCTATTTATTTCTCCTTAAAGGTTATGAAAAAGAGAAAGTTAATCCAAGCCTTAACTCTCTAACAGAGTTTAATGTGCCTCTTGCCAAAAGTATCACTTTGCTAAAACTTCCTATGTGAGAAAAAATTCAAGTCACCAGAAAGGCTACAAGACTTAAATAGCTTTTAAAACTAAGTTAAAAGCTTTTGTGATCATGTAAAAACCAAATAACAGGGCTGTTCTTAAGAATCGCTATCACAAAGTACCTGTCTCCTGAGTTCTTTATAAAGAACAGAGAGTGGGAGATCATATCATCATGCTATTTAACAAAGGGATATTATACATTTCCAGTTCAGTAGCCCCAATTCCCAGCTTACTTTATACAGTAAAAAACAGGGTGAGAAGAATATTAATCATATCAATTTACCCACAAGATCATTTGAAACTGTATACCGGCAGGAAGAAATACTGCCTAGACCCTGAAGAAAAAGAAATACTCCCTTTGTTTCATCGGTGGACAAACACTTGGCTAGCAAAAGAGACATGTACTGATAAGGTCTGTCTACAACATCCCACCAGCGTAAACAGAGCACCCAAGGACAGCCAGCCGTGTAGACATACAGGCTGTGTTCTGGAAGCCCTTGCGTGTCGCTGCAATCCTGGCTATCAGAGCAACCTTGGCCTTTGGAGTGGTTTACAGATTAAAAAACTGCTCTGGAAGCACATGGCACAGAGCAAGGAGAAGGTAATACACAGACAGAGTAGCCGCTGCAGGGGGTGTGCTGGAATGAGGGCAGAGCAGACCTCTGTCTTGGCTGACATCCTTATCAAGGCAGTTGATACACTTTCTACCCCAACTCCCCTACACTGCCCTCCTTAAAAATTAAGTGGAGGCAAGAGATAAAAGAGTAACATAACCCAAACAGTAGACACAACAACGTTCAAATATAGACACAGCAAGACACGGTTAACTTTTCAGGTTAACTTTTCAGGAAAAGTCTCGAGGCCTCTGAAGTCTTGAGACTAAAAGACAGAGAATATTTGAAAAATAAGACAAAGGCCATTTCTGAAAAAAATCAAGAGATCTAGTTTGAAAGTCAATTCAAAATATATCAAAATTGCCCCCAAAGCACACCAAGTATTTAACTCTACACTCACCGGAAATTCTGGTTCTCAGAACAGACTGTATGAAATGCCTTAGGAAAGCCCTGGGCGAGGGCTAAACAGTCAGCCTTTCCCCTCCTCCCTGCAGACCCCAGGACTGTGATGGCAGGGAGAGCCACGTCCTTTTCCAACCTGACCCATGCAAGGGTATTTAAAAGGTATTTAGGGTTTTCATCTGGTCATTTGGCAATGCCATCAAGCAGAAAGGGGCACTGGATCCAAAGGTAAGTATCTAGCTACTGGATAGCTTCCCCCTTTTATCCAGAGAAGGGAGGAGAGAAGAGGTATAATCATTCAGTAGCGGGGGAAAAAAAGCTAGGGGAAAAAAACTCATATACAAGGACAACAGTATGGTGGTTAGCAGAGGGAAGAGGGGTAGGAAAGGATAAAGGAGGTAAAATATATGATGATGGAAGATTTGATTTTGGGTGGTGGGAATACAATGCAATATATAGATGATGTATAATAGAATTAACTGTGTACTTGAAACATATAATTTTATTAACCAATGTCACCTTAATAAATTTATTTTTAAAAAGCATTGATTAAACAAATATATGAAAGAAGAAAGAAGGAAGGAAGGAAGAAAGAGGCTACTGAAACAAGATTACCTTCTGGTCAAAGTTTCAATTTTAAGGTCACAAATTTATTTTTCACATTAACTACATTCAAGTACCACATTTAACTCTTGTTATTTATTATTTAACTTAAAATAATTTAAACACCATATTTAATACCAAGATCTTATCGTGATGAAAAGTATATATAACTTTTACACAGAAAAAAAATCATTCATTTATTATATCTATTAATTACACACACATATCTATTATTTATAGATAATAGAAAATAAGGAACAAGGACCACAGAAACTTGCTCTCAACTATATCCCAAAATAGAGCTTATTTGTACAGCTCTTTAAAAGTTTACCTTTTAATGCTTATTTTGTTTTTTTCTCTATTATTTTAATATAAATGCAACTGTGCCATGTCATATGAAATATTTTTACATCGAGGTCAGGGTAGCCCTGGGTTTTTACATTCTTTTAAATACGGAACGCAGAGTCCTAAGATAAGAGAAAACATCTCAGATATTCTGAATTAAGCAACTTATTGTGTTCCCTTGAAGAGAATGGAAAATAACATAGTCATCAGTACTTATTCCAAATCTCTAACAGAATGTTGTGTTTTTTAAGAAAGAGTTTTCCAAAAGACCCTAAAATCTCAAGAAAAGTTGTTGTTTCCTACTACCATCCTGAATTAGTTTGCTAGCTGCCAAGTACTTATCTAGAGTAAAACAGTATATAGGTTAGAGAAATCAAGTAGTAAGGAGCCTTAAGTTCTTTCTAACAAGAGATATTCAACAATGCACTTTATTTCACCATGAGCAGTACATGTCCAATTAGTTATATTAACTCAAAACATATCATCAATATAAATAATACATACATTGATTGACACAGACAGGTCCATTCCATACCCCCGTGGCCCCTTTCAACGTTATTCCCTAGGATCCTTTCTCATTCTCGATCTCTAACCATACTTTTTCTCAAGTTTCTTGAAATAGCCATGCTCTTCGCTATCACAGGACATTTGCACAGACTGTTTCTGCTGCCTGGAACCTCTCTCCACCTTCTGCTGGAACACCGCTTCTTCACTTTCTCTACACAACCCCACTCAGAGAAACCATTATTTCTGCCGGAAAGCTCTCAGTGACTCTCCTAGTTTAGGTCCAGGCCCTTTGCTACACATATGCAGGTGTGCGACTCTGTAATTATGATGCACCAACCTCAGGAGGCTGCATGATTGCAGGGATGATGTTTGCTTCCCATTATATCCCCAGCAGTTAGCACAGCTCTGGGCACATAGTGCACAAACAAACATGTTATTTTAGTGATGAGTGAAACCATCATGTGTAGCCCTGTAGAAACAACATTAGGGATTTCAAAATAGCAGCTTTAAAACTTCACAAGGTCTGAAAACTTCTAAATATGTTTTCTTATTGATTCCAGAGAGGTAGGGAGATGGAGAGAGAGATAGAAGCATCAATGATGAGAGAGAACCATTGATCTACTGCCTTCTGCATATCCCCTTTGGAGATCAAACCCACAACCGGGCATATGCTCTTGGCAAAAATCGAACCAGGATCCTTCAGTCCACAGGCTGATGTTCTATCCACTGAGCCAAACTGGATAAGGCAAGGTCTGGAAACTAAAGAAGGGCAGAAACATATGGACCAAACAGAAAAGACAGGGAAGGTTTCATGAAATGTGTGAAGTAAACAAAGGTGGGCCAGGTGACTTCGATGGTCCATTTCAAACCTGGGAATCTGTGAAAATGCAAAAAGAGAAGGTAGGGGGATATCTAAGAGGGACAAATATTATAAGCAAAGATACTGAGGATTGAAAGAGCAAAAATATGTAGAGAACAGTAAACAGAGCACTATGCCAAGATCAGAGGGACCGAGTCATGAGGACCAGCTGAGCAATCACAGATGCCTATGGAAGGAGCATCTTTAAAGGGCCAGCACTGCTGAACACGGGTTTCCATCAGTGCCAACTAGAGCGGGGGCCACCACAATAAGGGATCATTTTTTAGATACATAAATGACAGAGTACCCTTTTTCAATGAATGAAAACATAGAATTACATATAACATGTTACGTGCCCAGTCAGTCACTGGTGAATGACACTATACTTTCCACCTGGAAGACAAAACAGGCTGGGTGCTTATGGTGTTACATGATAGCTTTACAAGCATATGATCACAAAGAAGTTAAAAAAAAAAAAATATCAATAACCACATGATGATTTAATCATTTAGGAAGCAGTCTAACTACAAGCAACAGAAAAGCTACCCTACAAAATTTAGGTCTCATATTGTTTTTTCTCACATTTGAAACCAGAGGCAGGCAGTTTGGGGTTTTGGTGATGCGGTTTCATCAAAAGTCACCACTGGCCCAGGCTCTTCCTATTAGTCTGCAATCCTCAAGGTCTCACCAGATGAATCAGCCCCATGCCTCCTCTGCAAACACTGAATTGCGTACATTCCCATGTTACCACATTTCAACAGGAAAATCACAGGGCATGACTGGGTGAAGAGAGGAACTAATTCAGGGTGAAAGGACCTGGGTTATTGTGGCCCATATAGACCTTATAGGAGCCTTTTTGGGTATGAATCCGTGTCCCGGCCAGCATCAGGCCAGGCCAAAGAGGACCAGGCCTCACTACTGGAAATGCCACACTTGGCAGGGCAGAGGCCTTAGCATGGCCACACCTGGCCGCTTGGACCAGTGACACTGCCAAATCATGCCACAGCGAGGCTTTCAACCAGGAGAAGGACCGTCTGCAGGGACAGGGAGGCCCAGAAAGTTCCTCAGAGCCCCTCTGCTCTACTCTACTCCCTTACTCTGCTCTTTACTTTTCTGCAATCCTTACCTCAGGCCAAGAGCCTTGCAGACTGTCCCTTCCCTGGGCCTCCTTTCTCCCTAGAGGGGATGAGATGTTACAAAGAGAAATTGGAAGCTCTTTCAGTTTGCTCTGCTATGTGGTCAAGAAAAACAAAAAGAAAGTAATAAAAACACACACCACACAGCTCCAATTTCATCATGAAAGAAGTCAAATTAAAAACTAAGTCCAGAAATATCCTAAACCATGGATGTAGAGGTACACACACATAAACATATGAATATATAAATGCTATCCTAGATCCTAAATCCAACATGAATAATAAAGGGGGTCAGATGACAAATCCCACCTGAAAGCGTCCAATGACTCCATCAAAGGAGTGCTCTCTGAGGCCTGGTGTTCTTGAAACACATTCAATTCCCGAGAAGATGCCAGTGCTGACTAATCCATCTCAAAGTGAAAAGACCTTCACAAGTGTTAATGCGTATTCATATTAAAGCAAAAACCCACTGGTCATGCTTATGTTGGACGCAGTCTTACCCCAGTGTCTCATTTCACCTTTTAAGCAATCATTTCTTCCCAGAATAACTACCAGACATGTCTCAGCAGAAAAGTTAAAAACCATCTCACATGGTGAGAAAGACAAGTTGAAGAGGAGAGGATGAGTGTTTAGAAGACAGAGGGAATAGCACAAGGAGCACAAGGGGAGAAAAGAGACTGATTGGAAGCCAGGACACATCACACTGTTCAATTCTTGAGCTGGCTGGCATCAGCTGAAGCACTATTAAGAACTACCTTATCTTACGGATTCCTATAAGCACATTTTCTCACAGTTAACCTCCCTGAAACTTAGATGTAATTTACCATCAATGGTTTGTCATAATTTAATTAGAAGCATATAAAATAATGGTGCATCTTATAATTTAAATTTTCACCAAATCAATGAGTCAGGCAGTTCTCAGTCTTTCTGGGACATGTGAGGGTATTATCTTACAAACTTATAATAGCAAACAAAATATCACTTTCTAAACCTAACATTCCCATGCTGTGACAGCATGAGGAACAAATGCTTTGTATACATTTTTGTAATTTACCTTTGCTTCATTTTTCTAGATATTTACTTTATGCCAGTGTAAAACACGGGTAGCACATATTCCTGTGAAAGAAATGGAATCAATGCTATTAGAATCTTACAATGTGATCATTAGAAGGGCTGTTGGAGAACATCCACTAAAATCCTCTCATTTTTCCAGTGAAGAAGCTGAGGCTGGGGAGGGTGTGACTTGCCCAGGATCCCAGCTGGTCCCTGGCAGAGCCAGCATGGAACCTGTCCCTGGGCTCCTACCTGATCCTCCGCTGTCCTCATCCAAGGTGCATGCTCCTTTAAGCTGCCACTTCTACAGAACATCATGGATGCAAGTGTTAGAAAACTGAACACCAGAACATAAAAATGCTTTTGCATCCCAAAGACCTAGCTTTTTGAATGTCCAAATATGTTTTCCTTTGTTTCACTTTTCTTAGCATAATTTGCCAGAAAAAGTTGCATATACTGAAATAGCCAGCAGAGGGAGTCTCAATTTCCCGGTGGGTGGAAAAAAAGAGGAATAAGACGGTTTGCAGATTACAACTTGTGTGTGTGTGTGTGTGTGTGTGTGTGTGTGTGTGTGAGAGAGAGAGAGAGAGAGAGAGAGAGAGAGAGAGAGAGAGAGAGAGAGAGAGTGAGTGTCACCTCACTTGGGATCTCAAGGGGAGGTTCTCTCTGGCATTTAGAATGATAACGTCAAATTTTTTTCTTCAAACCTTGACAGAACTACCTAAACTAATTTGACTTCTGAAACGGAGAGATACTATTCCTGACATGTTCACAAATACAACTGAATGTACTGTATATGTCCAACTATGAATGTCCAAGTAGGAAGTTATAATCACTTACTAACAATGCTATTTTTGCCAAAATGGATTTTTAATTTCTCTTTTGGAACTGTCTTAAGAGCAAGCATTTTTAATATCCTACAGGGAGAGAAAATTTTTACCCTCTCAGAGGGTTTAATATCTGAAATTACCAAAGGTCTTGCTTCCTTTTCCTGCCAGGAAGAGATGCTTATTTTCTCGATTTGGCTTAGGGTGCTGGGGCACAGCCAGGAGACCAGCCCTAAGACTGCCCAGCAGGAGTCTGAGACTGTTAACCAGACAGCTATTTTTAATCTGCCTTCACTGCCAAATGCGGACCGAGGGCTGTAGTTTACAAAGCGATATGGGGCATGGCCCTGTCTCTTGCAGGTTCAGTCCAGGTGCTCACGGCAGTGATGGACGCTGGAGCCCGCTCTGTGAGCAGATCCTAGACTGGCAGCTCTTCAGCTACAAGCTTCAGATTCCTCATTCTGGAACACGGACCGACTGGCAACCTGAGAGCACTCAGTTGATATTAGAGAGGTGCTTTGACATTAGTGGTGTACTTTGGGTAAGACACTTATCTTCTCCAAGCCTCATTTTCCTCCTCCCAACTTGTCCCTCAACCCTACAGGGCTCTTATGAGGATTAAAGAGAACGTGTAATCAGTGCTGAACAGCTGACGGCTGTTTTTATTTTTATTGGTGTGTGTGTGGAAGGCAGTGAGTACACCAAACTGTCCACAGCAGCAAGCTGGGACTGGATACGCTAACAAAAAGGCAGGTGGACTGGCTGAGGTGAGCCTTGAGCACATGACTTTTTACCACAAGATATGAAACCCAAGAACAATGATGTGACTGCAACAGACAGACGAAGGTACAGAAGAAAGGTCAGTAGCAGGTGAGTGCCAGAGGAGCCCAATTTTATTTTGTTAAAAATCTGTGTTTGTTGAACTGATAGTATTTATACCCACTCTGCACCTTAAGTCCAGTGATGATGAAAAGTGACACAGTCCAGCCACCATGTCACTAACATTACAGCAATGACACCCCTGTCTACTGGAACAGGTCTGCACACGAGGCACAATTCTCCTTCTTTCAAATATACAACCCTTGAGTCCCTACCAGATACTCCCTGGGATAGTAAAAGGAGAACTAACATAACCCCCTATTACCACCTAACCACCGCTTATCAGCATATGATAGTTGGTTTAATTTTTTTTTAATTCAAATTAAAGTCCATTCATAGAAATAGGGAGAGTTTTAAGTGTTTATGAAACTAGTAAAACATACCATTTTAAATTAGAGGGGGTAGGGTAGCAATTCACATTTTTGAGCTCCTATATGGCAAGTATTTTTAAATATCTACCCTATGTATCCTCACAACTGTTCTGTATAGAAGCATCATTGCCTCCAAGACAGAAAAACTGACTCTCAGAAAGGTCTGGAAGAGGCACCTTACGTCATCCCACTGGTCAGTGACAGAGCTGAGCTCACACTCAGGACTTCCTGGCTCCAGAACACACAATCTCTACTACACCACTTCTCAAAAACTCACTTCTCAGGGGGGGGAATTGTGAAAACACAAAATCCACTCATCTCAGTGGCACCCTTCCTGGGTGAATATGCTGTAGAGACCCTGTATAAAAAATTAAAAGGGCAGCAGAAAGATCAAGGTTTGGCAAGAACGAGAACTCTGGGCAAATACTACCACACCGCGACCACCTTCCAAGCAAATCCAACCATCTGAATTCAGGGCCCCATCTGTGGATTTCCACAAACCCCCCTACTCAGGAAACCTGCTCTGTCCCCACTCAGAACCCTTTCTACTATCTGCATACAAGAAATAGAAAACATTTGGTCAAAAAGTAGAATCATAGTTTGCATCTGTTGTAACAGCAATAAAAATCCAAGGGAAAAATACATACTGGATGCCTCATATATCCAAGCTACTTGCAGTGGAGATGGCTAGTTGCCCACCAGGAGTCACCCTTCCCTTCTCCCTTCCTAATGAATCCTGACTGGGTGAGGATTTGAGGAGGGCAATGAGTTGAATTCAAGCCCTACATGTCCTGGCCTCCCTTGTGTCCAGGGTTGACCATGAGACACAGTCCTGGCCAGTAGGACATAAGCAGACGCTCCTGGCTATTTCGGAGCAGCACACTAATACCCCACAGACTGGCAGGCATGCCCTAGGTCCTCCCCATACTGCGTGCCAGGAATGTGAACAGGATGCCTGCAGATTTGCATTTATCTTTCCTTAAAAGGAAAGGGACAAACACTAAGGAAGATGTGAGAGAAAGCAAGAAGTTTAGAGGCCTGAGGACATTGTGAGGCGGCCAGTTCGCTTTGGACTGATTCTTCCTGTAAAGTAATAGAAAAATAAGTACCGTCCCTCTTTAATATGCTTCTTTTGAGTTCTATGATTACATAAAATTAAATTCAGCCTGTAACTGACAAAGCAGTTTGTTTAAGAGCCTTTCCCTTAAATTTTAAAAAAACCTAGTTGGAAGACAAAAAGAGATAAATTTTAAAAACCAAATAGGGTAAGATATACAAAAAAATACCCAAGATACATAAAGAAGACTTGAAGTCAAATTTGAAAAGCCAGAGAGCATAAGATAGCTAATAAGACTTCAATATCATAAAAGGTAACAATAAAATTGGTCCCATGACAGTAGTTACTGAATTGAGAAATGAGTAACAAAGACATATCCACTGAGGCTGAATGGAGACACCATTAAAATGGATGAGAAAGAGTATTCCAGGCTTCCCGGTGGTACCAGAGCTCAGACACAGGCAATAAGCCATCTTCGGAAAGGCAAACAGGAGCCTGGAGTGGTGTATCGGCCACTGAGCTCAGAAGGACAGACAGTGAATGCTGCTGGGCGCACCAGGAGAAAAACGATGTGCGGGAGGAGGTGTCACGTGAAGCTGGGGAACTGCGGTAGGTCCAGGCCATGAGGCACAGTGAATGCCACATACATTTGGATTGATTCTGAATGTACCTAAAAGGTTCTGGACAAAACAGCGGTGTGATGTTTCATTCTTAGCAAAATCGTGTTCAATATTTTTAAATATAGCAATGACTCTAATTGTATGAAGGAAATGAATATAACAAACTATTCTCTTGTATAGAGGGGGACTGAATATTCTGTTAAATGGCATTACTCCATATTATACTCACCAACTTCCTATTTTCAAAAGGATATGAATCTTAAAAAACATATAACCTAAAAATTATTCCTTTTCCTCTGAGATTTGAGACTCTTCAGGATTGTGTTTTTATCAACATGTCTGTAACTATAGACTAGAATGCAGAAATGCCTGAAAGCATAATCTACAACACAACATTAATCTGATAGAGGCATGAAATATTTCTACCCACAGAATCAGAATATAGACATCTGGCCCTATGACTTTGCAGCCTTTCTATTGAAAAAATGTGGATTTTATTTTGCACTTAATGTATATCTTACAATTTAGTTAGCTTGAGTCTTTAGTTAACTCTTTGGAACCTTAAAATGTTTTCTTGATGCAATGTACCATCTAGCACTCTGGGTATAAATTGTCTCTCTAAATCTCTCTCTCTCACACACAAACACACACACACACACAAACACATACACACACACAGGCACACTAACACACTCATTCTGTTGCCTACAATTGCTTTCTGAACAATGTGTTTTCTACACTAGAGTATATAGGAGTTGGTAGAGGTACAAAGAAAGATGAAAGAATTTGTCTAAACTAATTCCAGACTAGAAGTTGAATGGTAATTACACACACTATACGGCAATTTCATTGACATATTAACTTCAGGAGGTAACAGGTATCTAGGAGAAACACAGGAAGTCACAAGACCTAGATTCTATTTCTAGCTTTGTCATTGACCTTTTGAGTGACCCTGCGTAAGTCACTCACACCCATAGACTCAGTCTTCTCATCTGGGGAAAAAAAAAAAAAAAAGGCATAACCTAGTAGTTATCTGAGAAAAAAATGAGGTAAAGGATTCATTCAAAGCCTTTGGTGAGGATCTGATAATTTATAAGAGATGTGATAAAACCATCTTCACTAGAATTTTGATTCACTAATTGAGGCAATCAGTTTTAAATACGATTAGAGAAAGCCAAAAATTTATTTACAATTTGCTTGACAGGAAATCTACCAAAATACTCCGTTCCTCAAAAATCAAAGTGTATTTGATCTGCCACACACACACACAAAAAAAAAGACCCATACAATGTTGAGGGCCATATTTAAAATTCAATTTCCCAATCACTCTCAGGAGACTCTTACAGCCAGATACACTAACTGATTAGAAATGTACTCCCAAGTGCTGCTGAGCATTTTCAGAAATGTCTCAGCTTTTCAAATGATTAGTATTCCAGTTGGAAAATTATTTGGCAAGAACTACTCATTTAAGATGAGCAAACTTTATGCCAAACCTGTGGGAAAAGTACCTGCCTTCTTGGGAATGTAAAAAGCTGCTCCCAAAATACTCTGAGAAATGCTTGTACTGATTTGTAAAAGCAGCATATTATGGTGCATCAGAAAATGACAAGTTAATTACAAGTGTGGAATGATTTTCTATCTTGGGGGGGGGGGGGGAAGAAGTATGCTATAATCAGAGCAGATGTATGCATTTTAGCCAGAAAAATAACAGGTTTCTAAATTTTTAAAATAAGAGGTTCTAAAATTTTCAGAACAATTTTATAGACAATGGGTCCTTAGGGGGTTATAATATCAGGTGAAAGAAGTGCTTTCTGCAAATGACAATGGGCTAAAATATATGAACATTTAATATCTATACTCAATGCAAAGGAGCAACATAGATTTGGGCTTAGGGGATTCTGACTTCTGTAATTATTATAATAGAAACCCAGCAAGAAGCTTATTATCAAAAGGCCAAGAGAAATCTCAATGATGTGTCCAGTGGCAGCTCAGAACTAACATCAGTTATAACCACGGCTTTCCAGAATACTCTTGGTTTGCAATTCACCAGGCAGCGCCAAGGTGTGCTCATACCACTTTCCCTAGACTAACTGCTCCAAGTCCTTAAAAATGACAGCACCTTTTTGTAATGCTTTATACTCTCCGAAAATAGAAAAATAAAAATGGTTTGAATATTTTTCTATAACTATGAAAATGCAAAATATATTATTTGATTCACAGAACTACATGCAAATAGGACTTAAGAGATCACTGGATGGAAATCTCTCAGCTGTGATCCAGGTGAGAAAATAATGTCTCTGAGAGTCTAGGTGTCATGCCAAGGTCACAGAGCCAGTAAATGGAGAGTCCAGGTGGTATGCTTTCCACCACCCCAGCACCCTGTCCAAAAATCCTCATGGTGAGCATTTCATGGTCAGTCTACACTACAATATTAACTGGACAAAGAAGGAAACATAAAAACATAGATTTGATTTATGTTAATATGCCTTTTCACATTCCCAATGATTAAGAAAACCTTGATGGTCATCATCAATGCAGTGGCAAGCCTAAATCAAAACAGATTCAAAGCAAAATATTTTTAATTAAATTTGCTTAAAATGAGAGAAAATTCCTGGCTGGCGCGGCTCAGTTGTTGAGTATCCAACCTATGACCCAGGAAGGTCATGGTTCAATTCCCGGTCAGGGCACATGTCTGGGCTGTGGGCTCAGTCTCCAGTGGGGGTTGTGCAGAAGGCAGCCAATTAATACTTCTCTCTCATCACTGAGGTTTCTATCTCTCTTCCCCTCTTCCTTCCTCTCTGAAGTCAATAAAAACTATATTAAAAAATAGTAATAAAATGAGAGGAAGTCATCAAGAAAGATTATAAACAACAAATGTTGGCAAAATTACCTTATACTATTCCAGTGCCAAGTAAAATGTCCCCAGTGAATAAATTGGTGAATAGGATAAGAAAGCCAAGTTGAAAACCTAAAAGTTGAAAATAACAAAAGAGATACTTCTATTTTTTAAAAATCCATCTTAATCATTAGAGTTGTCATTTTCAAATAAATTAAACCATGACCTTTGACTTAGTGGAATACACTAATAGTTAACTAACAGTTAGCTATTAAAAGTCAGGTATGGAAATAAGTATTGCAGTTTCTAGTAGCACCAAAATAATTCAGAAAAAATATTGCCAAAAATGTGCTTTTGTGCTTTCTTTTTCTATGCAAGATATTTGATTCTTTAAAGAAGTCAATACAATATTCTTATTTGATGCAATTTCAAGAGAAGTTTAGTATATTCAGTTTTACTTAAATGGTACATTACACGGTACATTTATCACCTTATAAAATATACTGCTGCAAGCCATGAAAATAATCTTTGCAAAAAACTAACAGAAAAACTATTTTCATACACAGGCTTGATTGCATTAATAATTAACAGAAAGCCCTTTCACAGGGAAATTTACTGCAAAGTTTTTCTTAAGCAAATAGGGAGACACTCAATCCAAATGGGTAGAAACCAGAGAGTAATAAACTGGTGCTACATGTGTAAGCAGTAAAAACAATTATATAGTCCATACAAAAACGAAGATGCATATATAAGAAATTATAGTCAAACAAACAAACTGTTCCTCAGTAAACAAATAGAAAACATAATAGCTAGCAGATTTCCTGTTGCACTCAAGGCAAAGAGGCCTGAAGTTACAATAGAAGGAAGAAAAAAAGTAAAAACTTCAATACAGTCTCTAAATCACAATGCCCTGAAATGGAGACCGAACTGCTTTTACAGGGAGCTTTTACTACAGAGATGTTCTAGCACAGATGTGTGTGGGGTTTTTCCCCCCCTTAATCTTAAGCCAATAACATATTCTTTAATTACCTGTAGCCTCAAGGAATTAGAGTCTCTCTCAGGATATGTAACTAAAGTCTCCAACACATGAATAAGCACACAGTCACAAGGAAAAGAAAAACAGCAAGGGAAAAAGGAAAAGCAGCACATACCCTCGTCGGTAGCACTAAGGGTGTTACTGAAGGCAGAGTGACTCTCCTCGCACTCAAACTCATGCCTGCTCTTCTGAGTGTGATCCCCTCTCGTAGATCATGGACGAAATGAAAGAAATCTTTTACAGTGGCTCCTTGAGAATCTCAGGGCTCAGGGCAAAGAAACAAGTAGGATAGCAATAAATGTCAGCCTGCTTGTGTGATTCCGATCTACCCAAAGCCTATTAAGGATGGCTGCAGGACAGGAGCAGGCGGCAACCAATCAAAGCCGGGAAAACTCCGCCTTTGTCCTTGGAGACACATTCTGAAACTTTTGTTGATGATATTTAAAGAACCAGATGAAAAAAAAAAAAAAAAAAAAAAAAAAGAACCAGATGAACAGGCATCTCGTTCACTTCACTCTTTTTTCCAAAACAATGAAACTCAATGCCATCTTTGTTGACTAGCCAGTTTTTCTTTACTTTTCTAAAAAATTTCAACATATGGCAGATAAGAAACTGTTTACATTGGCCTACTTAAAAGTTATACAAATAGGCAGATGAACTAAATTTATTTATGCTACTCATAAAATTGATAAATGCGTCAACTGGAATGCATTGCAGAGGAACAAAAAATAATCCTGAAGTTAGAATTGGTCCCAAAGTGCTAATTTACATGTTATAATAAAAGATTCTTAATATATTTACTATTATATGCATTTCATCTCCTACACAGCTAAAATTTTAGTATCGTGAACCTTTCAGCTATCCGTGAGGTTGCACATTTAAATATTCCTGTTGCAATATTCCTAAGCAATCAACCTAAAAATAATGTTAAATATAAAAGGAGTAGTAAACTACAATATATGAGTTTAAAAAGCTTGTTTTTAAAAAGCACGAATATGTGTAACTTAATGAAAACCACTTACACAATAATCACTGTTCAAAGCAATATCAACATTTTAATGATCTTTTTGCCTTTTTTCTTATAATAACTAAAAATTGTATTCTGCTTTGGAGAGTTGGAGGAGGGTCAAAACTAAACATTGCTCCCTAACAAGAAAAAATTCAATAATGCCTAAATAAAAGTAAAAGAAACACTAAAAATGATCAAAGGTAATCTGAGTTTTTATAATTATAAAATCCCTCCTGAACTGATCCTGCAATAAGCACCTACTCAGTGCTCTTCAACCATGACAGATGGAAGAACCCCCTGCCTTCACCATGATGAACTCCTCTTCATTTCTACCATTTCCCCGAAAATAAGACAGTGTCTTATATTAATTTTTTCTCTCAAAATGGTGCTAGGTCTTATTTTCAGGGGATGTCTTATTTTCGGGGAAACATGGTAGATCGCAACATAACTGTTGTAGTCACAAGGCAAAATGAAAGATTCTCGACAACTCAGACACAAACTTTCCACTTCATTATCCAGATTGCTTTTAGTCAGGGTTCACTTTACTGCCTTACACTTGGGTGAGTTTTATACGCATGGTGATCTCATATTCCTCAATTAAAAAGAAAGAAAGAAAGAAAGAAAGAAAGAAAGAAAGAAAGAAAGAAAGAAAGAAAGAAAGAAAGAAAGAAAGAAAGGAAGGAAGGAAGGAAGGAAGGAAGGAAGGAAGGAAGGAAGGAAGGAAGGAAGGAAGGAAGGAAGGAAGGAAGGAAGGAAGGAAGGAAGAAAGGAAGGAAGAAAGAAAGAAAGAGAAACACTACATTCTTCACAAATTCTAGGGTTTCCTACTTTGATTTTCAAAACCTATAATCCCTCACAATGGTATCGAGGGGGAAGAAAATTCACCTAATATAACAAGTCACAGATGTACACCAATAAAAAACCATCAGAAAAGAAAACTAAAGAAAAAGTCCCATTTATAATTGCATCAAAAATAAATTTAACCAAGGAGGTAAAAGACCTGTACTCAGAAAATTATAAGACACTGAAGAAGGAAAATGAAGAAGTTACAAATAAATGAAAGCTTATGGGTAGGAAAAATTAACATTGTTAAAATGTCCATACTACCCAAAGAAATCTATAAATTTTGTGCAATTCTTATCAAAACATCAAAGGTGTATTTCACAGAACTAGAACAAATAATCCAAAAATGTATATGAAATCACAAAACACACTGAATAGCCACAGCAATCTTGAGAAAACAAGAACAAAGTTGGAGAAACACGCTACAAGATAACAAACTATACTACAAGGCTATAGTAATCAAAACAGCAAGGTACTGGCATAAAAACAGACATTGATCAATGAAACAGAATAGAGCCCAGAAATAAGCCCATGCCTTTATGGTCAATTAATATTTACAAAGAAGACAAAAATATACAATGATATAAAGACAGCCTATAAATGGTGTTGGAAAAATTAAACAAATATATGCAAAAAAAAAAAGAGAGACCACCTCCTTATACCATATACAAGAATAAAATCATAATAAATTTAAGACTTAAATGTAAGACTTGAAACTGTAAAAAATCTTAGAAGAAAACAGGCAGTAAAATCTCAGACATTTCTCTTAGTAATATTTTTTCTAATATTTTTCTTAGGACAAAGAAGATAAACAAACAAAACTAAATAAATGGGACTGCATCAAAAGAAAAAGGTTTTGCACAGCAAAAGAAACCATCAACAAAATGAAAAGAGAACCCGCTGAATAAGAGGACATTCACCAATGACACATCTAAGAAAGGGTTAATATCTAAAATTTATAAAGAACTCATGCAGCTTAACACACACACACACACACACACACACACACACACACATCCAATTTAAATATGGGGAAAAGACCTGAATAAACATTTCTCCAAAGTGGACATACAGATTGTCAATAGATATATGAAAAGATGCTCAATATCACTAATCATCAGAGAAGTGCAAATCAAAACCATAATGGGATATTACCTCACACTTATTATAATGGCTATCATCGATAAGTCAGCAAACAATAAGTGGTAGAGGGAATGTGGAAAAAAGGAAATCCTTGTGCACTGTTAGTGGGAATGCAGACTGGTGCAACCACTGTGAAAAACGGTAAGGCGGTTCCTGAAAAAAATTAAAAATAAAACTCTCTTATGACCCAGCAATTCCACTTCTGGGGATTTATCCAAAGAAACCCAAAACAATAATTTGAAAGAATATATGCACCCATATGTTCATTGTAGATGAGTGAATTAAAAAAGCTATGGTACATATAAACAATGGAATATGACTTGGCCATAATGAAGAATGAAATCTTACCATTTGGGACAGCATGGATGGACCTAGAGGGTATTACGTTAAGTGAAATAAGTTAGTCAGAGATAGACAAATATCATATGATTTCACTCATACGTAGAATCTAAAGAATATAAACGAAGAAACAAACTCATAGATATAGGTAACAGGCTGATAGCTCCCAGAGGGGAGCTGAGGGACTGGGTGAAAAAGAAGAAGGGACTGACAAGTAGAGATTAGTAGTAACAAAATAGACATGGGGATGTAAAGTACAGCAGAGAATATGTCAATAATACTGTAATAACTATGTATGGTGCTAGGAGGGTACTAGAAATATACAGGGGAACACATTAAGTCTATGGTTATCTAACCACTAGGCTGCTATGCAGTATGTTGAAACTAATACAAAACAATACTAAATGTAAACTGTCATTGAAAAAAATGTTTTTTTAATGTGAAATAAAGAAAAATGTCACAGACAGATCTAGTTTGGGGGTATTCATTTAATCCTTATCTAGTTAGATTTGTTATGGTCTTTAAAAATAAAACTACAGCCAAACTGGTTTGGTTCAGTGGATAGAACGTCAGTCTGCAGACTGAGAGGTCCAGGGTTCGATTCCGGTCAAGGGCATGTACATTGGTTGCGGGCACATCCCCGGTGGGGGGTGTGCAGGAAGCAGCTGGTCGATGTTTGTCTCTCATCAATGTTTCTAGCTCTCTATCCCTCTCCCTTCCTCTCTGTAAAAAATCAATAAAAATATATTTTAAAAAAATAAAAAATAAAACTAAATAACAACAAAAATCTAATACTGAAAGCAAAGTCACCATTTGTGACCAACAATAACAAAGCTCACAGTAACTACATATTTTCAAGTTTATTACCTACTAGAGGCCCAGTACATGAAATTTGTGCACAGGGTTGTGTGTGTCCCTCAGCCCAGCCTGCACCCTCTCCAATCTGGGACCCTTCTAGGGATGTCCGGCTGCATGTTTGGAACAGGGCCTAAACAGGCAGTCGAACATCCCTCTCACATTCCAGAACTGCTGGCTACCAACCACTCACCTGCCTCCCTTCCTGATTGCCCCTAACCGCTTCTGCCTGCCAGCCTGATCACCCCCTAACCACTCCCCTGTCAGCCTGATTGATGCCTAACTGCTCTCCTGCTGACCCAATTGCCCCTAACTGCCCTCCCCTGCCGACCAGTAGCAGTCACCCCTAACTGCCCTCCCTTGCCAGCCTGGTTGTCCCCCCATTGCCCTCCCCTACAGACCTGGTTGCCCCCAACTGCCCTCCCCTGCAGGCCTGGTTGACCCCAAATGCCCTTCCCTGCTTGCTATCTTGTGGAGGCCATCTTGTGTCCACATGGGAGCGGTCATCTTGTGTATTGGAGTGATGGTCAATAAGCATATTACCTCTTTATTATATAAGATACTCGGTTTTTCCTTTCTTCTTTGTTCCATTTAGCCTTTGAATATTACAAAGAAGTATGATATCTGATTTCAAAAATGGGGTTCCAACAGAATCAAAGCAATTCATCTACTAATGCATGAAATAAAGTGCCCATGATGTGCTAGGCACTGAGTCAGGCAGTAAAAACACTTGATGAATAAGGTATGGTCACTGCCTCATAGTGGAATAAAGAATATTTGATTATAGTTTGTTTTTTATTTTTATTTATTTTTTATTTTATTTTATTTATTGACTAAGGTATTACATATGTGTCCTTATTCCCCCCCTCCATTCTTCCCACTCATGCCCTCAACCCCCTGGTGTCTGTGTCCATTGGTTGGGCTTATATGCATGCATACAAGTTCTTTGGTTGATCTCTCTCCCTTACCCCCACTTTCCCCTACCTTCCTCTGAGGTTTGACGGTCTGATCGATGCTTCTCTGTCTCTGGATCTGTTTTTGTTCATCAGTTTATGTTGTTCATTATATTCTACAAATGAGTGAGATTATGTGATATTTATCTTTCTCTGACTGACTTATGCTCTTCAGTTCTATCCATGCTGTTGTAAATGGTAAAAATTCCTTCTTTTTTTTTTTAATATATTTTATTGATTTTTCACAGAGAGGAAGAGAGAGGGATAGAGAGTTAGAAACATCGATGAGCTGCCTCTTGCACACCCCCTACTGGAGATGTGCCCGCAACCAAGGTATATGCCCTTGACCAGAATCGAACCTGCGACCTTTCAGTCCACAGGCTGATGCTCTATCCATTGAGCCAAACTGGTTTCGGCAAAATTCCTTCTTTTTTATTGCAACATAGTATTCCATTGTGTAGATATACCACAGTTTTTTAATCCACTCATTTGCTGACAGGCACCTAGGCTGTTTCCAAATCTTAGCTATGGTGAATTGTGCTGCTCTGAACATAGGGTTGCATATATCCTTTCTAATTGGTGTTTCTTGTTTCTTGGGATATATTCCTAGAAGTGGGATCACTGGGTCAAATGGGAGTTCCATTTCAGTTTTTTGAAGAAACTCCATTTTCAGTTTTGAGACACTGTTCTCCACAGTGGCTGCACCAGACCACCAACTTATACCATACACAAAAATAAACTCAAAATGGATAAAGGACTTAAACATAAGACAGGAAACCTAAAAAATATTAGAGGAATCCACAGGCAGCAAAATCTCAGACATATGCCAAAGCAATATCTTCACCGATACAGCTCTTAGGGCAATAGAAGCTAAAGAGAAAATAAACAAGTGGGAATACATCAAAATAAGAAACTTCTGTACAGCGAAAGAAACCATCAACAAACCAAGAAGAAAGCCCACTGTATGGGAGAACATATTTGCCAATGGTACCACCTATAAGGTTTAATCTCCAACATTTACAGGGAACTCATACAGCTTAGCAAAAGGAAGATAACTTAATCAGAAATGGGCAATGGAGGGGAGGAGAGGGCAGTTAGGGGCAATCGGGTCAGCAGGAGAGCAGTTAGGCATAAATAGATACTTTTTGAAAGAGGACATAAGGAAGGCCAAGAGACATATGAAATATAGTTTGTATTTTAAAAATCACCCTTAGGAGGGAGCTAAGTAAGTCTAATAGTGATTACATGCCAAATACCAGGAGTGTGCCACGGTAAGGGAAGTAAGATCATGGCAGGCCTCAAGAAGGAAATGGCATTTGGTTTGAAATGTGATCAAAGGACAAGAATATGCAGAATTTTATAACTAATGTGGATACAGAGTGAGGTTGTCAAAGCTGACATCAAGGTTTGAATCTGGGAATGTGGAAATCAAAGTTGCTATTTTATATCACAGTATGGAGCTTTTAAAACACTAAACTGAATTCCTCGAGTCAAAACAATGTCCATAGTTATGTCTGCATTTATTAATATTTTTAAGTCTCAATAAGGGCTTAAAAAACATTACAGACAACTAACTGCTGATGTGTGATGTCATCTCTTTGGAACACTAGTTCATAAATTTTCAGTGAAAACCACAAAGAGCAAAATGTGACATTCTGTGACTCTATGTTACCAGAATGGCATCTATCTTTGAAAAACTCACATATACTTTTCATAGTCAACAGGCTGAAAGACTAATGAGATGACATCCAAACTTAATATAAACAGTCTCATTGTTCAGTTAATCCTTCCTCAGTGTTCATAATGACCCTGCTTTATCTTACTTCCTAGTTATTGTAGACACTGATTCAAAATTTAACTTTTTTATCATTACTCTAAATGACTTTCATACTCACTAAGCTGTCACCCAAGCCTTACCTCCCTCAGCTGCTGCAAAAATGAGGATAAAAAGCTATGGTCAACAATTTCGGAACTGCTATGAGATCAAAGAAATCAAGTTAGTGTACAGCCTGGGACAGCCTCAGGCAGGTGCTGAAAAACACTCCTTGAATTCCTGCTGCGAAGTAGTGGGCTTAAGATGCATTCTCTTTAGGTTGTCACAGGTCTTTATTTCCAAAAATGAAATTTTGACATAACATCATTTTGAACTTAATATAGCAAGGTCAATAATGAAGCACTACAGAATAGTACTGTCCATTATTTCAGTTTTTGCTCAATATTTTAATAGAATAACTATGAATTTTGCCAACAAAAAGGCGCATAAGCATGTTTCAATGTGAATTAATAATAACAAAAATAACTATTATGATGACCATTAATAATATTTATGTGAGCACCCAATATTAGCCAGGCACTGAGCTAGTTTTCACTTTATCTTCACAACTCTATGAGCAAGGCATTAGTTATTTAATAGATGATGAAACTAAGGCCAGAAGAACAGACAACTAAGAAATGGGCTCAGATACAAGTACATATTGAACAAGAACTTGCTCAAGTTCATAAGATACATGAGCCAGTAAGCCAAGGTGAAAACAGCATCTGGCCATCTCCACGACACTTTACTGTTCCACCCAACAACATTCTCTCCCACACTGTGCTACAGAACCTGATTTAATATCAGGATATAAGGTCATCCTCAACAGCCCTTGTTTCTGATGCACCTAAGTGTTTATCTTGCTAACTGAATAAATATGTATGGAGGGCCTTACCTATTATGCTAGTTGCTATGTGGAACCCAAAGGTGATCAGCTTCTGATTCCTATTTACTAAAGAAGCTGACACATGGTGACATGTAAACAATTAGTCAGAGTACTAGGAAAATCGGGATCTGGTCATAAGAAGAATGTGCATAAGCACAGCCACCCTCCAGGTTACAAGCCTCCAGGTTCCAAGCCTGCCTTATAAATCAGGGTCTACCACTCAATATTAATAATAGCTTGTTGGATCTCCCAAAAGCACATTCTGTATTCCTATCTCTTTGTATGTATGTTCATCACTAAACCCCACAACCTTTCAAGACCCAAGACAGGCCACGCCTCTTTGGACAGTTTCCTTAATCATGCATCCTTCAGGCATCTCTTCTTTCCCCCTTCCCCCACAAACCACCTTGGAACTGAGAAGTAGAACAGGAGAGACAGCATGCACATCAATTGCCTACCAAGTGAGACAATTTACCTGTCATTTCATTTTATTCTAACACACCTGTCAAGCAGATATTTTGTAATCCCATTTTACAAATTCAAACTATACCCAACTTTTCCACATTGTCTCTTTACTCTTTATAATACACTAGGTTAGCCAAGCTTCAGCGACTGTTTTCTATGTGTATGCACTTTATTATTTTTTTCTTTATTCTCACCAGAGGATATTTTTCCATTGATTTTTAGAGATAATGGAAGGGAAAGAAGAGAGGAGAAAGAGAAAAAACATCAACGGGAGAGAGATGTTCGCCTTCCCTTACACCTACTGGGACTGGGGAACCTGCAACTGAGGGACATGCCCTTGACTGGGAATCAAACCCATGACCTTTTGATCCATGGGCTGATGCCTAACCACTGAGCAAAACTTGCCAGGGCTGTGTATGCACTTTATATCATTTGAAATGTAGACTCCTTGAGGGTAGGGACATGTTTAACTTCTCTTTTACCATCACACTGTCTACCCAGTGGCTTGATATTGGGGGGAGGGGGGGAAGCTTTAAAACAGAAAAGTGGTTGTCGTTTTTTTAATAGATCATTTCCAATCCAGGTCCATTATCTCCCTCAAAGACTCAGATCAAAACTCACCCCTCCAAGAAGCCATTCTTCCATCTAAATTATAGCATTCCTTTGTTTTGGACTCTTTTTAAGGCTTAAACTTTTCCATTTTTCATGTCATGCTCTGTACTTATTAATACGCTGCTTTGATAACCAACAAATCCTTTCATAAGCCCTATTTTTGGTCTGACAAAAAAAAAAATATATAATCCTTACAGTCTGGCCCCAACCTCCAATATCCTCTGCAGAGTGCTCTCTCGGTACACAGTAGGCATTATGTTCACGCACAATCAACGCGGAAAGATTAGTCACTCTGGTTACACAGCAAACAAGCCTCCTTTCTCGTTTTAACAATTGCTGGCCTTATGGTTTATTCTGAAGGAAAGCACACAGTCTTCTTCACAGGAACATTTGGATATTCTTCTGCTATCTAATATAGTTCTGCTAGTCGTCAGTAGAGTGAGCACTAAGTTTAACTCATCCTGAGAACACGAGTTTCATAAAAGTCTTAAATTATTTTGATATAGTAATTGACAGCCTATCTTATATCTAAACTCAGTACTTGCTCAGTTTACTCTACTAAGTTTACTTCCCTAGGTAGAGGGCCTGGCTTTGGTCTTCATATCTGATGAACTTGATCTGATCTCCTCTATCCTATTTCCCCTTCCTTGTTTACAGCTATTTCCTTATAAAAGGATTTCTCATTGATGTGAAATTATTAATAAAAAATTTCTTCTTTCACCCTAGCTGGTTTGGCTCAATGAATAGAGCATCGACCTGAGGACTGAAGGTACCAGATTTGACTCCGGTCAAGGGCAGATCCCCAGTAGGGGGCATGCAGGCGGTAGTTAATCAATGATTCCCTTTCATCATTAATGTTTCTCTCTCTCCCTCTATCTTCCTCTCTAAAATCAATAAAAATATATATATTTTTAAATTTCTTCTTTCAAAGAAATCATAGAATGACTTATAAGCTCAAGTAATGGTATTAGTAAACCATACTTATTCAAGTATTTTTTAAATGCCTATGTACCTGACCTGTGTGGATTTATGGTTGAGGATCAATCTATGAATCCAGATGTCAGGATTCAGTTTCTGGTCAGGATACATGCCCGGGGTTGTGGGCTCGATCCCCAGTGAAGGATGTGCAGGAGGCAGGTGATCAATGATTCTCTCTTATCATTGAAGATTCTATCTCTCTCTCCCTCATCCTTCCTCTTTGAAATCAATAAAAATATATTGAAAACAATAAAAATATGCTTTCTACACTTGATATTTTTCTAGGAGCATTATGACTACCTAGCAAGGAATTATTGGGCAGATTTAACAGTTAAAAATAATTATAACAATATGCTAAATTCTGGAACCACAAAGAGAAACAGTTGAACTTCACCATGAGATAGCAGACAAATTTCCCAGGAAGACATACATTTCAAGAATATGTGCAATTCCAGGTAAAGGAAAGGTAAACAAAAATGAGTCTGAGAAAACATGGAGGATGAGACCAGGCAAGAAGAGTCATGCTGAGAGTTTAACTTTGTCCTTGAAGGCAGCAATACTTGATAGGTTGTGAATTTTACCACAGTGTTGAAGATGAACTGTGTTATTTCTCGGAATGGTAACTAGAAGCAAGGAGAACAGAAAGGCTTAAATGAGCAAAGAGAGAGAAATCTGTACTACCAGATTAGAAAGAAGTCAAGAGTTTAAAGATAACAATGATGATAGTAGGAACAGGTAGCCAAGTGCACACAAAGGTCATTAAATTTTCCTATATATAAACTTACAAAATAAGTTATAATTTTTTTAAGTATGGACTATAAAAATATATAAACATTTTATCTAAGCTCTTCAGATTTCAGACACTTTAAGGTTTTCTTAAGAAAAATACTCATCAAAAATTTACAAAGAATGGGTCAAGAGAACAGTCAAAAAACAAGTGCCTATATTTACTCATATCACCAAAATCTTAAAATGACACAAAGAAAAAGAAAAAATATATTTGTTAAGAAAGAAAAAATTGTGTTTGTTTTTTTAAACTGTGGTAGGACATAAGAAAGTTACCTTCAGTAAATCATTAATTTTAAAAATTTCTAGAAGCTAGAAAGTTATTGGGATTAAGTTGATAAAAATATATGAAATTAAAATAAAAATTTACCTATCAAAGAAATGAGATGAAAACAGATCCAAGAAATTATACTTAAAGTATACCTAAAGAAAATGAAAGCTCATTATAAATATTATGTAAATACTTAAGAGAAAAATAAAGCAGAGATGGAGACAACCCAGAACTTCCAAGAGACAAGAGATAAAAATTAAAAAGTATATATCTAAATAAATAATTGTACACTAATAGTAGACATGCAAGGATCACTAAACATTTGAAGAAAACAACCTGAAAAAGAATAAATATGAACCCCTCCAAAAATATGAGAAAGATTTTAGGAAAAAAAATTTTTGAAAAGTCTAACTGAACTCTTCACATAGAGTTAAGATTCAAGGTGCTATGGTATTGATAAAAGAGGACGTTCTGCTATGTAAAACTGGTCATCAAAAAACCACACCATTCTTGGATATTATAAATGGTATAGAATTATGACAATGTAAGATATTATTATAATAAACAAGTTAAAAACTAATAAGCAGTGTGGGAGATAAAGTTGAGTGTCTTATATAATGTAAAAGAAAAAATTAAAGAAATTATAAGAAAAAGAAAAAAATCCCAAAAGAGCAACACATATAGAATATGAATTATAGGAAAAAATAAAAAAAGGAAAGGTAGAAGAGAAGTTCAATGATCTGATGAAAGTTACCACGTAGTCAAGAAATTTGAATGAAGAAATAGTAGAAAATGTGACAAATTCAAAGAGAAAAAATAAAATTCTTAAGACTTTTTTAGAGAAAATTTAATGTTTACCTGCAAGGTATGAGAATCAGACTAGTAGCACAATATTATCCAATTTCTCATCAATATTGCTCATGAGCACAGACACACTCACAGACACACACACACACACACACACACACACACACACACACACACAAAATAACAGTAACCAGATGAGTTCAGAAATCTATCCTTTCAGGGAACACCATACCTCTGTAGCAGTAGGAAGTCATTATATTAAAAAAAGAGAGAGTAATACCTTCCCATTCTCATTAGCTTAGAAGAAACAAAGACTTAAAAAAAATTCAAACACATAAGAGGAAAATATTTTTTACCATGACTGTCTTCCTCAGGATCTTCCCATAAATATAGTCCAAGAAAAACCTACCCCCTTTAAAGATAAATAATAAAATGGAAACAACGGCCAAAACCGGTTTGGCTCAGTGGATAGAGTGTCAGTTTGCGGACCAAAAGGTCCCAGGTTTGATTCCGGTCAAAGGCATCTATATTGGTTGCGGGCACATCCCCAGTAGGGGGTGTGCAGGAGGCAGCTGGTCGATGATTCTCTCTTATTGATGTTTCTAACTATCTATCCCTCTCCCTTCCTCTCTGTGAAAAATCAATAAAATATATATTTTTTTTAAATGGAAACAACGGATTGAATCTGTGCAAACATAGTATTGATGAAAAGTGAAAAGGTACAGGAAAAACAAATGGCAGATAAGGGGTACTTACAATAAAAGTACTGCCTACAATCAGATATAAGTTAAGATCATATATGACACCAAGAATAAAGGAAATAAGCAAAATCATATCTGTTCACCTTCAAAGAAGAAAATTAAAGCATAAGAAACACTAAGATAATAAGAGGGGATGAAACATTTGATAGCAGAGTTCAAGAGATTTAATTGCTATGTATTGAAATCTATAGTGAAGTCAGAGTTGAAGTACAAAAATAACAGATACGAGAACAGCAGCCAAAACACTATATACTGCTACAAATTTTATATTAGAAATAGTGATCTAAAGACAAGTAAAGGATCCTATCTAATAAAAGAGTAATATGCAAATTAACCATCACTCCGCTACACTTACCAGCCAATCAGGAGCAGGTATGGAAATTAACCCAACCAAGATGGCTGCGAACAGGAGGCTTGGATTTCCCCTGGCAATTGGGGAAGCCAAGTTTTCCATACACCCTGGCTAGCCCAGGCCTGCACTCAAGGTTACAAAGTTTCAATTATAGAAGATAAATAAATCCCAACAATAATGGCTGTGGCCGTGGAGCAAGCAGGAGTCTTGGCACTGCTCAATGCTACAAAGTTTCAATTATAGAAGTTAAATAAATCTCAGATACCAGGGCCTCCACTTGGATCACCAGGGGGCATGGCTGGCCTGCAAACCACCACTGGCCCCTTGCCCAGGCCACTCCAAGGGAACCCCCACCCTGATCTGGGACACCCTTCAGGGCAAACCAGCTGGCCCCCACCCACACACCAGGCCTCTATCCTATCTAATAAGAGTAATATGCAAATTGACCATTCCTCCAACACACAAGATGGCTGTCCCCATGTGGTCAAAGATGGCTGCCCCCATGTGGATGGCCAGCAGGGGAGGGCAGTTGGGATGGACCAGGCCTGCAAGGGAGAGCAGTTGGGGGGGAATTAAGCCTTCAGGGAGGACAGTTAGGGGTGACCAGGCTGGCAGAGGAGGGAAGTTGGGGGCGCCCGGGCCTGCAGGGAAGGGCAGTTGGGGGGGGATCCAGGCCTGCAGGGGAGGGCAATTAGGGGTGACCAGACCTGCAGGGGAGGGCAGTTAGGGGCAAACAGGCTGGCAGAGGAGTGGTTAGGAAGTGATCAGGCTGGCAGGCAGAAGCAGTTAGGGGCAATCAGGAAGGCAGGCAGGCGAGCAGTTGGCAGCCAGCAGTCCTGGATTACGAGAGGGATGTGTCAGATTGGAGAGGGTGCAGACTGGGCTGAGGGACACTCACCCCTGTGTATGAATTTCGTGCACCGAGCCTCTAATATCTATATAATACATGCAACTGGAATCTCCACAAAAGAAAAATCAAAATAATGGAAAAGAATAAATAAACATAAAAGGAAAGAAAACTTTCTGTGATAAAATACTTACTGAAAATGTTGCCCAGCTCCCCAGAGAAACTCATTTTAAACAGTCAATAGTAAGACACCTAGCAAAGTTACTGGACTTCAAATTTAAAAAAACTCTTTAGAGATCAAGGCAAAAAAATTCTAATATCTTATAAATACTGTGTGTATAACGAGGTGGGAGGGCAGTCTTTGTTGTACTATTTGTCCACAACATTCAGCAAGTTTCAGTAGACCCCACTAGTTATAATTTCCACTAAATGGAGTAATGTCTCCAGCCGAGGCTTTAGCCTTAGGCAGGGCACTCCCACCCCTCTGATCGCCAGCTAGGCTCGAGGCTTTAGGCTTGAACAGGGGTGACCTGATTGCTGGGCAATCCCCACCCCCACCCTTCGGATTGCTGGCTTGGGATGCTTCAGGCTTGAGAAAGGACCCAGGTGTGTATGCAAATTAACCACCATCTTTGTTGGGTTAATTTGCATACTCACTCTGATTGGCTATAAGCGTAGCAGAGGTACCGTCAATTTACATGTTTATCTATTATTAGGTAAGATAGGCTATTATCCATTCCTCTCAAACTATGAAGCAACAGTGGATTAACAAGTGGGGATAAATATAAAATAGAAAGACTGATGCAATTAATAAAATAGATTTAACTGTTCGCATATTAAACTCTTAAGGTTAAATCAGAGAATATAACTTGTGTTTAAAAGAGTGTTTAAAAAAAAACTTGGTCAAATTTTAGGTCACAGATAACATCTCATCATATGGTAATTCATATCCTTAAACACATCTACTAGTAAACAAAAGTGAAAATAAATTAATATCCAGAATTAGAAAATATAATTAAAGTAAGTAGATCTGTGAAACAAATCTAGGGAGAAAAAGAAAAAAAGGTACCAGTGTATAAAATGAGAAATAACTCCAGAGAAATAAAGCAATTAAAAGAATATTAAGATACCATTTCCCCCAGTTTTATGCAAATAAAACATGGATGAGATGGATAATTCTCTAGGACAATATAATTTACAGAAATTGAATCCAGAAAACAAAAAATTCAATTACCATAGAAAAAAATTTGCCAGAGCTACTCCAAAAATAAAGTGTCCCAGTCCCAAATTGTTTTTTAACAGGTAAATTTTATATAATCTTTAAGGGAAAAATAAATTCTATGCTATTCAAACTACATGAATGTAAAGAAAACGTACACTTACAGCCAAGAAAGTTAGAAGAAGAAAGTGTTTCCCATAACTGATATACTATACAATTGCAGTCATTCAAATTCTAAAAGATACTGACAAATCCATGAGCACATACAACAGTTGAAATGAATGGAAAATAGATGAGACACTCAAAAAAGGCTAAATATTTCCATAAGCGTAAACAAAAGATGTAGATTTTTTATTGTTAAAGAGAAAATCACAGGCCCAGAATGGAATCACCTGTGCTAACCCCATTATAACAAACCTAGACTAAATACTCGACTTTATTGCAGTTTCAACCTTCACCAGAAATGTAATCTCAATTACACAGTATCGAATTTTCTGGTCAACAAGAATGACAAAGTCCCTCTCCATCCTCCTGACAAAAAATAAAATAAATAAATAAATAAATAAATAAATAAATAAATAAATAAAGATGTGATCGACTTAATAAAACCCTGCCTGACCCTTCTTTCCCCCAACACACACACAAAAACCTGTCCTGGCCTAAATATAATCCTTTTCTTTTGCTAATAATTCCTTGTCACACCCTTCTTCCTATAAAAACCTTCCATTTTGTACAACCCCTTGGAGCCTTCTTCTAATGGGATACTACTTGATTCATGATCACTTAATAGAGCTCATTAGATCTTCAAATTTACTCAGTGGGATGTTGTTTTTAACAAGCCCAGCATGACACACTCCCATATTAGAAAACTAAAGAGAAATTTCTCAAAATCAACTAATTTATAAACAGGTTAGAAGAAATAACTACAGTAGTTGAATAATCTTCTGGTGGGGAAAAAAAACACACACTTTCCTAAATCAAACCTAGAAGCCATATAAAAAATTAACAAGTTTAACTCATTAATATTTTATGTTTATAGTATAGAAGACTCACATATAAAATCCAAATACTGTACAGGGCACAGACTGGGAGAAAACATGTGTAACATATTAAAGAGGGGACTAATGTCCAGAATACACAAAGAGTTCTTAAAATCACATCCCAAAAGAAAAATAAACAAAGGGCAGATATGCACACATACTAGTAAACATATTATATCACTGTATATAGAAACAGAAAAAGATATTCGGTCTCAACATTAAAACAAGGCATTTTCACTACTGGACAAAAATATCAAAGACTGAAAACATCAAATAATGACACCAGTTTTCGGAAGACAGCAATCCTCTCAGATACTGATGAAAGTAGAATAAATGGGAACAGATTTTGGAAGGATATTGGGGGCAACCATAAAAATCTTGAGAAGCCACGCCCTTTGCTATTACTCCGACTTTCCTGTTTTCATACTTTAGAGAGTAACTAGCATAAATATTTAGAAAGGCACCTGGAAGAATGTTTACTGCATCACTGTTTATAAGAGGAAATTTTTGAAAATAATTGATGTGCTAAAAACAGTTACATATTGATAAAAGGTACTGCAGTCAGACTATGGATTGTTAGGTAGCAACTGATAGAACTAAGGTTTAGATGAACAATTAAGGTTCCCAAACATACTGCTGAATTTTTTTTTAATTACAGAACAGTAATTTAGTGTGACCCCATTTGTGTAAAATCAAGCTATATATGTATGTATAGGTAAGCCCATAGGAAAAAAACTAGAAGAATCCATGCCAAATTTTTAATTATATTCATCTCTAGTTAGAAAGATGAGATTGAGAAGAGATGTGATCATGAACTGGTTATTTTCAGGTATTTAATTTTTTATAATTCATTTACTATTTATATAAAAATTAACATAAAAAAAACTAGCCGAAACCGGTTTGACTCAGTGGATAGAAAGTCGGTCTGCTGGCAATGGTTCCTTAAGAACCCTTCCTGTATCTTTACTTCTGAGTAATTATCCCTGCAATTTAATTTAGTACATTCTATGATACATTACCCATATCTTTACAATACATTATATTTAGAAAGTTGACATTTCTTATACAATCATCAAATATCTGAATTGTCTATAAGTCATCTCATGTCACTTAGTACCGAGGAATCTTTTCTAAACACCTCTGGTCAAATTGGTCATTTAAAACTCCCTCAAAATCTCTAGTCAGGGGAAAGTTTTCTTACTTTTCTTAGCCATGTGTTGCTATCTTTGTATCCCTGAGCCTACTGTTTCTAGCAGGCTCTTATTAACTACTAGCTAAAGGCAGGAGTGCGCTGGTTGGTATAGTGGCACTTTCATCTGTGTATCTCTTATATGTGCTTCTCCCTTCAAGCAAGTGAAACATGCTCCATTTTAAGAGGAATCATCAGCCACAAAACAGATTTCCACTACCAAACAAAATACATTTTCAAGTAATTCAAAAATGTCCCCTTCTTTTCTCTAGAGCCTGTCTCTCCAACTATGCTTTGCTTTGTTCCCTGTGGCAGGCTGAATAATGGTTCTTCCCAAAATGTCCATGTCCTAATCCCCAGAATCTATGCATGTGTTACGGCACAAGCTAGAAGACTTGAATTTTGATCCTAGTCCTCTACCAACTCTCAGGGAATCGATCCTTATCTGTAAAATGAATTATTTACACAAAATGATCTTTAAGTATTTTCCTATTCATAAAGGGGAAAATATTAATATAAATTTATAAACACATTCATGCCCTGAAAGAAACTAATATATGTGTATATTTATCAGATGACTAAAATAATGTAAGTTCCTACAATTTAAAAGTCATTTTCAGCCCTACCTGGTTTGGCTCAGTGGATAGAGCATCAGTCCCTGTACACGAAACCACAGGGAGCGGGCCTAAGCCATCAGTAGGGCATCCCCTGAGGCTCCTGGATTGGAGAGGATGCAGATCAGGCTGAGGGACACCCCCGACCCCCGTGCATAAATTTCATGCACAAGGCCTCTAGTTGTTTAATAAATAAATAAATAAACATAAAAGTCATTCCAGAAAGTTTAAGTACTTTTCTCTTAAATGTTATCAATGTTACACAAATATATAGGAATACATTAATTTGCCACAAATCAGTCATCCTACTGACTAAAGACAAAATTTTGGCTGCTCTTCTCCCAAATATTATAAATCACTCATAACAAACTCCCATGGGATGTCTTGCCCTACTCCTCTTCACGTTCATCAAGAAACCCCAAATGCCTGTATAAAAGTTATACACTTCTTTGCAGGGAATGCTGTAACATAGAGAATAAGATCTTTCAGTATCTTCAACTTCATCAGGGGAAAAGAAGTAGAAGACAGAATGCATTTAAAAATAGACCTCAACTCTAAGAAGATTTATTCCCATCAATCCTAAGTAACAAGTTTGTTTATTTTTTCCCAAGCAAACAAGTTTGATGACACAAGAAATTTCATTGGCAAGCATACAATATTTTCAGTCACCAGCAGTATTATATTCCATTTTCATTTTTTTCATATAAACTATTGAAAAAGGACTGAAAGCTGAGTAACTATTTCCCAAGTAGCTGACACTACCCCAGTGTCATTAGCAAACACTTGTAATTATTCACACAAAACTAAGAAGTGATCATACAGACAATATAAAAACCTCTAATAAAAACAGTCAACAAAGTACAATTTTAGTTACATCAGCTCCATTAAAAAAAAAAAAAACTCCAAATTTACTTTTCTCCATGTAAAACATCACTATGCAGAGTGACTGTAATGCATCCATTCATTTATTCATTCAACCATATTTACTTAGCACAGATTAGACATGAAGCACTGTTAGACCTAAGTAATATGACATAGTTCCTACCTAAAGTCACTTCAGTGTAGTGTGTTGAGTGCCAGAGAGATGCACAGATTGTGTGCTTTTAGGCATACAGGGAAAACGTTAACGAGATTGACAAAGGCTTCGTACAGGAAGAGGCCGTGGACCTTAAAAGGGAAGGATTTTGCTGGTGGGACCAGGAGGCATGGAAAAGGAACAAGGCATAGATTTGGAAACAGAGTAATATATTTTGATGACACAAAAGGAATATGTAGAGAATAGCAGGATACAAGATTGGGATATTTCACTGTAGTCAATATTTTGGACAACTAGAAAATTAACTTTAAGAATCTGTTGTTAATTTTGTAGGCAATGGTGGGTCCCAGTAAAGATTGTTAAGCAGAGTGACGTGATTCAAGCTATCCTTCTGGGAAAATGAATCTGGCACACACTCATCAGATGAATCCTGTACATGCCACTGTTTTCTTTCAGAGACTTCTACCTTATAACAAAGTGTTGTGTCACCCTGTCATTTAACATCCTCCTTCCCGTTTCCACATATGCTTTGACTCCTCTTGTGCTGGTCTCTGAATGTGCCATAGAACACAGCCTACAGTCTCCAAAGAAGCCTTCAGGAATGAGCCAGTGCTACCTTGAAGAAGAACAGAGGCATGTCCAATAACCTTCATGCTAAAAACAGCCCAGACATCACTTTAGGAGCCAGAAGTCTATATTTAGATTCAAGTGCCTTGATCAAAACGATAAGCCTAGAGGAGCGAGGCATCTGCAGGAGAAAGAATAATTACCATATTGGGTACTGGCCTCCTGGGGACTATAATTTCCACTTGATAGCAATGCAACTGATGATCAAAGATGTTAGAGGTTAACTTGCTCAAAACCACAATGCTGACATAATGCTTGGCAAAAGTTGGACCCAGAAGGGGAAAACAGAAGAGGGAAAATAATGAAACACATAATGTTCTTTTAGCTAAATAAAGACTAGGTTTCAGATGAGCCTACCAAGCACAGAGCAGGAAGAGTGAATGTTTTAAGACAGTATTTTAAACATATTTTAGTGAAATATCTTAACTCCAACAATAAGAAAAAGACTACAGAGCTTCCAAAGAAAAGATTAAGAACCAGCAAACAAATCAAAACAAAAAGTTTCACAAATAAACAGAAATCAAACTGGCAACAAACTTTTTGTCTTCCAAACTGGATGCCTAGGGGCAATGTATTAAGAGCTTCAAAGTCTGAGAGCATATTTATTTTGAACCTGAAATTCTATACCTAGACAAATTATTAAACAAGTGAAAAAATCCTTTAAAATAGAGCTTTTTTCTCTATGCCCTATAAACACCCTATGTGTTTCAGGCAGGGTGCTCAGCATTCATTATTTCAAGTGCACTACTCTGCCCAAGGCAGATTTCCTGCATAAAAAGTTGTCTTTCGGTTTATATTTTTAAGTTTCAGTTTATTTTCCCTTGCTCAGTTGGTTGGAGCATTGTCCTATATAAATCAAAAGTTTGTGGGTCCGATCCCAGATCCAGACACATGCAGGAGGCAACTGATTGATGCTTCCTTCACATCGATGTTTCTCTCTCTCTCCCTCTCTCTCCCTCTCTCCCTCTCTCCTCTAAAATTAATAAAAACATCCTTAGGTGAGAATTTTTTTAATCAGTTTACTAAAATGCTGTATTCTCCAAACATCCTCATCTCCAATATTTCTACAGATAAGTGTTTTTATACTGGAATTGACACAAATAATGTATTATTGTTTGTACCTATCAAATCTCATACCATGAACTAACAAATACTTTACTGCTAAGGAAAGGAAAGGAAGAGAAGGGAAGGGGAAGGGAGGGGAGGGGAGGGGAGGGGAGAAGAGAGGGGAATCAGTCAGGCAGTCAATAAGTGAAGCTCCAAGAAATAATTCAAAGCAAAGATACTTACTTTTATTTTCCCCAAATTCAGTCTGCTAACCTTACCATCAGCAACTGACATTTAGCATTATCTTCCAAAGCAAAATTTTACTCTAGGTATTAGGACCAACTGTAAAGAAAACTGCAGCTGCCTTAGAATTTTCTCACAGAAGTAAAAGACCACATAGAGTGTGACATGGAATCCCTGCAGACAACATTAGAAGGAGGTGAGGATGTGACGGGTCTTTCCAAAGATGGTGTTTGTCATCACAATATCTGATATAAAACAGAGTCCCAAAGACAGTCCCTGCATTGTTCAGGAACCCACTCCTACTCATCCCAATCCTTCCCCATTAGAATCACACTGGTCACAAAATATTTCTTAAACCAAATGAAATTACCAACTTCTCATCAATTGCTAAGAGACAAATTTGTGTTTCCAGTCTTCACAACCTATCTAGGTAACAGGATTTTAAATGTAGAACAACTTTTTAAAAATATTACACCACATGGAAAAAATGCATTTAATATTTAAATTATTCATTTATTGGTTTTATAAGGATAAAGAAACTTCCAAACACGCCAGCCAAGGGTAGGCAAGAAATGCAGAAATGTTGCCAATGTACCTCCTCTTAACAGCAGCATCCTTATGTTCTCTCATTAGACTTTCTTGTACAGACCAAGGAGAACTACTGAATTAAGCAACGGCCAAAGAATTTCTCTACTCAACTCAACAGACCATCTGGTCCCTATGCTGTTTCTGCCAGTGGTCACAGCAGAAACTTCAAGAAAGCAAATGTGGACATCATTACAGAGCTGTCTGTAGGTGGAGAAAGAAAAAAATATTCTTAACTGTAATTGTGGAAGAATATGCATTTTGACCACATGTTCAAATATTTATGAGGTGTGACCATGCAATGATACTGACTTAACAAATATACCAGAATATAAAGATTCAGCTGGAACCGGTTTGGCTCAGTGGATAGAGCGTCGGCCTGCGGACTGAAAGGTCACAGGTTCGATTCCGGTCAAGGACATGTACCTTGGTTGCAGGCACATCCCCGGTGGGGGCTGTGCAGGAGGCAGCTAGTTGGTGATTCTCTCTCATCGATGTTTCTAGCTCTATCCCTCTCCCTTCCTCTCTGTAAAAAGTCAATATATTTAAAAAAAAAAAAAAAAAAAAAGAATATATAGATGCAGCAAATGAGCAAAACCTTCAAAAGTGAGTGTCCGCAGCCTGGCTGGGGTGGCGCAGTGATTGAGCATAGATCTATGAACCAGGAGGTCACTCTTCCAAATCTGGGTCAGCATACCTGACAGGTTGTGGGCTCTGACCCTAGTGTGGGGCATGCAGGAGGCAGCAGATCAATGATTCTCTCTTATCATTGATGTTTCTGTCTCTCTTCCACCCCTTCCTCTCTGAAATCAATTTTTAAAAAAATAGTTTTTACAGTGACTGTCTCAGAAGTTACTCATGTAGTTTTCATCATGTAGTGCTTCATTCTAAAATGTTTAAAAATAAACCTATACTTTTATTTTCAGCCATCTTTATCCATTTATCTTTAACAAAGAAGAGACCCTTCTTTTCTGGCATAAAGGGAAAGAGTTGTAAGCTATTTTCGTAGCATGGTTCTAAAGTCAATGCGGTAGTTTTGAGTTCAGCCTGCTGCAGGAAGAGCTATTTTGAGAAAAAGATACTTTCTGTTTAAACATCCCAGATCTTTATTACAATTCCCAATTCAGATAAGTCATTCTAAGAAGGTACTTTTAACGAAATTCACATAATGATACATATGAGGGGCACGACCAAACTGAGCATTACAGCTTTTACCTGTTGGTGTACACAGCACAGAGCATAGAGCTCTTGCCACGAACCAATGTGTATATTTTACAGACATTTTAAAGGAGCAGAATTACAAGACTGTATTCCACTGCTATTTATGGGATTTGCAGTTATGGTGTGTTTGCTTTCGCGATGCTGTCCCTGCTGGGAGGTATTTTGTTGAAATTACCTTTGGAAACAATACTATCCTAGTTCAAATATTCTACTTTGCAGTTCCACAGAAGAGGGCGCAGCAAGTTTTAGACACCCTGCATCCTCCTTCTAACAATGTGCCTCTCCACACACAGCCTCCATATTCCCCCTGGGGAATACCAACCAGGTCCAAGTCCAGCAAGAAACGCAGAGCCTCATTAACTTCTTCATGCTCTTCCTTGGTTGAGGGCTTATGTCATTCTCCAGAATTGGCTCTCAACAACCTTTTTGCTCTTTCTCAAAATCAGATAGTCAGAAGGAATTAAGATCAGCCACCCGTGGGAACATTCGTTGAGATTGCTATCAATCTCTAAAAACAAGTCAGTTGTTCCAAAAGTCCTGAGTAGTAGCACCATCCCTAGAATCAACGTCAACTCCTAGTGACTACTTGAAGGAGACTGAACTTATTCCCATGTATCAATCCCAGAATAAAAAGCATACATCGAATGACATTAGGCCACACCCGAATGAAACTACATTCGATACTTTTGTCTTATGTGCAGAATGATAGACTTTCTAAGACACATGTGTCAAACACAAGGCCCGCGGGCCAAATCCAGCCCGCCAGGCCTTGCAATGTGGCCCGCACCACGCTGTTATCACTGCACTCCGCTGTCAGTTTATGACATTGTCAGTTTATGACTGTTCAGTAAACCATTCGGCCCGCGATTTAGGCTGGATTTTAGATTTTGGCCCCTTCTCTGATTGAGTTCGACACCCCTATTCTAAGACTAGGGAAGGAAAAAGGACTCAGGCAGATTACATTAGTGTTTGCTTTTATTGTCAGCATCTCACTGAGGTCGCCTTCCATCCCAGTCCATTAAGTAAGAGGTTTTGAACAAAACATTGCATTGAAAGTGTCTACTGAGTACCAAAAGTCTTGGGATGGTTCAAGACTAAAAATAAAAAAATAAAAAACACAAACACACACACACATACACACACACACACACACACACACACACACACACACATATATACACACACACATATTTACCTCCTTCTCTTTGCCTCCCCCTCATGCACATCAATAACACCTAAAGCAGAGCCTTGGGTTCAACGTGTCTTAACAGTACTTCCTTTTTTCAATAAAAAAGTGAAAGGGGAAAAGTTATTCTGCCCAGGCCCCCCTGGGTCCTACAATACCATCTTGTTAGTTTGCTAACCCTCAGAGAACTAGAGGACTGATATACAAAAGACTGGAATCCTCCAATCTTCGGGGGGTTAGTCTGGAGGCCAGAGGTTTCCAAAGGCCTCAGACCAGTTTACTTCTCTATCATTCTCTCTAGCCCTCTGAAACCATCCCCTGATCCCACTGCCTTCTCCAAAGCAGTAGCTATTGCTCCGGGCAGCTGGGCCCCACGTTTGGTAAATTTGGTCCAGGGCTCTGCTTCATAGGCTACTCCTGATCTGAGGGAGGCTTATGGGCCAACCTTGAACAAGCCAGCTCTGACGTGGAGGCCCTGTCTCTTGGGCACTGCCAGGCTGGGATCCAAGCAGGTGGCTGGCATCAGCCACTGGGCACACTGTGTTCATGCAGCTCCATCTTCACAGTCTGGCACTTGTGTACATGGCAACCTGCTAACAATCTGAGAAATTAAAGGAAGTGTGGGACCTGCACTTAGTGACACTGTACAAAGATCAACTCAGGTTCTCCTCTGGCTGATAAAGGGATTACGGCCAAGTACTGGTAAGTAATTCAATTCATTTGGGTCTCAGACCCTACATTTGTAAAACAAGAAAAGAAATCCTCAATAGAGCCCTTTTCTGCTAAAAGCTATGACTCTAGTTCAATATACAATATTTGACAAACATTTTTAAAATTATGTTTAGATGCATTAAAAAGGTAGGAAGGATGGGACAGATACCCAAGACATCAGCGGGAGTTATTTCTAAGCAACACAATTGTGCTTTTAGATTTTGTTCAGTAGTTCTAGTTTTATATTTTATTTGTATATAGTTTCCAATTTTCTTTAATATTTAATAGTTCAAATAAATTATTGAAACATAAATATAATTTTAAATTATAAATATAAAATAAAATTATATTCTTTCAACAAATAGAGATTGATATAAGAAATCAGGCAAGGTTTTTTTCAAATCACCAAACATTTTTCGTATTGTTTTATGCTGCTTTAGTAGAGCTTTCTTACTTACACATACACAAAGCCTGATGGAACTATTTATGCAGCATCATTATCTGAATTTCCACCAGCAAAGTCTTTGAATAATTGTTTTTCTAGAAGGATGTTACAATTTCCTTGAAGGCGTCATCCTCATTTTGAATCACTGAATGATATTTATTACTGACTATAGATGTGGAGCCAAAAATCACAGAAACCCTTAAGAATCTCAAGTCTATCAAAACTCTTCAGGGTGTGTACAGATAGGTCTTCTCTTTTGGAAGTGGTAAAACTTTCTGATTCATACTTTGCTATTCACTAGGTATTCTGGGAAGCCATGGTAAGACTAACCTTCCCATTGCTTACTTTGTGTGTGCTTTAGACGTGGTGAAGCATGGACTCTTCAAACGATTTTATTATGAACATGCAGAAATAGTCCTCAGTCTCTGAAAATTGTCCTAAATGCCCACCTCCATTTGCCTTATTTCCTTTCCCATTGTGCTACTGCTCTCTGGGCATCCCATGCGCCTGCCGCTTTGACCAGCTATTTCCCAAACTTCTGCATTCTTTATTGGGAACCTACATATCAACTTCCAACTTCGAACATGTTAATTACATATATTTTTTTTCCAAAACAAAAGTGATTAAGCAGTGATAACAGTTGCTTTTTATAAAAGCTATGATATATGTGATATTAATTAGTCAAGTTTTAGTAAAACAGAGTTAAGGTTCACCTTTATAAATATTGAGTTTCTAAAGAATTTGTGCCCAACTGGATGTCTAAAGAACCCAAGCCACATTAGTTCCAGTTGTGCTAAAACACAAAACAAAACATAAAACCCTAAGAATTACCAAGAACCTTAATAAAATGTTTCCTTACATAGTCTAAGTCTCTCTTAAAATTACTCTTTGGGTTTCCTTCATAGCTGTGTTTTCCCTCTTGATTACTTGAAGCATTATTTAAAGTACATTTAGTCTAGAAGATAAAAATAGAAAGTAGTTTAGAATAGCAAGAGCAAAAAAACTGATACATACACAAATATACTATTTTGTGGAATAATGTGTTCTTTAAGTTGGGTCATCTTGGCATCTTATTTTTACACTTCAAATCAGGCTCAAGGAAACATAAAAGACAAAAATTACCTTGAACTTTAAAGCATAACTATTGTCTTATCCTTGAGGAAAGCTGAAATGGTCACAGTGCACATTACTATGCTTCAGTAAAGAACTATAGTTCATTTGTTATCAAAAACCAGCTGGGAAAAAAATGTTTCCAATATTGAGCCTTTAATCCTTGAAATAACTTACAAAACTTTCATTTAGTCTTACTCCAAGGAACAGAAATAACATCATATATTCCCCTTATTAGTAGTTAATTAACCACAGCACACCTATGCCTTTGCACAGCTCCACATTTTATAGTATCATAATAAGAGTGTAAAGCAGTATCACCAGACCATCAGTGAGAGGGAAAATTAATGGTAAAAGAGAAAACCAAAGGCAAAAACTGACATTTTACAGACACTTGCATTAAACATAGAAGCTAGAAATGAGGGGAATGTGCAAGCATTTACAGGATAAAATAATTTTCAGTGCATTCAACCAATCTCTAGCACAGATATGTGATCATAGAGACAGGTCAAAATTTTAATCTTTATTAATTTATATTATTAATATTGCTAAGCATTCAAAATTATGTGAAAATTTATTATAGAGAAAAAAATCAAGCCCAGCTATCAAGGATTTACAATCTAGTAGAAATACCTGTAATTTGTCTTAGTTATAGAGGGTTGGGCAATAGCAGGTTTATAGTTGTTCATATGGAAAATAATATAATAATTAATAATATTCTATTATTACTGAAGAGCATTTATTGATGAAAGCATGTATGTTAAAATGCCACATAGGATGTACATATCAAGGTTATACAAATAAAATATTTACATCTGGAAGGAGAGGGGAAAGTTATAGGATATGGGATTTTATTTCAAATGTTTCTAATCATATAATATGACCTGAATTACATTTATCTTTAATTCTTAAGAAAAAAAAAAAAAAAACAACTATGAAACTTTATTCAACAAATAATCTATAGGACATATCCGCCAATTCTAGTTTTATTGTCAACTAACACTTTAGTGTATCATACTCTTACAACTAAGACTAATGGTATCTAGAACCATTGTTCATAATGTATCATGAAAATGTGACTGGAAATCAGAATTATTTAAATGCATTATTAAAATACTTTTCCTCAAACAATTAACTGATAAAGGCTTCTGATCACATGGTCCTTTCTTAAATAGACCATTTATCTTAATGAATATTTCTCTAATAGTCTAAATGACATGAATTGAACAATACAATCTAGACTAATCCATACTAGAACAATCAGGTCCCAGATCCTTTGGGTCACTGAAAACATGCCCCCTCTGCTGTCTGCATTTGGAACTTAACCACTAGCAAAAATATATCTCAACAGCGCCCCTGTGTGACCTACTTCAACCACCACTTCCACAGTCCTGGAGCCTTGACAGTTCCCATTGCCACTGAGGTTCATTTTCAAACAACAAATACAATTTACCTTTTAAAGATAATGCAACTTCAAGTTCAAGCAGAAGCTAATCAGCTTTGAAATGAAGGAAAAACATTTAAACAAGTTTTACCTTTTAGAAAAAATATTATAGAACCACAAGCATATATAAAATATGTGGATGTACAAGTAAGACCACTTCCAGAAAGGAAGGTGGATTTCCCAATTCTTCCTCTGTTGAGGAAATGGCCTGCCAACTGCTGTTTCAATTAGATGATACCATGGTTTCCTCAAAAGGGGTCTACGGAGAGCCTGCATCAGAATCATAAGACTCTCCAGGCAAGTGCTTGTTAAAAGTTTTAATACCTTAGTCCCACTCCAGACCTATGGAACGAGACTGCTCAGAAATGAGGACCAGGCATTTGTACTTATATCAAGTACTCCAGGTATGTGACATGCCTACAAAGATTTGAGAACTGCCACCCTAAAGCCTAATAAAAATAAAAAACAAAAAATAAAAAATAAAACTTTTCACCCTACTCAGTTTGGCTCAGTGGACAGAGATTGGCCCACAGACTGAAGGGTTGCAGGGTTGACTCAGGTCAAGAGCACGTACCTCGGTTGCAGGCTCCATTCCTGGCCAGGTCAAGATGTGTGCAAGAGGCAATCAATCCATGTGTCTCTCTCACATTGATGTTTCTCTCTCTTTCTCTCCCCACCACCTATCACTCTCTCTAAAAGTCAATGAAAAAATATCCTCAGTGAGTATTAAGAAAAAAAAAATTTTTAAAGATGAATGGGGTATCATATTGATAAGTAAAGGACTGCTAACTTTTTTTTTATAATGGAATTTAATTCGATCTCTAAATATTTGAATCATTTTTGATCCCATGCTTTAAAACCATTTTTCTCTACACCGGTATTTATAGCCCTGTAAGTGTTCCAGTGATGGATGTTGGACTTGTTAAGGTGGCAGGACAGGTCCACTACCAAACATCTACAATTTCTGAGGCGACCTGGGTCCTGTCCAAGAGAAAAAAGGAAGCGAAAACACATTCCTCTTCACTCCATCTCCTTCAGCTTTGTTCTCTAGGCCACAGGGCAGGATTTTTACTAACATAAATCTCAATTAAATCTCAGGCAGGGGCCTGTCAATGAAAATTAATTTAACACCTCAGAGTATAACAACTCTTTCAGTCAAAATACGTTCTGATTTCAGAATCATCCAAGTTCCTTGCTAGTTTCTCAAAATCATTCAAAATACTACACATTAAAAAATAACAGTAAGGATTTCTGACATTTTTCGAAACAATAATGAAAAGGTTTGGTTTCCTGAAAACAATATACCAACACCATAAGAAAAAACTGGAGGTCATGGGATATCAGAATATATTAAGGATGGGTTTCATGTGCATCTTAAAGGACAAGTCTTTTTATTATTGTCACACTGCATGTTTCACCATATAAAAATCTGCAATATTGACTTTGTGTCTAGTTTTTAATATAAGACCACCTATAAATTTTGTGTTAGGCATTCAGGGCTGAAATTGAAATCTGAAAATCTGGATTCAAGTCTGCTCTGTCATGCAATACTGTATGATTTAACCCTCGATCTTTAACCCTATCTCTTTACATCTGTAAAAGTGAGATAAAACTAACTCAAATACTTACTACAGTAAGATATTCAAAGGATAGAAAAGATAACATTCAAAAGTATCTTGAAAATTGTATCATCACTAATATAAAGGCAGGATATATGCTCCTTGGAAACCAGCATAAGAGAAATCACACTGCTTTATAACTGCACCAACCTCCATAATCTAGCATATCCTATCTAATAAAAGAGTGATATGCAAATGGACCATCACTCCAATATGCAAGATGGCCACCCCATATGGTCAAAGATGGCTGCCCCCATGTGAAAACAAGATTGCCACCACAAGATGGCCAGCAGGGAAGGGCAGTTGTGGGCAATCAGGCCAGCAGAAGAGGGCAGTTGGGGGTGAGAAGGCCTGTAGGGGAGGGCAGTTAGGGGTGACCGGGCTGGCAGGGGAGGGCAGGTGGGGGTACTAGGCCTGCAAGGAAGGGCAGTTAGGAGTGAACAGGTTGGCAAAGGAGGGCAGTTGTGGGGGAACCAGACCTGTAGGGGAGGGCAGTTGTGGGGGACCAGGCCAGCAGAAGAGCGCAATTAGGGATGACCAGGCTGGCAAGGGAGGGCAGTTAGGGGCAATTGAGCTGGCAAGGGAGCGGTTAGGCATCAATCAGGCTGGCAGGGGAGTGGTTAGAGGGTGATTAGGCTGGCAGGCAGAAGTGGTTAGTGACAATCAGGAAGGCAGGCAGGCGAGAGGTTTGGAGCCAACAGTCCTGCATTGTGAGAGGGGTATCCCAGTGGGATTGGGCCTAATCGGGCAGTCGACATTCCTTGAGGGGTCTCAGATTGGAGAGGTTGCAGGCTGGACTGAGGGTTGGACACCCCCATGCATGAATTTCATACACTGGGCCTCTAATTGTCTTAATAATTGTTTTTGAAGAATCATTTTTCTCAAAGAAGTAAAAAGCATTTTTATATTTAAATTTTATATGACTACAATTTTATATGTTTAGCACTAAACTAATCGAGTCCAAGCTAATGCTGAGTGAAAGAAACCTTTGGATAAATCTAAAATAGGACTGGCCAGTGTTGCTCAGTGGTTGAGCATCGACCTATGAACTAGGTGATGGCTCCATGCCCAGGCAGGGCACATGCCTGGGTTGTGAGCTTGATCCCAGTGTGGGAGGTGATTCCCTTTCATCACTGATGTTTCTATCTTTCTCTCCCTCTCCTTTCCTCTATGAAATCAATAAAAGTATTTTTTTTTTAATCTAAAACATGTTCTGTTCCATCAGGCTCATCAGTTATACCATGAAAGAATGATGTCTCAGCAACCCAGGTATAAGTCCTGAACAGTAATGAAACCAGCAACCTTTCAGTGCGCAGGACAAGGCTCAACCAACTGAGACACTCCAATTGGGCCAATATTCTCAATATTAATGGCATAGGTACCAATAAAATAAGAGAAGCTTTAGAGATAAAGAACTTTGTCTAGAGAACTGAGAAGGAAAAAAGTGATGATAACCAAATCTCCTGAGGATTGCAAAGAGCCACTTCCCACAGAACTGAAAACAACACTAATGTTTCTCAGTGTTTTCCACCAGAACTACGGAATGCAAAAGAAAGTAATCACACAGCCCTGTCCATCTCAGGGTAAGCAATAACTCTAAGGTATTTAATTTGTTCTTAAATATACACATAACCTGTGGATTCTGCTTCTAAAAATAGTAATGTATAAATATAAATAATATAAATAAATGTAAATATAAATATAAAATAATAAAAGTAGAATATGCAAATCGACCCAACAACTGCCATCTGTCTGGATGACTTTCCATATGAAGCCGGGGCTGCGAGGGTCTACTCTTGCACAAATTGCATGCATCAGGCCTCTAATAAATAAATATAAATATAAATATAAATATAAAATATATAAATATAAATATAAATAATATAAATATAAGTATAAATATAAATATTATAAATATAAATATAAGTATAAATATAAACATAAATAGAAATAGAAACAGAAATAGAAATAGAAATAGAAATAATAGAAATAGAAATAATAGAAATAGAAATATAAAATATAAATACAAATAATATAAATATAAAACTGTTTCCCCCATTTTCAATTAAAAGTTTTGTTCCTGAAAGATGCTCCACGTTCATCTTACCACTTCCCATGCGGCCCTCCCACAATCCTCAGGCACCCCCTGTGCATATACACGTCTCACTCAGAGAAATATGCAGGGGGTGCTTCATTCCACGGGAGTGATGTCCTCTGGAGATCTCTACAGAGAGCATCTGCCAGAGCACAAGACCCATGACCTATCAACACTTCTTCCTTCCGTTTTTCTTAAAACTACCTCCTTCAACCTTCAACATAGGTTTCAGACACCAGGACATTTAATGGCTACAACCAAGTAGAGGAGACTTGAATTGTGCCTCTTCGTCTTTCTTGGCTCAAGAGCCATAATTTACCAAGTACTCTTTACATGGACGTCGACCCAATGCCTTTAAATAGTTTGGTCACTTTCTCCAAACCTCTCCAAAGGTGCAGACTTGGTTTTGTAAGGGGCCCTTATGCCTTTGGAACAAAGGCAGGTTCAGCCTAAATGAGGTCATTAAAACAAAACATCAAGTTCCCAGTGCCCTAAGCTTCCAAGCCAATGACCTACAGAGTGTTCCAGCTGATCTTAATTTCCCTGGCACCGCACAGTAAGAGCACTGTAATATAATGCAAAATGTCTCCAACGAGAAACCAGATACTGGCCTGAGTCTTGCCAATACACAGTTGAATAATACCAAAGTACCCTTCATCTGAATACTGCGCTTCACACGCATATGTCACCCTTCCCAAGAATGACAGTAATCTTCCACTGTGAATGTGGGTTGGGTGAAAAGCTTTTACTGGACTCAGCCCATAAAGTATACATGCTTCTTCACTGGCACACATGAGCTGGTAAAACTGAAAATGCTTATAAAAGGACCAGAGAGACAAAAAATAGAATTTGTTCTAAGTAAAGATGACCCAAATTGAGAAGGTGCTAAAAGCGACAAATCGACACTTAAATGTTTATCCTGTCTAGGATCTCTTTTAACAACATCAGACCCCTCTTAGTAGTTAAACTAAATTTCACTTTTCTAAGTTTCATTGCAAATTCTTTATCATTTATATTAAACTATCAGTAAATTCCCAAATATTTCCTCATTTCTGTCCTTAATAACAACCACTTCTCTGATCCTTCCTCATTAATTTATTCACTCATTTATTCTTTCATTCAGCAAAATGTATTGAATGTCTATTAAGTGCCAGGCATTGCAATCTCCACTGATTCAGCGGTATATAAACCAAAGTCCCTACCCTCTCTTAGGATTGATGTTCTAGTGGGAAAAGGCAGAGAATGAACACATAGATGTGGCAACCTATGATGAGCTAGAAAGAAAAAATGAATCTGGGGAGAGAGAAAAGAGTGCAGAGGTAATGAAAAGCAATGACAGTTTTAAATTCCACCGAATCTTTTTAATGATCCATCTTCCAGTAAAGCTATTAGGGTCTCTATCAGATAAAGTCCAGCTTTACTTTTCTATACAATAAGAGATTATCAAAATTATTGATTATATCTTATAAGAGAAATAACTGAAAGCAATCAAAATTAAATACAGAATTAAGAGTTCTGAGGAGTATGATGAAGTGTCAAAAAGGGCAAGAAACTCCCTTGCGTGAGTGTCATTTTCACATTGACTTTCAACTTTTTTATTTACCTAAATAGAAATCAAGAACAAAATTAAAAATAGTCTCATTGTGGGTGTTCAGGAGGCAGCTGATCAATGACTCTCTCTCATCGATGTTTCTGGCTCTCTATCCCTCTCCCTTCCTCTCTGTAAAAAAATCAATAAAATATATTTTTTTAAAAACAGTCCCATTAATTGGAATCACATTGTGATAAAAATGTCTTATGTTTTCAATGAAAGCAAAAGTTATATGTTTTTTAAAAATGAATCTAGCATCTAGCATATTTTTTGTTAATAGAAATTAAGAAACATTAAAGTATTTTTTTAATAAAATAGGATGGGAATTGACTAGCATATGAATAAATATTTCATGATATGATTTCATAAAATGGGTCTTAACCACAATATTAAATAGCATGCACAAAATCTGAAAGAAATCATGTATACATTACCTCCTTGAGTTTTATCTAATTTATCTAAAAAAATGTGGTTGTCCCTGAGGGAAATTTCTGTGACATTTGAAAGAATCAGTTACTGACGGTGGCAGATTCTGTGACACACCATCCCAAACCTTCCTCACTGAAGCACTCATCCTCCCAGCTGTTAGAGCACATGTGTCAAACACAAGGCCCAAGGGCCAAATCCAGCCCGCCAGGCCTTGCAATTTGGCCCGCACCGCGCTGTCATCACTGCACTCCTCTGTCAGTTTATGACATTGTCAGTTTATGACTGTTCAGTAAACCATTCGGCCCGCGATTTAGGCTAGATTTTAGATTTTGGCCCCTTCTCTGATTGAGTTCGACACCCCTATGTTAGAGTGTCAGCTACAAAGACCTTCTGGCTAAGCCCTCCCTGCCAGCTACTTCACTGAAGAGAACCCTTCATGGGCAGCCCAGCTCCTTTGCCCTAATCCTATATAATAAAAGTCTAATATGCAAATCTACCAAATGGTAGAATGACCGGTTGCTATGATGTACACTGACCACCAGGGGGCAGATGCTCCATGCAAGAGCTGTCCCCTGGTGGTCAGTGCACTCCCATAGGGGCAGCACCGCTTAGCCAGAAGCCAGGCTCATGGCTGATGAGCGCAGAGGTGGTAGTAAGAGACTCTCCCATCTCTGCAGCAGTGCTAAGGTTGTCTGACTTCTGGCTTAGGGGAGTGGGCCTAAGCCATCAGGTGGACATCCCCTAAGAGCTCCCAGACTGTGAGAGGGCACAAGCCAGGCTGAGGGAGGAATCCTCCCCTACCCCAGTGCATGAATTTCATGCACCGGGCCTCTAGTTGTGAATAATTCTGTAGGGTCATCCCAGATCCAGAGCTCCTATCGGATTGGCTATTGGCTGTGTCTATTCCCTGTGTCTATTCACACAGGTAATGCTTCCATGAGCTCTCCCTAGTAAACTTTCTATAGGCAAACCTACTCTTCAGGTTGGCTTCCCAAGGATCCTCGCCACAGCAGTGACCTATATCACATCAGGTGTTTGTCAGTGTGTTGTCTTTCAGCTACTGATGGGTCCTAAGTATTGGGAGCAGGGAAAATGCATTTAAAGACACGACCAAAGGCCACTTTCAGCATTCCCTATTTCTCCCTGATGCACTATTGCTTTGTTCTTAGGAAATTCTCCCTCAAAGGCCATCCCTTCTCTGACAACAGGAGAGGGAAGAACTGAAGACAATAATTGAAAGCTGAAAAACAAAACAAAAAAATGAAAATTGTCATTACCCCCATCACACCATCATTTATCTAAATTCAGAACATTTCAACACTAGCCAAAACTCATATTTCTAACCCTATCTCCCTTTCAAAGAAATATGTGTAAGGCATAAAAAGATAGGAAGTGTTTCTGATTTGTGGTGCTTTGATTAATTATTAAAAGAAGCTTTCCCTGTATGTGATGCCCCGGAGGTTTACATGCCCCAGGGTAATGCACCAGGTGAGAAGTTATTGTGAACACTGGCGGGTTCCCAGGAAGGTAAGTTTTAGGAAAAAGTACATTGGAAGATTGGGATTTAAAAACAGATTTTCTTAAATCTATGACTTTGTACACCCATTGGAAAGTCTTATATATTAAAGGGTATACATCTTCCCATTTCCACATTATAAACACTAAATAATTCAACTATGCCACTAATAGTTAACAATTAAAAATGTGCTAACACCGATCCCCTGCTCTGACTTATATTATAAACCCAATGGATATTTCCACTAAACTCTGCTAAATGTGTAAATTTTTGTTAATACACAGTAAGCTGGAAAAATGTACAGCAGCCCAACAAGTACTTTTCACTTATAACTCTATGAAATAATGTATAAAGTCAGAAATTTCATTACATATGATCCTATGTGTATAATGAAAGCAAAATGTATATACTACTAAATCCAGTTGGTCCAGTATTCTAACATATAACTTTATCTTTGTTCATAGACTCTGTTAATATAATTGGATATATATTTTTAATTTGATGAAGAGGAAGAAAATGATTGATCATGATTAGAAAAAGATATGATAAAATATTGTACAATTTGTTAAAATTGGTTTTAACTCTCTTCAATAATCCAATTATCTATTCTTTTCCCAAAGAACCCCAAAATAATGACCCCACCACCATACTCTATTTAGAGGGAAAAATAATAATTAGACCAAATAGGAAAAAAGACAATTTAGCTAAAACTGGTTTGGCTCAATGGATAGACAGTCAGCCTGTGGACTGAAGGGTCCCAGGTTCGATTCCGGTCAAGGGCATGTACCTTGGTTGCGGGCACATCCCCAGAAGGGGTTGTGCAAGAGGCAGCTGATCGATGATTCTCTTTCATTGATGTTTCTGACTTTCTATCCCTCTCTCTTCCTCTCTGTAAAAGATCAATAAAATATATATTTAAAAAAAAAAAAAAAACAGCCGAGACCGGTTTGGCTCAATGGATAGAGCGTTGGCTTGGAGACTGAAGTGTCCCGGGTTCGATTCCGGTCAAGGGCATGTACGTTGGTTGCGGGCATATCCCCAGTAGGGAGTGTGCAGGAGGCAGCTGATCGATGACTCTCTCTCATCGATGTTTCTAACTCTCTATCTCTCTCCCTTCCTCTCTTTACAAAATCAATAAAAATATATTTAAAAAAAACAAAACAATTTAGATAACGGTATGTATAGCTAAGGAAAATACAACAGGATATGTGATGGAGGTGGGGGAGGGGAGTGGTTATAGATCTAGAGGGATACAGAAATCCTCCTTGATAAGATGATCTTGTACTGAGAGCTAAGATTAAAAAGGTGTCAGCTATGTGAAGATCAGGAAAAGTAGAAAAAAAGCTTTCCAAGTTCACACACAGGTAGGATCGCCCATCCATGGCTGGAGTATAATGAACAAAGAGTAGAATGCAGATGAGTTTTTAGAGGTATACAGAAGCTAAACCATGTACAGTCCTATAGGCCAAAGTAAGAAATTATATTTCATTCTAAGGAACAGAAAAGTTTTCAACCAGGGAATGACATGATATGCTCTACATTTCTGAAAGTTTGCTCTAGCAAGTGAATGGAGAATAGACCAAAATAGGCGAACGTAGAAGCAAGGAGGCCATTCATGAGGCTTTTTTACAGGAAGAGACAGGACCTAAATTGGGATGATAGCAGTGGAGACAGAGACAAGTTTATGGATTCTAGCATATTGTGATGAAAGATGGAGATGTACTTGACAAAGATCAGAAAGAAGTCTCCTAGGTTTCTGGCTTGAGCAACCAATGGATGACTTCACAGTGGAGAACAGCCAAGTACATACTGGACCTACGTCGGCCTCAGATGTCCACATCTAATCTTACATCCATACATCTAAGTTTAAATATGACTGTGTCACCTAATCTGGCCCCCCTTCCAGATATACCTTTTCTGACTCTCTCATATTTGGACCTTGACTTTGATGCACAATTTGTGGTTTAACTAGCCCCGCCTTCCCCCATCATTTCCACAAACGTGGCTCCTATGCTCCTTGTCCCGTGGAATCCCAAATGGACCTTTTATCAAAGGAGGCGTGGTGACCAGGTAGGAAGATCGAACAAAGGCTTAGAAAAAACTTCTGGGGCAATGGAACCAAAGAAATCTTCCAAGACTCCTGTACCTACTACATTGAGTCATTAGTTCTTCAAGAGCTATCAGAATCATTGGCTCTCGGAATAGGAAGAAATCAGTGCTCAAAGGCCCAGAAAGTGTGGGCAATGTGCACTTCTCCCTCACCCATCAGCAGGACCCTATTAAAAACTAAGCTTCTTGCCGAAACCGGTTTGGCTCAATGGATAGAGCGTCGGCTTGGGGACTGAAAGGACCCGGGTTCGATTCCGGTCAAGGGCATGTACCTTGGTTGCAGGCATATCCCCAGTAGGGGGTGTGCAAGAGGCAGCTGGTGGATGACTCTCTCTCATCGATATTTCTAGCTCTCTATCTCTCTCCCTTCCACTCTGGACAAAATTAATAAAATATTTAAAAAAAAAAAAAAAAAAAAAAAAAACTAAGTTTCTTTATTCCCAACCTAATATCTTTTCATCACATCATACTGACTCACCTCTTTCCATAGAAACTTATTAAAAATAGTAAACAGGATGTTGTAAATGAACTATTCTTTGGCGCTATTATGGGTTTAAAGTTTTTTACTGACTGCCACACCAACCTAACCACCTCGTGTAACATTACATCTATAGGAAAGTGTGTGTAAGTAAACAGCCAACTTTCAAATGATCTTGTGGAACAGAGAGAAATATGTATAAAATTGTTAAGAATATCCTCCTCCATGCTGAAACCGGTTTGGCTCAATGGATAGAGCGTCAGCTTGGGGACTGAAGGGTCCTGGGTTCGATTCCAGTCAAGGGCATATACCTTGGTTGCGGGCATATCCCCAGTAGGGGGTGTGCAAGAGGCAGCTGATCGATGACTCTCTCTCATTGACATTTCCAACTCTCTGTCTCTCTCCCTTCCTCTCAGTACAAAATCAATAAAATATATTTATTTAAAAAAAAAAAAAAGAAAAGAATATCCTCCTATTTGTGCTTGTTTTTTTCTGTGGCTTTGAAAAGTACTAAATAAGTGGGACCAAAGGGAAGGACAAGAACTAATGGCTGTTCTCCCCATATTGGCTCTCCCGTTTCTCTTGTGAATTCATTCCAAAAGTTTCCCTTCGGCTTCCACGCCTTGGCAAAGGCTTGTAGTCACTTCCCAGGTTCTCCCGTGAGCTGTCCTTTATCTAGGGTGCCAAAAGGACAATTCCCAAGTCTGCTTATCCCTGATCAGATGCTTACACAACATAATTCACTACTATTTCATATAAGCTGGCTTATTTTAAAATATATTTTTATTGATTTCAGAAGGAGAAAGAGAGAAAAAGAGAGAGAGAGAGAGAGAGAGAGAGAGAGAGAGAGAGAGAGATGTCAATAATGAAAGAGAATCATTGATCAGCTGCAAATGAAAGTAACTAGCATGAATGAGTGAGAGACCAGAGTTGGTAGCTCCTGTCATCAGAGGCTAAGCTCAGAACAATGGGCAAGGGGGTTCCCATCACTGACAGGTGGCATCAACTGAAACCATATCAATTAAATAGACTCCAAGTGAATTAAGAGATTTGAGGTGAAGAAACTGGTCACTATAGGTTAAGTTAGCCAAACCAATCAATGGATCACCACGTCATACACTTATTATAGGTATTTGTTTTCTGAGATCTTTTTTGGGGGGTCCCTAGCCATCATTGTTTCTTCTCCACCACTATATACCATACCTACTGAACCTGCACCACCAGTTCACAACATGCGTTCCCACAACCCTTGCTTAGTGAGCCTTGGTCCAGGGCCCTATGTGCTTTGACCACAGCTGACTGAATAAGAATTAAACACTCTGGGCTAAAATCTCTGTCCAGATATAGACTCCAGGCAGTAACCAGGAGGAAATACTTATTTGGGTGACCGTTTGGGACACATGCACTGACACGCAATCAAGACAAGCAGGACTGCAGAAGGTCATAAAATGAAATCGATTTACACGAAGCAGAGACTACGTGCTACGCTTGGGAGAGAACAAAAGAGAAGGGAGAAAATGGCTGTGGTGATTTTTGCTGACTTTCTAGTTTCTAATATCTCATGAGACCAGTGACCTTTGACCTTCAGGTACTATAACATAACCTTTCAGGCTAGTTCATGTGAAGTTCTGTTTCCTCCACCAAACAATCAATACCTGGTCCAAAGAGTGACTAAAGTCCATTTGTAATATCCCTACCTTTCACCAACTAAACGAAATTGCCCACAATTTTAAAAAGTCAGATTGCCCCAGAGTTTGAAAGCAGCAGAGGATAAGAATACCCCTGATTTTGTACATATGTCAAAGAGAAAAATAATAAAATGTCAAATTCCTATGCCCTTCACCAGGAAGTTATTCTTCAGTGGGTGGTGGAACAGGTTCGAGTTTCTATATTTTTCACCAGCATCCCTGCTCATTCTGAGGAAGGTTGGTCCAGTGACTACACTTCGAGAAGTACTGTTCTAAAGCCTGCTTCAATATTGCTACAAAGATCTGTGTACTTTCAAATTCCTCTCCAAGAAAAATTATATTCATCAAGTGCCAACATTCAAAAGTAGTAATTGCTGTTGGAAAGACATATTTATCTGAAACCCTAATAGAAGCAAGTATTGTTTCTATTATTCTTTTTGCCTTTACATAATATCTGCATTTCATTTTACACCAGATAGGATTTTGTAAAATGGCTTGGGTGGCCTAAATACAATTTATAATGTTTCATGTGAAAATAAATTTAAATTTCCAAAGCACTAATTTAAAGACTTTGAAAGACAGCCATTTTATAATTTCAGTATTTGATGTAACATTCCAACTGAGAAAATTTGATTATAGATGGTTGTAAATGAGAAAATTTGATTATAGATGGTTTTAAAAGTAATTAATGTTCTCATTAGGGAATAATGGCCTTTTAAGGAAATGTGAATATTTTTTCAGAGATTCAGACAAAACCAGGATGTACAGGGTTTACTTTATAAAATTTCAAAGACAATAAATTTTTTTTAAAGAAATAGATGAAATAAAGGATACAAAATCCTAATAATTGCTAAATCTGATAAATGAAAATAGGGGCTGCAGTTTATTGTTTTCTATTGTGTAGACTGGAGAAATGAGTATATGAGAGTGTAGCTAATGGACTCTGCACACAGTTTCTGCATCGCACAAAATGGAATAATTACTTCATCACAAAGGATTAAAATCAGAGGCCCCTAATTTGGGAACAGAGATGAGCTTCTTTTTATCATCCTTGACAAATGAAAGGGAAAAAATTCAAAGGCAGAGCATATATGGAAAAGTCATTTCTTAATAATTTGGAAGATATTTTTTATTTTTCTGAAATAACAAAAAAGATTTAGTTGCATACAGAATACACTAGAAATAGTGTGGTGAGGGGCAAAGCACACAGAGGCATAATCATCTTTTTGATCTCCTTTTATTTAAATTGCAGACGTGCCGAAACCGGTTTGGCTCAGTGGATAGAGCGTCAGCCTGCAGACTGAAAGGTCCCAGGTTCCATTCCGATCAAGGGCATGTACCTCGGTTGCGGGCACATCCCCAGTAGAGAGTGTGCAAGAGGCAGCTGATTGATGATTCTCTCTCATCGATGTTTCTAGCTCTCTATCCTTCTCTCTTCCTCTATGTAAAAAATCAATAAAATATATTTTTTTAAAAATAAACTGCAGACGTACAGGCAAATCACTTCTGGCTTTGGACTTCCTTTTTTAAAGCTTAAAATTTGGATCAGAGACCCACTCACTTGTGTGCTTGTTAGATGCCTTATCTCTTACCTCATCCTGTGGACCATAAACTACATACAAAAGCTAGTTATTAACAATGCTGATACATCTTATTTAGTGATATAACTTATTTTTTGGTAACTTTTTCCTATCAATGTTAGGTTGAAGATGGAGAAGAAAACTAGAAGGGGAAAATACAAAGGCACAGTTATCTTTGTCAAAAAATAAAAAGATTCAGGTCCTTAGCTATTAGAATATTAACAAATGGTATTTGTCACCCCTACTCTTGTATTATGGCAGAGTTATCACTAACAACACTACTATAAGATTATTAATTGAAGAACACTTACGGTTCTTCATTGCTTTGGAAATTGTACCTTCCTCAAAAAAAGATGGTCAAAGCCTCAAGAAATCCAAATTTGTCCAGCCAGTGTGGCTCAGTGATTGAGCCTCATCCTATAAACCAGGAAAGCACAGCTCTATTACATGTCAGGCAATATGCCTGAGTTGTGGGCTCAATCCCCAGTGTAGGCATGCAGGAGGTAGCCAATCAATTATTCTCTCTCATCATTGATGTTTCCATCTCTCTCTTCCTCCCCCTTCTTCTCTGAAATCAATAAAAATATATTTTAAAAGTAAAAAAGAAAGCCAGATTCTGGGTCCAGGTATGCCTCTATCAGCCACAGCATTTCTTAGCCTCCGTTTGCTCATCTGTGAAAGAAGCTCATTTGACTAGATGATCCTAAAGATTTCTTCCAGCTTGAACATTCCATGACATAGTTTTTCATAGGTGTCTTTTTATCTTTAAAATCTTCAAAGGTTTTATTTTGAATTAGATATACTACATAGTTCTGGTAAGCAATTAACCAGAGCAACTATATGAGACAGGTCCATGTACAAAAAGACGATACACTTTGAAATTGCTTTATTGGTGAACACAAAGAACTATGCCTAGGAAATATATCTGGCCAATGTTATAAAAATACTAGGAGAGAGGGTAAGTAAAAGAATTCAGATTTTATCTCATTTTAGCTCTCATTTAAAAAAAAAAAAAAAAAAGAAAAATAGAAGATGCCAACAATACTGAATACTCTGGGATATTGTATTTGCAAAAAGAGATAAGGCATATCCTATTTGTGGTTTCATGGCAGTTTAGCACTCATGCATTATGTAGGCAAGTCAAATTGTAACTATATATATATATATATATATATATATATATATATATATAGCCTGTAAAATGATTTTGGTTTTGAAAAGCCACATATAATTTAGCATTTCTAATGGGAGAAATAATTGCTAAAATGACTGGAATAGTTAAGCAAACCAAAAGAGAGAATATAAAGAAGATACATAGTTTCCTAGAACTTTTTATCCATGTGCAGTATTCAATAGTCCCTATTCCATACTGTCATTTGCATCATCTCAACCAAAGTTCAGAGACAACTGGTCCACAAATAACATCTTGTAAAAGGGTAACCTGTGTTACCAAGACACTGACTGACCTTGGGGAAATCACTAACATAGAATCATGCATTCCCAAAACTTCACTCATTCTAAAGAACTGAGCCTATACAAAGGAATAAAAACAAAGGGTAAGTTCTAAAGGCAAAGTCACAGTAGGGAAAAGAAAACAAAAAACATATGAAAAAGAACCTTCCCTTTTTCCACTTTGGGACAGCCTTTCTCTTCTTAGAGACCCCAATCCTTGGGCTGGAGGAAGAGATGAGCAGAAAGTGCCCTTTCTGGGGGGAACGCCCCTCTGGGACTGGTCTCTAGGACTCAGGCCAGAACTCTGCTCATGAAACAGCACAGCTGTCTATGGGTGCGGAGCTCTCTGAGAAGGTCACTGGGGAAACAGGGCACAAGGCCTGAGCAAGATATCAGTCTGAGACAGTAATACTGCACCCTCATCCCATCGCTCCATTTGCTAAGCCTGATCTGAAGAAATGTCCTTCCCCAAGATAAGATGTCTTACTCTAGGATGATGACGACTCACACGTAGGGCACACCTTGGCTTACCCTCACATCCACACCCACTCTTTCTCTTTTTATTCTAGTAACATAAACAAGCAATACTTATCCCTCTATTCAAAAGAAACCTGCCCCACCGATGCATCTCTTAGACACAGGCATTCTCTATATCCATTCACAAAATTAATCCAACCCCAAATCAAAGCCCCACATTGGTAAACACCCTCTAGATGGCATTTTTGCTTAGCTCAATGTCTCAGAGCCTAGGCACAAGGAACAGGCAGAGCTCTGAAACTCCACCAGACGTTTCCTTCTCCCGTTCTGAGTCACATGGACAATCCAGAATCAATTCTTTCCACCAGCAAGACACACAGTCAACTCTATCATCCACACTTCCATTTTTATAGCCTCAAAAGCCAAGCTCTCAACGGGCCCAGACACTTCAGAATGGCATTTTTCCCTTGGGCTCTTACTTTAAACCTCACTCTACAATAAAGTTCTCAAGAAAGTCTCTTTCTTGTTCATCTCCCCACCCAAAGTCTCAGCCCACCGCTTAAGGAATAACTCCTAACATATGTCTGCTTTGGGAATGTTTACTCCCACTGTCTCCAGTCCTTAACCAAAAGGTACATGCACCAATTAAATTTCACCTCCCCTGCACCAAAGAGAAATATACACTGAGCGGCCAGATTATTATAATCTCTGAATGCATAATAATCTGGCCACTCATTATATATATTAGAGGCCTGGTGCAAGAATTCATGCATGGGTGGGATCTGGCCAGCCTGGCCAGGGGGAGGACCTGGGCGGTTGGCTGGCCTGCCTGTTGGTCTGGTCTGGTCGAGGGGACAATTTGCATATTAGCCTTTTATTATATAGGATATATACTTAGTGGCCAGATTATTATGTGTTCAGAGATCATAATAATCTGGCTACTCAGTGTATATGCCTTGTTATACCAGACTTTTGTCAAAACACAACATTCCATGGACGGCATTACTACTATATGTTACAAGGATTCATCTCTTTCCGATGGTATTTCCTCCATTCCTAAAACTATAAACACACATTACTGAACCCATCACAGGTAGTAAAAGTGCAGAAAAAAAGAAAGAAAACAACAGATGGGAAAAAATGATCAGAGCCTCTCCCTCCCCATTGCAAGCATCTGACTGTTTAAATGTATTGCTTCTATCCTACAAGAATAAGATACATTTTGCCTAGTGAAGCCTCTCTTTGTTTTCTTGGTTCAGAACTGGGGGAAGAATGTTAAGAAAAGATATAATTATTCTAGAATAGAGTAAGTTTTTTTGTTTTCTTTTGGAAATGTGTAATCGTGATGGATCTCCCCTAGTTGCTTCGATCTTGAAATCTAATTTGCTTAAGTTGGTACCACACTAGGAACTCATAAAGAAAGAAAATCATATCTAATAAAATAGTAATATGCAAATTGACCATACCTCTGTTACACCTACAAGCCACAACCACCAGCCAATCAGGAGTGAGTATGCAAATAACCCAACCAAGATAGCTACAGCCACAGAGAGAGCAAGAGGCTTGGGTTTCCCTGGCAATGGAGAAAGCCAAGTTTCCGCAGCCCTGCCTGCCTTGGCCTCTGCCCAAGGCTATAAAGTTTTAATTATAGAAGATAAATAAATCCCAACAAAAATGGCTGCCAGCCACAGAGCGAACAGGAGGCTTGGGTTTCACCAGTGTTGGAGGAAGCCAAGCTTCCTGCACACCCTGGCTGGCTCAGGCCTCTGCTGAAGGCTACAAAATTTCAATTATAGAAGATAAATCCCAATAAAAATGGCTGTGGCCACTGAGGGAACAGGAAGCTTGGGTTTCCCTGGTGATGGAGGAAATCAAGTTCCTAGCCTGCCCTGGCCTCTACTGAAGGCTACAACGTTTCAATTATAGAAGATAAATAAATCCCAGATAACGTGTTTCCCCGAAAATAAGACATTCTCCAAAAATAAGACCTACTGAGTGAAATATAAGGCATCCCCCCGAAAATAAAGCCCCCCCTAGGCTAAACATGAGAGATTTGGTCCACTGATTCTGAAAGAAATGGAGTCACAAGAAATTCACCAGGAAATTCAGGAATTGGATTGTTATGATGATGTTCCAGAAGATAATGACATGATTGTCATTGAATAAATGAGTAAATTCTTGATACTGTAGGATTCACAGTTTGTCTGGTTTGTGTTGACAACTACTGTACTACCGTACAATATACAGGTAATAAATTTCCTTTATTTTCATTTAACAATAAATGTGTACCGTATTCTTCTTCATGGAAAAATAAAACATCCCCTGAAAATAAGACCTAGCGCATCTTTGGGAGGAAAAATTAATATAAGACACTTATTTTCGGGGAAACTGGGTACCAGGGTCTTCGCTTGGGTTGCTGGAGGGCATGGCTGGTCTGAAAACCACCAGAGACCCCTTGCCCAGGCAGCTCCATCTCCCAAGGGGACCCTCACCCTGATCCAGAACACCATACAGGGCAAACCAGCTGGTCCCCACCCATGTACCAGGCCTCTATCCTATATAATAAAAGAGTAATATGCAAATTGACCATCACTCAAACACACAAGATGGCTGTCCCATGTGGTCAAAGATGGCTGCCCCCATGTGGACAAAAGATGGCCTCCACAAGATGGCCAGCAGGGGAGGGCAGTTGGGAGGGACCATGCCTGCAGAGGAGGGAAGTTAGGAGCAACCAGGCTTGCAGGGAAGGGCACTTGGGGGTAACCCAGGCCTACAGGGGAGAGCAATTACGGGGGAACCAGGCCTGCAGGGAAGGGCAGTTAGGGGTGACTAGGCCTGCAGAAGAGGGTAATTAGGGGTGACCAGGCCTGCAGTGGAGGGCAGTTAGGCATCAATCAGGCTGACAGGGGAATGGTTAAGGGGTGGTCAGGCTGGTAGGCAGAAGCGGTTAGGGGCAAACAGGAAGGCAGGCAGGCGAGCAGTTGGGAGCCACCAGTCCTGGATTGTGAAAGGGATGCCTGGGCAGTCGGACATCCCTTGAGGGTCCCAGATTAGAGAGGGTGCAGGCTGGGCTGAGGGACATACCCTCTGTGCACGAATTTCGTGCACCAGGCCTCTAGTCATAAAATAAAAGTCCCTCTTCTAATGATCACTTACAAGTCATCTCCTTCCTACCTTCAGTAAGAGGAATTAATTGAAATAAAGAAGACATGGGGTCCTAAACTCCAATTACCTTTGCCACAGATCCACTATATCACTTTTCTTTAGCAAATGAGGTTGGTTTGGGTTGAAAATATGAAAGATTAAAAAAGATATTAACCAGCCAATCCCCTTCACATCCCCATATCACCCCCTTTCCAATTCCTTACCTACAATTGATAATCTAGTATCACATAGACCTCTTCCACTTACTCTGTGAATAATAAAAGCTCTCAGACTCTACACATGCAGATATTTTGTCATTTAAACCATCCCCAAAACCTGACAGCTACATGTTTTGTTTTCTTTTAATATATTTTTATTGATTTCAGAGAGGAAGGGAGAGGGAGAGTGAACTAGAGAAACATCAATGATGAGAGAAAAATCATTGATGGGCTGTCTCCTACATGGCCCACACTGGGGATTAAGACCACAACCTGGGCTTGTGCCCTGACTGGGAATCAAACCATGATCTTCTGGTTCATAGGTCGCCGCTCAACCACTGAACCACCTGGCCAGGCCTGACAGGTAAGCTTCAACATTCCCATCATACAACTGTGAAAACTGAGGCCTTACGGGCAAATAATGCCAAAGAACTATGTCAGTCAATAGACTTATTTAAAATAGGCCTTTAGCCGAAACCGGTTTGGCTCAGTGGATAGAGTGTCAGCCTTCTGACTGAAAGGTCCCGGGTTCGATTCTGGTCAAGGGCATGTACCTGGGTTGCGGGCACATCCCCAGTTGGAGGTGTGCAGGAGGCAGCTGATCGATGATTCTCTCTCATCGATGTTTCTAACTCTCTATCCCTCTCCTTTCCTCTCTGTAAAAAAATCAATAAAATTTTTAAAAATTTTTAAATAAAAATAAAATTTTATTTATTTAAAAATAAATAAAAATAAAATAGGCCTTTATTAATATTGCAAGTTATTGAGCATTGTAAAGACTGTATAGATTTAGGACTCCTGATAATTTTTAATTAGATTTTTAAAATGCATACCTGTTTTTTTCTTGAGTTTGTTTTGGGAAGCAGGTCTGTCGATAACGCAGATGTCAATGAGGAACAGCATAGCTCAGGAAAAGGGTTTGGAATAGATGACATTTCCAGAACATCAAGATCTTTCTTTTTTCTCCTACACCAAGAGAACATAGGATGTAATTTACATAAAACAGAAAGTAAAATGTAATTGCTGTCAGAATTAAAAAGCTAAGGCTAACATGCACCACTTGGTGACAAGCGTCTGTGATGTACCTTCTGTGGGTTAAAATAAAATGCTAATTAATATTCAATCATGTATAGTTTCCTATCCTTTGGGAAGAGGGGGGATAAAAAGTCACCAGGCATGGAAACCCCATTTCCAGCACTTTGATCATTTCCTTGAAGCCCAAATACATACTATATATTTATGAATGCAAGAATCACCTTTAGGAGTTAGGCATTATTATGCATCCATTAAATTGACAAAGTCTATAAAAAATAGAGTGAATTCATCCCTCGCTATTTTACTAATCACTTTTGGAAGTTATGCTTTATTAATTATAGCTGTGTTCATCTCACTTCAAATTTCATTCACAATGTTGCCCACACACAGTCTGTTGGCTTTTCAAGCACTTATAGATACCAAATCACAAGGCTTGAGGAGGTAAGTGAATAGAACTTGCAAGTGTAAATATCTAGTCTACTGGAAAGTAATTTTAACTTCAGTGAAGTTGAAGCACTTTGAAAATCTGGAGAAAGTACCCATTACATGTATGCATGTAAAGGACTCGAGAATTGCGTATGGTTGCAACCCTTTCCTTTTCTAAAGCAAGTGTAAAACCGTGAACTCTAAAGGCACTTCGTGCTGAATGCTATGGCAATTGGGAGACCTTTCCCAAGCCTCTATTCTTTCACTGCTCAAGTGTCAATCCATGCTCTCTCTCCTTCGGGGTCGCTGTAAGACTCTATGTGGGAGGTGAACTCGTTTAAGGTAGGATTTTTTAAATCTATAAAATAAGCCGAAACCGGTTCAGCTCAGTGGATAGAGCTCAGTCAGCCTGTGGACTGAAAGGTCCCAGGTTTGATCCTGGTCAGGGGGCATGTACCTGGGTTGCAGGCACATCCCCAGTAGGGGGGTGTGCAGGAGACAGCTGATCCATGTTTCTAACTCTCTATCCCTTTTCCTTCCTCTCTGTAAAATATCAATAAAATATTTTTAAAGATCTATAAAAAAGCGTTATTTATTTATTTATTTATATTTTAAATACAGGGCCAGGAAGAATGAAGGGGGTGGGCGGTGAGCCTGAAGCGAGGCCTCCCGCTTCGCAGGGATGGGCAGCGGGATGGGCAGAGCCGGGCTCTCCCGGAGCGGAGATGCTATTTATAAGGCTCCTCCAGATCGCAATGTCCCGCCGCCCCGGTGGCTGCCAGCTCCGAGGGACTGGTCTTCGGAGACTTTCCCAAACTTGGCCCCGCTCTGGGCACATGGCTCCCCCACACACACACACCCCACCCCCCGGGCCCGCCCCCTCGCCCCCGCGCCGGCCGCCCGCCCGCCCCTCCCGGCCCGCAGGCTCCTACCTGTCCGCCGCCGGGGCGGGGAGCGCGCGCGCGGGCAGCCCGGGGCCCGGCGCCAGGTCCCGGGCATCGCCCCTCCCCCGGGCCGCGCCGCACACCTGGGCGGCCGCCCTGCCCGCCGCGCCCGGGCCGTCCGGGAGGGAAGTGGTCATCGCGGCCGATCCGATCGGGGGCCCGGGCGTCCGGGGGGACCCGCGCCCGGGAGCCGGCGGCGGGAGGCGGGAGGCGGGAGGCGAGGGGCCAGGTCCGGCCGCCGGGCGCGCTGCAGGTGCGGTGGCCTCGCCGCTGCGCTCCGGCCCGGGCGGCTCCGGAGCTGCTCCAGCGGCGGGCGCGGCGGAGGGGGAGGCGGGGCGGGGGCGGAGGGTGGGGAGAGGGGAGGAGCGGTGGGTGGGGGCCGAGGGCGGCGGGGCGACGCGCGGAGGGGGCGGGGAGGCCGCCCGGTGCTGTGGGGCCCCGCGCGGGCCGGGGGCGCTCCGGGGCGCTGGCGTCCTCCCCGGGCTCCGGTGGCTGCGCCCCTGGCCTGGCCGCCGGCCCCCCAAGTGGGCGCCGGGGCGCGAGGAGGAGCCCGGGGTCCGAGTGGGCCCCGCGCCGCTGGAGGCGGGGAGCCAGCGGGCGACGATCCCGCCCGGCTTGCCTGCGGGCCTGCAGGTGGGGCTGTGTGCGCGCCGCCCGGACCCCCAGCCCCCTCTATTCCTTTCTTCTCCTTCTGCAAGCTGAGATCATCACCTAAGCTGGGGCTGGGCCGCCATGACAGGCCCACGGGGCCAGGGGGCCAGGGGGGCCTTGGAGCCAGGTTGGCCCCAGTCTCCCCTCCTTCCATCCGCAGCCCCAGGCTGGGGTAGGGGGAATTGGGGGGCCAGGGTGGGAGGAGGGGAGGCAGTAAGTACAATCAATATAGGAAGCTGCTGAAGTGTTTGAGAATTCTTAAGAAAGCACAAGGAAACCTGAAGATGTCCTAGGAATTAGAAAAGAAATGATTCATATTTCTTTTCACCAGAACAGCTCTTGTTTAATAAGTTTCCACTCCGCCTGGCCCTATTCCCCCCTCGCAGCAGCCTCGTGTCAGATCTTGCAGATAAGGAAATTGGGGCTGAAAGCCATGGAGGACCTTGAGCAACACAGCCCACGTAATTGGTGCAGGCGAACTTCCACCCCCAGAAGATTCCCTATCAAAACCCAGGCCCCTTTGTAACGGCGATTATGTTCCCTTTCAGAGATGCGGCGATTCTACCATGAGGATCCGGGTGATACGCTTGTTTCTGCTCTTCCATAAGTGCCCCCAGCCCAGGGCACCATGGAGGATTTCCAAATGTTTTCCGCTGTGTTCCTAGACCAAATCAGATAATATCTGTTCCTGGCATCTGTTTCGCCGGGTTTTCTTAACCTCTACCAACCTCTGTCCAGGGAAAGGCAGATGACACTCTGCCTCCCGAGGAAACAGGCCAAAAATCCGTGCATTCTCCCCATCCCCCGCCCCACCACCACACACACTGGCACCAACCTCCACTGACACCCAGGGGTCGCTAACTCCCAGCCTTTTAGGAAACTAGGAGAAACTTCACGGAGGCAGAAATTCTTTGAGTGAAAGAGCTTAATGAATCCAAGTTCTTCATTTTCCTGATGTCAACATGAACACCCAATAAAGAGCAGGATGGCCTGGGTCACGTGGTGGGTGTGTTCTCTAGGAGGCTTTATACAGAGCGATGGCCAAGACAGGACAAAAGGGTAGTTTTCCTGAGGGATATCATTAATAATGATATGATACGTCACATGTAGATGCTGTGTTCCAGGCAAAGCCCTCACTCACATCCAATTCACTAAATCATGGTGTGGATTCTGTGTGTGTGCTTTTAAAGAGTTTAATGTAAAAGCATACAGACATATTGAGGTCATGCCAGCAAAATGAAAGTTTTGTATTAGCAGAAAACTTGAACAAAAGACATAAAGAAAGAAAGAAACTTTCATTATCATCATCATTGCCATCATCCCTATTTCCATCCAAAACTTGCAGGCAGCCATTTCTCCTCTCTAAAAAAGATACTATTGGAGCACTCTAACAGGAGAGGCAATCAGTTCGTATCATAGTGACCAGTCATTCCACTGGCTGTTCTGCCTTTCAGTTTACTTGCATATTAGACTTTTATTATATAGGATTCTTTCATGCTTTTATAAGTAGCTGTAGTTTTGTTTTGTTTTTTTCCCTAGTATATGTAAATACCACAATTTATTTATCCATTCTACTACTAATAAACATCAGGACAATTTCCAGCTTTTGACTATTAATACTGCTACCATGAACATTTTGTATACTTCTCTTGGTGCACAAGTGCATGCATTTCCATATGGTATATGTACAGGAGTGGCATTGTGAGCTCATAATATGTGTATGTTCAGCTTTAGTAGATACTGCCAGTTTCTTAAATTGATTGTACCAATTTTTACCATCATCAGAAATACATAAGTTTCCCAAGTTCTTTACATCCTTGACAACTAGAATATTACTAGGATTTTTGCCATAGACATTCTGGTGAGTGTATAGCACTATCTCATGGTGAAATTGACTTTTCTTTATGACTAATGAGGTTAAGCACTTTTCCACACGGTTATCTGTCATTTGCACAACCTCTTTTGATAAGTACCAGTTATTCTGCCCATTTTTATGATGAGTTGTCTGTATTTTTCTTGTTTTTTAATAGTTCTTTTTATTTTCTAGTTAGCAGCTCTTTGTTAATTATATTTTGTAAGTATATTCTTGCATTTTGTGTCTTACATCTTAGAGCTCTTAAAGGTATCTTTTATAAACAGAAGTTCTAAAATATAAGCAAATTTACCTTTTTATAATTAAATTTTTACTAGAGGCCCGGTACATGAATTCATGCACGGATGAGGTCCATTGGCCTGGTGGGTGATCATGGCCAATCAGGGCCAGCCGGCCAGGGGGAGGGACTGTGGGAGGTTGGCTGGCTGGCCCCGATTGGCCCCAGGAGGTTGGCTGTGAGAGCGCACTAACCACCAGGGGGCAGCTCCTGTGTTGAGTGTCTGCCCCCAGGTAGTCAGTGCACATCATAGTGACCAGTGGACAGGTCGTTCAGTCATTCAGTCATTCAGTCACTTAGGCTTTTGTATATATAGATGTCCTGCTTAGAAACTTGTCCTAAGTATTTATTGTTTTGCCTTTCACATTTAAATCTGTGATTCACCTAAGACTGATTTGTTTTTCTTATGGTATGAGGTTGGGAAGGTGTATGCAGGGCTTCTTTTGTCATAATTCAATAGTCCATCTTTCCAGGGGTCTTTCCTGGGCTTTCTCTTCTATTGCATCATTTATTTGTTAATATTTATACCAATATTACATTGCCTTAATTACTATAATTTATAAAAAGTCATGGTATTCAGTAGAATAATGATTTTTCATTTTATTCTCCTTTAACTTATTAACTGTAGTATTAACTTTGCAAAGACCTGATGGGATTTGATTGGATTGCATTAGATCAGTTTGGGGAGAAATAGTATTTTTTAAAATAACTTTCCCAATCCATGAAATTACTAAACTTTTTCCACTTGATTATACAGTTGAGCCTAGAACAACATAGGTTTGAACTTTATGTTTTTTTCAATCAACAATTTAAAAAGACTCCCAGAAAACTCTGGAGCCTAAAACAGGTGATTATAAACTTATGGTATGGATAAATATAGTACAGTGTTTGTACAATATATTTATTTTCTCTTCCTTATGATTTTCTTAATATAATCTTCTTTTCTCTAGTTTACTTTATTGTAAGAATACAGTATATAATAATATCACATGCAAAATATGTGTTAACCCACTGCTTAGGCAGGGTATCAGAAGATTTCCAGTCAATAGTAGGCTATTAGTAGTAAATTTTGAGAAAGTAAAAATTTGTACATGGACTTTCAAAGGGTCAATTGAATTCTTAATTTGTTGCAATCATGTTTTTTGGTTTCTTAATAGATCCCTTTCACGTATATTCTTAGAGAAATTCTTAGATATTTGATTTTTTATACTATCTTGGGTACCTTTTTAAATTTTAATTTTCCATTATTTGTTGTGATGAGAAAAACAACTGATTTCTATGTATTGATCTTTTTATCTACATAATTACTTTTCACACCTCAACTCTAAATATTTAACTGAAAACATTTTTGTTTCCTATATGCATCATATGTATATATATAATATATATGCAATATAATTACTGACAGTTTTGTCTTTGTAATTTTTGTATCTTTTACCTAGCCTTACTATACTGCTTAGAAATTTGAGTACAATGTCAAATATGACATTTAATAGTCCTGATTATAGTCTTATTACTGATCTCAAAGTGATAGATATTAAATATCATATTGTCATACTTTTATAGATACCCTCTATCAGATAAGGAAGGAAGGTTCCCTCATATTCCTTATTCACTAAGAAGTTTTATCCCAAGTGGATATTATTAAACAGGTTTTCTGCACTTACTGTGTTGATCATAGGGTTTTCCTCCTTCATTCTAGTAAAGCAATAAATTATATTGATCTTTTCAATGATAAACTAAACTTACATTATTAGAATAAACCCTACTCATTCTTTTTTACATATCTTTTATGTTTGCTGACATTTTGTCGATATGTTTTATACCTATGTTCATAAATTAAACGGGCATATAATGTTCCTTTCTCATAATACTTCTATGAAGTATTGATGTAGGGTTATGATAGCCTCATTAGAGGAGGGAAGTGTTTCTATTTTTATTTTTATTAAAGAATATACATCACATTGGTATTATTTGTTTCTTAATAGCAAATTCATTTTACTTGTAAAGCCATGTGGCCCTGTGGTTTTCTTTGTGGGAAAATTTTTAACAAACAACTCAATCTTAAATAGTTTGAAAGGTCTATTCTTAACTCTTATTTCCCCTAGTGTCCATTTTGACAAGCAGTGTTTTCTAGAAATGTATCTCTTCATTGAAATTGTCTTGCATTTCTTGTCAAAATTTAATTGACCACAAATATAAGGGTTCATTTATGGACTTTCAATTCTATTCCATCTAGATTTTATTTTTCTTATGACTACTATACTATTTTTATTATTGTAGATTTATAGTAAGCATTGAAATTGAGAATTGTGAGTCTTCCAACTTTGTCCGTCACTTTTAAGATTGTTTAAACTATCTGTGTCCCTTGAATTCCCTCTCAAATTTTTAAACTCAGCATATCAGTTGCTGCAAAGAAGTCAGCTGAGATTTTAATAGGGATTGCATTGAATCTGTGGTTCAATTTTGAGAATATTATCTTCTTTAAAATATTAACTTTTTCCAATCCATAAACATGGGATAGCTTTTATGTAGGTCTTCTTTAGTTTCTTTCAACAATAGTTTGTGGTTTTCAGATTATAAATGTTATACTACTTTTCTTAAATGTATTACTAAGTACCTTATTTTTATGCTAATGTAAATGGATTGTCTTCATAATTTAATTATTAGACTATTCATTCCTAATCTCTATTGTCTTTATTGTCTGCTGTTTCTGCTATATTTTATTCATGGTTTATTGTTTCTTTGAGCACTTGATTATGTAACTTCATTGCTTCCAAGTCATTGATTTGTAAAGTAATTTTTAGAAATAATTGAAGGCCTAATTGCTAACTTCCTTTATAAAGGCTTATACTTGCTTCTGCCTGGTTCTTGGAAGCACTAGCACTCTGGAGTTGTCTCATCTGAAGATGATGCAAAGCTAAGCTCTCCATTTTATAAACACGTAACAACTTCTCATTTGCCATTACTGCTACAGCATATCCTTTTGGTGACCCATCTAAGATCAAGGGTTGTTGACACTGACCTCTTTCTCCGCCTTGGTCGTGCACTATTATCATAATCATCACAAGCAAATCAACATTTCCTCAGCCTTGGTACATCTTATAGAATTGACAAATGCTTTATTTGATAATGCCTCTTCATCCAATCTTAACCTATTTTATATTTTATTCCAGGACTTCTGTATCCCCTTGCTGATAGCTGGCTGTGCTAGCAAAGCGATTTGTGACTGTGGGAAAGGCTTAAGCATTTCCATCTGATCTAGGAGCCACACTATGTTTTTCCAGTGTATTTTAGAAGATGAAATCCACACCTGGATAATTCAAAGCACAGTAGAACAACAGTAAAAATTTAAGTTCTTATATAGGAGGGTGATGCTGTGATCAGGTAGTGCAAGACTTTTAATAGAAGTACCATCGATTGGAGATCCCATTATCTTTTATTAAATGGTCCTCTGAAATATATGGCCACCTAAAATAATCTTTGTGCTTCATTAAAATCTATTCATTTGTCTTCTACCACAGCCTTCAGATGCTCAACCTAATTCATGTAAACATTTTGGCATGCTTATAAATTCCTAGTGTCCCAATTAAGTTCCATTACTGAACATATGCCAGCATGTTTGTCATATTCCTACCTGTGTTGCTGTTGCTTTGCGGGAAGAAATTTGCTATTCCAAAACTATTAGTCTGAGACTTTTATGAGCTACACCGAGTACAATATAATTTTGTTTAAGTGGAGAAGAAAACCACTACAGTACGGGGGGAGCATGCTCTATTTCCCAGCCTCAGAAGCATGATTTTTCCTGAGTGCCTATCAGCACACCTGAGCATGCTGCCTTTATTAGATCAAAAATGTGCACTATCTTAGGTTCCTCAGCTCCAGACAGAGATTCTGCCACCAACTTTGTGTATTAAAGTGTAAAATGCACCTATTTCATGTTGCAACTTTGACTAATTTCAGTGGCTGTATGTAGGTGACTTCTTTATTTAATTTTTTGAAGTATTAAACAAATTGGATGTCTCTTTTTTAAACAGTAATACCAATAAAATCAGAGATTAGCCTTTGAGTGATCATAAGGATTTTTTTAAAAAAATGGGTTTAGGCCTAAGGAAATCAAATAGTATACCTAAAGAAATGCTAATATAACTATTTTTTTTCCCTAAAGATTCTCTTTTTGCTCACATTCTAAGGAAGTTGGATTTTCTAAGGAAATCAGGATATATCTGCAAAGTTCAAATGCTTGTGCAAGAAGGTTCAGTGTAACTATTATAGGCAATTCATCGCAAGTATACACATCCCGGAGTTTGTATTTTGTGCACAATTACTACCCTTGGCTGTAGTTTGTTTTGCTTTCCTTATTCTTAGCATTGACTTTGACTTCCTTCTGTGTATTTCAGTTGTTTTTATTGTTATTGTTATACTAGAGGCCCCGGGAACAAAATCTGTGCATGTGTGGGGTCCCTAGGCCTGGCCATGGATCAGGGTTGATCTGGGTCAGGCCGATCAGGCCAGGCAGATTGGGGCCCAAAGGCCCCAGCAGGGTCAGGAGAGGAGGTGACAGTCGCTGGGCCTGGTGCTGAAGGACACCAGACGCTAAAGCCACCGTCATTGTCAGTCGTTGCCACTGACCATTTCTCACTTCCCCCTCTTCTCCTTTCCTCGCTGCTCTGCTGCCACTGTGGTGGGCTAGTGGGAGGCCGATTGGTCCTGCTGACTGGGGGGAAGGATGAGGCATGGGAGGTTGGCCAGCAGTCCTGAGGAGGGAGTGGCCTTCAGTCCCCCTGGGAAAGGGGCTGCCATCTACCCCCAGCTCCCCATCCCATCCCAGCCCAGGATGTTCAGGGCCTACTTGCTGGGGGGAGGGATTGTGGGAGGTTGGCCGGCCAGGGAGGTTGGCTGTGGGTGTGCACTAACCACCAGGGGCAGGTACTAAGTTGAACGTCTGCCCCCAGGTGGGGGCATATTTGCAAACCACCTCAAACAATGACTGAAAAGTAAGCCACACATGAGAATCAGATGTACTTTATAAGGTAGGACTAAAGCGCCACTACATGTATATTTTCTACACATAATTCTTCAAAGACGTTGTCTTCCTGTTTGTAAGATGTGGATTCCTCAGAACAGCAGCCAGGACAAAAGAAAGAAGAGAACATGGACCTAAAGCTACCGCCTAGGAACAAGTGAACAACAAAGGCAGAATATGTGCAGATACTATCATAATTTAAAAAAAAAAAAAGAAAAAGAAAAAGAAAGAAAGAAAGGAAGAAAGAAAGAAAGAAAGAAAGAAAGAAAGAAAGAAAGAAAGAAAGAAAGAAAGAAAGAAAGAAAGTCCCTAGCTGCTTTGGCTCATTGGATAGAGGGTTATCCTGCAGACAGAAAGGTCCTGGATTTAATTCTGGTCAAAGGCATGTACATTAATTTCAGGCTCAATCCCTACAGGACTACATGCAGGAGGCAACCAATCAATGTGTTTTTCTCACATCCATGTCTCTCTCCTGCTCCACCCCCTCCCCCTCACTCTCTCTAAAAAATCAATGGAAAAGGTAATAAGGAGTCCAACCTAGATTAAAATAAAACCCAAATTCCTCCCCGTAGTCTACAGGTCTGAGCCCCATCCCCTGCTCTTCCATCTCCTCCCCTCACATGGCTACGGTCACACCAGTCTTCCCACAGGTCCTCGCTCTCACTCTAGTCTAAAGGGCTTTGCTGAGACGCTCTTTCCAGCATCACAGTAAAGCTGCTTTCTCCTGTGTCATTTAGGCCTCTGCTTATGTTACCTCCCCAGAGAGCCTTTCTTAGCAACCCCTCCCCTCACTACACTGTTACTACACCCTATTTTATTTTCTTTGTAGCATTTATCACTGTCTGAGCCTGTCTTGATTATTTATTCATTTATTTATTGTCTCTCACCCCAAATGGAATATAAGCTCCATGGTTACACAGGGTCTGTATTCTATACCTGTAGCTCCTCAGTGTCTAGAACAGTGCCTGGCATTCAAGAAATACTGAATGAGTAAACTGAGCTAAAGATAACAACTACTGCAATCCCTCCCTACTTTACTTCCACTCAAGCAGCTCAGCTTATAGCTTTATCTAACATGCACCTTCTGTTTTTAGGAATGGCAAATCCAACTCAACCCCTATGTTAACAGAATATATTCAAAGACCACAATCATAACAGGTTACAGGATAGTGAAGTACAATCAGGCAGCTGAGAAAAACCTACACAGATATCTTAAATATTTTATTTTAATTAAATAAAAATTAATTTAATTTAATTAAATATTGGTGATAACACTATTAACTAACTAAAACATCTTTGGGCAGAATTTGTAACTTAGGTGACAGTTTGAGTGAAATGACATCATGCATACAATGCCCTCATGTTCACATATCTGCTTCTCCAAAGTGAAGGCCATAGCAGAGAATGCAGTGCCTAGTTTTTAAAATGTAAGCAGTAACATTATGAGGACCCTTTTCCCAGCCATCTGGCGCTGGTCCCAAGCAGGAAAGTGTTTACCTATCTAGTTCCGGAGCAGTTGTGGGGAGCCTACAGCCAAATGGACACTAACTGGTAACACTCAGCTTTAAAAACAGTGAGGAAGATGTTTTCAAGTCCCCTCCCTGAGACACTGATTTTTTTACTTCAGTCACAAGTTTGCTGGAACCTCTTCAATTTTCTCGTTCTCCCTGATCAAACTGCATTACCCACCCCCACATGCACTCACAGACCAATGAGCCATGAAGATTTATGTACTGCTGTGCCAGAGCTTTGGGAATTCAGAGTTGAAGTGTAAAAATGTATTTCTATTCTTGGAGAACTAGTCCAGATAAAAGACAAAAGTACTAGGCATAAAAAAGCACTAATATAGCCGAAACCGGTTTGGCTCAGTGGATAGAGCGTTGGCCTGCAGACTGAAAGGTCTCATGTTCGATTCCGGTCAAGGGCATGTACCTTGGTTGCGGGCACATCTCCAGCAGGGGTTGTGCAAGAGGCAGCCGATCGATGTTTCTCTCTCATTGATGTTTCTAACTCTCTATCCCTCTCTCTTCCCCTCTGTAAAAACTCAATAAAATATAAAATAAAATAAAGCACTAACATATGTCAATTAGACTTCTGGTGGTAATCACTGCTCAATGTATACATATATTGAATTATTATGTTATATACCTTAAACTAATATAATGTTGCTAGAGGCCCAGTGCATGACATTTGTGCACTGGGGGTGGGGGTGGGGGATCCCTCTGCCCAGCCTGCACCCTCTCTCAGTCCATAACCTCTTGGGGGATGTCCACCAAAGGGTCCTTAGAATTTCTGTGGAGGCAGGAGAGGCTCCTGCCACCACTGATCACTCACCAGCCATGAGCCTGGCTTCTGGCTGAGCAGTGCTCCCCCTGTGGGAGTGCACTGACTACCAGGGGGCAGCTCCTTTGTTGAGCGTCTGACCCCTTGATGGTCAGTGCATGTCATAGCAACTGGTCATTCTGCCAATTTGTTGATTTGCATATTAAGGTTTTATTTTATAGGAGGAGGATATGTCAATTATATCTCTTTTCTTTTAAAGCAAGGGTAAAATAAATAAATTAAAAAAATATATAAACATTGAATCTTACAGGACAAAATACAACTATAAGAAGCAGTCTATATATATATATATATATATATATATATATATATATATATATATATATATATATATAAAATTGACTACAGAGAGAAAGGAAGAGGAAGAGATAGAAACATCAGTGATGATAGAGAATCATTGATTGGCTGCCTCCTGCATTCCCATACTGGGGATCAAGCCTACAACCCAGGCACGTGCCCTGACCTAGAATAAACTGTGACCTCCTGGTTCATAGATCAATGCTCAACCACTGAACCATGCCAGCCAGGCTATAGGAAGGTGTCTTAAAGCTTATTCCACAAGTAAGAGAGTGGCATTTCAGGCAAATGGGTAAATACATAAAGAAAGGATGATATGATTTATTTATAGACTTGAGGAGACTTGATTAAAATGGAGTCTACATCAGGGGGAAAAAAGTGGGAAATGCGGTTAGTTAGCAAATGAGAACATATCATCAAGATGTTGAATGTTAGGCAGAAGCATTTAGATTTGTTTGAATGGAAAACTTGAAATTATATTTACTCTCATCCCTCCCCATGTCCTGGATTGAAATAAAAGATTTCTTTTTGTCAAATAATTCTTTCCTGGAAGTCTTCTATTTGTAGGAATGGTAGTTAAAATCTTCTGAAGGTGTGTTAAGAATAGTGGCTGAAACCTCAAGCTGGGATTTTTAGCATGTATGTTTTTTTTGTAAGGTCTTTTTGCTATTTTTGAAGTTACATGAATTGGTTTGGAGAAATGAGAAAAATTATCTTTAATGAGAGATGACATTTTTTTAAAAAAGCAAATAGATATTTTACTTCAGCTGGTCTAAGACATAGTTACTTTCTTAACTCTCATAGACTGTTCTTGGTTTGTCTCAGGATCTGCAGTATAAATATATTCTATGTAGCTGGATAATACTTGCCCTACATTTTAATATTTTTAAATTAAAACTTATTTCTATCACCCTGTGACCTAAATTATTGCCAAAGAAATTAAGAAAAATTGTGGAGCATGAGTTATGGACCATTGGGTCAGGGTAGACTAAGATAAAATAGGTATAAAAAATTACTCTCAAATCCCAGTATTTTAACAAAGCATAGATTTATTTCCATCATTGGTTGGCAGGTGTCTTATTCTGACAGTGGCTCAGAGACCCCAGCTGACAGAAGCTTCATCATCCACAGCTCCACCATCTAGAACACATGGTCCTTGCATCAGGAAGCAAGAGCATGGGAATTCACATACTCTTATGTGCCTTGACACATTGGCCAGAACTAGTCACATGGCTGCATTGAACTGCCAAGGAGTCTGGGAAAAAAGAGTATTCTAAGGATCCAGGAACATAAGAGAACCAGATTTAGTAGGCACTAATAAGGTCTGCCATACCAGGCATTAGGGCCATATGCTTCCTATGTTTTATGTATCCTTCACAAAAGCTTTAAAGAGGATTATTATCCTCATTTTTGTAGATTAAAAAAATAGCTTGGTGAGGTAAAATGAAATTTGGTTCAGAGGTCCTGTGTTGGAAAACTCAGTTCATTTATATACTAGTTGAAAGACAAAGTAGCTGTTGTGTCACTCCTTCTGCACAACTGAATAGTATACATCACAATTGGAGATTATTCCTGACTTTCAGCTAGTAGTAGGCACCCTTTCTCTGTCTTACCAATCTCTGCTACTCTCCTGTCATCATGTTATCTACACTAATAAAAGAGAAAGATGCAAATTGACCATGCCATCTTAAAGCCCACCAGCCAATCAGGAGTGAGTATGCAAATTAATCCAGCAAAGATGGTGGGTTAATTTGCATGGGTAGGTGCCAAGTGGCTGGGGGTTGGGCGGGATGCTTGCATCATTGGCATGGCAATGACGCAGGTGTTCCACACTGCCCCAGCAACTCAGGGCCTCTGGGCAGCGAGGGAAGGCAGAAAGACAGCTCTAGCCAGAAGGAAGGCAGTGCTGGCAGCCAGAGGAAGGAAGGCCTATTGTTGCATAAGTTATAATGGTAAATTTCTTGAGGAAAGAGTTGTTCTGATTCATAATTTCATCCCTTGTGCCTAGTCCACTATCTGACAGCTGCTAAGTGCTTAATATTTATTGAGGGAATACAGTCATATACTTAACTTTCTGGCCATTTATTGGGTTAAATAATGAGATGAAAGGGGAGATGCTGATAAAGACATGTAGTAACTTTCCATATTCCAGAAAAACATAGTGAAAAATGTGTATTTTTACAAATTCCTGTTTGTTTTTTTTAATCTGTAACTAAATTACTTAATATTACTTTGTGGCAAACTATATATAAAACCCACAGGCATGTTAATTTCTATTGTATTCCTTTCCCAGAGCTTCTATAACAAAGTGCCACAAACTATGTGGCTTAAAACATCAGAAATGTACTGCCTCACAGTGCTGAAGGCAAGAAGGCAACAAGATTGATTTCTTCTAAGTGCTGCAAGGGGGAATCTGACCCATGCCTCTTTTCCTAGCTTCTGGTGATGACATAGTTCTTGGTTTGCAGATGCATCATTACAATCTCTGCCTCCTTCACATGGCCTTTTCCATGTGTTTTTTCTCTCTTTTCTTATACTGACAACAGTCATATTGTATTAGGGCCCATCCTATTAACCCCATCTTAACTTGATTACATCTGTCAAGACCCTATTTTGAAATAAGGTCACATCCACAGGTACTGGTGGTTAGAACCTCAACATGTCTTTTAGGGACACAGTTTAGCCTATAACAATGAAGAATAGTATTTTTCTAAATATTTGAGCCATCATTGATAAGATCAATAGACTTCAAATAAAAATCTAAAATATTAGATTTAGGAGCAATCAGGCAGCATACAGGCAAGTGGTAGTTGGGAGCCAGTAGTCCTGGATTGTGAGAGGGATCTGCCTGTTGGATAGTCGGACGTCCCTTGGAGGGTCCCATGATATATAATGGTCACAAACTACCATTTTGTATAAGACATATTATACTCCAAATGCCACATTTATTGGTATATTTCCAAGTGTTCTTTTGAAAAAGAATTGTTCTTATTGAGGATCTTGAGAGGATCTGCCTTCCCACATGGCACTGAGCCCCTGGAACCAATGGCTATTGCCCCCTTTATCTGAGGGCTGTGCTTTCCAGGTTGTCCCACTCCCCACCAATCTCTAATGTCTCCTTGTCTCAACTTCACAACTGAACATTAATTATGACAGCATCAAAATGCCAGAATTTTTAAACTCAGACAATTTCATTCACTATATTACTTCTCTGGCTTTGATGATTTATGATTTTGCAACTCTTGTTATATATATTTTAAAAAATCAGCTCTACAGGTAGAGAACAAGTTTACCAAATTCAATTTATTATATAGTCTTCCTCTTTAAAATTAACAATGTTATTTGCCACCCCAAAATTTATTCATGACAAAGCATTTCAGAGTGACTAATTTAGAGTTTGCAATATGACCAGGTACAGCCATGAGAAATGAAAAGGTGGTGTCAAAGGAGAAAATGAGGTCAATAATTACTTTTCAACAAAAGTAGCTGAAATGATGCTGACAATAATTAAAAGGAAGCAACACAGAAAATGAAATGTATTATATGACCCACCCATAGGCAAGACAAAAAGATGCTGTATTCAGAAAAAAATAATAATATTTTTAAAAGGCATAATAGTCAACTTCTAAGAAGTATACAAAATGAATTTATAAGTAGGAAAAGGAAATCCCTGAAGGGACCCATGAAATGAGGGTAAAATGTGAATTCTTCTCAAAGTTGTTGTCTTATTTATTGCTAATTAGAGAGTGCTGACTTGAGACAGCCTTCAAGGACAGTGGATTTAACAAAGGGGAGAAACAATAGAACTTTAGACTTTAGTGGACATGAATCTCTGTCCCTCAGACAGTAAATTATACATGTTCAAAACTTACTTCTTTGCTTTTCACTTCCCCCACCAAATTCAAGCCTGCTTTCCCCACTGGGTCCCCTGCTTTCCTGTCACCTGAACTACAAACACCCCTGCATGCCTCCTTTTTTACTGTCAGCCACACTCAGTCAGGGATCTGGTTCTGTCATTTTCCACCCATAAATGCAGTGTGTGGTAAAAGTAGGTTTATAGTTGTTTGTATGGAAAGTAACACAATAATTAATAATACAAGAATAAACTCTGTATTTCCAGTATGGTCCTAACTTACTGTCCAACAAGCCAAACTCACTGAACATGTTACTTCAAAGTTAAAGAAGGGGTCCTAACTGAAAAACAACAAAAAAAGAAAGAAAAAAATTACAAATTGAAATGTAAATATCCTATTTGCTAATTTGATGCTTTCTATCTGGCACCATAATTTGTAGTTTGTAGCATTAAGTGTATTTTTTCAAAATACGTTTTTATTTATTTGAGAGAGAAAGAGAAAGGGCAAGGGAGAGAGAGAGAGAAACAGCAATCATTGCCTTCCATACAGGGCATGTGCCCTGACTGGGAATCGAATCAATGACTTTTGGGTGCATGAGACAATGCTCAACCAACTGAGCCACACCAGCTAGGGAATTAAGTATATTTTTTGGTACAGTTAAAAACATGATATATAATGGTCACACACTACCATTTTGAATAAGACATATTATACTCCAAATGCCACATTTATTGGCATATTTCTAAGTGTTCTTAAATATTTGGGGAAGGAGCCGAAACCAGTTTGGCTCAATGGATAGAGCGTCTGCTTGGGCACTGAAGGGTCCCGAGTTCGATTTCGGTCAAGGGCATGTACCTTGGTTGTGGGCATATCCCCAGTAGGGGATGTGCAAGAGGCAGCTGATGGATGACTCTCTCTCATCGATGTTTCTAACTCTCTATCTCTCTCCCTTTCTCTCTACAAAATCAATAAAATATATTTTAAAATAAATAAATAAATAAATATTTGGGGAAGAAAACAAATAGGATCCTATTAATAAAAAGGTAATATGCAAATTGACCGTCACTCCAGCACACAAGATGGCCACTCCCATGTGAACACAAGATGACTGCCACCAGATAGCCGGCAGGGGAGGGCAGTTGGGGACAACCAGGCCTGCAGGGGATGGCAGTTGAGGGCAACTACACTGGCAGGGGAGGGCAGTTAGGGACAATCGGGCTATTAAGGGAGCAGTTAGGCATTGATCAGGGTGGCAGGGGTGTGGTTAGGGAGTGATCTGGCTGTCAGGTAGTACCAGTTAGGGGCAATCAGGCAGCATGGAGGCAAGTGGTAGTTGGGAGCCAGTAGTCCTGGATTGTGTGAGGGATCCCAGATTGGAGAGGGTGCAGGCTGGGCTGAGGGATACACCCCCCTCCCGAGCACACATTTTGTGCACCAGGCCTCTAGTGTTTATATAATTGCTACAAATATGTTTTGCTTCACTTTTGAAATAACAACAGTATTATGCCATAAGCAAACTATTCATTCGTGAAGGCAGCAAGTATTTATTATATATACACTATTTACTTTCACTACCATTGGCTCTGCCCTCAAAAATTCTGCCTTCAGGAATGTTATGGACCAATGAAAGCTAGAGCCAAAGAAACAAGCAGTTACAATGAGGTTTATGAAGGCAGGCGTAACACAGTACCACAGGGCATCTAGGCAGAAAGAGTACCAGGTCCAAGCTTGGGCAACAAGAAAAGCCTTTGCAAAAGTGACAACCATGAAGCTAAGCCCCAACGAACAAAATTTAATCAGGCAAATTATGTGGGTGGGACTTTTCAGATAGAAGAACAACTGTGTGTGCAAGGCCCTAATCCAAGACAATGAATAGTTCAAAATAGCTGCAAATAGCTCAGTGTGGCTAGAGTACGGCGCTGCTGGTGTCAGGGAGGGAATGGCATGTAGAGTGATGAGGGTTAATGCCAGCAGGAAAGCCAGGGTAAGAGCATGAGGGGTGTGCAATGTCTTTCAGAGTGATTTGGGTGTCACTTTAAAGCTAAGGATAAAATGTAGTAAGTTTCTAGTGCTTACTACAGGCTCCACATTGTTCTGAAATTATCTCATTTAGTCTTCACAACTGGTGTAAACTCTAAGTACAGTTATTACTCCTGACTTTGTAGATGGTGAAACTGAGGCACACAAACTAAAAGTACTTTGCCAGGGATCGCAAGTGTGGGGCATGCAGGAGGCAGCCAATTAGTGATTCTCTCTTCGTTGATTCTCTCTTCATTGATTTGTCTCTCTCTCTTCCTCTCTGAAATCAATAAAACTATATTTAAAAAAAAATTACTTGCACATATACATGTGTGTGTGTTGTCTTTACTGAGCTTTCAATTCTGTTTCACTGGTCTGTGTGTCTGTTTTCTTCCAATACCAGGCAGTTTTGATTATTTTGCTCTCCAGTATAATTTTAAGTTGAATAGTGTGATACCTCTGGCTTCATCCTTTTTTTTTTTTTTTTTTTTTTTCAGGATTGCTTTTGCTATGCAGGGTCTTCTGTGGTTCCATACAAATCTAATGATTTTTTTTGTTGTTGTTCTGTTTCTTTAAAAAATGACATTGGGATATTTTTGTCATTTTTAACCTCCATCTGATTTCGCAGTAAATTGCAAGGGTAAGCAAACTATAGCCACAAGCTCACAAGTTAAGAATGCTTTTCACATTTTTAAATGGTTGGAAATAATAATAATAATATTTCATGAGACAGAAATTAAATGAAATTCAAAATTTAGTGCCCATAAAGTTTAATTGAACATAGCCACACTGTTTGTTTCTCTGTTCTTTAGGGCTGCTATGTGCTACAATAGCAGAGACCATATGGCCAGGAAAGCCTAAAATAATGAATATTTGGCCCTTTATGGAGAACATTTGCCAACCTCTGATTTTGCCACTAAAATAAGTTTCATCTTATTTGACAAAAACCTTTGAATCACAGTAATATGGAAGTGAAGAAAACCCATTTACTATACAGATTACCATGTTGCTTAATTACCAATCTATACAGAATCAGCGATTTTTGTAGTTTATGTAATGGTTAAACAATATAGAAAACTTACCTAAAATAGTTTACTGCTTATTTATTGACTCCTATATATGAATAGTTCTTTTTAAGGGACATCATGAGGTTGTTTTGGACATGCAATGGAAAATAAAAATCCTAAAAAGAAACAGAGAATTGTAACAAATAAGTAAAGGGGTCTACATAAAATGACTGTTATTTTTACAGCACAGAATAATGTCCCTTAACCAGTAGATGAGACCCTTAACAATGACATGTCTTTTTGGAACAAATTTACCAAGCTATATTGAACTTGGCTCCAGTATGTAACTGAAACAGTTCCTTTAGCAAATCTATTGTATTTACATAGGTCATCAATATTCTAACTTCATTTAACCTTTTAAGAATGCAAAAACCTTTGTTTTTGTTTATATATTCATAAAACTTGAAAATTAAGACAATAAATGGCATAGTGTATACATTGTAGGTAAACACATGTATAAAAAGTTAACACAAGGCAGGCCATGTCTATATTAACCAATAGATTTTATTAAAGATTAGTAAGAACACATTTTGTTAAAGTGAATTTTAGACACTAATAATATAAGTTAATAAAATTATATAAGAATTAAGAAGAAGTTTAAAACCTATTATTCAAAGAGGGAGTTATGTATTCTATTATGTATGTCTTTAATGTACTTATTTTGTTAAAAATATTTATTTAACCCAGCCTGCATCTATCACAGGCAGTGGTGTACTTAAGCAATATAACTAACTTAAAAAAATTATTTTTCTTTATTGATCTTTTTAAGAGAGAGAGGAGGAGGGAGAGAGATAGAGACATACAAACAATGATGAAACAGAAACATCATTGATTGGCTGCCTCCTGTACACCCATTCTGGGTACAGAACCCAAAACCTGGACACATGCCCTGACCAGGAAATGAACCAGAGATTGGTTTCTAGGTCAACACTCAATCTCTGAGCCACACCAGTTGGGCAATCTCTCTCCACCCCCCCCCACTCCCCCACTTTTTTTTGTACCTTAGTTTCTCTCTCCAGAAAATAGATGTGATAATACATATGTCCATGTTATAAAGTTAGTTAACATAAATATTAATTCTATTATGATGATTTTATGCCAGAATTTTAACACAGTGTGAACATTTACTGTCTTCTTAAATTTTCCCTCCATCAGATCATTAGTACTGATCTCTAAATTGTGATTTTTGTTGTTGTTGTAATTTTGGTGCACTATGAGACAACTAAAATGCTTCAAACAACATTCTGTCACTTATGAAAACTACCCATCATCTGTGTGTATTAAATCTTCAACTAACCTGTAATCTTTAGTTCTGTCTGTGTAATAAAATACAGCCATTGGCTGCCATGACATAGGGATTTAGTGCTGCTGGTCAAAAAGCAACTTGTGGATGCATATTCCTGCTGTGTGAAAATCCCTGTAACCATGGAGTCAGCTCCACAGCAAGAGTGCGGGAGCCAGTCTGCCATAAGCTTCACTGAATGGAACAAGCACACCCACTAGTCACATCCAGGACCTCACTGAGAATTTCCCTTTAACGCATGCATGACTCAGGTGGGTAAATAAAACTCCAAATCCTCATGTTGCTAGATGAGCAGCCACTTCTGAAAGTCTTTTCCAATTGCCTGGTTTCTCTGTCATAGCCCTGTTTGGAATTTTGGATTCATTCTAAACTGAACTGCATAGCAAAATGTGACCATTTTGATAAAAAAAAAAAAAAAAAAAAAAAGTCTTTTTGTCCAAAAGGCAAATGTGTTTCTCTGAATTTATAAGACTATGCTCCATTATAAAGTCCCATGCCATTCACATAGGAGGACTGTGGGAGCCATTACAAATGAAATCTCTGGAGATTTAGCCTTGATTCGATATTGACTGCCAAAAGATGGATTCAGGGGAATTCCTAGTAAGCTTAAGAAATTCCCTAGTAAATACACTGTTAGAGGGGAAGCCAAGACAACTCTGGAGTACCATCATCTTTTCTTCTGAAGAATATGTGTTATCTTTCCAAAAGGGGAGAGAAGAGATTCTGTGTTATCCTCAAATGTTTGGATCATCCTCAGAGGTGACATTTAGGCCACTGAAAGATGATTCATGAAATAAATTAAATGGAAAGTCCCAAAATTTTCTCATGGAGGATTTAGGAACAAAGTCTCTCATGAAGGTTTCTGTACCAAGAACCAACATTCTCTTGGTTCCTGAGTTTCTTATTCCCCAGATTATATGCTATTTCTAGACAATTAAGCTGTGTTGGAGTTCAGAAAATAAAATAAGACTATGCCCCCCCAAAAGTCCCCAAATTTCTGCACAGACAATAGAAAATTAGATGCATAATCATTAAATTTAACCAACTTTTTTCAGGAATCTTTTGTTATATCCTAAATAATAAAAAGCTAATATGCAAATTATCCCCTGAGGAATTTGACCGCTCACTATAATGTGCAATGATCACCAGGAGGCAGCGTGGAATGAAGGAAGGCCCCAGCTGTCACACGGCAGCCAGGGAAGGAAGGTCCCAATGGGCCTTGATCACCAGCCAGCTAGGGACCCTACCCACGCACAAATTTTATTCACTGGGCCTCTAGTATTAATATATAAACATAAAAGCAATCTGTTGTGAGTTTTTAAAACATACTTGGTTTACCACTGTTGGTAGGTATGCAGACTGGTGTAGCCACTGTGGAAAACAGTATGGAGATTTCCTCAAAAAATTAAAAAAGTAACTGCCTTTTGACCCAATGATCCCACTTCTGGGACTATATCTAAAGAAGTCTAAAATACCAATTAGAAAGAATATCTGCATCCCTATCTTTTTAGCAGCATTACTTACAATATCTGGAAACAGCCCAAGTGCCCATAAGCAGATGAGTAAATTTAAAAAAATATATATTTTATTGATTTTTTACAGAGAAGAAGGGAGAGAGATAGAGAGCTAGAAACGTCGATGAGAGAGAAACATCGACCAGTTGCCTCTTGCACACCCCCTACCAGGGATATGCCCGCAACCAATGTACATGCCCTTGACCGGAATCGAACCTGGGACCTTTCAGTCTGCAGACCAACACTCTACCACTGAGCCAAACCGGTTTCGGTCAGATGAGTAGATTTAAAAAAATAAAAGCTATAGTACATTTATGCAATGAAATACTACACAACTGTAAACAAAACAAAACAAAAAAAACAAAACAAAACACGGAACTCTGACTTTTTGTGACAACATAGAAAGACCTGGAGAGTATTATACTAAGTGAAATAAACCAGTCAGAAAAATACAAATACCATATGACCACATTAATGTGTGAAATCTAATGAAGAAAATAAACTGGTGAACAAAATGGAACTGGAAACATGAACACATGGAACAGCCTGGCTAAAGTTTGAGGGGATGGGGATGAAGTGGGAGTGATTGGATAAAGAAGGTTAAAGGAGTAACTAAAGAAGATATATGCATACCCCCATGGACACAGACAATAGTGGGGTGAAGGCCAAGGGAGGGGGTGAGCAGATATGAATAAAGGGAGGAAAAAGAGGGACACCTGCAATAATGTCATCATTAAATATTCAATTAATAAAACAAAAACCTCTGTTTTAAAAATTATTTTCATTTGTTATTTTTTTTGTTTGTTTCTTAACTATTACACCCAGCTGGCATGGCTAGGTGGTTGAGCATTGACCTATGAACCAGGAGGTCATGGTTCAATGCCAGGTTATGGCACATGCTTGGGTTGCTGGCTTGATCCCCAGTGTGGGGAGTGCAGGAGGCAGCTGGTCAATGGTTCTCTCTCATTATGATGTTTATATCACTCTTGCCCTCTTCCATCCTCTCTGAAATAAATAAAAATGTATTTATAAATAAACAAACAAACTAGTACAGTGTAGACTGCCAAGTCCTAGGCATATAGCTCCACCATGTGGATGAGCCTCTGCAAATAACACTGAACATTTTAAAGAAGATAGTTACTAATGGAACATAGATATCAGAGGTCAAACCCTCACTTTATCTTATTTATTTATTTTTAAAAATATATTTTATTGGTTATTTATTTATTTATTTTTAAATGTTAGTGAATCCACTCTTTTTTAAAATATATATATATTTTATTGATTTTTTACAGAGAGGAAGAGAGAGGGATAGAGAGTTAGAAAGATCGATGAGAGAGAACCATGGATCAGCTGCCTCTTGCACGCCCCCTACTGGGGATGTGCCCACAACCCAGGTACATGCCCTTGACCTGAATCGAACCCGGGACTTTTCAGTCCACAGGCCAACGCTCTATCTATTGAGTCAAACCAGTGTCGGCGAATCCACTCTTTTTAAAAAATATATATTTTATTGATTTTTTACAGAAAGGAAGGGAGAGGGATAGAGAGTTAGAAACATCGATGAGAGAGAAACATTGACCAGCTGCCTCTTGCACACCCCCTACCAGGGATGTGCCCGCAACCAATGTACATGCCCTTGACTGGAATTGAACCTGGGACCTTTCAGTCCACAGGCCGATGCTCTATCCACTGAGCTAAATAGGTTTTGGCAAACCTTCATTTTATATATGAGAAAGTAGAACTAGAGAGGTTAAATGATTTATCCTGACCCATTACAACACCTAGGCTAGATTTTGGGGGACTCTTTTTATTAAAGTAGTTCCTCAAACTAAATTTTCTTGTCAATTCAATCATTCATTCATTTTAATCATTAAGCAATCAGATTAAGCGTACTCATTGGGTATTTGCTTTACTTTTGTTCATGCATAAGCTAAGCCCTCTCTCTATTTGGTAAGGATTCTGTTGAGTAAATGTGATGAAGCAAAGCCCCATTCCTTCTAGGGAACTAGAAGGAGCATTTATCCCCTCTTCTTGCCCAAGAGCTAAGATGCTGGCATGCCAATTAGGTTTAGCCAACAGGAAGCTTTATGCAGAAATGTTGGATCTGTAGGAAGTGACAGAATCGGGTAGTTAGGGGTTGTTCCCGAGGCCACAGAGTAGTTAAGTCAACTCACAGTGGTGGTAGATCTGCGTGCTAGCAGCAGCAACCTTAAGGCTCAGTGGTGGTACTGCTAGTGACAACATCCTATCCAGGCTGATCCTGAGATACGAGCTTAGCTACATTCTCTGCTCCGCAGTCTCTAATGCAGGCCCATTTCCTGGGTTTGTTCTTTAGTCCTTCTATGGACTATCTGAGCCAACCCATATTCTTCCAGTGTAATCCTTTTCTGCTTAGTACAAACCAGAGTCAGTTTCTGTTGTGCAAGTAAGACCCTGATATAAATGGAAATTAATGCCAATTGAGAGTCGCAGCATGGAATCTATTGAAATTGGCAGGATTTGGGGCTTTTATCTGGCCTAGTTGAAGATAAAGGAATTTAAAATCCTACTTAGTCATTTCAGGGGTTCTACCATGCAAAAATAAAACAGCTAACTAAATTACGTCCTGTGGTCACCTGGAATACAACCCTGTTAATGGTAATCATGCTATGTGGTCATGATCCAGTCAATAGTCCTGGTCACTGAGGCAGCCCAGTCTAGGAACAATATATGTGAGTGGATTAACCTTCAGATGCTGCCAGCCCAACATCATCAAGTCATTCCCAACCTTTAAGACTTCTTAGCAAGGCAGCCGACATCATAAACAGACACAAGCCATCCCCACTGTGTTACAGTTGAATTTATTTATTTATTTATTTATTTATTTATTTATTTATTTACTTATTTATTTATTTTTTACCTGCAGAGTCTGTGATCATAATAAATTGATTGTTTAAGCTGAGTTGTGGATTATTTTAAGTGGCAACGATAACCAGAACAGAAGCCTACACTAATTTAGTAGATAAATAGGCAGTTGGAAAGAGCAGGTTTAAAGGATTGTGGAGGATGTTTGGGGAAACGTTATGTTGGGAATATGACCTCTCAAAATGAGCTCAAAATGTGAGTATGTTTCTCAGGAAGTTACATGTTCACCACAAAGCCTCTAGTACTGACAAGATAACCCACTCAATGCATATACGCAACTTCCTTTCTTAGCAATACCAATGGATTCACGAAACCAATGTTTATCATGGAGAGAATAAAGATTATCTATGGTTTCAAAACCATGGAGTTCTCATCAATGCCATCTGGCTACAGTTGTGATGAATGCTACATTGTCCGTTAGCAGAGATGGATTATGAGCTCTTGAAAAGCATTAAATCTAGAGGAACCAAAAAACTATTTGGTGTCAATTTGTCTGTGCATGACACCTATCATCTTTTGGGGAATAAAGAGTAAGCAGCAGAATTTTTTCCTTATCGCAATACTTATTCTGGTTGTTTTTCTTTGTCATTACACCTTCTGAAAGATTAATTGGTTGCCTTATGCAAGGCCATGATATCTCATGCAAAATAGATAGTTAAAAAAAACTATCTATCTCAGTTAAAATAACTCATTAAAAAAATAAATAAATAAAATAAAATTTTTTTAAAAAAAGCAATGGGCTGGTGTTCAAGGGATTCACTGGTATTACTGCATACCCCATTACTCAGAATGAACTAGTCATTGAAGATCCAGATAAGCTTAACCAAGGTCAGCAACCTGGGATCTCTGGTACTGTGCTTCAGAATATAGTTTATGCTCAAAACAAATGACTACCACATGGAGTTAGGATTTCATTTGGCCAGAATCTACAGGTCTGGAGTCTTAGGGTTCAAAACTGGGATGAATTATACTGACCAGCTCACTTTCCAATTGTTTGCTCTCTGGGTTTTTGGTTGTTTGGGAGTCTGTATTCTGATAGAATAAGTACCATAAGAATAGGAATTCCAGCTAAAGCTGCACCTAATCAACTTGGGTTCTCTTGTCCTTTATAAACAGGCAAAAACAAAAAGACAAAAGACTGTTACTATTCTTATTGTGTTACTACGTTTGTTTGTTCTCATTAAGGGGACCTTGGGATTACTGCCACACATGTGGGTCAGAAGAAAATGTCAGTACAGTGCAACCTGGTTTAAGCAAGGTCACCAGCAGCTCAGATCCATCACCACAGCGGGTAAAGAATCAGCCACCACGGAGGTTCAAGATGAAGGCAAAGGAAAGTGTAACAGATGAGGGGAGTCATCAAATCCACTTAAGGACCCAGCGGGAGAGCAAGCCCAGTAGCACCCACATTCCCTTTTTGCTGTATTGTGTTGCTTTGTTGTTTCTGCTATTTATTTATCTTGTTTCTTTGCAAACAAGTACTCTGAAATGATTTTCTAATTTGTTTTTGACTCATTTTTCTGGAAATTGTAACAGTCTCATTTTAGTTTATAACTATTGGAATAATATAAATTTACAACAATTTTAATTAAATTGCAATAGTCAAAGGAATTATAGCTTTAGAAAGAAGTATTATATTTCAAGTAAATGGGCACATAAAAATTTCAAAATAGAGTTTGATTTAAACATTTCATCAGGTATTGATTTAAGTTTTAGCAGGGTTCTCATTGCTAGCTTTTATAGTTATAAAGACTATGAAAAAGTTTCTGATTTTTAGAGAACTTTTATGATTAAAAATATGTATTTCTCATCTTCACATAAACTCCTGTGCTAACCATAAGCATAAATTTTAACTAGTCTTCACTATGAATTGAAGTCCTTTCCTAAATATCATTTTTTTTTAATTATTGATTTCAGAGAGGAAGGAAGTGAGAGAGAGGGAGAGGGAAAGAGAAAGAGAGAGAGAGAGAGAGAGAGAGAGAGAGAGAGAGAGAGAGAGAGAGAGAGAGAGAGAGAAACATCAATGATGAGAGAGAATCATTGACCAACTGCTTCCCATAAGCCCCATTGGGGATTGAATCCACAACCTAGGCATATGCCCTGACCTGGAAACAAACCATGAGCTCTGGTTCATAGGTCACCCCTCAACCATGAAACCATGCCAGCCAGCCTAATATTCTTGATAATGATTTGAGTCTCAAAATAAACCACTACTACTTTAGTATGTTAAATTATGTAGCTTATGCCTGGATGGTGTGATACAATGATTGAGTGTTGATCTATGAACCAGGAGGCCAAGATTGGATTCCTGGTCAGGGCACATGCCTGGGTTGCAGCTTTGATCACCTATGTGAGGCATGGGAGAGGCAGCCAATCAATGATGTTTTTCTCTCATCAATGTTTCTAAATCTCTATCCCTCTCCCTTCTTCTCTCTCTAAAAAAAGTAAAATAAAAAAATTAATTAAGTAGCTTATTATTGTGGGAAAAACTATCAAATTTTAATTCTAAGCATTTCTCATTATTGGAGAGATGACAACTCACCATGATATGTAATATTATAATACTACATATAAATATTTTGAGTTTTAAAAAATGCTAACCAGCTATGAGATGGAAATAAGAATGTTATAAAGGTTATAATTATTTGCTACAGACTAGGAAAATAAATTCCAGAAAGATACAGAGAAAATAGTATAATAATTTGGGGTCGTTGGAGTCTTTCAAAATAAACTGGTAGTTATGTAAGAATATTATTTCAGTGTTTACAAAGAAATTTATCACAGAAAAATGTTCAATTAATATTCCCAAATGATTTACCACAGACATTTAAAGCATATCCAAACATTTCCACATAAATTGAGCATGATGTAATAGTGTTACATTAAGCAATCTACCACTATTGATTCATGTGGAAATCACAGAAGTTTCACTGATTACTATCTTTCATTGTGTGTTAATATAGATATCTTTGGTATTTGCATAAGGGTCAAGCTGTAAATAAATTTTAATGTAACATTTTAAGGATTAAAGTAGAATTTTCAAATGTCTTAGTCTATGTAAATGCATATACTCTTTAGAATTTAATTGATAAATAAGTGCTATAGGATTACTTCAAGAAAAACCATATATTTAAATAGGTCAGTTTCCCATAATGGCTGTTTGTGTTTGTCAACATATGAGTATTATTTGTTAAAAAAGTGATGCTTTTTATGGTTATTAATTTTCTATTTTAGTATAAACTTAATAAAGGTGATGATTATTTCAGAATTCTGATATTTTTGGTTTTCTTTTAATCACACAAATTATTTAGCCCTTATTTATTTATTTACTAGTGGCCTGGTGCACAAATGTGTGTATATTGAGAGGAAATTAATAAGAAGAAATATTTTAATATCATTCTTCGCCCTTTCACTATAATAAATGTGTCAAGCCAATTCACGATTGACAATGCCAAATCAAAACACATGCATGTGATTGACTCCAGCAAGAGCTTTATATGTATTGCACATGCGTGAGTTAACTTAGTCTTTTATACATCTAGAATAAACTTTCTTAATTAGACCTGTTTTCTGATTTAGCTAAACTTTTTCCAGCCCAGTGAAACATCCCAACATCTCCTTCAGGTAATTGTCAGCAAATGTAACAGCAGTAAATATCAACATGAAGCAGATTATTATTGTAGAGCACGCAGGAAGAACAAAGGGTAAAATATTTAACTTCAGCAGTGTTTAACTATATTCTGTGCAGTGAGAAAACCTGAAATCATTGTCAAGGTCCACCATTTCTTACTTCTTTTCAGTCAGTTCAAGTTTCTAAGATTTCTAAAGCTTCATTTTCAGGCTAATGAAAAGAAAATAAGATTCCACCGAGTCTCCTATCTACCTACTCCAGAACTTCTGTGAGGATCTAATGAGATAAGGCATAGGAAAATGCTTCACAGACATTTGGTTAAAGTGTGAAATGTTTCCATCTGGCTATAAAGCAAGTCATGTTCCTGGACTGAAGCAACTGCAAGGAGACTAGTTGTTGCTAGGGAGAGGAAGTTAGGTGTTGCTACGTGACATCATTACCTGGATGGACACTTAGCATATTAGCCTTTTATATATATCGATAGATATCCACATATGCACCAATAACAATTTAAGGAAGATTACTGAAAGTTTGTTTATTTTTCATAGAGAAAGATTTTTAAATTTATTTTAAATTAATAAGTGTTTTAAAACAAGGTAAAGAAAAATAAGAGTGGAAAGTTATATGGAGCCAGGAGTGAAGTTAACATCTAAGAAACATACACTTCCTAGTGAAGAGCCATAAATTTGTCTCCAAGCTCTCTAGCAGCCAGATATTCCTTAAATAGCTTGGGGCTGTCTTCACACGGAAGCCAAAAACCAGTCTGAATGACCTTGAGGCTACTCAGCCTTGCTTAGTACAGCACAAGAACATTGCAAGTAGTCCATGCTTTACACAATAGATTTTCTACTGAGAAATTGTACAGAAATGAAAATTTTGCACAGGAAATCACTTTATAAATGTACTAGTGGAGGGATCATAAGTGGTTACTTTTAAAGAAAACCTACAAATTACTGGTATAACATGAAACTGATATACTTCTGTTATGCATTTCAAATTTTTGATATTGGGTTTTCTGAAGAGTCAGTGTATAATATGGGGCCATCCTTTCATCGCAGTATCATGGTAGTAGAAATACAGTGTCTGCACTGCATTTTTCAGGGAATGGTTTTAGTCTGTATGTAAAAAACTTCTAACTCCTGTTTTGTTGTGCTGTGTTGTGTTGCGTTTATCATGTTTCATTGCCTTTGCTCAATTTTCTGAGGGCAAAGGGCAACAGATACTTAAATTTCTTTGTATAGTTAAATTTCTTTAGTATTCAAAAATAATCCACACATTCACCAGTGCCTACCATGGTAAACTCTAAATATTGAGCCAAGCACCATGTAATCTTAAAAACAAATAAGTAAATAAAAACCACACATTTTGTTTTTATTAAATTGTGTAAATTCCTATGATTCTTGAAATAAAAACAATCAGAATTTTTCAAGACTTTATATTTAAAAGGGGCCTTAAAGATAAACTACCAGATTCCCATTTTGCAAGTGAAGAGTGCAGGTTTTGGAGAGGGTAAAGATCTGCATCCTGTAGTACTCCAGGGCCCCAAATTTTACCTACACATGGTAGGTTCCAGTGAGTACTGTTAAATGAAGACTAAGTATTGTATTTGCATATTATTTCATGATGTCACTGCTCAATTGTTTACCTATAATGCTAAATAAATTAGGTCCCAGAAGTTCACTTACATATCACTTATGAAAACAGAGAAATCGGGCCATGGTATTACATTCCCATGTAGAGAAGCATGATTTTCTGTACTAATATCTGGTACTTTCAAGTGTTAAAAGGCCTAATGCAAAGAATAAAGTCAACTTAGTGTCCTTGACAAATTGCAAGACCTCATGAGAAAATGAAAAACCCAATTTATAATTATATTTATTAAGTTCAAATGTGCTTTAGGGCAAGGATCCACTTGGGAAAAAATGTTTAATTTGAATAACTCAGAAAATAAATCACTAGCAACACAAAAATGAGATAGAATCACGGCAGACAGACAAAGTCAGTAGACACCTACCTAGTTTGCTCTAACAGGAGTGAAAAAATAGAAATATTAATCAAATTTAAGACAAACTATAGAAACGAAGTAACAATTTTTTTTAAATAATAGGTGAAAAAGAAAAGTTAATTTTCCTCACAAGGCATCTATTTATACTAAGTAAATGTAAAGAAATTTAAAGCATTTCTCTGTTTGCAGCGTTGACTTTGAGTTAAAGATAGGAATAATGAGAGGTTCTTAGTGACACAAAGCCATTATCATTTAGTTCTGAGAAATTATTTAACCAAATAAAGAGCTAGATTGAGTTAATCTTTCTTTCTACTACTAAAAATGAAATTATAGCCACTCAGCCAGGGTATCTTTAAAAGTTACACAAAACAGAGTGAGAATTGAGTATATTAGAGAATCAACTATAAATAACAAATAGAAATGAAAGGTAAAATAGTCATATTAAGACAGAAGGCAAAAGTTGGGGGGGGGGGGACAGTGACTGGAAAAGACCATTAAAGCTATTTTAATGATCAGGGAAAGCAATGTGTTAAGAGTTAGGAGGAAAGGACAATATTTCTCATTGCTGTATTTTGAGGTGGGGGGGGGGGGGAGCAATAGTCTAATCTTTGAAGTGAAATTTTACTGCAAATTGAAGACCCTAATTCAAAAGTTTATTCAATCTCTTTCTCATTAGAATGGCTATTTCACATGTAAGCTCTACATATACCAGCTTCCTGAAGGCAAATGTCAACTTTAGTTTTTGATATGTTTGGTTGGTTAGTGTCCCTCTCTTTGGGGTAGGAAGAGGAAGATTTACCTGCTCTTCTAATGACAAGGAAACCTCTTCATACACTTATTTATTTCCTATTTAAATTCTTTGGCATATTTCAAGCAACATTTAAATTTAAGAAGAAAATTTATACAGACCTTATTCCTATTTTAACACTGATGCTTATATTATTTAATGTTACCTTCCAGTTTATCCACATCATCTATAATAATAAAATCATAATATGCAAATAAACCGAATGGCCAAACAGCAGAACAACCGTCCGGATGACCTTCTGGATGACCTTCCAGAAGAAGCAGGGGCTGTGAGGCCTAATGCAGCCGGGACTTTGAAGGCCCACTCTTACATGAATTTCATGCATCAGGCCTCTAGTATGTTATAATTAAGTATACAAATCATTCACTTCTCTGCTTTTAAACTTTTTTTGGTTTTCTATATTATTATATAGTTCATGTTTATAATTATTTGGGAGAACAAAGTATTCCATGGGTTGTTACTTACCTATTCTCTGTTACTGAATAATCAGTTGCTTCTTAGTTTTTATTTATAGTTACCACCATATCTGAATTCTCTCTACATTCATGTTTTTTCTTTTTAATTATTGCCTTAGGATAAATTCCTGGGAATAAGGGGAACTGTGCCAAATGGTTTGAACATTTATAGTACACTTTGTAATCATTGCCAAATTATTTTCTAAAAGGAATATACCAATTTATACTTTCATCAGCTATATCTGAATATACAATTTTACCCAAAAGTTAACAGTAATTTTGCTTTATCATACACTCACCTGTGCTTTGGGGTGCTTTTTTGTCTCTTCCCCCCCCCCCTTTTTAAATCTTTTTATCTTTTTCCCCCCCTTACTATCTACTCATCTACTAAAAGATGAGTGGATAAGCTGGGAAAGCATAGAACTTTTAACTTATTTTGGAATGACAGAAAAATCTTGTGTTTATTCAATAGCCATTGTTACATTTACTCAACAAATATTATGCAGAAATACATGATGATGCTACCTAGTGCTTTTAAAAACAACAACCCACATTCTGGAATTCAATTCAAAGGAAAAGGAAGACTTAAAGGGTTTGGCTTGTCCACGTATGTTTCCAAACCCACACCATCTGAGAGACAACTGTGTATACTCAGCCTTATTTTGTGCCAAAGAATTTCTTGCAACACAGTCTGTTTCCAAGGGCAATACAAATCTATTTTTCCAAGAACACTGCTTGCTGTCTAACCATTTCTAGCCACCTACCAAGTTCAGAAGACATAGATAGTATGCGAGGCCCTGTAACTTTGCTGAATGGGCATAACGGGCCAACTGGGAATATTGCAAAACGTCCTAGCTAAAAGAATAGGACATCCCCTTAGTTCTTTTCTTGGTATTTATCAATCTGGTTCTTTTCTTTTCAATTAATTGAAAAGCATGTGCTTTGTAGAATGTTTGACTTAAACTGTAATATTTGCAAAAATACTTGCTCAATATTGAACTCTTCTATATCTGCTTACAAAAATGGACTCTGGAACTAGATAGATTGCATTAAATGCCAGCTTTGCCCTTTAGCTATGAGACCTTGTTACTTAATCTAACCCTGACTCAGTTTACTCATGTGTAAAATGGGAATAATAATACTACCACCTTATCTCATGACTGTTGTGAGGATTGAATGAGTCATGATATCATAATGTCTGGAACAACATAATAATGCATTCAATAAACTATCCATTATGCTGTTGTTGTTATGTGAGAAATCTCTCTGTACTGCACAGACTCCAAAAGCCCAAGTCACAATAGCTTGCTAGTGACCTTTGTTTCCTTTCCTTGAGTTATGTAATATTTTTCATTTGAAATATATAATGAAGATAATCATAACAATAGCCGACATAATTGAATGCTGAGTATGTACCATACACAATACAGAGTGCTTTAGAAACATTATTGCACAAATCATCACAATAACTCTACGAAGTTGATACCAGTTTATAGCTGCAGTGATAGATGCTTAGAGCAACTGAAGAACTTACCCAAGTTCAACGAATAAGTGACAGAAGTTGAAAGGCATTCTTGCTTGTCAGAATATGTGCAGAGGGTGAGGGGTGTGGAGGGATTGAGCAGAGAGAGAGAGGGAGAGGGAGAGAGAGAGAGAGAGAGAGAGAGAGAGAGAGAGAGAGAGAGAGAGAGAGAGAGAATGCATGGACAGGGACAACAGGCTAGTCACTTCGGGGTGGAGGGAGGTAGGGGAGGCTATAGGAGGGATAAATACCCTGAGTGGCCAGATTATTATGATTCTGAATGCATAATAATCTGGCCACTCAGTGTATATCCTATATAATAAAAAGCTAATATCAAATTGTCCCCTCGACCAGGAGTTCTACCAGCAGGCAGGCCGGCCAACTGCCCATGACCCCTCTTCCTGGCCAGGCTAGCTGGGTTCACCCATGCACGAATTCATGCACTGGGCCTCTAATATATACATACATACATACATACATATACTGAGTGGCTAGATTATTATGCATTCAGAGATCATAATAAATAGTGATAAGCAGAGACTTGACTTGGGTGGTGAACTCACAATACAGTGTACAGATGATGTGTTGTAGAATTGTACACCTAAAACTTGTACAATTTCATTAACTAGTGTCACCCCAATAAATTCAATAAAAATACATATGAGAAAAAATTTTTAAAAAATTTATTAGTTTAAAAAAATGAATGTATGTAGAGAAAGGTAGGGAGAAAATGTACCCCAAATTATCATGGTTGTCTAGGATCATAAAATTAGGAATGATTTTTAAAATGTCTCTACATTTATCTATGTGTTATCTTTTTTGTGTGATAAGAACATATTTCCTTGAAAATAAGAAGTTACCTCATTCTATTTCTAGTCATGCAGATATTAGCATTTCTACTTCACAATAAATAATAGTTACTTTATTTCTCATTCCTGTGGACTAAAAAGCAGTCTATCTTTGAGTCAGACTTTTTTTTTTTTTTTTTTTTTTTTATTAAAAATATATTTTATTGATTTTACACAGAGAGGAATTGAGAGGGACAGAGAGTTAGAAACGTCGATGTGAGAGAAACATCGACCAGCTGCCTCTTGCACACCCCCCACTGGGGATGTGCCCGCAACCAAGGTACATGCCCTTGACCGGAATCGAACCCAGGACCTTTCAGTCCGCAGGCCGACGCTCTATCCACTGAGCCAAACTGGTCCTGGCTCTTTGAGTCAGACTTTTATCCTTTGCACAAAGCAATTCTATTACAGCTTTCTAAAATGAATATAGTGTTCTCAAATCTGATTTCCATCCACTTGTTCTAAGTGCAAATGTAGCATCACAGATTTTTTAAAAACTCAAGTTAAAACCCAGAATCAGCTTTAACTTGGCATTAGAAGTTCTCCTTGCCCATACCCTTTAGTCCTAAGGAATGTCCCTCGTGAGTTTTTGTGGGGATTAACAACAGAGAAACTAGGCCTGAGGCTGAAGCACAGCCTGGTGACACACTCAGAAGGGGCCGGTTTGTCTCACACTTAATTACTTCTCAGATCTTATAAGGAATGGAGAAAAAGAAAGGTAGTGGGTGACAGATCAGAGTCATGGTCAACTAACATTTATTCTAGTGCCTGCTAGGCCCTACATACTGCATTATCCCATTTTATCCCCCAAGACCAGTGTGAAATAGATGTTATTAGTGTCACCTTATAGGTGAAGGCAATAAAACTCAGAAATCAAGCATCTTACTGCAAACCATGCAGATGATAAGTTGTAGACATGGGATTTGAAATTTCTCTCCATAAATCTACTCTTTTCTCTATATAACGCTGCCAACACATTCACCATTTCCAGAAGTTGATACCAGTTTTCAGTGAAAGACAGGCAGTCATTTATTATTAGTATTATATGTAAGAAAGTATCCATAAATTCAAATACTGTCACAAAAAATAATTGGGAAAGAAAGCAGTATGGGCCTGTTTGCACAGCAGTTCTGTACTTTCTTTGCATTTTTGTGTGTAAGGAACTACTTTTTGGTTATATATTTCAGGTCCAGATAGTGTTTGCTAAACCCGTGGTCCTTGCTATAAAGTACAAAGCAAAGTTTCACTTAGTGACTCATGCTAAACAGGATATCTTATTTATAAAAACAAATAGTTGGATCCATAATATGACCATAACTGGAACCACAACCCACAGACGTGCTAATTCTTCTCTCCTCTGAGGTCTCGGGAAAGGTGATGATAATCAATTCTGGGACCCTTGTTTTAGACTCTCATCATCTTTGACGTTTCTGTCAATTTGTTATTCTCAGTCTCTGTCAACAAGGAGATTAAACAGAGAAGAGTGTGGACTCCTATTGCTTTCAGAACTTTATGAGGATGAGGACATTTAGACAATGGAATATGTTATAAAGATATTTCCCCCCCCCCCCCCGAGAGGCTGAGCTGTCATTTGCCTGGAATCGTTCAGGACAGGTCTGCCTGGAGGCAGGACTATGGACTCATTAACCTCCCAGCCTTGCAACTCTGTCAATCTCAATTCTCTCCACGGTTTCAATCAACCACAGCTGCCTCCAGTTTCATTCCGGTTGGTTTCGTGGAGCTATGTGCTCTCACAATTTTCTGTATTGCGGGAGGGGGTAGGGGGAGAAAGGCATCTTCAATATGTGTCTGTAGTGCTGCACCAGGCATATACTGATAGATGAGCACACTGGCATATAGAAAAGTGCCATGTGCCAAATATAGATGATCCTTATTACAGCATTTCTCTTTGCATATAGATGAATACACAGCTGTGGAGCTCCCAGGAGGCCTAGGCGTCGACTTGGTCCAAAGGAATGACTGTGCTATTTTTGCACTTTCCCTCACATTATTTCTCAAGGTTTGAGGGAATGTAAATTTGACTTACTTGGCAATGACAAGTCTCTGTCCCCTTGGTGCCTCCCGAATGAGATCATTTACACAAGTCCCTTCTCCATGGCTCATTCTGTTTCTTCATAGAGAAACAGTGTCACTTCAGTAGAATCTAGATTTCCAGAAAGGACAGGGTGTTTTTTTTTGCCCTTCAAAAATGGTTACAGTGAAACATGTCACTGTTAAATTCACACTATTGGTGTGATAATTGATTAAAATATGTATGTGTTTTCTGGAGAGACGTGGATCATTTAACAGGAGCTTCGTATTACTAATGACAAATGGAAGTTCTGAGAAATCAAGAGACTGAGATAGGACTTCCGGGTAAACTGGTGGCATCTCCAGCCCCAGAGCCCTGCTCTCTGCAAACCCCACTACCTTACCAGAGACCCTGTGCACTCCTGAGTGAAGCTGATTCTAGCTAAAGTGATACTCTCTCTCCTCAGTTAAGTGTTATTTAACTTTGATCATAAAATAGAACTTTGGAACAAGCAAATGTATTTACTAATATACATATATCTATGATTCTTAGAGAATTTTGTTATTTATGAGATTTGTCTGTTCCCTTGTGGAAATCTATTAAAAATAGAGAAAAGTGCCGAGACCGGTTTGGCTCAATGGATAGAGCGTCGGCTTGGGAACTGAAGGGACCCGGGTTCGATTCCAGTCAAGGGCATGTACCTTGGTTGCGGGCATATCCCCAGTAGGGGGTGTGTAAGAGGCAGCTGATCGATGACTCTCTCTCATCGATGTTTCTAGCTTTCTATCTCTCTCCCTTCCTCTCTGTACAAAATCAATAAAATATATTAAAAAAAATAAATTAAAAAAAAAATAGAGAAAAGTAATCAACTACCCAAGCTCAAAATACACGATGAGTACAAATTCAGAGAAAGTTATTTTCTTCCAGAGAAGGAATAATAAAACGCCTTGGGGAGAAGTGGAAACTTGGTTACAAGCCATAGTACTTTACAGAGTGGACACTTAAATATTTTTAAAACTGATAAAGGAATTCATCTGTAGGAATTTCTAAATTTGTAAGCCACCTTTACAAGTGTACTATGAAAGAGTTCTGTGCTTTCTAGTGTATTTACTAGTATATGTATTTATGGCAGTATATGTTGACATAGAAGTCAAGGCAACTTTGAGAAAATTTAATGTAAATGGCCAAAATTCCTTTGATCTTTCTTTAGAAAAGAAATTTTGAATAGTTGTATCAAGATTGAAGCTTGACCACTGTCGTATTACTATGCTATCAATACTATTAGCTACCAGTATTGCCTTACAATCATAGGGAGGTGGATCAATATTTCTAATGAGGAAGTAGAAGAAAAATTTAAATGATCTATTTCTCATTGAGCCAAGCTAAGAAAAGAAGTAATTTGCTTAAATTGCTCATTCATTTTTTCAATAAATATTTCTATTGCACCCCTAATCTGGCAGGCAATAATGGAGAATGAGGACTCTGACATCAGAGTACCTCGGTCTCTGTTCTGATTTTCTATTTACTAGATATATCTAGTTACTAGACATGAAATCTTGGGTAATTTGCTCCCTACTTCCCTTATTTGTAAGATGGAGGTAACAACAATACCTATTGTTGTTATAGATCAAGTGATTAATACCAATAAAACAGTCAAAAGAGCATATGGTAAGGGCAAAATAGATATTAGATGTTGTTTTTATTTATGATAGACTATGAATGGAAGATAAACAGATATAGTTCTGATCTCATGAAAAATAAAGTTTAGTAGAGGAAAATAGTTAATAAATAAATAGCTGGACAAATAACTTTGAAACTATAATTATGTTAAGTGCTAAGGGAAGTATAGTGTGAATAATGTAACAGGGATGTAACATCTCTCAAAATGTTCCTGTGTCATTTTCTTCTTCTATTGCAGCCAAGTGAAACCAAACTTCACTGTGTGATCCCACACCCCGGTGACTGAGTCTGCAAATCTTTGGTATTTCTAGGGTAAGCCATATCCTTTTTAGTGAATAGCAAGTGGACTTTCCCAACAGGAACATTGTGCTGGGCAGACTCCCTTGGGATAATTTATTTTCACTTTTTTTTTTTTAATCTCATTTCCTTATGACCACTTCAAGTGTCAAGAAAGCAATCCTAACTTTGTTGTGCTGCATTGCTGAAAGCCAAAAGCTCTGTGATGCTCCAGAGACCTTTGTCCTGACAGAACAAGTATTCTGGGAAGAAATGAAGAGACCAACAGCTGGTGTTTGTTGAAGAGGAACTCAGTTGTTCCTCCCATTGTGCAACAGGTGGCAGGGACAGGCTGATGGCTGGGGAGGAAACATACAGGCCCATTTACCCAGCCACTGTTCTCTTCCTCCACATCACGTCATAACTGTGTCGTCCTTTCTCTCTTCTTCTGATCCCACCTCTCAGCCTTCTAGAAATGAGTGGGTTTGGATAATTTGCAAATGTATGGCCTAGATATCCATAAACACACTTGTTAGTTTGGCACCCATTCAAGAATCAAAGATCTTTGAAGAAGAATTTAAATTCATAGTTAAGTGACTGTTGGCTTGTTCCACAAACAGCTCCTCTAGACAAGGATTTTAAAAAGAAAGCTATTCAAGAACCCTCAAGAAGTCAAGCATGTCTGATTTTTTTTCTTTTAAAAATATATTGTTTATTGATTTCTGAGAGGAAGGAGAGAGAGAGACAGAAACATCAACAATGGGAATCAATGATCTGCTGCTTCCTGCTTGCCTGCAAACTGGTCATGTGTCCTGTCTGTCCCTCAACCACTGAGCACACTGTTTTGTCTGATTTTTTTTTTCTTAAAAAAAAAAAAGTTTTTACATTAATATTTCCAAAACTTTTTTGACAAAGAGTCAGTCAAAAGTCCAAGGGTTACTAAAATGATTTACTTTATTTTTGGCAATTGTATTACATGTTGTATCCCATTTTTAGAAAAAAAAATTAGATTCCTTTTAAAATACAGGGCTAATGAAAATATTTTATGTGTTTTTTTTTTTTGTTTTTTTTTCTTCTTGCAATCACATGGATATTCTTCATGGTAGGTGAATAGGAAACTTTAAACTCACACTTTAAGTGGGAGGACACAGACAGCAGAAGCACAAGCGCCTGCTGGAGGGACAGTGCAGTCAGGAATGCTGTGGTTATACTGTGGAGAGTGGAAGCATTTCTGATGTGTGGTTCTTGAGTGCACTAAAAATCGGCAACCCTGGAGTATACTGCAGTTGAAGGAAAAGGTAAAAATAGGAAATAAACTTGAAAAAATAATTGTGTAGAGCAGTGTTTCCCAACCTTCTCTCATGATGAGAATCACCTGGTGGAGTTGTTAAAACACAGATTCCTGAATCCCAACTAAGAAGTGCTAAACTAGAATTTTTGGGAACATATAGGTAAAATTGTATACTTAACTAGTGCTCTAAGACAGATGTTAGAGGAAGTGGGTTTGGATAATTTGCAAATGATTCTTTATTCTTGAATGGGTGCCAAACTAACAAGTGTGTTTATGGATATCTAGGCCATACATTTGCAAATTATCCAAACCCACTCATTTCTAGAAGGCTGAGAGGTGGGATCAGAAGAAGAGAGAAAGGACGACACAGTTATGACGTGATGTGGAGGAAGACAGATGGAGGAAGACAGATGTTATCTACAGAGCACTAAGTTAGGTATGCAATTTTACCTATATGTTCCCAAAAATTCTAGTTTAGCACTTCTTAGTTGGGATTCAGGAATCTGTGTTTTAACAACTCCACCAGGTGATTCTCATCATGAGAGAAGGTTGGGAATCACTGGTGTAGAGTACTAGGATTAACAACTCAACCCACAGGATTCAATTCACTAAGGTTTGTTATTATTGAGTACAAAAAATAGGGTACCATTTAAATATTTCAGAGAAATGTTTGGTTATAAAAGTGTATTCTAATTTTAAGAATAATTGACATTTGAGCAGTGACAAGTTATGAACTAACTAGAGGCCCCTTGCAGGAAGATTCCTGCAATAGGGCTTCCTGCTGCGGTCTCTGCCGCCCCGCCTGCTTCCCTTCCTTCTCTGCCACCCTGCTTGCTTGCTTCTCCACAGCTTTGCTCCCTTCTGCAGCTCTTGGCTTCATTCCTAAGCGGTCTTCAGTCTTCACTCTGGCCTAGATATGCAAATTAACTGCCAACTTCGTTGGGTTAATTTGCATACCTGCCCTGATTGGCTGGTGGGCGTAGCTTGTGGTTATAGCAAAGGTATGATCAATTTGCATGTTTCTCTTTTATTAGGATTTGAAAGAGGGCTTCTTTAACCTTTTTAGCTGGATGACCCTTTATATAACAACAACAAAACCTAACAAAACAAAAATACGGGGGAAAAATACACAAACACAGCAAATTTGGACAACAGATGTAGCTAAAACCCACCGTGATTTGGAATGCCACAGCTTTGCTTTTGTATTCAATTCCCAGTAAATATTAAGGCCTGGGGAGATCCCAAGAAAGGAAGGAATTCAGTACCATTTACTATACATTCACTATGGAGACAGTGTCAAATAGTTCAAAACTCTTCATATATCCTTTAGAACTTGTATTTAAAATGATAGTTTTAAAAATCCTGTTATGAAAATCTGTCCCTGGTTAATTCTTGGCCTCATATTTCAGTTACCTCTTGGTTTTGCCTTTTATATTTCTACCTAGAAACTGTCAGTTCTCAGCCCTGCTTATCCTTCCTCCCAATTATCTGCTGGTGCCATGTCATGATTCTGGGGCCAGAACTCCATCAGATCACACTGGATTTGGCAAAGGATTTTCTACTTTTGTCCACTTAGGGCAGATTAACTTAAAATAATTCTTAGCCTGGAATTCTAAACCTTCTAAATCTGTATTTTATTTTTAACTAATCAATTATAGATTTGTCTTTATTTAACCAATTTATGAATTTTAACCCCAGAATCCACTATGTTATTTACATCCAATAATCTATCCATGTGCTCCTTACCTACCCAAATCCTAAGCTTTTTCTTTGCTTTCAGAAGTAACTACTGTCCAAAAGTTGGTGTTTATTGCTCTTCACTTTTTAAAAGTTGTAACACATATATGTGTATAAAAATAATAGATCTTTAATTTTATAAAAAGGTTATTATGCCATATGTTGCTTTTGATGGGCTGCATCAAAATATTTTCTTTAACATTTGGTTACTAAGATTCATTTATATTGTTGTATGTGGCTATAATTAATTTTCACTTTTGTATAATATTATGTTGGACAAACATATCATAACTAGAGGCCCAGCGGAGGGGGGGATCCCCTTAGCCCAGCCTGCACATTCTCCAATCTTGGACCCCTCAGGGGCTGTCCAACTGCTGGTTTAGGCCCAATCCTGGCAGTCGGACATACCTCTCACAATCCAGGACTGCTGGCTCCTAACTGCTCACCTGCCTGCCTGCTTGATCACCCCTAATTGCCTCCCTGCCAGCCTGGTCTCATCCAACTGCTCCCCTCTGCTGGCCTGGTCACCCCTAACTGCTCCTCTGCTGGCCTGGTTGCCCCCAATTGCCTCCCTCACTAGCCTGGTCACCTCCAACTGCCCCCCCACTACTGGCCTGGTCACCCCTGCCAGCCTTGTTGCCCCTTACTGGAGCCTCTGCCAGCCTGGTTGCCTCTAACTATCCCTCCACCAGTCTGGTAGCCCCCCAACTGCCCTTCTCTGATGGCCTGGTCACCCCCAACTGCTCCTCTGCTGGCCTGGTTGCCCCCAATTGCCTCCCTCACTAGCCTGGTCACCCCCAACTGCCCCACCCCCCTGCTGGCCTGGTGACCCCATGCAGCCTGCTGTTCAGTCATTTGGTCATCCCTCACTAACCCCCCTGCCAGTCTGTGTGGGGCAACGATCGATCGTTGGCTGTTTGATCGTCCGTCCTGTTGTTTCGGTCGTAACAGCTTCTGGCTTTTTGTATATTAGGATTGGCTTTTAGTTCGTTTCGTTGTGTGTGTGTGTTTTGTTTTGTTCTGTTTTGTTTGTGGGTTGTTGTTGTTTTTGCTATTACCAGAGTGTGCAAAATGTATTGCACACATTCTTGAACATGTCTCCTGGAAACACATTCCTGCTTTGGTTTCTCTTGGGTATGTGCCTAAGAGTAAAATAATTGAGTTTTAGGTTTTAGGTGGTACCAATAAGGGTCCTGGCGGAAACAAGGTCAAATTGTGTAATTGAGGAAAGCTGGAGAAAGAAACAATGACAGGATAATGAAGCACACTAAGACAAGAAGGGCAAGGAGCCATCACCATTCTTCTCCCCGAAGAGAAGGGAGCAATTCCTGGAACCTGAAGAGGGAGGCTGCGGCTGCAGGGGAGGATTACCCAACCGAGCTCTCACTCTCAGTCAAACTTAGTCAGCAGCCACGCGAAGAGAGAGCTGACCTCACTAAAAACCCTGATTCAATCTTAACCATTCTCCCCAATGTTTTGCCAGGGCCTTTCTCATTGGCTGAGCCTAACCAGAAGCCAGAATGCAATGGAGTTGTGTTGATGAAGCTATAGGCTCCTAAGAGCTCAGAGCAGGGCAAAGAAGGTTGGAGACTGGATATAGAGAGATAAAGGAATATATGCAAAAGTTAAGTATTACATAATTCTAAACTGTTTGTGTGCCAATTTATATACCCACCAGCAGTGTATAAGAGATTCTGTTGGTCCATATTATCTCCAAAACTTAGTGTTATTAAACTTCTGAATTTTTGTCAGTGGGTTCAAATGATATCTCCTTGTGGTCTTGATTCACATTCCCTTGATTGCTAATGAAGCCTTGTCATTCTTCACATTTATTATCCAGGAACATTAACTTGTCTGTAAAATCCCCATACATGTGTTGTAGAACTTAATAAAGTTATCTTAAAATTTATATAGAAGAGTATAGAGCCCAGAATAGCCAAAACATTTCAAAAGAAGAAAAAGGTATAATTTCACTTCAATATATAAAGGCTTATTATAACGTTATAGTAATGAAGACAGTATGAGATTGATGCGGGAAAGAATACATATCTTAAATGATGGAACAGAAAAAAAAAAAAAAGAGCCCTCAACTACTTACTAATTTAAGGAACTTCAAAAATGGTGGAGATGTGGTGACATGTCAGGTCACTGAGGAAAGGCTTGTATTGTAACCTTCTTGAGGGCAAGGGCCATCCTCTTCATAAGTACCTTGCACTTAATTCTTTTAGTGCCCGATTAATATTTACAGGGGGTGTATTACAACACCTTGCAGAAATTAACATCCATCCTTTATGTTTCATAATGGCAGAATAACTGGTGTCAGAGAAATATCAGTCACTCACTTTGATTTTTCAGGCAATTGAGATCATGTTTAAAAAGGCTAGGGATGTGCTCTATAAGAGACCCACATTGGAAAAAAGTAAAAGTAAACACCACCCATACCTTTCTTAAGGTTGATTGTTAAAGTACAAATTTAAGCCTGGAAAGCAGAAGCAGAGCACAGTGGAAAAGATGAGGGCCATGGAATTACATACCTGTCTTCAACCTCAGCACCACTCTCACTGAGTTCCTGAGGTGCTTGAGCCTCAGGTGTAAAATGGGATGATAACCTTACCTCCGATGTCACCTCACAGAGTAAATGGTGCATAGGTAGTACTTACATTTTAGTTTCCTTACTTCTTGCCACCCTCTTACAAATAACTCTATTTTGGAATTTATTATTGTTAGTTAACACTGAGTCATAAAACCTTTCAATAAACTTTGCTAACAGCATGGTGCTTTTGCAAATTAATACTTGTATCACATCATTTCCCCTGACTTGCATAGAATTATTAATTGGTGGAAGGGAAAGAAATGACCACAACTTAAGTCTCTTTCTCTCCACATGTATTTGTTCCCCACTTTATTATAAACCAGAAGCCCAGTGCATGAAATTTGTGCATGGTTAGGGTCCCTAGCAGCTGCAGGCTGCTGGCCAGAGCTTCCCTTCCTGATGCTGCCTGATGCTGGCTGGGCCTTCCTTCATTCCACACTGCCCCCTTGTGGTCAGCACACATCATAGCGAGCAACTGAACTCCCGGTTGGTCAAACTCCCGAGGTGACATTTTGCATATAAGGCTTTTATATACATAGATAATTTCCAATATGCAGAACAGTTAAAAACCATGTATAATTATAACCCATATACTTCTCACCTAAATTAAACAATTGTTACATTTAACATAATAATAATGTGGAGGTTAATAGGCCAATATCAGAATTTCTTAAGTATATTGTTTCCCAATGACTTGTCGGTATCTAAAACCCACCAGCAGAAGTCATCCAAAAGGCTCTTCACTTTGAGCTCTCCAATGAACCTTTCTCCACTGCATTACAGGCGGGTTTTCCTGTTGAGGAATCACCAAAGGTAAAACTATTTCCATAATGCCACTTGGCTTCTTCGCTTCTCTGGGCCTGGACCTGCTTTCTTTTTGGCACACTTGGTAGGTGCTTCTTCTTCCTTCAATCTATTCCTTCAGATTTCCAATTACTAGTAGAATTGCTAGATTTAGCAAAGGAAAAAAATATACAGGACATGCAGTTAAATTTGAATTTCAGATGAATAATTAAGGTTTTAGCATAAGCGTATCCAAATGGTGCATGGGACATGCTTATACTAACAAGTAATCCATTGTTTATCTGAAATTCAAATTTAAGTGAGAAATCCTATATTTTATGTGGCAACCCTATAAAATAGACAAGAGTGCAAAGAGCTTCTGAGGTGGTTATGAAGCTCTGATATCTGAGCTCTCATGCTCCCAAGTTTGAAAATAATGAGAAAATAATAAGAAGGAAAGCGAAAGAAGTATTTCTGCACCACAAATAATGAAGAAACTAATAAGTTAGAATAGTTTTGAGCTACTTGGGAGCTAGACAGTATATGGGGTGTATTTGTGATGGATTTAACAAGCAGTCTGTGGGACTCTGCAGGAAAGAGGATAAATGAACCTGAACACATTGAATGAATTTGTGATTAGGGTAGAATCACTTGTATACAAGTTTATGAAGGTGTATCGCATGTATTGTCACACTAATGATATGTAACTACAGATTATAAAACCTTGGTGGAATAGTTAGGAGGTATTTATTGCTCACACTTTGGAGTCATCTAGGTGGTGGCTTTGTGGTTCTGCTGATCTTGGCAGAACTTGCTCATGTCTGGGGGTCTGACTATTGAATGCTCTAGGCCAGCCTCTGGTGGGAGCTCTGCTCCACGCATGTCTCATCTTCTTCTAAGAACTATTCATTCAGCTAGCTCAGAGATGTCTTTCTCACAACAGCATTTCAAGTTCAGGGAAAGCAGCAAATGCATGCAGACCTTTGAGGCTTACTCTAAAAATTGGCCTGGTGTCACCTTCATCTCATTCTATTAGTCAAAAATCCTGCTTCTACGTATGAGAAAATGTGTTCTGTCTCCTTAGTGAAAGAAGGGCTAAGTCACATGGCAACAGGTGTGAGTGCAGGGGAGGTCAAAAATCTGGGCCATGATTATAATCTAGCACAAGGAGTGGGTAGAATAAAAGAATAAATTGGAAATTTAAAAAGTTGCTTAAAAACTATACATTTGTTTAAAATTGTGGCACCTTTTCTTCTCCAAGATGAGTGATTTGCAAGACTTCCACATAAATTTCTTCAGTTTGTGAGGCAGAAATGCCAACAGTTCTACACAAATTACCAGAATGTTCCACAATTCTTCTCAAAATACCTGTCATAAAAGTTCTTTTATGGGAACACATGGTATTTTTTCTTGCCTTCAACAAAATATATCTATCCATATGAAGAGTCTGAGGTGTTAAGGATGAAATCTTGCAGGAAAGTAGTATCATTTAAAAGAAAGAAAACCTACTGAAGATCCAGAATAAGTAGGTTACTATTTTGTGTCCCTTGAAATCCAGCACCATCTTCATCATTGGCAAAACCTGGCCATTGGAAAGAGAAGACTGGAAGTGAGGTTTGGGCTTCTGCCATTTACTTGCTTGTGTGACGTTGGTAAAACAGCAATCTCTTTGTGTACTTGTTTGTTCTACATGTGCATCAGATAAAAGTTCTGTGTAAACTCCAAAGCACCAAATAAATATGAGCTATCTATATATAAAAAAAAATTTCATGTGCCTGACCAATTTTCCCAGCACCATTTATTGAAGACACTGTCTTGAGTCCATTGTGTGCTCTTGCCTTCTTCGTCAAATATGAATTGAGCATAATGGGTCTATTTCTGGTTTCTCTGTTCTGATCCATTGATCTATATGTTTGTTCTTGGTGCCAGTACCAGGCAGTTTTGAGAACCATGGCTTTGTAATACAGCTTGATATCTGATATTGTGATCCGTCCAACTTTGTTCTTCTTGCTGTGGCTATTTGAGGTCTTTTTCTTTTTTTTCTTTTTTAATTCCAGATGAATTTTTGGAGAGTTTGTTCTACAATAGGTCTGTGAAATATGCTGTTGGTATTTTAATGAGGATTGCATTGAATCTATATGGACATTTTAATGATGTTGATTCTAGCAATCCATGAACACGGTATGTTCTTCCATTTGTTTATATCTTCCTCTATCCCTTTTTTCAATGTCCTGTAGTTTTCCAAGTACAGGTCTTTTACCTCCTTGGTTAAGTTTATTCCTAGGTATCTTAATTTTTTTGTTGCAATGGTAAATGGGATTGCTTTTTTCGTTTCTCTTTCTGTGAGTTCATTATTGGTGTATAAAAAAGCCATAGATTTTTGGGTGAAAATTTTGTATCCTGCTACCTTGCCGAGTTCATTTATTAAGTCTACCAGAGGCTCGTTGCAGGAAGATTCCTGCAAGAATAGGGTTTCCTGTGGCCTGAGCGAAGCAGAGAAGGGAACGAAGCCTGCCACTGCAGGATTCCCTCCCACTGCTGCCTCCCTGCGCTTTCCCTCACACCACCACTGCCGCCCTGTTTCTGCTTTCCCTCCCTCTTCCTTGCACACTGTCTTCAGTCTTAGCTCTGTGCCTGCGTATGCAAATTAACTGCCATATTTGTTGGGTTAATTTGCATATCTGCTCTGATGGGCAGGTGGGCATAGCAGAGTGATGGTCAATTTGCATGTTTCTCTTTTATTAGTATTGATTAGTTTTTGATGGAATCATTAGGATTTTCTATGTACAATATCATGTATTCTGAGAATAATGACTTCTTTTCCAATTTGGATGCCTTTTATTTCTTCTTGTCTGAACACTATGGCTAGCACTTCCAGTACTATGTTGAATAGGAGTGGTAAAAGTGGTCATCCCTGATTTGTTCCTGTTCTTAAGGGGAAATGATTTTAGTTTTTGCCCATTGAGTATGATGTTGGCTGTAGGTTTGTCATATACGGCTTTTATTATGTTGAGGTATGATCCCTCTATTCCCACTTGGTTTAGAGTTTTTATCAAGAAAGGATGTTGGATTTTATCAAATGCTTTTTCTGCATTGATTGATATGATTATGTGATTTTTGTCTTTCAATTTGTTTATGTGATGTATCACATTCATTGATTTACAGATATTGTGCCATTCTTGCATCCCTGGAATAAATCCCACTTGGTCATGGTGTATGATCTTTCTAATGTATTGCTGAATCCAATGCAAAAAAAAAAAAAAAAAAAAAAAAAAAAAAAAATGAAACAAGATCACCAACTTACACCATAAAAAAAAAAAAAAAAACTCAAAACGGTTAAAGGACTTAAATGTAAGATGTGAAACCATAACAATCTTAGAAGACTCCATAGCCAGCAAAATATTAGACATATGTCATAGCAATATCTTTACCAATACAGCTCCTAGAACAATGAAAACTAATAGAAAAATAAACCAATGGGACTACATCAAAATAAAAAGCTTCTGCACAGCAAAAGAAGCCATCAATAAAAAAGAGAGCCCACTGCATCGGAGAACATATTTGCCAATGCTATCTCAGATAAGAGTTTGATCTTCAAAATTTACAGTGAACTCATACAACTTAACAAAAGGAAGATAAACAATCAAATAAAAAAATGGGCAAAGGATCTAAATAGACACTTTTTAAAAGAGGACATACAGAAAGCCAAGAGACATGCTCAAAGTCACTAATCATTTGAGAGATGCAAATGAAAACAATAATGAGATACCATCTCACACATGTCAAAATAGCTATCATCAACAAATCAACAAAAAACAAGTGCTTGGGAGAATGTGGGGACAAAGGAACCCTTGTGCACTGCTGGTGAGAATGCAGACTGGTGCAGCCACTGTGGAAGACAGTATAGAGTTTCCCATTTGACCCAGTGATCACACTTTTAGGACTATATCCCAAGAAACCAGAAACACCAATCAGAAAGGATATATGCACCCCTATTTACATAGCAGTACAATTTACCATGGCTAAGATTTGGAAACAGCCTAAGTGCCCATCAGCAGATGAGTGGATTAAAAAACTGTGGTACATTTACACAATGGAATATTATCTTACCTAATAATCTTACCTAATAATTTGACCCAACCTCTGCTATGCCACCGACCAATCAGGAGTGATATGCAAATTAATCCAACAAAGATGGAAGTTAATTTGCATACACAGACATGGAGTTACAGGGGTAAAACACTCGCGTCATTGCCCTGGTGATGATACAGGCATTCTGCCCCACCCCTGGTCTTTCAGAACCTCTGGGCAGCGTGGGGAGGCAGGACCAGAGTGGAAAGAGGCTGCTATGGGGCCAGAATGGAAAGGGACTGGGCCAGAGTGGAAAGGCAGTGCTGGCAGCCAGGGAAAGGAAAGCCCATTGTAGCATGAATCTTCGTGCATCAGGCTTCTAGTGCTACTAGAAAGAAGAAGGAACTTTTATCATTTGCAACAGCATAGATGGACCTGGAGAGCATTATGCTAAGTGAAATAAGCCAGTCAGAGAAAGATCAGTATCACATGATCCCACTCATGTATGGAATATAATAAACAACATAAACTGATGAACAAAATAGATCCAGAGACAAGGTAACTGAACAGACCTTCCAACCTCAGAGAGAAGGCAGGGGAAGAGGGTGGTTAGAGATCAACCAAAGGACCTGTATGCATGGATATTAGCATAACCAATGGACACAGACACTGGGGTGGTGGGGGCTTTCCTTGGAGAGTGGCAGTGGCTGAGGAGGGGTTTAATTGGTGAAAAAGGAGACATACGTAATACTTTAACCAATAAAAAATTATCCAAAACAACAACAACAACAACACAGCACCTCTGTCCATGGAAATTTTTGTCACCTCTAATTACAAGTCACCTTTTATTTCAAGTCATTTATGAAAGGCAGAGGAGTGTAAAAATGATGACCATGATTCCTAGCTCTTTTTGTATTTGTCTCTGCCGGTAATAGGCAGAAAATGAACCAGCATGAGACAAAGAATTCTATCAACTGGAACTCTTAGTTTCAAGTACAGTTGACACTTGAACACATGGGTTTGAACTGCCAGTTCATTTATACCTAGACTTTAAAAAAAACAACCATACATACAGTACTATAAATGCATTTTCTCATCCTTACGGTTTGTATAATTTTATTTGCGTTTTTTTTGGTAAGAATCCTATAAAATAATTAATGTGCAAATGGCCATCACACCCTCACACTGTAACAGCTGAGGCACTGGACACTGGGGAGAGAGAAAAGGGGACCAGCCAGGCTGTGGCCCAGGAGAAGGACAAGCCGCCCGCCCCACAGTCCCAGGCACCTGCGGCTGTGGCCCAGGGGGAAGCCGTCCACCCATGGTCTCCTGTGGCTGTGACAGGCTCAGGCAAAGCCGGCCTGGGTTCTGGGTGTCTATGGCCGGCTAGAGGAAAATATATTTGTTTATAGTTTGAGATAGGGATCCAAATTTATTATTTTTTCCAAGTGGAAAATCAAATATATAAGCATAATTTTTCAAAAATTCACTCTTTCCCCTATTGGTTTATAATGATGTCACTTAAGTTTTTATTATGAAGGTCTCTCCAAGTGTGACTCAAAAAAATAGTAGCATTTAACACTCAACCTGCACTTGCCCGGTGTCTAAAACTATGCTAAGCATTTTACCTTCTCTGATCATGCATTTATGTTGTAATGCCTGGGCTTTCATGTAGATCAGGGAACCCTAATAAATGGTAGGTATTACCTTACTTGTTTGTTTACTGGTTAACAGAAATATGTTCATCAAGTGAGGTACACAAATAGGCTGGTTGACACAAACTGCATTTAAAAAAAAAAAAAAAAAAAAAAAAAAAAGCATCCCAACAGTATAACTTGCTTTTATTCAACAGGGGGGAAAATCAACACATTTTCCAAAGAGGCAGGTATCTCAGTAGCTTTAGGAAAAACTAACATAACATCAGCTTGTTTGACAAAGCTTTTAAAATAAGTGAGCAATTAAATTCTTAAAGTAGGAACAGAATATTAACAAGGTCTAGATTCCAGGACACTTGGAAGCAAATACTTAGGCACTGTGTTGCTTAACAGTTTTAGCTTTAATGTAAATATATATTATTATTTAGAATATTTGCATCTGAACTACATAACGGCTTTATTTTTTTCATTTTACTTTAATTAAAACAAAGATTTCTGAAACCTCCAAGTAATCTTTATAAAGTTTTCCAATATGGACTCATTTTCCTCTCTACATATTATATATGAAATAACTATCACAATAAATCATTTTCATGGGAAGATTTTTAAGGCTTCTGCACATAGAATGTGTAATATCTGTGTGACAATAACATAATTATATACAGAAAATATTTAAAATTTACCTTGTGCAATTTAAGTTCTAAAGATTAAAAAAACCAATGTTTTATGGTAATAAAATATTAAAATATAATGTACTCCCCATAAATTTGACACTGATTTTGTAATTACACAAAGAACACACAAGAGTTGTACACTAAATGATTCATCATTGCAATTAACTGTTGAACTGTGTATACTTATTGAATATCATTCGTCTTCTAAATCATACTTTTAGCACACAAGAGGCTTTAATATAACTTACAAACATTTGCAATTAAACTGTGACACTGAGGCAGCCAGTGTCAGCTCTAGGTTTGCCTAGTTATTCACGTATCATACAAACATGTCTATGACTCTTGCTTTACCCTTTTGTCTAAGTCACATTGCAGAGAATGTGTCAACAAGTAAGTGGAACAAAAACCAACAACAACATGACTATTTCTCATTTGAAAAAAAAATGAAGTCATTAACACCTCGTCTTAAAGCTCTAAAGTAGCATATTCAGCTCTTAAGGCAAAAAAGGTAAAAAATATTATTATAAATTATAAATTCTGATAATTCTTCTTTTGGCATTGAAAGCCACAGTATAAACTCTTAGACTTCCGTAGATAATATATTAGTGTACATCTGAATATATATTTGCCAACATTCCCCAGTAGAATGAAGTTGCTCTGTGAAGTGGAGGAGGTGAAGGGCAATATGGCGGGGCAACCTTTAATGGCTGTCCTGGGCATCAAGGGACATGGAGTGACTGAGTCTTGACTTCCCATTCATAGGTATTGTATTTGATGGAACAGTAACCTAAGAGAAAGAAACACACTTTATGACCGTCAATTTAAAATGAGACAGCTGTCTAATTTTCAACAATTACTACATTTTAACGTCTGTTTAATTGTAAATACTACCATTTATTATGCAATCAATGACAAATAATCAAGAATAAATGTTCACTCTACCATGAAATTAAAAATGAAAGGGTTGTTATTCCCACAACAAATTTGACCATCTTATTCTTTATCAGATTGCCAAATCAACTCAAAAGGACAAGAGCAAAAACAGACAGCAGGCCAAGCTGTTAGAGATCATTGTTAGCTAGATTAATTCTGGCTCTGTTAGAGATCATTGTTAGCTAGATTAATTCTGGCTCTTCAAAAGTGCCTTGGAGAATGTAGGAAAATAAAGGGAATGCCACAAAGCAATGAATTTTACAATTTTTGTATAGATGGTATACAGTAACTTAAAGTTTCCCTCACAAGTATCCCTTACTTATAAGAGCTTTGTTTTTTAAAATGCTTTCTTAAAAAGTGCTAACAAGTCAAATTTATGACTTATGCTAAAACAGTTGCTGAATAAAAAGATTTTGTTTTGTTTTGTTTTTTTATAAATAAACTCATAAGTTCCAAAATTGTATGCCAAAGTTTTTTACTTATAAAGTGTAAGTGAATGAAAAACACTATAACAAGAATTTACTAAATAGTCTGAAATTCCAATATTATTTAGAAAAATGTAAACAAAAAATCATCTGGATTTTATATAGTAAATAGGTACTCTAGTTTGAAATATAATACATCAAATATTATAGTATTTTGAGAAACATAGTTTATCTCTAGATTATAAGTCAACTAGTTTAGATTTATAACCAAACATTATCATCTTCTCACCAGAGATTTGAAGTACAAAAGACCACTGATTCTGCTCAGCAACAAAATAAGTTAGTGAAAGGGGAAATAAAATTGGAAAATTTAGTTTGAGTTTGGTTTTCTTATATTTCCTTGGTTGCCGTCACTAAGCAAAGACTGGTCATCTAAACTAGTCAATTGTCTTGACTCTCATGAATCAGGGTGGAGTAGAATGGTTGACATTAGCCACCCGAAATACAATAGCTAAGAGGAAAAGTTGCACCAGGGGAAGAAAAACTCATCAGTACCCTGTTTAGTATTCATGTAGGATTTCTTTCCAAATAGAGCCAACAAACAACACACAGGTAACGACCTGTCATTATGAAACCTTGATCCAAAAAGTCTCTGTGTGTAAAAGTTATTCTTATAATTTTTGTTCACAAAATTCTTTGTAAAGTACAGGAGAGAAATTTGTTTCAAGCATTTAAAAAAATCATACTGATGGCTCCAGATGTTTGCAAGTAGCAGGTGTCGTCATTGCACTATTATTAGTGAAAAACTAGAATCCAGGTAAATGTCCACCAATAAAGAGCAATGAAGCTTATACTCATTCACAAATACTATGTAGTATTAAAAGAATAACACATAACATGTGTCATATATATATATATATATGTGTGTGTGTGTGTGTGTGTGTATACATATATACACACATATGTATATATATTTATATATGTATATATTAAGTTGGAAAGCTTCAAATAGATATGTTTTTTAATATTTTATAGAAGATTTTATTTTTATAAAATATTAAATATGTTTAAATACTACAAATGTGGTAGGACAGGTTATACTGTAATCTATCTACTATATAGAGCATTTACTTTGGGGAAGGAAACTTGTATTTTGTTTATCATTTAAAAATATGTTGCCAAAACTGGTTTGGCTCAGTGGATAAAGCGTTGGCCTGCAGACTGAAAGGTCCCAGCTTCGATTCCGGTCAAGGGCATGTACCTTGGTTGTGGGCACATCACTAGTAGGGAGTGTGTAAGAGGCAGCTGATCCATGATTCTCTCACATGGATGTTTCTAACTCTCTATCCCTCTCTCTTCCTCTCAGTAAAAAATCAATAAAGTATATCTTTAAAAAAAATGTGTTTACTGAACTATCAAACATGAGAAGACATCATTAAATTCTGTTCTATAAATTCTGTGGAGTCAGAGACCTTTTTTGTTTTAATACTACTTTATACTCATGTTTGTTTTAGTGCCTGGCATAGAATAAAACAATGAATATTTCTTAAATGGAATATGGTAACTTTTTACAAGCATTTATAAAGTAAAAAACTATTGCTTAACTTTTGAGCAATGAACACATGACACTTATAATAAAGATATTTTTAAAGTAACATTTTAAGAGTTAACTGATTAGTATGTGCTAGTTGATTGACTACCCTTAAAGTTTAAAAAAATTTAAGGAACATTTACATAGCTTTCTTATTCCCATAAAGAGAGTTAACTATGAAACTGTCATTTATTTTTACTTGAAAAAATATAAGAAAAACCCACTTGAAACCCCTGATAGTTCAAATTCAAACTAAGGAAATATGAGTCAAAAGCAAACCAATGGAACTAACAAAACAAGCCAGCATGATTCTGGATGAATTTTCCAGTTGCTTTTTTTTTCGCTCCAGATTTCTATCTAGTCAAAGATAAATTTTACTTACATTCTGAGGAAATACTTAGTATCAAGTAATAAGCCTTATTTGTTCATTTATTTTCAGATTTTATGTTTATAACCCTATTTTCTACCTGGAATCGTATAATAAACTTTAGCATTTCAAGCACTGTCAGGATCTGAAAGCTGCCAAAGAAGTTCTGGTGTCAGCTCCAGTCAATAATAATGAATTACCTAATCTGTTTTATTTTCTGAAAACAATCTGCTGATAGATTTATAAACTGAATATCAAACACATTCTATAAAATACTGAGCTAGAATTATTAATGCTGCATCTAAAGAAACATTTCTGTAGCTGCCTGGGGGTCGAGTGGGAATAAAGCAAAAACCTTAAGAAACTGGGGGGGAAAAAATGTAGCATGCTCATGACCACATTTTCACTAGAGCAATCAACAAGATAATTGTTCTAATGTGAACCAACTATTATAATGAAGGTTAATTGCTTGGTATGAACCAGAGCCATAAGGCAGGTTGGTACCTGGAGTCAAGCAACATTTGGGTGCCAAAAGAAAGGCAACCCTGAGCCAACTTTCTGATGAACAATCTGAGCCTACTGTCAAAATCACCAGAGACTGTATTTGGCACTAGAACTGTTGCTCTGTTTAAAAATGTCAGAATTTAAAACAAACCGGAGAAACGTCTCATACAGGACAGAAATATGGGACTAAGCCAATACCACAAGAAATTAGAGCCTTCTTGTGATCACTTTAACCAGCTTTGGAATTTTTTTTTTAAATAGAATGCATTTACAGAAAAGTGCAATGAATTTAAACAGCCCAATGGGAACAAGCACAGACACGTATATATCCCACCACCCAGGTCAAGAGAGAGAATACCGCCACCTCCCTGCTAACCCTGTCTTTACTTAACAAGATGACATTTTATTCATCATGGATTTCACATTAATTTGGACATTTGAAAAGTATTGCTTTAAGATAATATTCATCTTGACTACATAGCTTTTTGGTTTCCTCTTAAATTGCATGCCTGTGTTCCACTGAGCCCCTAAGAGCTCCTTGGCTTTCCCTCTGAAGTAACTACTATCAGGACTTTTATAATTACTTCCTTGCCTTTATAAATAATTGCCACCTACCATGTATCACTAAAGAATATAATTTGGTGTTGCCTGCTGTAAAACTTTACAATTTTCATATGTATCAATACTATTGTATTTTGCTGTTTTTTTTTTTGTCTAATTATTGCTATATGATAGTCTGTGCTTTGAATATACTACTTATAATACTATTTTTGGATAGTAAGGCTCTATTTCTTGGAAGCTTTTACCAACAATATTCCATGAATATTCTTATATGAGAATCCTGGTACACAAATAGTTTTAGCCTATATAACTAGACATGATCGTGAAGTGGAAGCTGATTGTGAAGAGTAGATACTGTGAACTTTACTAGACCTGGTGGTGTCCATTCTAGGTAGAATAAAATGGATTATGTAAGACAAGACACTTTCATTAAATAAAACTTAGGAGCTGGTGTTATGTAGAGCTACCCATAACCTCCTACTGAGACAGATAAAATTTAGGCTCAATAGAACTTAAAAGTAATGAGTTATAAACAAGAGACAATTATAGAGAGACTCATCATTTTGGGCCTGATCCCTCTGTTGATTCACATCCAGCTCATTCTGGAAGCAATGAGAGTTTTGTATGTGAAGAGACTGCCAAATCAGAGCCCATAACACACCAAGCTAACAGCTGCTTGCCTGTGCAATTCCGTTGAGCGAAAAGGCATCTCCACCTTCATGCGCTGTTTTCTACAGTCAGTTCATTGAATCTGATTAATATAATAGATCCACTGGCTTAGTGGAAACACCCTGCAATTATCTCCCATGCAGTTACTTGGCTCTCCTGCGGGCCTGATGTATCGCCATTTCTCAGTCCCAGGCAGTGAACACCCAGAAGGCAGCAGCTTCATTTGACTCATTTTTGCCTTTCAAGTAGCAAGTACAATGTTTGACACCTATGTGCTTAAAACATGCTTGTCAAATTTATTGCATCGAGAAGGCTTTAGATTTGGAAATTATATATTTGAAGCACATCCTTCTTTACCAGATAAAAATGAAAAAAAATTGTCATAAATGAGAATGTGCGATTTAATAGGGGCATATGTCCCCACAAAATTCAAATGTCATCGGGTGAACTATAAATTTTAATCTGTAAAGCTCTACCACATTTTTGCTGTCTGGCACCTAAATTCAGCCTACGAACACTCTAAAAAAAATATTCCACCTTAATTCCCTGATTTATTCCTTCATGTTTCTCCGCTCCTGACAGCACACAACGTTTTGCCTTGTCTCCATGCGTGCCCAGATGGGAGCACCAAGCCCTCCAGCCGAATGGCTGTCACTCACAGCTCCTCTGAAACACACGCTAAGGAATGGCCAGAGGAGCCAAGGCCTGCCAAGGAGGCGTGCCCAAGATGTCTTCCCTTTTCTTTCCTTCTTCGCAGCATTCCTGGTGCTTTGCAGATTTCGTTCCTATTGAGCTCAGTGTTTTACTCAATAAGTCTCTTAATCTTCTCTAAATAGCTTCTAAAATGATTGGAGAAGGGATTTACAAAATAAAATGCCTACGGAGTCAGTGGAATAATGAATTTTTTTCTTGTTTTTGGGTGTTGAGAAATTTGCAATCAAGACAATTTAAAGAGAGACTAAGAAAGACATTTAGGGAGGCTATAGCCTCTGGGAAGTCCAAGCTAGGCTGTAGGCTCCTCCATATCCTTTTTAAAAATACACACACACACACACACACACACACACACACACACACACACATATATATAATTGGTTTTAGAGAATAAAAGAGAGGGAGAGATAGAAACATCAAAGATGAAAGAGAATCATAGATTGGCTGCCTCCTGCATGCCCCCCCTACTGGGTATAGAGCCCACAACCCGGGCAAGTGCCCTGACCAGAAATCTAACCATGAGCTTCTGGTTCATAGGCCGCCACTCAACCACTGAGCCACACCAGCCGGGCATCCACGTCCTCCTTCAGTGGATGAGGGTGACAGAGGGAGGAAACTCACCTACAATGATTCCCTGTGACAGCTGTTTGGTATCTGCCCCATTCCCGAAGCTCTCCTACACCTCAGGAAAGAGGAGCTGAACGATTCTAGTGGAGCATTATTAGGACTTGAATATACCTACATTAGGTCTTATCTCAATTATCTAGGTTTTCTCTACATTTTTTTGGTTTAACCTATAAAAACTTCTCTCCCTCTTTGGCACTCTAATCTCATCCCATATGTGGTAATAACTTGATTACCCTAGTAACCATGACTGAAACTAGTGCAGGTTACTATCACTAGTACAGATTCTCTGGAATACAGGGGGATCACCTTTCTGAAATAATCTTTCTTGTTGAGCTAACAATTTCTTTTTTAAAAAAAAATACATTTTCATTGATTTCAGAGAAAAAGGGAGAGGGAGAGAGAGAGATGGAAATGTCAGAGATGAGAGAGAATCACTGATTGTCTTCATCCTGCTTGCCCCCTTCTGGGGATGGAGCCTGTAACCCAGGCATATGCCCTGACCTGGAATCCAAACTGGTTCATAGGTCCATGCTCAACCACTGAGCTGAGCTGGCCAGACAGGCTAACAATTTCTTAAAATAAGAGCCCACGTACTTTCTATATCTACTTACATAATAATGAGCAAAAGGCATATTGTGCACCTGGTCCATGTTATGGAAAACAGACTTGACATATTTAAAGTATGTGTAAGATTCTGGACTCTCTTAGGCTTTACTTCAAAAATGACCCCTGACATAAAAGAGCAACTTCTGACATCTCCTGTAGTCAAGCTTAAATGCCAGGAAACAATTTCTCCTAAGTATTAGTCTGACCGTGTTGAAAATAAACCCACTGCCACTCATCTGATAAAGAAGACTTACCCTTTTCAATTTGGCAGCAGCCTCTCCAGAACGGATTGCAGTCAGCAGACTCTGTCGGAACTCTTCGGGGTCAGAGCTTTGGAATGTTAGAGAACTTTGCCTCTTAAGGGTGCATGGTGGGTAGTCAGTGGGAGATGGTATTTGGGAATTCCGCTCACTGTGTGAAGAGTTATTTTCCTAAAACAATAAAAGGAAACTATTTATATGAATACCAAGTGAAATATGGGCATTTTTTTCAACATTTTTTCTCCTTCATCAATAGTTCTTTAGGAATCACCATTTGCCACACTGGATTTCTAGACATAGCTCAATTTCCTCAGCCACCGAATCATCTCAGCTACTACAGCCCAGCTGGAAAGAGGGCATTAATTTCCCTTTTCTTGAATAAGGAGGGTGCTAAGGAAGGAAAGTGGTACCTCTCTTTGTTTCATGAACACAAGGGCAATTTTACTATCCTTGAGACAAATAAGGCTGATTTCTCCAACAGCGTTGGTTAAGAGAGCCAAATGAATTTTAAAAATAAATATTCCATAGACTAAAAAAGAACCTATTTTCACAGTTCTAACGTATTAGGTTGTGAAGTTATTATTTTCAATGGTACAAAATAGACAAATATTGGCAAACTCACACTGGTTGCAATTAGCAACCTATCATCTAATAATAAAATATTAATGATTATGCTGCCTGTAATGACTTGTTTTGTTTCTGGAAGTTAGAAGGACTAGGAGATGGCCATGGTTTTTTTTTGCTTTTCCCTCAATGAAACTAAAAATAAATAATAGGAACTTCTAAGAATTAAAATTTTAATTCAACTTCTTAGAAATGAATATTTTGTAACTAATTCAATTGGCAACTATAATCAAAAAATTTTAAAATTGTCTTTTTCAAAGTGCCAAATAAATATCTTTACAAATGATGAGTTAATCAGAGCTCAGGAAGAGGCTCAAAGACTGTATTTTCCAAATCAAGCTTCTGTTGTTTAGGAAGGCATTCCATTCTAAGAAAAACACAGGATTTTTCCCAAATAAAGAATTAACCTTATATCATATATCTCTTCCTGACATTATATCAAAGTAATAAAGCATAAATATGAAATACATGAAGAAATATTCTTCCAGATAAATATTGCATTGAAATTGTGGAAAAATCTTTACTTGGCAATATGGTTAATGTTCTGCTACTCTCAGAATGTTTGAAAAATTCGTATAAAATACATCTGGAACTGTCACACAAATATGAAAGTCTTCTTTAAATACTATCAGAGTAAAAGTACACAAAATATTTTTTAAAAACTGTGTGGGGAATATCATAACTCATTCTGTGAATTTCTGCCTCTCCTTTGACTATGTGAATCTGACAAATTATAACAGTTGAGCAAACATAAAGTCAACAAAAACTCCCCTTTTTTGGTAAATTATTAAGGTTACATAGTAGTTAAATGATATTTTGGTCAACATACACATAACTGGAAAAGCTGATACTGAATGAATAAAATGGGAAATTAAGAAAATGGCATATTTAAACTCTGGTTTTAAATTATTTATATGTAAAGATATCTAATAAGCTGAGGTTAAGTATTTGTTACAAAAAATACATAGCTAAGAGATGCTTGGTTATTTTATCTAGACTTTGATACTGTTTATATACAAGTATATATATATATATATATATATATATATATAATATTTTTTTATTGATTTCAGAGAGGAAGAGGGAGAGAGCTAGAAATATCTATGATGAGAAAGAATAATTGATTGGCTGCCTTTTGCACATCCCATACTGGGGATTAGGCCTGCAACCTGGGCATATGCCCCCACCAGGAATCCAATGGTGACCTCCTGGTTCATAGATCCATGCTCAACAACTGAGCCGTGCCTGCCAGGCTATATTTCTATATAATTAAAACTATTTTGCAGTTATGTAGAATTGGAGAGAATAATACAGTAAACCAGAACATCCAGAAAGTTATAAACAAATTGAGATAAGAAAACCCCAGGGAAATAGAGTCAGAACTATAAACTAGTATACCACACAAATGTCTGAGCAAAGAAACTTCAAATTAAAATATTTGCTGATAATATAATTATATGGTGGCCTTATACCCAATCAATTTATATGAGTCATAGTGACTTTGAGAGTAAATAATCAGACTCTCTGTATTATACCTTTCTTTCTACAGCTGGTTGTTTGCTATTAGGTTATTATGAATTCAGACCTAATACACAAACATATCAACACACTGTACAAGATCCCCTTATTTTTTAAAAAAGGAAAAATTTGCTGAAACCGTTTTGGTTCAGTGGATAGAGCATTGGCCTACGGACTGAAGGGTCCCAGGTTCGATTCCGATCAAGGGCATGTACCTTGGTTGCAAGCACATCCCTGGCTGGGGATGTGCAGGAGGCAGCTGATCGATGATTCTCTCTCACCGATGTTTCTAGCTCTCTATCCCTCTCTCTTCCTCTCTCTAAAAAAAAAATCAATAAAATATATTTAAAAAAATAAAATAAAAAGTAAAATGTACCTGATTACTCACACAGGGCTGTGGGGCGTCCACAGGGGTATCCACGGAGGGACTTTTCCCTTCCGCAGCGTCACTGGGCGCTGGCGCGCAGGCCCCCTCGCTGCAGGCCTCGGAGCGCACTTTGCTGAAAGACTGAGACCGCTTCACCACTGCCAGGGCGAAGGGCGAAGGAGCGGAGCTCGAGAAAGGTCGCGGGGCCCCGAAGGTTTTCAGAGTCTTCAGGTTTAGTGCTGCCAGCTGACTGGCGGGAAGAGAAGTGGGTTTGGGGGCGATAGGAGGAGGGGAGGTCTCAGGAGGCTTCTGAGTGCTGAGGCCTCCATTGGCGTCTTGCACGCGGGGCTGCAGAGGAGAGCGAGCTGTTTTACTTGAGGGAGAAAGAGTTTGCTCTGGAGGAGGCATCGGATCCCTTTCCACCTCCTTCCTCGGGAGCTCCTGCGGAGCAGGACCAGGGGCAGTGTGGACGCTCTTGGCGGCTGCGGAGGTCACGTAGTGACCCGAAGCTCTCTTTTGCATTTGCAAGAAAAAGGAACTTGGTTTGGCCTGGGGATTGGAAGCCCGAGATTTAAGCCTTGACTCTAATATACTGTTTATTTCTTCCAAGTTTGGCGCAAAAGGAGCCGTGCCAGTGTCTCTGGTCATCCTGGGAGTGGGTTTCAGGGGACTCGCCGTGGGGCTGTGGGGCACGCCCTCCACACTGTGCCCCTTATGCTCTGCTCTCAGGGCAGGCTTGGGTTTCAGGTCTGGCTGTGGCTCCTTCGGGCTTGCAGAAATAACGACATCTTCTGTTTGCATCGCCGTTTCTTTCACATTCTCGTGCATGTGCCTTTTCCCTAAAGAATGGATACCTTGATCCTCTTCATACCCGAAGGTTTCTGATTCCCCGTCTTTTGCTATTTCCAGGGATTTGGGAGGCACTATTTTATAAGTAGTCATCCCAATTTTGGGTATATAGTCTCTCGTAATTTCATTGGAAGGTTTTGGCTTGGGAATGTAGTCTTGTCGGTAAAGTGGATGATTCTTCGTATAAGAAGCAGCTGGGTTTTTATTAATCTCATCTACGGGAGCATCATTACCATGTGCATACATTGGCTCTTTCACGGCGAGCTGATCTTCTGGATGTACAGGGAGAGGGCCCTGTCTCCTGAATTCTCTTGAAGTGTGGACGGAATCTTGTGGACTTAAAGGTGAATGTTGAGTTGAGGTGTTGTTATTTGCAGTTTGCACACTTTCATCAACTTTGAGGTCAGACAAATGATGGTGCCGGTGATTCCCGCTCAAACTGTTGCAGGAAGGAGTTGCCTGAATCGCTGCATCTTGCATTTTTGTCTTCTCTGCACTCGGCTGGTTCAGTGTTGGGCCTGGTTCTGATGAGGCAGCTAGATGATTTTCCTTGTCACTTTTAGCAGTTTCCGTTTTGTGTGCCTGAAGTCTGTCAACGTCCACGTCCACACTGTTATTTTTGGCAACACCTCCCGCATTGATTTCTGCTCTCCTCCCTCCGTCTTTCACATGATCTTCCATATTCCTTGATGTGACAGTTATTTCATTTTGATCTATGAGGAAAAAAAGAAAAATCATCAAGTATAGGGAAGAAAAGGTACAAAAACTTCAGTTTGCAATGCTTGCCTCCCCAAACTAAATTAGGCTGGTTTAAAATTTTCAGCTAATTACACAAAATCAGGTAGTTGCATTTAATGAAAACGGTATGGGCTTTGGTGTCATGGAGACCCGAGTCTGGAATCCATCTGTAAGCGGGCTTGACTAATTATAAGCTCTGTGATCACAGCTTATTACTTAACCCTTGGAGCCTCAGTTTGCTCAGATGTAAAAACGTGAAAATATGTATTTCAGTTGACCCTTGAAGGACACAGGGGTGAGGACACTGTCCTCTCTACACAATTAAAAATTCATATATAACTTTTGACTCCTCAGAAACTTAACTAATAGCCTTCTGCTGACCAGAAGCTTTACTGATACCCTAAACAAGGGACTAACACATATATTGCATATGTATTCTATACTGTATTCTTAAAATAAAGTAGGCTAGAGAAAAGAAAATGTTATTAAGAAAATCATAGGAAGGGAATATACTTTTTACATATTATTAAAAAAATATGTGTATAAGTGGACCCATGGAATTCAAACCCATGTTGTATAGGAGTCAACTATATATTTTATTTGTCATTTATGTAACATGCTTATTAGGATAGGATATTACTCAGAGCAAGACTCCAAAGAACACAGCTATATGTCTTCTTATAAATACAGATTTAATATTACAGTCATTGTTAAAAATGACAAAAGAAATTGACAAATTCAAAATATGTTTTTTATTCTTTATACTTTTTTCATGTCAATTCTCTTCTGTCATTTATTATTTTTATGCATAACATTAAGGGGGAGCAATCCTAGCAAATGTTACCAGTTTTAAATAAGGCAGAAAACAAAAACATTACCTTTAAGAGTTAAAGTAAAAACACAATCAACATTGGCTGAGTTGTTAACTAGGTGTCCTCACCGAAGGGGACTGTGTCTTGAGTCATAATACTAGTGATTTCAACTACATGAAAATGATCATGTGTTCTTTTCATTTGGGGAAAAACAACCTATTCTTCTCATGTCAGAGTTCAAATAGAGAAAACAGCCTCCCTCTCCCCTATACTACTTTTCCTCTTAATTCTAATTCAGACTTCCTAAACACAAAAATCATTTGCCAGTGTTCAGATCAACAAAGCAACAGTTGCCAGCCGAATACATGATGGCAAAGAGAGGGAATGAGACATCTGAAAAGAAACACGGGTTTATGAGAATGCACCATGTATTTAGTACCGAGTAACATGCTTCATTTATACACTGTGCTCCTCTCTTCAAATGCCCAGAAGAACCATTTCTCCTGAGTGACCAACTAGCCCTCATCTTCCAAATCCTCAGAGGCCTCCTCTTTCAATATGGCAGTTTGTATAGAACAAGTGAAATGTGAGCCTTGGGAGCCAAACTGTGAAAGGATATCAAATATTTCTCTATAGTTTTATCATCCCTCACTTTATTTTTTATTTTTTAATTAATTTATTTTTTAAAATATATTTTATTGATTTTACACAGAGAGGAATTGAGAGGGACAGAGAGTCAGAAACGTCGATGAGAGAGAAACATCGACCAGCTGCCTCTTGCACACCCCCCACTGGGGATGTGCCCGCAACCAAGGTACATGCCCTTGACCGGAATCGAACCCGGGACCTTTCAGTCCACAGGCCGACGCTCTATCCACTGAGCCAAACAGGTCCTGGCTCATCCCTCACTTTAATGAATATGGTTAACATCAATTTCACTGCCTAAAGTGTCATGATATATTTAAAATAGTTCCTCTGTTAGAAAAGAAAAAAAGGCAAGAAAAAGAAATGCATGCAAAAAAGTATCATGTTGCCAGGTAATACTAACAATTTTTAAAAAAAATCATGTTTTTAAAGCCTGCCTAACTATACAATTTATTGGTCATAATAGTTACATCTTATATAATGCTGTAAGGTTCCCATATTAAACATATAATTTTCATTTTTATTCTCCCCAAATAAAATGCAACTAATTATAAGAATATGTATTGTCTATAGGAGTGACTGTTCTCAATGACAAATAATTATTAGCTTTTGTGATTTACAAAATTAAGCACATGTGATTAGGAACCATGGAAGAGGTACATACCGGCCTTTGTTCTCATTTATTTGGCTCATAAGTATTTTTAATATTTGTATGAAAAGTACTACTTCTCAATGCTGCTACGAGCACAGAAGTATATAAGAAATGGTCCTTGGCACTAGCAAATCTATAGAATAAAAACCTAAGCAACTGTTACAGCAGAACAACCAGAATGACCAGTCACTATGATGGGCACTGACTGCCAGGGGACAGACACTTAACGCAAGAGCTGCCTGGTGGTCAGTGCACTCCCACAGGGGAAGTGCTGCTCAGTGAGAAGCCAGACTCACGGCTGGTGAGCACAGTGGAGGTGGCAGGAGCCTCTCAGTATTCGATCTCAGGATGGTATAGACCAGTGGTCAGCAAACTGTGTCTCGCGAGCCCATGCAGCTCGCAAGCCGCAGTTCGCCGCTTCGTTGACTAATGCATTTGCCGACCACTGGGATAGGTGCTTAATCACAAGGAACAACAACAGCCTGTAATTATTGGAATCGAGCGTGTAGGTCAGTGGTTGGCAAAATCAGTTAACAGAGTGGCAAAGTGCAGCCATGTGTAGAGACCATGAGGAAAATGAATCAGAAACATATATATTTAAACTAACCAACATGTAGGAAAAAAGAGAAATAGATCACAAGTATGCATAGAGTATACATCCTTAAGTTCTAGATCAGATAACTTCTGACATTTAACCACAAGGACAAAAGGGGATACACGTGGCAGTTAAAAGCAGACTCTGGAGTAATGTCACCTGAGTTCAAATCTGAAGCCCACCACTTAATTAATAATTGTGGTACTTCAAGTAAGTTATGTAATATTTTTGAGGTTCAATCATCTATAAAATGGGACTAAAGATAATAATGTTCATAAATGAGTTAACATACAAGATTAATGAATATATATATATATTGTGTGTGTATATATATATATATATATATATATATATATATATATATTGTGTATATATATATATATAGAGTTAAGAATGGCCCTTGGTACATAATAAGTGCTATGAAAGTGTTGGCTATTAGTGTTTATATAACTCACCATTCTCTTGACTTGGTCCCAATGACTTCAAGTTTCTTACATTGTCAACTACTCTCTCTTCATTTCTTGGATTATAGGCCATCAAGTGTGTTTCTCTGCAAAAATGATATTTTATGTTATACATCCAGACTATTCAAATGCGCATGAGCGCACACACACACGATGAGAAAACAGGGAATAATTTCCAAAGACAGATGGACTAAAATAATCATCTTTTCCTGCCAAATACTGAAAATTTAATAGCAAAGAAAAAAATGTAACTGAGAGGAAATGCTGCTATGAAACATTAGCATTAGCTTTCATGTGAGGGTCCTATTAAAAAAAAAAATGTAAAAAGCTTGTAAAATATATGCTTTCCCCCAGTGTCTTTTTGTTAGTTTTATTTGTCTTTTAAAGAAAAGGGATATAAATGAAACCTTTTTCGTTTTGCAAATCGCATGGTCAAATTTTATTTTATTTTATTTTTCAGTTATATTCAATATTTGTATTTTCAGTTTATATCCAATATTATTTTGTATTATTATTTTCAGGTGTACAACATAGTGGTTAGGCAATCCTACACTTTACAAAGAGTTTCCCCCTCAATATTTCCAGTTCCTACCTGGCACCATATGTAGGTTACTACAATATTACTGACTACTAGAGGCTCAGTGCATGACATTCGTGCACTGGGATGAGGGGGGAAGGTCCCTCAGCCTGCACCCTCTCGCAGTCCGTGACCCGTTGGGGGATGTCTGCCTGCCAGCTTAGGCCCACGCCCCATGGGGATCGGCATAAGCTGGCAGGTGGACATTCCCTGAGGGGTCCTTGGTGCTGCCACGGAGGCGGAAGAGGCTCCTGCCACCGCTGCTGTACTCACCAGCTGTGAGCCCCCACAGGGGTAACACCGCTCAGTCAGAAGCTGAGCTTGTGGCTCTTTAGTGCTGCCTCAGAGGCAGGAGAGGCTCCCACCAGTGCCCACCACCACTGTGCTTGCCAGCCTTGAGACTGGCTACTGACTGAGCAGTGTTCCCCCCGTGGGAACACACTGACCACCAGGGGGCAGCTCCTGCCTTGAGCATCTGCTCCCTGGTAGTCAGTGTACACCATAGCAACTGGTCGATTTGGTCGATTTGCATATTAGTTTTTATTCTATAGGACTAGAGGCCTGGCGCATGAAAAGTCATGTACTCGGGTATGGCCCCTCAGCCAGGCCTGCAACCTCTTGCAGTCCAGAACCTCTTGGGGGATGTCCACCTGCTGGCTTAAGCCCGCTCCCTGGGGGATTGGACCTAAGCTGGCAGTCAGACATCCCTCTGGCAGGACAGGAGCCCTCAGGGGATGTCTGACATGGGGAGAGGGCCTAAGCAATTAGTCAAACATCCTTAGCGCTGCCACCAAGGCAGGAGAGGCTCCTGCCACTGCTGCTGTGCTGGTCATCCATGATCTGGCTTCTGGCTGAGCAGCGTTCCCCTTGTGGAAGTGCACTGACCACTAGGAAGCAGCTCCTGCATTGAGCATCTGCCTCCTGGTGGTCAGTGAATGTCATAGCAACCAGTCGTTCCCAGTTGTTCTGCCTTAGGGTCAATTTGCAAATTATCTTTTTATTATATAGGATGTTCCCTATGCTGTACTTTACACCCCTACAAACTATTTTGTAACTTCCAATCTGTACTTCTCAATCCCTTCATCTTTTTTTCATCCAGCCCCCAACTGGATGAAAATTAAATGTTTCATTTGGTAAAATAGATAATAGGTAAAATACATACAAGTAAACAAAACCTTTATATTTAAGTCATGTAAATTAACTACATGTTACGGTTTGACACAAAGGTATTAGAACTGCTGAGTTTTATTTAATTTACAAACAATTACATGTAAGCAGATGCTTTGCATTTAAAATATCAGATCTATATTCCAGAAGACTAGTATTAGTTAAACAAACCACCACCACCATTCTGGCATGTAGACTACTTACTGTCCATCTGTGTTTCTGGTTTCTTGTTTTTCTTCTTTGGAGTTTTGTGAGGACTCTCCAGTATCACTGCCAAGGGCTGAGTCAGGGTCACTTTTCCGTATATTTATTATATCAGTAGATCCAAGAGGAATCTCTTGTGACTTCCCAGAAATATTTTCAGCCTCATCTTTAGGCGCTTCACTCAGTTCTTCCTTTTCTTCTATCTCTTCAAGACTGTAATCAGAGCTTACTCCAGCTACAAAGAAATGAAGATATAATTCTAAATATTAAGTTGCCTCATTCATGCTATATAATCCTAGCAAAGAAGGAATTTTTAAAACAAAAATTAGCTAGACTCTTAAATTCTGGTTCAAAGTCAACAGTAGAATACTTTTCTAATGATGAATAATTATGTGAACATATAACCAGATTATCTCAGACATATAATTCTAAATACTTATTAAAATTTTCTCTTATTAAATGTTATAGAAAAGTCTGTTATTCCTTTTAAAAATTCTAATCCAAAATAGCTTTCACAGTTGGTTGATTAGCTAAGTATAAATTTCCTCAAGCTTTGAAAAATATTAAATCAACTTTGTTTTTGCCTGGGCTAATACGCTTATATGATGGTTATATTTTAGGACTACAGTAAAAGAATTGGGTTTTTTCCAATTTCACAAATTTTCACAAATGTTACATCACAACTATCATATTTCAGCTTCAAAAGTTATAAAGAAAGAATATTCACGTTGAAACAACAGTGCTCAAATTCTTAGTGCATATTTAAGATTTAACAAGATCCAAAATATAAATGTTAAAATATTATAAAAACATAACCTAAAAGTATGATTATTGAAATTTCTTTACACTTACTTAGCTTTATATAGTTTGAATAGTTTTTTTTTTAAGTTTTCCAGTCCTTCTCAATTACAGAATAAAATTGAAAAAGAAAATATTTAAAATTATTTAAACTCACAAATACAGTACATTAAATGAAACAAAAGTATTAACTTTCAGAATACGTTTTTATAAGTTTGTAGCATTTTACTTTAAGTTATTAAAGCTTAAAATTTCACTAATATTTTTAGAGTCCTACTATATTTTTCCTGGAGATGATCAAAATGGCAAAGTTGTTTGACAAATACCTCTTTTTGATAAAACCTACAATAATAAAAGCGTAATATGCCAATTAGACCAGGCACCCTTCCAGACATCCTTCTTGACAACCTTCTGGACAATGCTGGGGCTGAGTGGGAAGCCCGGGTCCTAGATGCCAGAGGGAAGCCAGTGCCGACAGTCAAGGGAAAGAAGGCCTACTCTTGCATGAATTTCATGCATCGGGCCTCTAGTAGAATTATATAACATTAAATCTAGCCTGGTGAGTTGCTGTTTTAAAATTCACTCATAAAAAAGTGCTGACTAGGCCAGACATTATTATTGTACTTGCTGCCAGGCAGAGTTGTTTTCTTTTTCATTTTTAAAAATTGAGATAAAATTTACATTCAGTAAAATTCATCACTTTCAGAATATATGTTGGAGTATCCAGTTTTGACAGAGATGTATAATTTTATGACCACCAGCACAATCAAGATTTAGATTTAACCTCCCAAGTCCCCCATGCCTTGATCCTGGTCTGGTGGCTCAGCTGATTGGCACATCATCCCATACATCAGAAGGTTGTGGGTTCATTTCCTGGTTGGGATGCATATGGGAGGCAACCAATCAATATTTCTCTCTCACATCAATGATTCTCCCTTCTTTCCCCTCTCTCTAAAAACCAATAAAAACATATCCTTGGGTGAGGATTAAAAAAAAAAATCACACAAAACAATCCATGTCCCTTGTGATCAACCCCACTCCCTAACCCCAATTCTTGGTAATCATTATTCCTATAGTTTTGCCTTTGCAAGACAGTATGTCAATGAAATAATACAGCATCTAACCATTTAATCTGGCTTTCTTCATTTAACATAATATATTTGAGATTCAGCCATGTTGTTGCATGAATTGGTTATTTATTCCTATTTACGGATAGATGTTAGCATTCCGATGTATGGACCAATCAGTTATTTTTATTCACTCCTCAGTTTAGGGACACTGGATTATTTCCTGTTTTTTGCTATTATGAATAAAAATTCTATAATAATAATTCACAAGGAAGTTTGTGTGTACACATAAGTTTTCATCTTTCTTGAGAAAATACCTAGCAGTGTGATTGCTGGGTCATACAGAAAACAAATGCTTAAATTTTATTTAAAACAAACAAAAACGTGCCAAACTATTTTCCAAACTGACCACACAATTTTACATTCCTATTGTATAATCATATACTAATTTTAAACAAGCAGTTTGAGGTGATAAGGACTCTTTCTGAGTCACTGAAAAATTGAGAAAATATTTATAACATTCAAGTAGTACCTAACTATAAAGTTTTGCCACTGGTCACAAAATAATTCCAACATTTTCAAAACAAAAGTCCCAATCAAAAGCAATACTACAGAAAATAAGCCATGCCTAGATAACAAACGAGAACTTTAAGAAAGAAAACCATATATTTTTTGTAGTTAAGAAGTAAAGTTCAAATAGTTCACCAAAGAAGGAGAAAGCCAAATAGAAGAGAAACTGAAATGCTGCGGAACCGCTGACTTCATTCATCTTACATCTCAGGAAAGGCCCGGTCACCTACATGTCAGAGATGCTGTGGCTGCCTCGGGCGTTTCAGGGCACTTCAAGAGAGAGATGTCATCTGCCCGTGTGGGCACAGTGCACTGTTCGTGACTGGGGAGCCCGGGGCCAAGTGAGGCTTCTGCCAAAGAAGGGAAATCTGTGGAAATGGCACTTAGACAACAGAGTTAAGGCAGGCAGAGACCAAGAAGTATTTCAGAAGGAATCAGATTTGTTAGCTCACAATTATCCATGCATTAAACAGGAAGAGGTAAAAGAAAAAAGGGGAAAAAAAGGAAGAAAAAGAGAAATAAATATCAAGCAAAGTTTGAATAGCAATTATACCTTTTCTTCCAATACTTCAGAATTTTCTTATTTACCTTATTTTGTGTGATATAATGTAATAAATGATATCACTAGTATCATTTTGAAATAAATGATATCACTAGTATCATTTTGGGTAAAAGTTAGGTAAAATATTACTAAGTATCTAATGGTAATACTTTTAATTAGAGAGAAAAGGAGAATTTTTTTGTGTAAAATGTGTCAAAATCCCAATTCCCAAATATCACCTAAATATAAAAGATTCAGAAGCATTTGGGTGCTTCTGAGTTCTCCCTGTATTTGTGAATGCGAATTGTAAAAATTAGGTAAGGTTATATTAAGCAATTTTTATACCTTTCAAATTATCCTACTGGCATAATAATATTCTATTTTTAATTAGACATCATTAGCTCATTATATTCATTTATATCTAACTTTAAATTAAGTCTAAGGATCAAGAAATTTTATCATACTCATTTTTACAATAGCTACTAATAAATAGCTTTTATTAAAAATATTAGGAAATTAAATCAGCTGGAACTATTTTATTTTTACTGGAATTTAATTTATTGAAAATCTAAAATGAGAACATAAAAAAATATTTCATAATAACAAATTTTTACCATTAGATTAGAATACTTTCATGTTAAATTCATACTTAGGACAGCTGAATGAAGAATGGTGTTTTATCAACAATAAAGAGTAAAAAAAAAAAACTTTTTTAAAGAAAAGAATGAACTACTATGTTTTAACTGAAAATAGATGACCAATTGAATTACAAAAAGAATGGTGCTTTACACCTTCAAGTAAGTTTTCTTCTGAACATACCAAGATAGGTCATTATTCTTGGAAAGGAGATCAATAGTTGATAACTTGACAATACATAGGAAAAAAAAAAAACAACAAAAAAAACAGGAGACCTTATAGGGAACTGACTCAAGGAACCAGAACTAAAATTTTGAGTGTGCTTATTTCATGCCCTAACCCCAGGGGAAAATATTTTTATTTCATAATATAAAATCTAGGAAATGGAATCAAAGCATCTGTATCCCTTTCATATACAGAATATTATACCAAATTCATTCCTCAACTGTCATAAAAGCTCTTTCTCTGAAATTCCATGATATGGAGTAAAGGTAAATACATACCTGGGCTGGGCAGCCCCTCAGGAGTGCTTGCTTCTGAAACATTGTCTATAGGAACTACAGGTAGAACACAGTAGTAGCACAAGTTAGAAAAAAGTCACACTCACAAAAGAAACAAGTCCTTAGTAGCTTATCCTAATATATAAAAACCCATGGCCTGTAATATCCACAACAACCAAAGGCTGGACCAACCAGGAGTCAGTGCTGGGTTGCGGTGGTGACCCAGCACTGACTGCCTGGGCTGTGGGAGCCTGGACTCAGCATTGACCTACGGGAGGGAGGCTTGAGAGAGAGAAACAGGGTCTGATCCATAGCATTCGTGGCAGCTGTTGATCAGCACTTGCCTCTCTCTTTTGCTCTGGGCCTGGCCAGCAGTGGCGCCTCTCTTTCTCTCTGACCTCCACTGGGGCTGCTGATTAGCCCCACCTCTCTGATCAGGCCTGCCACTGAATAGCAATTATACCTTTGCTATTTGCTTTGCTATCTTGCTTTGATAGGCTCAGAAATTCTGACTGGCATAGAAATTGACCAATCAGAACCAAATCTGGGTGAAGTTTGAGGAGCCAATGGCTGCCTAGGAGGCGGAGCTTTTGACGCTGACTGACACAGAAACAGACCAATAAGAACCAAATCTGGGTGAAGTATGAGGAGCCAATGGCTGGATAGGAGGTGGAGCTTTTGACACTGACTGGCATAGAAACTGACCAATCAGAATCTAATCTGGGTGAACCTAATCTGCAAAAGCAGAACCTAAGGTGGCGGATGAGGAGGAGTTTTAAGGGCAACAGCTGTTTGGTGTAAGTTTGGTCAGCAAACTGCGACTTGTGAGGCACATGCGGCTCGAGAGCCGTGGTTTGCCATTCTGTTGACTAATGAGTTTGTCGACCACTGTCATATACTACACTTTACGTCTTTGCACACAATATGCCACAATTGCCTAAACTTCACAGCTTCCAACTACATGGTAACATTTACTCTCGTCCAGTGGTCAGCAAACTCATTAGTCAACAGAGCAGCAAACCACGGCTCGAGAGCTGTATGTGGCTTGCGAGCCACAGTTTGCTGACCACTGGTATAAGATGTAAGAAAGTGGTACAATTTTTTAATGACAGGTTTGGCAGTATAATGCATATGACTGGCTATCAGTACAGATATAGGGATTATATATTTTTGTCTGCCAAGAGCATCTTCTCCTGATGAAAAAGGATTCCCCCCCACCCCATTTAAGCAATCCTATCCTATATAATCTATCTATACTACTAAAAAGGTAACATATTAATTAGACTAGGTTGGTTGGCTATTTTCCAGATGTCTGATTTCCTTTGAGACAAAGCCATGGTGGTAGGGGCCGAGGCAGAGGCTGTTAGGGATGATCAGGATGGCAGGGGAGGGCAGTTGGTGGCGAGATCAGGCCAGCAGAGGAGGGAAGTTGGGGGGGAGGGGAGATCAGGCTGGCAGGGAAGGGCAGTTGGGGGTGATCAGGCAGGCAGAGGCAGTAAGAGGCAATCAGGCCGGCAGGGGAGGGCCATTGAGGGCAAGATCAGGCAAGCGGGGGAGGGCAGTTGAGGGCAACTAGGTTGGCAGGGGAGGGCGTTCGGGGTGAGATCTGACTGGCAGGGAAGCGCAGTTGAAAGCAAGATCAGGCTGGCAGGGGAGGGCAGTTGAGGGCAAGATCAGGTCAGCAGGGGAGAGCAATTGGGGGAGAGATCAGGCTGGCAGAGGAGGGCAGTTAGGGGCAATCAGGAAGGCAGGCAGGGGCAGTTAGAGGCAATCAGGCAGGCATTCAGAGGCAGTTAGGGGGTGATCAGGCAGGCAGGCAGGTGAACAGTTAGGAGCCAGTGGTCCCAGATTGTGAGAAGGATGTCCGACTGCCAGTTTAGGCCCGATCCCTGTGGCCTAAACCGGCAGTCGGACATCCCCCAAGGGGTCCTCAATTGGAGATGGTGCAGGCTGGGCTTAGGAACCCCCTCCCCAGGCACGAATTTCATGCATTGGACCACCAGTTTTTATATGATTCCGAAAGAGACAGCCATTTTGCTAACCTACTTAGATTTCCATTCCTACATGTAGTCAATCCTGAATGGCTGGATCTTTCTGAACAGATTTACAAATCATCACATACTCATTAGGATAATGGAGCTGCACAATCCTTTCATTTCACTTTTTCATGTTGCAGATTTTTAAAAGGTAGTTAAGTGAGAATAATTAGGGGCTAAGTGTTATTATTAAAATTAACTAAAAGCCTAAGTTTAACTATTATTGTTAATAGAAAGACATGATTTATAACTTATATCATTTCTACTGTCTATATTAAGCAAAACAGAATACAAATGCAATGCTAATGAGACAAGTAACATTACCAGTCACGTGGTTTTCATCACTTTGATGCAGGGGTAGCTGGGAGGGTGGGGAAGGTGCCTTTCGCTTTGTCCTTTTCAGAGATGAGTTCCCAAGGGATGTGCTACTGAGCTTCAGAGAGCCTGTCCTCACCATGTCTGCTCCACAGGAACTCTGTGGAAAACAAAATGACCAAGCACAATTTCTATTTGGAAATTAATAGCCAACTTTAGGAAGATACCGACGTGACCTCAAGCACATCATGTGACAATATGGAACATAAAAGTCACGCATTCAAAAAAAGGAAAGTGGAGTGTTCGCCATGTGCCAGGAGCTGGGCTACGAGATGGATATATAAAGAAAAAATAAAATATGGGTCTTCTCAAGAAGCTTAGACCAGGATGGGAGACTGATATGCCAACAAAGAATCATAGTGTGGGAGTCCTGAATGATACAGTTAAAAACTAACTCTCAAAGAAGAATCTGGAGAAAATGTTGGACATAAATTAAGAGCTAAAAAAGGTATGAATATTTGTGCATTAAGGGAGCTGGCTTGATTAATATTTCTCTTTTTAGCATGAATGTATATTGATAAACATTTAAAAAAAAATCTGTATGTCTAGCCTATGCAAGATCATTTGAGGTCGCAACTCTATGCACAGATAATGCTAATACTCATGTGATTGTCAGCAGACCCTAAGACAATCCTGTCTCCTCTTGCTTTCTCTTTCTTCTTAAAAGAGTTATTCATAGTTTTTTTGTCTCCAATTTCTCTCCTCCCGCTTGAACCTTTCCAGTCAGATTACCCCAACCTTCGATCCATTAAAATTGTTTCTGTCAAAGTCCTCAATGACCTTCACTACAACTGTCAGTGGTTATTTACTAGAACTAATTTGTTTGACCTATTAGCAGCATTAAATAGAGTTGACCACTCTCGTAGAATCCTTTCTCTTATACATCCTGCTTACCACATTTCTCATTCTCACAGATCTGAACTCTGTTTTCTTTTTTGATTGCTTTTCATCTCAATTCTTGGACACGCATATTCTCTTTAGTATCTGTGCTCACTCTCTTGGTAATCTTCTCTGCCCCCTCAGCTTTATGTATTATATATATGTTGATAAGTTCCAAATTTAAGCCTGCATTCTGGGCCTCTATCTCATCTCCACTTAATATCTAAGACCATTTCAAACTTGGCAGGTCTGGAAATGAGATTCTGATAACCCCTCCTCTACCCTCTTCTGTCAAAACTAACCCTGCTCTCATAGTTTTCTCTGTTTCAATAAGGAGCAAGTCATTCTTCCATTTGTTCAGGCCAGTGACTTTGGAGTCACCCTAATCTCCTCTCTCTCATACTTCACATTCATAACATCCTATTGCCTCATCCAGCTCCATGGCTACACATATTATCATCAACAACTTGCTAATTGGACTCTGCTGCCACATTGCTTTCTTACAGTACTTTCTCAACACAGCAGCAAAAAGATCCTGTTAAAGCATAAGCCAGATTAGGTCACTTTGTTCAAAACCTTCTAATAGTTTCCCAATTGACAGAAAATAGCCAAAGTCCTTGTAATGACTTCTAAGGCAATTGACTGCCTGGCCCCTAGCTCCCTCTAACCACCTCCTTCTATTATGGAGTCTCACTCCAGGCCAGACACACTAGCCTTCCTGCCGCTCCTCAGATGTGCCAGAGTGCTCCTGCCTCAGAATGGTTGTGTTCTCTGCTCTCTGTGCCTAGATTACTCTTCTAATAACTTAATGTGTTACTCCCTGGTTTTCTTCAGGTCATTTCTCAAATGCCACCTTTTCAATGAGTTCTTCATTGACCGCCCCCCTTCACCTCATGTCCCTCTTCCCAGATTGATCTTTATGAATAGCATTTAACAGTTTTCTAACATTTCTATGTACTTGGCTTATTTACCTTGTTTATTGTCTGCTTCCCCTACGGTTGATTATAAGGGCCTATTTTTTTTCCCCTTCCTATTTTAAAAAAAATATATTTTATTGATTTTTCACAGAGAGGAAGAGAGAGGGATAGAGAGTCAGAAACATCGATGAGAGAGAACCATCGATCAGCTGCCTTCTGCACACCCTCCACCAGGGATGTGCCCGCAACTAAGGTACATGCCCTTGCCCGGAATTGAACCCGGGACCTTTCAGTTCGCAGGCTGACGCTCTATCCACTGAGCCAAACCGTTCCCGGCTCCCCTTCCTATTTTGCTTATTGCTTTATATCCAGAACATTGTCTGGCTCATAGAAGTTTCTCAATAAATATTTGTTGAATGAATGTCATCATGAATGAAACACTGCTTTCTTCATTTGTAAATAAAAGGACTTGATATACTTGGACTTGGAGAATATTTAAAGTTTGGGTTGTTTCGATATTTATGAGACAAGGCAAGTATACCAAAGAGAAGCAAACTAGTTCATAGGATTTTTCCCCCTTATTTGTTATGACTTGCTTCACACAGAGAAAAATGTAGCAAATTTTTCTTGTAATGTTGTAATATTTCTGCCAGAGAGAAAAAAGGAAGCCTGACCCCAAAGAGAAAAATGTGAGCTAGTTGTCATCATTGCCAACTGTGTTAGGTCATCTCACAGGAGAAGAAGCAGAGTCAGGTCCAGCAGCAGGCATCTGATGGAACACAACTCTTAGGAAGGTTAGCTCCTCTTAACAAAAGAGGTAGAACAAGGTAGCTCTGGGCTGACCTTACTTGGAGTCTAGCCATTACACTTCTTCCATACCAAGTGATAAACAGCTGTTAGCCACCACTCTCCTTTCCCTTCTCTTCTCCCCTCATTACTCTGGTCCCTCCTCCAGAACCCTTCAGACCTCTCTATAATAACACAAGAAAAGATTTGAAGCCTCCCACCCAGATTTTGATTCAGAATCACTAAAGCTAAGTCTGATTAAATCTGAGGGTCACCTCCATTCCTAGTGGGCACAGAGTAGAGCCTCACATACTACTTGGACTTTTAAAATAATTAGGAGAAGGATCCTTGGCAATAAGCTAGTTGAGATAAAAAATGTAATGATGGATGGGAAGTATTTAAATATCATCTTAAGTAGAATATTACATTTAAATAAAAATCTTCTTGCTGTTATGTCTCTATGTTCCACAACTTTCACCTGCTATTTATAAAAGTAACTAATTTAACAATCATTTGAGTAAAGGACAAAAAATACTCCAAAAACAATGTGGCACTTCATTTTTTAAAATATGTGACCTAAACTTCAAAGGCAGTAGATGTCATTTTCTTACTAATGTAAAACCCTATTAAATTGTGCCATTCCTATCACAGAAGCTTATCAAAGGAACAGAGTAGGTAGGTGATAAATAATTGCTAAATGCATGCAGTAATGGCAGAATTTGATTTGCTTCCTAGCTCTATGCTGAAAACTTGTTTTTCATGTTTTGACTGATTGCTTTCACGAGTTCTATGCTGAAAACTGGTTTTCCCCTTTAGGTCAGATTCCCAATTACTGTCATTTATTGGTCTTTTCTATTACCTGATAAAAGCAGTCACAACATGAATTTCTCAGACAATTGTAACTGTTTGGGAATTAGAGTGCTTACATTTTGGTTATAATATAATAAAGCAGACAGCATAGAAATAAAAAATAATAACTGGTGTATCAGTTAACAATGCAAACTTTTTTCAATAGATGAGTTACACGTATGTTGATATATATGTGATTTGATATGTATGCTATTTTGTTGTATTGACAACAAGCTTCAAAACATCATATGCCAAATTTTATGAAGATGTTAACATCATAGATATTTTTACACTTAAAGATATCAAATTTTGTGCCAAAAAAAGAGCATCATTTTGAAGAAAAGTGCTACTGAAATGTTATTGTATATTTCGGGAAGCTTATGGTGAACATGCTCCCTATTAAGATACTTGTGGAAGCTCGTTTAAATGCTTTAAGTTATTATTTCAATGTGAAAGACAAAGGACATCCAGGTCAACCAAAAAAGTTTGAAGACCAATAATTATAAGCATTATTGGATAAAGATGATTGTCAAACTAAAAAACAACTTACAGAAAGATTAAATATTGCTCAGAAAGCAATTTCCAATTGTTTACAGGTGATGGGAAAGATTTTAAAGGAAGGAAAATGGGTGTCACATCAACTGAACAAAGACAAATGGAAAAATGAAAAGTCAACAGTAAAATGTTGCTTTAACAGCACGAAAGACTTTTTTGCATTGAATTGTGACTGGCAATGAAAAGTGGATTCATTTTGAGAATCCTAAATGCACAAATCATGGGTTGATCTAGTCAAACATCAACATCAACTGCAAGGCCAAATCGCTTTGAAAAGAAGATAATGCTCTGTGTTTGGTGGGATGCGGAAGGAATCGTCTAAAAAACAGGTGAAAATAATCAATAACAATCAATTTGAACCACACTTTGATCATGAAATGACCAAAATGGGCCAGAAGACACAGCGAAGTAATTTTGCTTCATGATGATGCACCATCACATACTTGGGAAATATTAACCCACCCGCCATATTCACCAGACCTTGCTCCTCAGATTACCACTTATTCTGATCTATGGCACATGCACTTTCTGAGCAGTACTTCAAAACGTACGAAAAAGTGGAAAATTGGGTCTCTGAATGGTCTACCTCAAAACAAGAAAAGTTCTATTGGGTAAAACAAATTACCTGAAAGATGGAGGAAATGTGTAGTTAGCACTGGACATTACTTCAAATAAAGCACTTTTGATATTTCTCTAGAAATTATCGTGTTTTCTTTGATTACAAAATTCGCACTATTAACTGGTTACAGTTAATCCACGTTATTAATCAGTTAATAATTAATCTGCACTATTAACCAGTTAATAGTTAAGCCACACTATTAACTAGTTAACAGTTAATCCATATTATTAGCTGTAATAAAAGAAAACATAGTAATTTCAAGAGAAACATCAAAAGTGCTTTATTCAAAGTAATGTCTATCGCTAGCTACACATTTCCCCCATCTTTAGGTAATTTGTGGATACTGTTCCAATAGAACTTTTCTTGAGGTGAACCATTCATACCCAATTTTCCACTTCTCCATACGTTTTGAAGTGCTGCTCAGAAAGTGCATGTGCCATCGATCAGAACAAGTGGTAATCTGAAGAAGCAACACAACAAAATAGCATACATATCAAAACACATACATATCAACATATGTGTTACTCCATCTATTGGAAAAAATATGCATTATTAACTGGTACACCTAGTATATACAAAGACTCAAATTTTTCTACGTCTATCCACAACTCAAAGACAGAATAAAAATAGATTCACATATTTCATTTATCATCCTAGAGGGTTTAAAATAAGCTAACTTTTTGTGCATGACATTTATATTTCTAAGTATAAGTACTTTAAAATTTGTCAAAAACAACAATAAAACAGATTTCTGTTTCACAAATGCTAAAAAACTTCAACAGCATTTGTGAAGACATTTGACAAAATACTGCATGTTAGAAGGGAAAAGCCCTGAATGTTTTGGTGGAGCACATGCTCTATAACTTAATCCTGTGAGATTTAGTCCCTGACCCCTGGAGGGGTCCCTGGGTCTTGAGAAATGGATGTTCTATGTCTTCATTCACAGCAGACATCCCTTTCCTAGGTGAAAGCCTCAAGAAAATGAAAGGGAATCTAAGTGAGAAGATCTAAAAGTTTCTGAGTATACTGTTGCCAAGAAAATGTGTGTGTACTGAGGGGTATGAGTAGAATACTTATATTGGGGAGGCTCCTACCCCAAGAATAACTACTGTTAGAAAGCAGGCTTGCTAAACTATCGCCGTTATTTCAATAAATCCATCATGAATTCTCATATAATGTATTAGGAGAAGAAAGAGAAAAGGCAAGGAAGGCCACCAAAGCCTACCGAGCAGCATTTTTAAGCCGTATTTGTTTCTCTGAACGCCAGGAGTATGTTCCTCACAGGCTTCCAGCAGTTCTATTCTTGCCTCAGTCAGGGTTGACCCGCCCAGTAAGTTTGAGTGTGTTTGTCTAACTGCAGCAAGGCTTCCAGGGGGTTTGCAAGTTGGAAGGCGGCCCAGTGTAATGATTACCAAACAAATGAGCTTTGGAGACATGGCCAGGGCTTGAACCAGGGAGCAAGGTATTCACTGTCTCTGCAACCTTCAGCCTCTTCACCTGTAAATGTGGAAAAAGTAGGAGTACCTACTTCAAAAGTAGCTTCGAAGCTTCAGTGAGCTAGTGCATAAAAACTTAGCACAATGCCCACATACAGTTCACGATTCGCAAATATTAGCTAATATTATTGCACATAATTTGTCTATCTTAAAGTATATGAAAGTGATCTATAAATAAAATAAGCATAGTTATAATATAAAGAATATGGGTAAATGAGATATTTATTCTAAAATTGCTCTCTTGCTTTAGTGACGATGATGGTAGGAGTCCTATTATTAATCTCAGTTACCATAACCCTTAAAGCCCCACAGCCTTCAACGTTCAGGAACTTGTGATCAGGTCACTGCATAAGCATTCTGTGTAATTCACGTGTAAAAACTCCACTGTTAAGTCACCTCAGGCAGCCTCATCAGCCCTTAAAGAAATTTAGCCCAGCCAGGGTGGCTCAATGGCTGAGCATCGATCTATGAACCAGGTCACAGTCCGATTCCCGGTCAGGGCACATGCCCGGGTTGCAGGCTCGATCCCCAGTAGGGGGCATGCAGAAGGGAGTCAATGATTCTCTCTCATCATTGATGTTTCTATCTCTCTCTACCTCTCTCTTCCTCTCTGAAGTAAAAATATATATATTTATACAAATACACACACACACACACATATATATATATATGTACATATATATATACATATATATAAAGAAATTGAATGCCAGTTGGTTAAATTTTAGTGATGGGTACATGGATGTATATTATAGTATAAAAATCGGAAATATTTCATAAATTTAATGTGAACAACTGAAATGAAAGAACTGCTTAGAGCTGACTTTAACTTTTCTCACTAAAATATGTTTCCTTTGGTCAGATTATGACTGAAATTTTGAAAAAGGAGTTGAGATTAAGATATTTTTAAGTCCAAAGAATTTACAAACCAAGAAAACAGAGAGGTGTCTGCTAACTAGGGGGAAAATACTTTGGTTAATAATTCAAGATATTCAATTATTTACTTTAGTTAGAGTCACTAAATCTGCTTGCAACTAGGGAAAACTGCACCTCTAACAGGAATGCTTATCACTGAATTTTATGGCCTGTGAAAAGGAAAATATTGCATAGAGAAAAAGAACACACCAGCGAAAGTGGCAAGGTCAAGTTGAAAAGCATGCCAGATAGTTAATCCCTGAAAATTCACACCCAGCTCAGAATTCACTGGTCCAAAATGGAACAAAATTTAGCTGAATAAAATATAATTGAATGGCATTCAGCAGATTTACTGAGTAATAGCTCTGTACTCATTAGATCACTTATTAATTACAGGTGAATTATAAGACGTGGGCCATTTAAATCAATATATTCTGGATAGAAGAGTTAAATGAAAGAATACAAATAGAAAAATAAGAAAAAAGTTTGAATAAAAGGATGGAAATACAGAGGCTCAACTTCAATATTGAATGTTTCTATTAGAAGCTTTTGGATTTTATATATTTCTATTTATAATATCATTTCCACATGTGGGAAAGGGTGGGCTTAAAGGAAAGAACCTAAGCAATCTTTTAAATTTGTCTCAAAATTCATATAGATCTTTCACTTCTGATGGAACATATTCATGTTATCTTTCTCCAACCTGAACATTCTCAATGGTACGAAACATTTTAAAATAGTTTATAGTTGATATTAGCTATATCTAACTGACTATGAATTATACCCCAATGACTGAACTTTTATATAACAGAAGGTCGAGCTGTAACTCTCTTAACTCTTGATGGAAGAATTCTTTCTAACTTAATTTTACAACTTAGATAACAAATCAATTACCTTATACTTCGAAACAGTTATTATCTATACTAATAAAAGGATAATAGCTAATCAGGGCAGATGTCTTCTGGATGTCCTTCTGGACAAAGACACAGAGGCTTCCTGAGGTCAGGCAAGCTGGGTGGCTGCGAGGGCCGAGGCTTAGGCAGCAGCTGCAGTCGGCAGTGGTTGCAGCAGAGGCATGATGGGGGCATCACCTTCCCCTGATAGGTGGTCACCTCCAGCAGAGGAAGGCCAGAGGCAGCAGCCGTGAGGGGGTGATGGGGACAGTGCCTTCTCCTGATAGGCCAGTCGCCTCTTGCAGAAGGAGGCCAGACTGTGGCTTAGTAGACTATCCCTTGAGGGCTCCCAGACTGTGAGAGGGGGCAGGCCAGTCAGAGAGACCCCACAAGTACATAAATTTTTGTGCACCAGGACTCTAGTAACATAATAAATATATAATAGAAGTATGAGGTATTATTTTAAACTCGAGGCCCGGTGCGTAAAATTCAGTCCAACCTGCACCCTTTCCAATCTGGGACCTCTTTCACAATCCAGGATTGCTGGCTCCCAACTGCTTGCCTGCCTGCCTTCCTGATTGCCCCTAACCACTCTGCCTGCTGGCCTGATTACCCCCTAACCTCTCCCCTGCCAGCCTGACTGCCCCTAACTGCCCTCCCCTGCAGGCCTGGTCACCCTTAAATGCCCTCCCCTGTAGGCCTGGTCCCCCCACCCCCACAATTGCCCTTCCCTGCTGGCCCAGTCACCCCCAACTTCTCTCTCTGCCAGGCTGGTCACTTCTAACTGCCCTCCCTCCAGGCTTGATCGCCCCCAACCGCCCTCCCTTGCAGCCTTGGTCCCTCCCAACTGCCTTCCCCTGCTGGCCATCTTATTTCCACATGGCTGTAACCATCTTTGACCACATGGGCAGCCATTTTATGTGTTGGAGTGATGGTCAATTTGCATATTACACTTTTAGTATATAGGATGAGCAAAAAGGTTACAGCTGTGAAAGCAAGATTTTTGTCATAATAAAATATTTTTATTAATTGGGTCATAAAATTAGCATGACATCAAATGAGATACAAACAGTACATACATAGGGAATGAAAGCAATCACTGTAAATCCTAACAACTCTAGGTTGCCTTCTAGGAATATATGTACCCCACCTTCTATGTATCTTTTACACCTGTTTATACATACACAAACATGCATGCGTATTTTGGCTTTCATTGGATGAAAGCATATGTGCCACTTCCTTTGTTTGTTTATGATTATTTTTTAAATAAAATGCTATCTTTCTTTTGGAGCCAGGACAATTTATTTTGCTGCTCTGAATCTTCTTATTCTATATACCCTTTTCTTCTTTGAGTAGTACTTCCTTCTAGCTCCCCACAAAACTAGAATTTATGTCTTCTATTTTCTTATTCTCTATAATAATCTGCTTTAAGATTTTTTTCATGGGTAGCACTGAAAGTCTTAGGCTGTATAAGTCAACTTAGGTTAGGAAAAAGTCATATCATATGAAGGTAAGGAGGCTTAGAAACAGGAGTGACATTTCAGGTACCATGCGACTATAATTACAGAAAGGAGAAATGGGCCCGCAGCTCTTATATCCACACTGTGTAAGCATTCATCTATCATGCCATTTTTAAGGACGTTCCTATCAATCTGCCAAAATACATGTTATGGAAGGCAAAAATGAGATTAGAGATGGATTCATATATAGTCAAAGACAATAGAACAGTAAAGGTGTGGGAGGGGCAGGTATGGGTGGAGGGGGGATCAATGGGGGGAAAAAAACACAAACAAACAAATGGTCAGTAATACTTTCAACAATAAAGATAAAATTTTTTTAAAAGACTGTCAATGTTTCATGTTGCTCCTGTACTATAGGGTTTAAAAATCCTCAGAAGAGTAATACCAGGACTATCTGATTAATATCGGTCAAACCAAAGTACTTTCATTTCTTAAAGATTAATTTTAAAAAACAATAATTTTATAATATCGAAGTTGAAAGAGACTTTTGAAAATTTAGATACAAAGCCCTTCTCTATATAGGAGAAATCCAAGCCATAAAGAAGTTCAATGGCTTATTCCAGGTAGAAGACAAAGATGACAATGAGAAAAATAACAATGACAAACAAAAATGTAATAGTCCTATTAGGAGAATCCTAGACTATCTCTGGAGCCAGGCTAGGGCTTCTTCTGCCACAATAAACTTCCTTTCCAGCCATCTCTATTCATATCAGAAAAAAGAACCCCCAAATTTTACAACCCATGTTATATACCCTTGCAAAATTTTTTTACAATTTTTTTTTCCTGAAGCAATCTGTGCTTTCATTTATCAGCCCCGCAAAATTTTAAAATAACACATAAAGAAGTCATATTAATAGTAATCCCTTACATATACCATTTTTTAGATGCCCAAAGATTTTGAATAAAAAAAGACAAAGTGAACCGGAGCTAGGGATCAAGTTAAAAGGACAGAGGGCGGTGGTAACCATCCTTCTCTGTGGTCATTGTGCTCAAGACAAAGAGGTGTTCAGGACATGGTAGGAAAATGCTCAACATTTACAGATGAACTGAGTTTAGGCCCTCTGCCAAGTAAAGTAGTGATCACAGGAACAAACTGGGGCCAATTCCATTCATCCCAGAAAGGGAGTCAAAGCTGCAGACCAGGCATTATCCTAATGACCCCACCATTTCTTATCATTGTGTCTCCAAAATCAGGCCTGCTTCTCTCTGCTTTGTCCTCTGTTAATATACGCTGGTTACCAGCAAAAGGCATGCCTCCCCCATGAGATCCCCATGTCACCGGGTAGAAAGACTAAATAAACTCCATACATGAGAAGCTGTAAAGGAAGACTCCTACCACTGATTGTTTTCAATGATGCTGTATTAACTCAGTATGCACTTCTGAGAGGCACAGTCTTGGAATACTAGCATAAAGAAGAAAAATCCATACTCATTTCAAAATTATCCTATTGTATGTCTTATCATTTTAAGTTTTACATATGTCTCCTTTTTCCCCCAATTGACACCAGTCCCACCCCCGCAACCATTCCCACCTTGGGCAAGCCCCCACCACCCCAGTGTCAGTGTCCATTGGTTATGCTAATATGCATGCATATTAGTCCTTTGGTTGTGTAATATTATTGTCCTTTAAAATTTATTAATATTATAATGAACATAGTCCTTAACACTTAGGTCAAAGGCAAAGCTGGCAGAAACGTAAAAAGTGATGGCTCAGAAGACTTTTGTGAACATTGAGTAATGTGCTTAGAACCTCGTCTGAAACATTGGTGAGTGCTACAGAAGCACTGACCATTACAGTCCCTATTGTGATGATGAACCTTTGAAAAGCTAGTGACCACTACAATGACAAAGTTCATCTTTTCTCTGGGAAAGCCTTAAAGGAGGAAGCAGATTAGATACTTTACAGTGTTGTTGGCATTTCTCTGCTGAATGAAACTAGTCATATTTTTGGAAGAACAGACAGCTGTATTCCATATTATCAAACTGAAAATGCCATGGCAACTACTGTTCCTAGGCAATTGTGGAAGTATGTGTGTGGTCCATGTTCTATATAATAAATAAAAGTGGAAAGTGGAGGGGAAAATCAAATGTTATGTGGAGGAGAAACAAAAAAGAGGAATATTTCTTAAAGATTACATATACATGCTCTATTACAACAAATTTAATGACTCTGTGTAAAACTGGGGTTTAAAACTCATTAAGTGAAACTAAGATCAAAAATCTACTAACACATTTCATAAACACATGACAATCTATCATCTGCTTGTAAACCACAGTAAGTGTTAAAAGATAAAATTGGGTAAAAGATGAATAACGTCAAACATTTTTAAAAAAAACAATTAAATCAGCTGTCAAAAAAGTAACACTCTGAGTATTAAATTTCACTTGCATAATACTGGATGGCAAAGTATTTCGATTTCTCAATATTTGAGTGTTTGCAGTAGAATGCAAAATGAGACCAAAGGAAAAGCCCAATCAAGATAATTCCTGACTATGTTTCTAGCCAAAAGCAAATATCCTAAAGAAAACAAGGTACTAGGCTAGAAATCTGGGGAAATCTGCTCTCTGAAATATACACATAACTGTAAGCTATAGAGTCATACAAAATGTGCAAAAAGGGAAGAATTCACCCACAGGTTCTGTGAATTCTGTGTGTTAAGATTAGTACACACAACTTCTGTCCAATTTTTTCCTGGTCTTCAAATGTAAAATAGGGTTAAAATGCTAATTTGCCAACCAGGACATTCTTTGGCCATTAATTTAAGTAAAAGTGCTTCTCACAGACACATACAGGGCAGAGACTGGATTTCTGGACTCAGTTTCAATCCCAGAATGATAAGTCATTTTCAATTCCAGCCAATGTCCTTGGGTCTGACTTCTGTCATGTGTGAAATAAATAGCAATCTTATCTAAATAACTATATACATATAATCTTACTATACATAACTATACAGATTTCATACAATAATGCATGTGATGTGACTCATGTAAATAGCAGCAGGAGCCAAGTAGGACATATGCTGGGACATGAATGGCATTTCAAAGGTTTAGGCAGAATTATACCCACATAATGCTCAAAAAGTACCAAGAAAAACTGCCAGAAAATCTCTAATCGGATAGTGCTTTCTCAGAGTGAACATTTGTACAGAAGTATGTTCACCTTTATAAGGAAAAAGACACAAGGCTTGAAATCTTGTGAAAGAAAATACAGAGAAACTTGGGGACATGAAAGCACACTGCAGCCATAGCGACTGTCTTTGAAACACATTCTTTAGGTGGATAAAATAATTTTAGATTCAGGAATTAAAAAAAAAATAGGATAAATTATTTTTCTAACTTGGATCTTTATTGAATCCTCTTTGGAAACTGCACAATTGGTTGCAACTTTAGCTCAGAAAATCACCAGGTTTCATGTGAATAGTTTCAGTTTAAGCAACCAAATCACTATCCAAATACCTTAATTTGCCAGTATCAAGAAATGCCTTAGAGGACAGGCAAATTTTTAAAAACAGATATCCAAAAAGCATAAAATAGGTAAAGTTGGCAGGCTTTTTTCCAAGCTACAGATAAACTGATTTATCCATAAGCCTGTCTAAGGCAAATATACCAAAGACTACTTTAAAAAGTACTAAAATGAAATAAAAGTTCAAAATGAATAAAATTGTGCTAACTATAAATCACTTTGTGATGCATTACTGTTATTTATCTCTCCAGCTCTATTTTTCGGCACTCCACCCAGAAGAGGTAAGCATTTCATATTTCTAATATAATGTAACTATTTCTAGTATTTTCTTTCTGCTTTATTAAAGGATGCTTTGGGAGAGAGGGGACATTGAGAAGAGAAAAATCAGAATGCTGTAATTCTGTTAAACAGCGCACCCTTGTGGTTTACTTTCTAAACAATAAAAACTACAGGATAAGAATGTACCCAATATTCTCTATGGACCTGGAAATTATTTAGTCATTTTTTTCTAGTTATATTTTTCTTAGCCTGCCATTATTTTCAATGATCAAATAGGTATAAAATGTCTATAATGATGACTACATTTGATTTAAATGTAAAACAAGCAAGCAGAAAAATAAGTAAAATTCACCCATAAACTTATAGTTCTGCTAAATTTCTTGAATATTTACATCTGGCTATATAAATAACTTCAATTCAAAGGTCAACTAAATTTATATGCATTATGTAATATAGATCACATTTTCATTACTGGTCCTTAATCATTCAATACAACCTTGCCAAAATTCTGGCTTTTTTGTAAAACCTTAAGAAAAATATTGCCTAGAATTACCTGGGCCAATTTACTAAAAAGAAAATATGAGCAATTTTTAAGTTATCTAAGTAAAATACTAAAATTTAGTGATATTATGCGTGACAGACATTCTCGCTGTATATACTATACCCAGTTGTGTGGAAGCAATGCTAAAAGTTTACCTATAGATTTTCTTTTGCTGGGGAACACAATTCCTGCCCTCTAGTTGGGAAAGAGGAAAGGAAGAAAATTAACAAGGTTAAAAGCTTTAAACAGTAACATACCCCTAATGTTTACCTGTAGAAGATGGGGTACTCACGCTATCCCATATTATGTCATATACGTCAATGAAATATTATGCCGCCTTTGAAATGAGGAACCACCTTATGAACTGATACATATCCAAAATACACCATTCAGTACCAAAAGGTGAGTTATAACATAGTGCATAGTATATGAATACATACACAATGAAATGTTATTCACCCATGAGGAAGAAGGAAATCCTGCTATTTTGACAACATAGATGGATCTTGAGGACAACAGAAAATGAAATAAGCCAGACAGTAAGTGGCAAATAGTGCAAGGTGATATTTGTAAGTGGAATCTAAAAAAGTGAAACTCATAGAAACAGATACTGGAAAAGGTTGCCAGGGGGGTGGAGAAAATAGGGAGAGGGTGCAATGGGACAGACTTTCAGCTGTAAGGGGAATCAGGTTTAAGGATCTAAAGTAAAAATGATGACTATAGTTGATAACACTTAACTGAAATTTGCTAAAAGAGTAGAACGTAAGTACACTTAGAGAGAGAAATGGGAGAGAGAGATGTGAGGTAGTGAATGTACAACTGGATGGTGGGAATTCTTTCACAATGTATACCTATTTCAAATCACCGTGATGCACATTCTAAACAAGCTTACAATTTTATTTGTCAATTATGCCTCAATAAAGCTGGGAAGAAAGGGGGGGGGGGAAGAAGAAAGAAAAAGCAAAGAAACAAAGAAAGAATAGGCCCCCTTCCTTCAAATTGTGGTCAGTTTGTAGACAATCTTGATCGCCCAGAAAGTAACAGCCAGCTATCCAAGTCTTGAACTGTGAAGTGCTAATTACAAAATATAAAAGTAGCAACTTGTCACATTCTTTTATTATGAAAACATGATGTGGAAGACAAGTTAAGTACTGATCTTCTCCTTACCCTCTGCCTGGGTTTCTCTAGGATCAGATTTCAGGAGAGAGAATGAGAATGAGGGACAAGTAGATATGATGAAGAGAGATTGAGGGAAGGACTGCTCACTAATTGGATATGAAAAGAAAAAAATAATGAACGATAAAGGTAATCTTGAGCTTTTCAATATGGGACAAAAAAAAAAGAGAGTTTGATTTCCAATATTCCGATTTCCAGGTAGTGATGAGTCAAGAAGCAGCCATGAGTTTAAACTGCAACAGGAAAAATGTTGGAATTGGAATTACAAAGTTGATGTATTAGTTTCTTAGGGCTGTCATAACACATTACCATGACTGGGTGGCTTAAAATGACAAAAATCATTCTTTCACAGTTCTGGAAGCCAGAAGTCTGAAATCATAGTGTTAGCAGGCCATAACCCTCTGAGAGCATTAAGGGATAACCCTTTCATGCCTCATCCAGCTTCTGGTGGCTCCTGCCATTGTTTGGAGCCTCCACTGTCACATGACCTTTTCCTCTGTGTCTTTGTGCCTGTGTCTTCTTCTCAGGACACCAATATTGGATTTGGACCCAATCTAAATCTAGGATGCTCTAATTAATAGAGCCTTAACTTGATTACATATGCAAACACTATTTCTAAGTAAGGTCACATTCACAGGGCACTGAAAGCTAGGACTGGGGTATATCTTTTGCGGGGACATTATCCAAGCCATTACAGTTAATAACTCAACAAAGAACAGATGTTGTCTCTGAAAGAGTACAGTAAATATAGGCTAACACCATGGACTCAGATAATTCCAAATTTAGAAAATGGGTAAAGAACAAATACATTAAAAGAGAGCTGAGTTATCAAAAGATAATCAAGACCAAAGAAGAAGAAAAAAATCAAGACCCAGAGCTCATCGATTACATCTAATATGGCCAAGAAGTTAAAAAAAAAAAAAAAAAAAGGTGTTGAGATACCTAAATAGGCATGAATTCACATGAACAGAAGTGTCACACAGACACAGGCACTCACAAATAAAACCAAAGCTTGTTAATAATTTATAATGAATAGATTTAAAGAAAGGTTAAGCACCAATCTTATTCAGCTTTTCTAGGGAAAAATAAATAATCTTCAGTCCTAGTAACAATGCATAGAAGAACTACCCAGATCAAAAGGAAAAAAGAATTAGAAAATTTATGTATAAAGATATCTAGTTTGCCAAACACAATATACTAAAAAAGAAAAGATTACTTAACATGGGGGCATCAACTGGTCATAAAGCAGAGGGTGTGGATCAAAAGAAATCACTTTTGGTGCAGACACTGGTAGCGCAGCCTGGAATTTTAAAAAGCAGACTATTAGAAAGACCTCTTTGGGATCCAACCACATGGGAAGTTTACTGGAATAGATTGGATGAGGACAGCTGGAATAAAGACTTGTGAGGAGCGGCTAAGATTTATTTCTCTATAAAGAAAATGACAGACTTTAGTAGTTACTCCAGGGTATCATTATTTGTTCCCTATAATGTAGTTTTGGGGTAGTCAAAAATAGAAAATAATCCTGAAAATGTTGCATTTTAACTGACTTACTAAGAGAAAGTGTAAAGGGGTTACAGCTACAAAAGGAGGCTGTTGGCAACCCTGAAGGGGCCCCTGCTTATCTAACTCAGTTTCTCTGTTTCTGGCTCCTGCCCAGATCTGCTATAGGCTTCACACTCTGCATCTCTGGGTGGGGTTTCTCTTGCCTGACGAATGCACTCCCACACATATCTTAAGCTGAACCCAAGAATCACCTCTTCTGTGACACTTCACCTCACTACCACGCAGTCACCCTGGAAAGCTTGTTAGTAAATGATTACACCCTTTAAAAAGATAAGTACTATTCTTCTGATTTGATAATATTTTATACCATAACCATTAGACAAGATTATCTTAATAGAAACAAAAAATAATAGCTTACTAAATGATTTTCCAAGTAACTACTGGGTTTAAGCATATTTTGTCCTTTTCTATTTGAGTAGCTATTTACTTTCTAAAGACACCTATGATAAATTACAATTAAAATCTATAGTTAACTCTTTTGTGTTTAAGTTAAGGAAGCACAGAAATATTCATTAGTGTGCTGGGAAGAGTAAAATTACCTCAGTATTGAATTGACTTAGCTTCCAAGGTGGAAATCAAAGCCCTCACTTAAACACAGAGAAACATCTCAGTATCTCAAATATCTCAACATAAAACCTGCTCTTAAAGTCACTTAAATCATTTGTCTGATTCAGAGAAACAAAATATATGGCCTCATGTTCAATCACGTTTACTTAAAACCCGGTTTATTGTCCACCTGAATAAAGTAAGGAAAGTACAGATTTTATGGGCATGAAAAGTAATTTTGCAAATGGATTTTCACAAAACAGCATACTCCAGGAAATTCTGGGATTAAAAAGGAGCAATAATTAGAAATTTTTGGGAAAAAGTATACCTAGAACAGTGCTTTGAACATAAAAATGTATAAATGAACTGCAATACATTTTGTGTAAAGATATATATTTTTTAAGCTATAGAGTATCTATGTACCAGGAAGATGCAAGTATATCTCCCTGAGGCTCTCTGAGTAAAGTAAAAAACATATATCCAGTTAGAAACTCACAAAAGTGACACAAAGATTGTGTTGCTGTTAAAAGAAAAATGTTCAAAAATGAATATTTCCATTCCTAATAGATACAAGCAAAAGCCTCTAGTTATTCCTTAATAGACCATCACTTTATGGGTTACAGATGACTTATTTTCTCGAATGTGAAAACTACTTAAAATGGATATATTTACTCTTTGAAAAAAATACTTTTTATTGATTTCAGAGAAGAAGGGAGGAGAGATAGAAACATCAATGATGAAAGAAAATCATTGATCAGCTACTTCCTGAATGCCCCTTACTGAGAATTCAGCCTGGGCATCTGCTCTGACAGTGCATCAAACTTTGATCTCCTGTTTCACAGGTCAACATTCAACCACTGCACCATGCCATCTGGGCAATATATTTATTCTTTACTATAGCAGAGAACTGTATATATCTAGAGAACCTCTTCCCAGTGTTAACCTTATTACTGACTACTTATTCACCTTACTACCTATCAGTAACTGTTACTAACCTTACTAGTAGCCTATGTGGAAAAAGACAAGTAGGTAAGAAGAAAAACAGATGGTCCTGTGCCCTATCCTAAAACAAAACAAAACAAAGAATTCTGTACCTTATCTGTTTCATCTGCACTCATGGATTTCATGACCCCATGAGCTGGCCTCTCCTGGATGTGAGCGAGATTCTGAGGGACGCTCTGAGAGGCTGACATCGGAGGCAACGGAGCCCGTCTCTTCTTGGGTGCGTCCGACGGCAGGGTGTTGGAAATGTATGTCTTGGAAATGGTATTGGACCTCGTAAAAGTTGGACGATTATTACTCACTAGAGGGGTTGCTGGTGCACTTGCAGTCTAATAAAGAAGGAAAAGGCAAAATGTAAATTCAAGATTAAAAAAAGCACATGTGATTAAAAAACAGATTAGAAGATTCTTATAAAATGATAAATAAGGAACCACTTACTTGATCCCGCTTTTTCTTACTGCGCTGAAAAAAGCTGAAAAACTTTTTATTTTCTTTTTCCTTCATAATGTCGAAGTTTGGCGATATTTGGCAGGACTCTAAAATAGAAAAAAGGGGCCTTTTTGTACATCATATGTTCATTTCCAAGGTTTCTCACAATTACTTGCCTTTGAAAAATGTGTCTTGTTATAAAAGCTACCCTTTATGGTCCACTATGAACCATGCACTCTGCTAGGCACCTTATATCTTATTCCATTCTCAAAGTCATAGGTAAATTTAGTATTATTGTTTCTATTTCACAGCAGAAGAAACTGAAGCTTACTTACTCGGGGTGAATAATCAAAAAATTACAGAGCTATGAAAAATGCAATTCTTTGTAACTCAGAAGTCTGTGTTCCACAAACAATTACCAACATTTCAAAGAACAAAGCTTTGAATTAAATGAGACATAAAATTTCTATATACAGTTTGTCCCTTTGTTTATTTTGAGCTATATTTTTGTGTCAGAGCTAAACTATGATAAAATATTTTATTCTCTAAAACATGATTCATTATAGTTTCTTAGTACTTTATTATATGTTTCATAAATGATATTTCTTTAATCCAATAGTTCCAAACTAGGGGTGATTCCCTTGCACACCCCAGAAGACATCTGACAATGTTGGGGACAATTGTTGTCACAACATTCTGGTTGTCACAATGAGGGGTTAGGATGAGGAGAATGTTTTATTGGTATCTTCTGGGTAGAGACCAATGATGCTGATAAACATACTACAATGTCCAAGACAGCCCCTCAACAACAAAGAATTATCTGATCCCAAATGTCAATTATAGCAGGAGTAAGAAATCACTTTAATTATAATGACAAATTTCAAGCCTCAAGGTCACATATGTAATACTTCACTTGCCAAAAAATATTTCTGAATGTCAAGAGCCTACAAACAGACAAGTCCAACAGTGCTAAGTCACCTGGCCCAGATTGTCTTTCTACCATTTCCCACTAAAGGAAACTAGGATTGCTTAAGAATGACTGATTATTTGTTGATATCAAAGATAAACCTGCCGAAACCGATTTGGCTCAGTGGATAGAGCGTCGGCCTTTGGACTGAAAGGTCCCGGGTTCGATTCCGGTCAAGGGCATGTACCTTGGTTGTGGGCACATCCCCAGTAGGAGGTGTGCCAGAGGCAGCTGGTTGATGATTCTCTATGATCGATGTTTCTAACTCTCTATCCCTCTCCCTTCCTCTCTGTAAAAAATCAATAAAATAAAAAAAATTTAAAAAAAAGATAAACCTGTAATATCTAGTCATACCAGAGAGAAAACAATCAAAATCTACTGGGGTGGTTTTAAAGAACTCAAGGACCAATATCATATGGTTTCTATTGGCAAGAGTCCAGACAAATTGAGTGTCTTAAGAATAACTCAACACCCTGGCCAGTGGGACTAAGTTGCTTGAGTGTTGTCTTGTGCACCAAAAGGTTGCCAGTTCGATTCCTGGTCAGGGCAAATGCCCAGGTTTTGGGTTTTGTCCCTGGTCTGGGAACATATGGGAGGCCACCAACCGATTGATGTTTCTTTCTCTCCCTCTTGCTTCCTCTCTCTCTCTCTCAAATCAATAAAAACATATATTATTTAAAAAAAATAACTCAATAAACTGAAACATAACATATATTTAATTGTATGCATTCATAGTGATACAAAAAAAGAATAATTGGTTCTCATTGTTCATCTTTATAGGTAACCATTATTTTAAAAATTAATGAAGGGAAAGAATCACACTTTCCTGACTTTTTTGAATGAAAGACAAATAGCTGACATGGGAAAATTTGCCTTTTTAGAAATATCTCAACTAATAATTAATGTTTGCAATAGATAATGACCATTTTTTTCAAATCTAAATTAACTACAATATAGCAATAATTATCTATGGCTAACATTAAAAAAAAAAGATAACTTGTCAATATATGTCTACAAATGGAACTACACAATACCACCCATGAAATATTCTTACCAAAAGTATCTCAACAAGATTCTAGATTTAACTATCAATTTATAGGAAATATGATAGGAAAACACGTGAAGTGGCATCACAGGACACAATTAGCAACAATCTGAATGTGGAAAATTCAGTAAGACAAATGACTTGGTTTATTCAATAAACAAATTTAAAAAATATTTTAATAGATAAGGAGTGGAGATATGTAAATTTTCAAAAGCATCTCTACTAAGAAACATATGGGCTTTATGGCAAATCACAGTGTAATCTCAGTGACATAGGAAACAAAGTATTATATCTAAAAACTGGTGGGATGTAGGTAAAGTAGCAGTTAGGAGCAAATATATAGCTTTAATTAAAATCTTAAATATTTACCTATTATTTAGGGGTAAATGTATAATATTTTTACTTAAAAAGGAATGTTTAAAAATTAAATTATGATAAAGTAGCGGCTATCCCAGGAAAGTAATAACTACTAGTAAATTAATGCAATATGCCTTATTAACAAAATAAAACTTTATAAATCTGATGCTTCAAATATTAAATAAGCAATATGCATTTGATACCATAAGTTTATTGACAATGCTAACAACTAATAGTAATGAATATGTGGATAGCACACCATGATTAAAGATTTTTTTACATGCCTAATTTATTTCTTGGAACAATTCTGTGAGGTAGGTATCATAAGTTATCATTCTGAGCCCCTTTTCTAAGTTGTGGGATGTAAAGAATGGAAACAGGTAGTATCACCCCATTATATATCTGAGGACCTAGCTGACCAGAGAGTTTGAATAATGTCCAAAACACATGGATATTAAATGGTACAACTGAAACTGATTTAAAGAACATTTATAATACCTCTTGCTTTTTTTTTCCCCCCAAAGGAATGCTACTATTTTATTTTAAGATAAGAATCCTCCACTAACTATGTAAATACACAATGAAATTTAGTTGGAACAGTAGATGGAAAGTTCACATGCTGGTACAGTGCAATAAATATAACCACATCATTTCATATAGTTATTTTTTTTAAAAAGTAGTTTCCAGGTGCCCATTCATCTCTACACCAGTTACCCCCTACATTTTCACTTAACCCTCTATGCCAGGGATCATTACAAGTCACAGTTAAACACTAAGGCAAACAAGGGCTTGAGCTTACTTAGAAAGCAACTCAAATACTGCGGTTTCCTGTTTCCAGAAGAAAGGCTATAAGTAATAGCATGCAAAATTCTAAACCCCTGATCATATCAGATAGTTAGGAGATAGGGGTATTTACAGCAATTGGCCTGACCCTATAGATTCTGACACTGTCAGAGGAGCTTTCTTAGTTTTCCTATTCCAATGTCTTATGGTTATGTTCATAACACTTAATATTCTGAATAAACCACATATATTTTTAGCTGCAAGGGTTATTTGAAATCAATACATTCAGCATCTTCAAAATAAGGCCAACAAGGTTATAGGTTTCACTCACATGGCAAAGGTAGGAGCAAAAGCCAAGTAAAAGTAACAAAATGAATTTTGCAGGAAAAGAACCACAAAGACAACTTTTTCCAATCTCTTTGTTGTCATAGAAGGAGAAGGTTAGATCCAGACAGATAAAGCTATTTGCTCTATCTACTTGTCAAAGGAGCTTGTCAATTCAAATGCCTGCCCTCTGATTAACCAGTATACAGTATACTTTACATAGGAAATTTTAATTCCTTTGATTAGGCTCCTATTCATTAGGCACTAATAATGGATAATCATACTATTACTTATGTGGGCTTAATTCTTAGAATTGGGAGATTCATTGTACCCTGGAAAAATTGAAAATGGGAAAGAAAGGAGATTCCAATAACATAAAATGTGCACAGTTTATTGTGCTTTTTTTTGTAGGGTGGTAATTATTACAGTAATCAACTATCTGAGCCTATTCCTTTATAATGTGTGGAAGACTTACAGACTTTATTATTATTGGCTGTTTTTAATAAAGTTTTTACTATGAAAGGGGAAAATTTCCATTACAAAATTCTGTAATATAAACGATGAAAAGTCATCCATAGCCCTACCACCCAAAGGTAACCACTATAAAATTTTTTACGCATTTTCCTTCAGAAATTTCATGTAAAAGTTTTTTTACAACTGCATTAAAAGCTAATTTTAGAATAAGCCATTTTCCAAGTATTACAAAATATTCAAAAACAACTCAATGGCTGCAAAAATTCTTTATGATTAATATACCCTGATTATTATGAATAATAGTTAATGACTTACAGGGTACAACCAAACTATCAGCATTTGTACCCAATAAAGATCCTAGCAAAATCATTTTTTGTCTGAGAGTCAAGAATATATTTCTTACATTCTTAAGTTAATATTAATTTTAAAATATATTATTGTATTAAGTTGAGAAATCAAGGAGAGCCTTATATATTATTTTTTCAAGAAATAAAGCATGAAGATTGTCTTGGTTAAAAATTTTATACACATTAGTAATATTAAGAAAGCAAATAAAATTAGAAGCTCACTTTCCATTTACCAATAGATTCCACATTGTGATTTGTTTCTACTGATTCATATGTCTTACCTTGTAAAGATGATTTATTGAAGGCAGTAACAGAAGTGGCTACAGAGGAGGGTAAAAGAGGGTAAATTGACTTAAAGATGTTGTTTGTTCAAGTATATGACATCACTGAGCTGAAATAGTTGTCTATAGATTTACATAAAGCACAATCTCAGGATCAAGTGTGAAGTTCCCTATGTTCAGAAGATGTAAGTGATTGCCTCCTTTACTAAACTTTTTTCTCTCCTAAAAAAACAGATTCATACTGAGTAAATATTGAGTAAATAAGCTTGCATTTCTCTATTAGACATCATGCAAACCAACATTATCTAAGATCTCCAAATTTTAATACACTAAATTTTTCTCTATAGATTAATATTTCAAACTACTGGTATTTCTATTTAGAGAAATTTTGGAACTAAACTGATGCATTTTTTTTAAGTCAGTTAATTTTGGGTGCTGACCTTCGGGAAAAAAAAATAGCAAGAAATTTCCAAATTTGATTGATAATTAGGACTCTGTCAAAATCATGGTGAGTCTACAATAATTCATGCTTAATTAGAACCATAATGAATTTATATGTAAATTTTTGTTTTCTGCTAAAATCTACAAGCCACAAAGAATTCAGTTAAATTCCACTAAAAAAAAAAAGTATTCATAAGTAGATGGAAAAGTATAAAATGTGATGACAGCTAAGAAAGACAAGTTTTTATTTCAATTTCAATAATTAAAATCAAGTTAAAATACATTATATTTTGTTTTCTCTTCTTATTCCCAATGCCATGTATTGACTTCTATTTATAGGATCCATTTAAAGTCCCATTATGAACTTGAAAAAGAACTATACATAAACACAATACACACATATACATATATGCACATCCTGTCAAATAAATAAAACAAAAAGTCTTACCTCTGCTGACATCCATGGCATATAATTCTCTTAGTCCCAGGTCATTAAGAGATTTTGTCAAGTCCAGGGGCTCCTGAGACTGATAATCCTTCAACAACAGCGTATGTAACGGATCAAACTCACATTTGCTGCATATAATGGGGGCTAGTTCTTGGAGTGACGCATGTGGGCTCACTCTCACTATCGCCTTCTGCGTTTTCTTAAAATTTATCACAACTCTCACAGTTTTCTGAAACACAGATTAAAGCCATAGTTATATGTAAATAAACTATTAATATATAAACTATTAATATATAGTCATTTGTAAATAAACTATTAATATATAAACCTTTATATGTTTCCTGAAGTTAAAAAGGGTTGGTGTTGTTGCTAATGAAAGAGTATTTCTTGAAACCTATAAGCTTCTACCTCTATTGCTTATAAAGAACAATTATATAAAGAATTTATGATATTTGAATATTGTGATTAAAATGTTTGCTTAAAATCCATAATTACAGAAAACTGAGCCACTGTATAGCTCAAATGAAAAATAACATATAAATTAATAAGTTACAACCACCACTTGCCAAGTAAATAAAGCCAAAAATATTTTAATAAATTCTTAAATAAATTTATTCCTTTCTTGTTTGTTTGTTTATTTAGAAAATCATAGAGATAGAAGTAATAAACCATGGAAGACGTGAGCCCATGCTGCCCAGAAAACAAGGTACAAAGGCAAAATCAGGGGAAAGAGAGAGATGGAGATAAAGATGAATTTTTGTTAAAAAGTTCTAAAACCTTCCTTTACATTTAAAATATGTTTTAAAAGAGTAGATTGAAATACATGGTTCGTAATTGTCAGACTCTAATACTGACATATAAATCATTTTAGAGCATCTAAAATCTAAAGTATTGCTTAAATTCTACTTAACCCAAGGATCAATAACCAACTGAATCCTAAGTGAAGGGTTCTATGGAAATATGATAGTCATGTAAAACATCAAATTTGAGCAGGAAAGGCAATTATATCTTATTTATAATAAATTGAAGATAATGGTTGGAAAAGCAACTTAGTATTGTAGCCATAAGATATCAAAATACACAGTAAAATTCTTACCTCTGGTATTATAGGTGTAGGTTTTTTCTTATCCAAAACTTTTGGCCTTAAAATTACTCTTTCCACCTCCAACATTCCTATTGGTGTGTTTGGCTTAAATTTAATAGGGTTATTTTCAGCTGACAGCAGATCGATTGTGTGACTTGATGGATTCAAATGATACTGGGCACAGAGGAATATCAACAAGTCCATCATAGGTTTACTGTAAAACAAAAGTAATGCTGTACATTAGACAATTCCAGCTACTGTTTAAGTTGACAGATGCACTAAGTCACTGTAAAGGCCCTATTTCCATGGGCTGAGACAGGGGTCTTCAAACTACGGCCCGCGGGCCACATGCGGCCCACAGAGGAGTCTGATCCGGCCTGCCAGGTTTTTTGGGCAGTGAGCGCAGCCGAGGTGTTACAGTAGGAATTAGTAGTTCATATAGTCCGGCTCTCCAGCTCTCTGAGGGACCGTGATCTGGCCCCCACTTTAAAAAGTTTGAGGACCCCTGGTGAGGTATAGGTTGACGAGTTTTATTTGAGGGTAAGCAGGTGGCCACTAATGTTTCCACTAAGATATTTAAATGTCAGTAAAACAAACAAATAAACAAAAAACCAAACTATTCTTCAATCTTGTAACTAGACATATGAATCTGGCTACTGGCATCAGACAGAAAAATGAGGCTAGGAATCTCCCTACTTAGTATGCCAATTTTAACTTAGTATGTCTGTTTTCATATGCACCGAATCCCCATCCTCTTAAATGGAGTTCCCAGGTTTCTAGCTTCTCTGGTTTCGTTTTTCCAGAGAGGCAGTGTCCCACTAAGGAAGGGTAGCTGTCAGACATTGTGTAGTGTTGGGACCAAAAATACGTAAAGATTCCCAAACCGTCCCCCATGTTCAACTCTGTACCTCAACCTCAGCTTTTGGTGTTTTTTTTGCCCAACCTCAGGCCATTCCAATCTCCATAGGATGAAGACGTATGCTTTTCAATGATACCCTCACTGCCTCCGCCCACCCCTACCCCGCCCAACATACAAGTGGTATCTTATTATACATCTATCAGGGAAAATGAATAAAAGATTTGAAGTCTCTCATTAAAAATATGTTCTCTAGAATAAGTTTTCAGTCTTCAAAATATGTTCTCTATGTCTTCATTAGGAGCTTTCACAATATTTAGAAATTTTATGTCCTTCTCTTGACATAATATGCTCATACATAATTTGTTTACAGCCGGAATTTTTGCTTTGGATAGTAACAGTACATACTAATTTTCACATAGATGGAGACTAGTATAATGGTATTATTGAAGTTTATGGTAACAGTACTCTATGTGAGCAATTTGATGTTACATACCAATTCTAGGCTTAAAAATGGTGCCTTCTTTTTCTGATAGTAAAAAAGGTCAAGAAGGATTAGGAGATGTCTAGGTAAATACAACCCTATATAATAAAAGCATAGTATGCAAATTGCCTTCTTGACAGGGAGTTTGTCTGAGTTTGACCAGGGGGCAGGCAGGCAGGGGGAAGGGATAGAGGCTCTGGCCCACAGCAGGTGGCTGGGGGAAGGGAAGGAGTACTGGGCTGGCGACCAGCAGCCGATAGGGACCCTACAAGTTCACGAATTTCATACACTGGGCCACTAGTGCTATCTAATAAAAGAGTAATATGTAAATTGACTGTCGCTCCAACACACAAGATGGCTGTCCCAATGTGGTCAAAGATGGCTACCCCCATGTGGGCACAAGATGGCCACCACATTATGGCTGGCAGGGGAGGGCAGTTGGGGGGAAATCAGGCTGGCAGGGGAGGGCAGTTAGGGGTGACCAGGCCCACAGGGGAGGGCAGTTAGGGGCAATCAGGCTGGCAGGGGAGTGGTTAGGGGTGATCAGTCTGGCAGACAGAAGTGGTTAGGGGCAACCAGGAATGAAGACAGGAGAGCAGTTGGGAGCCAGCAGTCCTGGACTGTGAGAGGTCTCAGACTGGAGAGGGTGCAGGCTGGGCTGAGGAACACATCTCCCCCGCCCCACGCACAAATTTCATGCACTGGGCCTCTAGTATAATTATAAATACAGTTGATCTGGAAGAATAGAGAACTTTCACAGACAACCTAATGAAACACTGTCCACTACTGTCTCTAAGTAAATGGTTATATGTTAGATTATAGATCTCCTTCTTTCTACATATAAACGTGTCAGGTAATACATTTGAAAACAAAACTGACATTTTGAACACTGTTTCTTAAAAGTATAGTTCTTTAGAATTTAAAACACTAAAATATTTAATACTTTAGAAATACACATTACAAATTAATAAGACAAAAGTAGCTTCTGATGTGAAGTTTGTTTCTGTTTGATTAATCCCTATTTTTTTCATCATTTGAATCCCTTTTATGTACAAACATATAAACATTTAAGGAAAAACACATTTTCCAATTTTAAAAGATAAAAACAATTTGACACTCTTTATATACACTTATTATTTAACCCTTCTGATATGCCTTAATGAATTATTTATTTTTAAAAAATATATATATCAATATTTTATTGATTTTTCACAGAGAGGAAGGGAGAGAGATAGAGAGCTAGAAACGTCAATGAGAGACAAACATGGACCAGCTGCCTCCTGCACACCCCCTACCAGGGATGTGCCCACAACCAAGGTACATGCCCTTGACAGGAATCGAACCTGGGACCTTTCAGTCCGCAGAACGACGCCCTACCACTGAGCCAAACCGGTTTCGGCGCCTTAATGAATTATTATTTTAATCTGACACATTGATTTTCTAATTTAATAAATAGGGTGGGTAATTGGCCAATAATATTATAAAAATAGCCTACTGCCTCAATCAATTTGGTTATTTATAATCTGTGGATGAAAAGGGGTTCTATGGAATGTTACCTCACAGGTGATTAGATCATAAATTCCTATCTGGACATATCTTTGTCTTAAGCCCTGTCCATTGCTTTTATGCATCTAGTTAAACACCTTTGAAATAAGCATAACTATCTTCTGGAGAGCACATAATCTTTATCCTGTAACCCAATCCCTGCCTTGCTTTCTCCCACTTTCATGTAATCCTCTTTAGGTTCCCTCCTTAATTTTATATACATAAAAGAAACTGCAAAACTGTCAATTCTCCAAAGTATTTGAGATTTTACTTCCCTGTAATTATCACCAGTTGTAGCTTAAATAAACTTCTATAAAAATTCTCCAAAGGTTTAGATATTTCTTACACTGACAAGTCATTGCACACTATACCAGATTTCATGGCAAAAAGTTTTCATGCTGACTTAGAGCTATATCCTGACCTTTGAAGTCAACACTGCCTAAATGTTTTCTAATAAAAAACACCTCTTCAAAAGGCAACTAATAACTCCAGAACTCTTTCTGACTTTATTATCTCATTCTGTAATTCTAGGTTCAAATCTTTATTCAGTAATTCTAGAAGTCAATTTTGTCTTGAAAATGTTCTCACTCCCTGAAAGATAAATGCAGTAGACCAGAAGGTTCTGTAAAACAGGCACAAATGCAGATGGGAATTTAATACTATATCTAATAACAGTATTTCAAATATCTGGGAGCATAATTAAATTTTCAACAACTGGTATTGGGAATGGCCTCTTACCGCATGTGGCTACTGTGAATGAGAAAGGAACTATAAAGTGAATCTGACAAGCTCGGTGACCAAAGGTAACCTCACAGGGTGACCTGAACATAAATTACTAACTGGGAAGTTCATGAAGGGTAGTCACACCCCTCACCTATAACTTCTTTCATAAAAGGTTTATCTTTACCTAGGCCAAGTCCTATCCCTAGATCTAGTATATCTAGATTAACAAATATTTGAAATGCCAGAATAATCCCCTCTCCCAGACCCCTCTAACCATCCTCAAGGGCACACATGATCTTGTTGCCCATATACCATCCCTATTTACAGTAAATGTTCTCTCCATTTTATTTTTTATCCAGTCAGATTTCTCCCTCCTTAATATACCACCAGTGGATAATTTTTTTAAAAGCTCTGCAATTTATTTAGATTTATTTGTATTGTTTTTTTTTTACTTTTCTCCCCAATTTTGTATTTATGCTTCAGCCTTAAGTGTTGATTTTTAAGGACAATTTCTTGAAGTATGCAATTATTATAATCTGTATATATTCATAAATGTTTATTTTCCTCAAAAATAAAATTATTGTTGCTTTACAAAATATATATATATATACCACCAGTGGATTTCATGTAATCTTCCTTGCTTCCCCTATTTTGATCCCAAATGCATAAAGAGAACTGCCAAACTGCCATTCTCCAGAGAATTTTTGAGATCTTGCTTCCAGGCATGTCCTTAGTTTGGCTCAAATAAACTCATGAAATTTGTTGTATGTTTGGACATTCTTTTTTTTTTTTTTTTTTTTAATATATTTTATTGCTTTTTTACAGAGAGGAAGAGAGAGGGGCAGAGAGTTAGAAACATCGACGAGAGAGCAACATCGATCAGCTGCCTCTTGCGCACAGCCCCTACTGGGGATGTGCCCGCAACCCAAGTACATGCCCTTGACCGGAATCGAACCCGGGACCCCTCAGTTCACAGGCCGACGCTCTATCCACTGAGCCAAACAGGTTTCGGCTGTTTGGACATTCTTAAATTAAGCAGTAGAAATACACTGAACTAGTGACTAACAAACTGAATTTTTTATTTCATTTCATTTCATTTCATTTCAATTCAATTCAATTTAAATAGCCACATGTGGTGAGTGGTCACTGTATTGGATGGACAAGTGCATTGATTCTTAAAGTGTGATTCATGGACCAGTAGCATCAGTATCATTGAGAACATGCTAGAAATGCACATTGTCCAATCCCAGGCCAGATCCCTGAATCAGAAAATCTGGGAGTAAGGCAGAGCAACATGTGCTTGGACAAGCCATAACACTATCAAAGTAAGACATTAATATTTAAACTGACCCTGCATTCAGTCACAAAATGCACCCACAGAAAGTGAACTCATCTTTTGAGGATAATAGTTATTTAGAACTATCCACCCAGAGGCCAGATTATTCTACCAAAAACAACAATTTTGGTTTGTGGATAATTATTAGGAGCTGATGTGCCTAACAGGAGTTGGCCAGCAGTTTTGACCATGGGATCACCACAGGAAGGATGCTTGTCTTCCTGTTTGCTAAGGCAGGAGCACAAGCCTGCAATCCACCTGAAACAGGAGCCAAAATATTTACAGTTGAAAAGGATTGGCTAAACTTGATCATCACTTCCTCACTGAGCTAAGAAACAGTTTTCCTATTTTACACACTTTCAACAAATCCTCAAAACAATTGAGTTGAATTAGTTCTATCTGTCCCTTATAAATGCATATTGACAACCCAATTATACTTAAAAAAATGATAGTATGGATATTTTTAGAACATTCCCTATTGTTATTGATGTTTATTCATCTTATGCTAACCCACCTAATTAGCAATGAGTTCAAGGATGTGTTAAACAAAAATGACCCTCCCTGTTTTAGTATTACCTTGTAATTTTTCAAAGTCTGCTTTTTTCCAATAGGTGGCACTCTACTCCATGTAACATGCTCTTCAGCTCATTTGACTCAGGTGCCCGTGAAGACTACAGTAAGTATTAGTCTCAATTTACTATAAATCAGTGCTACTGAACAAGCTAATCAGGTCACAAATCATGTGCAACATGTCTCTGGGTCATTTTACAGGCAAAGGGCAGAGAGTTAAGGTGACTTGCTTGAAGTCACAGAACAAGATATGGAATCAACCATACCTGGGATTTCTAACTTCAAGTTCTATGCTTTCTTTATTTGTGTTTCATTCCTGGCATTCTCAGATTTGCTCAGAGTGAAACAGATTCCTCTTCATGGTAGGAGCATAGAGAGAGAGAAACCTCCTTCTGTTGTACATTGTGTTACTTCTACTCCCTCTTGTAGGAGAGAGTGTGCCAGTGTGGCCATAGAATGCTCTTCCACTGGATAACAAAGAAGATTAATGCCAATCTTCTATCAAGTTTCCCAAATTTAAATTTATTTAAAATTATCCCAGAGAAAGAGAAAAGAGGAAAAAGGAATGAATAGTTATTCAGTGTGGAATGATCACATACTGGGTTATAAGGTAGGACCTAGGGTGATATAAAAATGTACCCACATATTTCCTTATTCTCTCTAGTGAGTAAAACCGTTTAGCTTCTGAGATCCTTCAATCTAGTAATTATCTTTGATGTCAGGCTGCATAGAGACGCACAGGAGTTTTTAGGCTGTCACTGTAGCCACCCTCAATGTAAGCAAAGGATTGCAAAGGCAAGATGGCAGACACAGGGTGACTTTCGGTCATTAAGCAGCAGTATCAGTAAGCTCTCGTACCAAAAGATTGGTACAAAGCCAGCAGAAGACTGACAACCTAACTTAAGATAACAAATTTTTAATTTTCTCCTAAGCATAAAGTCTATTATCACCTCTAACCTTATTGTGTTCCCTGATCTGAACTCTTTGGTGGAAAAAAAAAAAAATCAATGTACAACTAAGTGGGTTCTCCCGAGGCTAATGCTGGGCATTCACATTCTCACAGCTGGAACATTCTGAGCACAACTCTGTGTGGTTTACATAAGATGACACGGGGACGTTCTAAAATTTTCCCCAAAAAATATATTTTGGGGGAAAAGATCTAAAATGTTAAATGAAGCATATATGCTTTCTGAATATTTATTTTAGTGTAATGTTGATTCTATTTTTAAAAGGAGATCCATAGGTGTACTATCAAAATAAATATAGTATGCAGGGAATATTTAAACAAATTCAGAAAAGATGTTTTCAAAAGTTACATTGGAGATCCTTCACAGTGACGTGAGTAACTCTTATCAAAGAAAATCTTATGCATTTAAACTTATTTAAAATTCCTCTTTCCTAGTCCCTGCCACCTAATTCCTGTATCATACTGTTATACTGTTGAGATGTTTCCTATTCCATTTATAGTAACAAAGCCAGGAAGAAATTTAAATTATAATATGTGTCATGGGACTTCATATTAGATAGCTAACTTTTTTTTTTCAGAAATAAAGAACATATTTATCTATTTGAACATTTTTGTTGTTGTCATTAAATACTGAGGGTTCTTTTTGTCCAACAATGGGCCAGCAGTAGCTGCAACATTCAAGATACCTCATATAAAACTTTTAAAATACCCCATATTGCATTCTAAAGTATTTAGAATCACTCCTAAGAAATCCAGAATCAAATCCTTAAAATATTCTAACTCACACAACCACTTTTAATAAACAATATTAAAAAATTAGTCATGGCATCTACAAGTTGTCATTCCTGAATTATGAAACTATTAGGAACAAAGTCACTAAACCAAATTCCCTCTTAAGAACACTGATACGGTGCTCACTTTGGCAGCACACATACTAAACTATGAATAATGCAAAGGTTAGCATGTTGGATTCGCAAGGATGACAAGTAAATTCGTTGGGTCCCACATTTTCATATAAATGGCTAATCATGGGGTTATATACCTGGAACTAATAAAACATTGTACATCAACTGCAATTTAAAAAATATTCAAAAGAAAACAGTGATATGAAACAAATTCTACTCTCAGAAAACATTTTCAACCCTAAACAAAATTTAAAAAGCAATCAGAATTTGAGGCATTTTCATTTGGGGTATTCTTGCCTTGCTCTCTACTTAAAGAAAATGTCTTTGTTAGAAGAACCTGGGAAAGCAACCAGGGCCCATCTAACTATCTCTTCAAGGCATATCATTTAAGTTGCTATCTCTGTCTCCATATAAAGGATCAGGGAAACAATATTCATTTTAATGAATTTATTAAATGGCAATTACATTGCATAATTATGTACTAAGCACTATGAAGAAAAGTAATGATGCCCACATGTATCTTATGGTTTATTCAAGAAGATATGACACACATATTAATTACAGCACAGAACCACATATGATGACCACCAATAGTACATAAAGTGTCAAAATAGTTTGAAAGTCATAAGTAACAGTTCAATCTGGAAATATCAGAGAACGTTTATATGAAAATTATATAAACTAACTGGGAAAATGTGGGAGGTACAGTAGTCCACATGGAAAAACTTTCAAAAGGTGTGCAACTGGAAAACATAGAGTATCTGTAAAACAAGAGTTATGAGGCTGAAGTTCAAGATATTTAAAGGAGAGTAATGAAGGAAAAGCCTATTTAATTTTGGAAGAGACAATGAAGTTTGCACTTCCTTAATTTGTATTGAATTGATATCTCTTCCCTGCACTGTGTGTGTGTGTATTTAATATCAAAATAGTGCCACAGCCCTAATTGGATTGGCTTAGTGGGTAGAGCGTTGGCCCGAGGACTGAAGGGTCTCAGGTTCGATTCTAGTCAGTTGCAGGTGAGATCCCTGGCACAGGTTGGGGTGCATGCAGGAGGCAACCAATCACAAATGGATGTGTGTCTCTCACATTGAAGTTCTCTCCCCCATTGAAGTTCTCTCCCCGTCCCTTTCACTCTCTCTAAAAACCCATGGAAAATATCCTCAGGTGAAGATTAACAACAAACAACAAGGAAAGATAGTGCCACAACAGAGTGGTGGTTAGAATAATCGGAGGGTGGAGGGTAAATACAGAGAGCTCAGGGTTAAGGAAAGAAGTTCTTAATAGAAAATAAAAGAAGCCAGTATGTGCCAGGCACTGACAGTATTTCATTTAATCCTAATGACTCAGTTATAAAACATTTTATAGATAAGAAAACTGGGGCAATTCAACAAGAGTTGGCAGCCCAGAAATAAAAAGCTGAATTCTGGAAATTACACTGATTTAGGGACTGGGGAGGCAAACCTTCTTGGAAGGTGAGAAAAGATAGGAAAATCTACAGCCTCTGTAAACACAAAGGTAGTGGAAATGACTATTGCAGAATCCAAGTTTAATATGAAGAAAAATGCAGCAACCTGAAAAACAGTCATATATTAGGCTTAATAAGGAGGATAAAGAACAAATGACTAAGAAAGAGAAGTGGATAAGCTAGATGTCAAAAAGGTTGTGCTCAAAGAGGGACCCTAAGATCTCAGTAATGGGACAGCTTTCCATGACAAAATACCATCATCTTGGGGAAGAGGGGTTAGACCAGTGTTTTTCAACCTTTTTTGGGCAAAGGCACACTTGTTTCATGAAAAAAATCACGAGGCACACCACCATTAGAAAATGTTAAAAAATTTAACTCTGTGCCTATATTGACTATATATAAAGTAATTCTCTTGAATAGGAATCAAATAAACACAAAGAAAGTATTTTATAATTACTTTATTATGAAATATTAAGTAAACAAAATAGTGAAAAATTATAAAATTCTTGTCTTGTCTGCACCTACGGCACACCAGGCAACATCTCGTGGCACACTAGTGTGCCGCGGAACAGCGGTTGAAAAACGCTGGGTTAGACTATGGGTGTAGATACCCAGAGTTAAGGCAACAGAAGAAAAATTAGCTTAGGAAAAGTCTACAATAATTATAATGGTAGACAGGAGAGAAAGGAAAACCATGATTCGAATACTAAAGTCATTGAAGTTTAAAAGAATGCAGAAGACTGATAGAGAGAAGATGGCAAAATTAAACATCTGAGCAGTGCATCCAGGAAGAAAAGTTGGAGTGCTGATAATGAAACTATCGTTATCTGTCATCGTCAGTGAAGAATCCAGTAAAATGCTGACTTTTTAAAACTGACTTTAAATTCAGAAAAAGAAGAGAAAAAGAGGGGAGGGGAGGAATGGCCTTTATTACCCCCAGCCACATCCGACTCTTTCTCACCCAGAAGAAGCACAACCTGCAGGTGATTACCTGCAACTGAGGTAGAAGTCAAAGGTTTTTCAACCTCCTAAATATGGTTCCATGTGTGATCTCCCAAACTGTTTTTAATACAAAATAACTGGCAAAATGCAACTTACTTACATTTAATGAGAATTCAATACTCAACAGAGAGTATTGTTTGCCAATGCTAAACTTTTCTATTTTCATGTGCTTTCAATAATTTGTAAGGTTATGCATAGCCTTGATGGTAAATTTTAAGATTAAGGTTCTATTGAATGAGTTTCTTCTAGATAAAAACACATTGTAAGAATACAATACCCAATATATTACTTATTCTTTTGGTCTACACACACACACATACACATAGTCTGTCTCTCTCTCTCTCTCTCTCTCTCTCTCTCTCTCTCTCTGTCTCTCTCTCTCAAATGAAACTGCTTAAATTTCTAAATCAGGATTCCTGATAACAAATGGGTGGTTAAAGGTGAAAGGTGGAACAAGACCAAGCATACAACTCATGTAACTTTCCACTTGAAAATGAAATGGAAAATTACACTTGGTTTCATTCCATTTTTCCAACTATTATATAGGTATTAAAAATGTCAGTTTCCTAAATCACATCTTCACTTCTTGCTGGGTAATAGTTTAGTTTTATATGTCTAGTAAACTTATCCACAGTTTTAAGGAAATTAATTAGCTATTCAGTAGTGTAAAAAATCCTGCTTGTTTCACAGATAGATTTAATGTTTTGATAAATTGGAGATCATTACATTTTAAGACTAGTTAGTAACTTCTGAAAAATCAAATTCAGGGAAGTAGCTAAAAAGAAAAGAAAAACATAATTTGGAGAGGAAGAGAAAGGGTTTTCTTATGGATCACTGGCTTGCTTTTCTAAGTCTTAGAAAATCAATACAACTGAACACTGTTCCTCTGGGAGTGGTTATTTTTAAAAAATATACTAAATGACATACAACTATAAAATAGTTCTAAATGTTAAGAGTCAGTTGACCGGGACAGTGGAATTCATAGTACTAATATTAAACCATTGTTAGAAAAAAAGGTAATACTTTTTTAAAATCAAACCGAGTGATGAAGTATTTTGTCAAAGAAAACAAATCAAGAAATGTACAGGAGAGGGTTTAAATGACAGCAGGAAGGAAGTCCTGGTGTTTCATTAGCTCTAGCATACCTGCCATGAACAGTTGTAGATTTGATAATGTCCCCAGGTAGAACCACTGTGAGTTCAATGTCTTTATCTATCATGCTTTCTTTCTGCTCCATGACGAAAGCAGAGGATTCTACAGCATCATCAACTGGAGAGGCGTCAGGGCTTTTGGTCTCCGCTGGAGGAAGGGGTGCCTTGGCTTTTGGTTTTCTCCTAAAATAAAAACAATGGCAGACAATGAAAGATATGTGTTTTCAAAGTAAATTTCTAATGCGATCTGATTTAATAAAAAACGCAATATGTATATATGTTTTTCACATCTAGAAAATAATGCGCCAAAATGTTAACTGTTAGTTTATAAGAATAATGAAAATAAGAATTTTTTTTTTGCCTTTTTTGTCAGCACTTTTTTTGTTTGTTCTCAACAATATGCCTATATTACCTGATAATAAAAAGAAACAAATTAATAATGAAGAGATTGATATGCCTCCATTAATTCAATTAATGTGTGCTTACTATAGCAAAGCAAAAGTATACCATTTTCTTCGATGAGATAAATTACACTGTCTCTGGGTGGAGATCAGTATCTCAATCACATGCTCATAATAGCTCTTAACTTTGTGCTTTTCATTCTATTTGTTTCCAATTGTGTCTTCTACCTCTCTATCCAGATAAACCCTACCTACCCCCTTCGAAATCCAGCTGAAACCCTCCCTCCTGCCCCTTCCACAGCCTCTCCTTATAGAGTACATACAACAGATTCCATAGTGTAACCTATTTTTTTCTGGGTACCAGTTTCATTTCTCTACCTACATTTACAACTCCTGAGGAAAAAAAACAAAACAAAATACAACATATTGTATTTCCCACTGCACTTAGCCATGACCAATAAAGTTTGGTTGGTTATTTGATAAAGTACATTTTTGTTTCAATGAAAAATATTACAAATAACTATTTGAGTAAATATATTTCAGTGCCACTTACTGGGACAAAGCTTTAACAGATTTATAGCAGAAATAGGTAGTATACATCCTGAAAAAATTCACATGGGCCAATTCAATGATTTGATAGGTTGAAAAAAAAGAGTGAAAAATAAATATAAAATAACTATAAGTAATGACATACACATTAAGTTTGAAAATATTACCTCTATAAAAGGCTGATTGCTTTTGGAAAAACTACTACTACTCTTTTCCATTCAGGAAAAAAATAAAATGTTAATTCTTCCCACTCCCCATTTTCTAGGCAATAATACAAATCAAACAAGTAAAAGGGCTTCTTTGTAAGTAACTATATAACATCCAGATCTTCAGTATTTTCAAAATTTAAGGTCTCACAAACAGAACCACATTTATGCACTCAGCATCATGAAAAAACAGAAGTGAGATTCCTACATCTGTTAATTTTCAAAATAATAGGCCTTGGAGTATAATTGCAAAGATATATTGAACTTTAGAAAATATTTGAAATAAATATTTGAAAGTTTTACAATAAATGGAATTCATAAAATATATAGGAAGAAAAACTTGAACCAATGGTCTGCAGACATTGACCGTTCACATATTCGCAAACATTTCTTCTATAACAATCATGTGGCAGACTCAGCTAAACACTGGCGATGTAAAGTCAATATTGAGGCAGGATAGTAAGAAGCTAGGAAGATTCCTTGGCAAGAGGAATAGGGAAACTGAGACACATAATTCAACAGGCAGTTTGCAGCCATCTAGTAAATCCTATCTTTCTTAACCCCTGAACCTGTCCCAAGGCCCCCAGTTCTCTGACTTCTTAGTGAGCCAAAGCAGCTCAGCCTAGTCTCATCTCCTTGCCTAGTCCCTCTCCTGTTACCCTAGGCCAGTGGTCTGGTCAACAGAGCCAAATAGCAACAGTACAATGATTGAAATCTCTTTTGAAAAACAAATTTTTTAAACTTAAACTTCTTCTAATGCCACTTCAAAATAGACTCGCCAAGACAGTGGTATTTTGTGGAAGAGCCACACTCAAGGAGCCAAAGAGCCGCATGTGGCTCACAAGCCAAGGTTTGCCGACCACTGCCCTAGGCCCTTCCTTGTTTCCCTGTCCCCAGGGTTAATAAATGTCCTCTAAAATTCACCTGGATTAGTGTTGTGAAATTTTTCCCTGCACAAAGTTAAGAATCCACAAACTACCGGCCTGCCCCTAGGCAGGCACACTAAGGACCCCTTTCCAGTAACAATATGACCCAGATCCTACCCCTAAAGGATTTGTGATCCAAAAGGATGGTCAGATATGTACAAAATTACAATAAAGTTTGATGACTGCTCTAATACAGGAAGGTATGCAAATGGTACCGTTAAAGCTCATAGGAAGAGAAACTTCCGTAGGAACCCAGAAATATTTTACAGATGGGGAGCAATTGCGTTGGGGGAATGAATAGAAACACAGGAAAAGCTAAGAAATAACTGATATTTCAGGCAGGGGAAAGTAAAAGGACTCAGATGACAAATGAGTCTCCAACTTCACTTCCAATTCTTCTTCCCAGATTCTCCAAACCAAATCTTTTCTGCTCTAAGTCTTCCCATCTCAGTAAGTCACAATTAGTTCAGTTGCTTGGGCCAAAAATAGCCTCTTTCATACAAATTTTCCCAGTTCTGTACTGCATCATACATAGACCCAGAATCCACCAACTGCCTTGTTTACCAGACATCCCTGTTCAAGCCGCTAAGCCTCCCGGCTCCCAATGCTGTCGTATTGTATTCCGTTCTCCATGTCCCAGCCCAGTAACTGGAGTGATTCTTTTGAAGTGTAGGATCACTGCACCTTTCACACCCTCCCGAGCTTCGACCTCACCCAGAACAGCACCTGGAATCCTGTAGTGAGTGCTCCCCGTCCTCGGGCCTCTCTTCTTGCTCCCACATTCTCCCTGGGCTCACAGCACTCTAACCTTCTGCCTCTTACCTCTTCCTGGAAAACACCTAGAACATTCCTGATTCAGGATCCTCTTCAAGGTTTCCTCCTTGAAGATCTTAAGATAACACCTGTTTATCAGCTTTACTTTTTGCCTCAGGGCTTATCAGCAAGGAATGTCCTGGCTTATCTCCTTCCATTGTCTCTACCACCTGTGTCACAGGTTTGCAAACGTGGAACAATGCCTGCCACATACTAACCACTCATATTTACTGAATGAATGCTATCCACAAAACATGAGATACTTAGGCATATAATTGAGAAGGAAAAAAGTTCTTACCACCAAGAAAGAAAATGAATTTTTATATCAGAATTACTTGTGTTGGATTTTTTAAAAATAAATGTTTCTATTTTTTTCTAAGATAAGTATTAAAATATACATACTGAGCCAACTTGCATGTCTCAGTAACTGAGCGTCAACCTATGAGCCAAGAGGTCACAATTTGATTTCCGGTCAGGGCACGTGCCCAGGCAAGAGGCAGCTAATCATTGATGTTTCTTATCTCTCTCTCTCTCCCTCTCCCTTCCTCTCTGAAATCAACAAAAATATATTTTAAAAAATACATACTGGATTTATTAGCATGGGATAACTGGGAACTTTAGTGCTTTGAAAGAGTTCCTAGGGAAGGCCAGAAGAGAAGCCCAGCTGCACAGGCAGGGAGGCAGAACATCAGGAACAACTTTGTCCACAGTGAACTTGGCTTTCAAAAGGATGGCAGTGTAGGCAGGTCTGCCAGGTACCTCCTCCTGTCACCATGGCCTTCCTATAGCCTGCTTTCATCATTCCAGGCACCTTCCCATCTCCAAGTATTGCTCATCCTGGTCTGCACCTGAATGCCCGCCCCAATCTTCTGCCTTTGTAGGTCCAGACTGAGTCACAACTTCTTGAACTATCTTCCCTGTCTATGGTACACTGCAATGAACTCCTCTGACTCACAGTTTTAATGTTCTGTGTATGTGGCCCTGTCTTTTTTTCCTAAGGTTCTTAGAATCTGTGATGAAAACCCATCTCTAATTACTAAAGATAAGTCTACTTTATTAAAAAAAAAAACAACATCAGAACAAAGCACTAGTTGAAATATTATTTACAAAGAACTTCTGTTAAGAACATCTTTTAATGTTCCCTGGTATTATTTCACACAATAAAACATTTGTTACCTTGGGTCTTAAAAATTAGAAAGCATATTCGAATCAGAGCAAGGTCCTTCCACAATGAACTAGAAATCATGGGGAAGATGTAATGTGCAAGTAATTAAATAAAGAATACAAAACAGAGTGGGTAATCCTGAAAATTCAGAGCAATGAGAGCAAGCTCAAACTAGCTCTGGGGGAGTGTGGAGGCAGGGATCAAGGTATATTTCAAAGAGAAGAAACGTATGACTCAGCTCTTGAAAGAAAAGTAGAATTTGACAAGCAGAGCCCTGTAGGATCAATTATATGTTGGTTCCCAACTGTGATCCCTTTATATGAAAGTTAGGAATGTGTCTGTCTGGTTAAAGTTTGCTGGCTACATAGCATAGACTAGTGAAAAGAATACCATATAGCGGCCTGAATTTGACCTGAGTCCTAAGTAGCTTTAGACTTTGTTAACTTATTGGACATTTTATTTACCAATGAAAATATTAAGATTGATCTACTTACATTTCTCCCAATGTTCTTGACTATACTTTGAAGCAATAACAAAATTAAATGTCACCCAAAGTCAAAGATACACTGAAAATAATCAAGTTATAACCTAATCTAAGTGTGAAAAAGTAAAAAAAAAGTAACATATCAACACGCAATAACAATTATAATCTACTGCTTAAGAATACTTGTTTTCGTTAATATGTTAAAGTCACAGTAACTGCCATTAAAGTCCCTGTATTCTTTTAAACAAGAATGTTTGAGCTAGTTCTCTTACCCAAGGGATTTTCACATAAACTCTTCTTTCCCAGTGGCCTACTCTATCAGTTTCTACTCCTCAGAGGCTCCTATTTTTAACAATAAACAATAGCAAATTTCACACAAGGGTGGGTAGAGAGGTTATACTGAAAAGCTACTGGAGACAGAAAATTTCTCTAGGTCAGAGCAAAAACTCATTAATCAAGCCTTAAAAATATTGGAACCATCTCCTAGTTCCAATACATTATCAAGTTCTGTGAATTCTTAACTCTAAAACATATCCACAGTAATTATTGCTTAAGTAATTCATTGCTTTATTAAAATTATCTCAGTATTACATTCAATTTCCATAATAAAAATTAAGGTACAATTTCACATTACACAATAATACACTAAAAATATCAAAACTTAATTTTAATGTGAAATTCAATTGGCAACCTGCTCTTACTACTGATTGGTCTTTTTATTATTTGATTTACAAAACTCTTCAAAAATCATTTGTCCATGGAAATTATTATTCCATTCTGTCAATATTAACATCTTAAAATAAATGAAGAGAGGGAATAAAGTAACAGATATCTATTTAAATAACCCCTTCTTAGTTTGAGAAAAGAAGTTTTAAATTACATGAGTTATACAATAATTACATCCTTAATAAGCCACGACAGTCCAATGGCATCTCATATTTTTGCTTTATTTATATAATATTCTTAGAGATTCACTCAGAGAAGTACTATTCAAAAATACAACTTCAATATTAGAGATAAACTATAAGAATGGAATTACAAGTGTTAAAACAATGGGCACTCAGTGATTAGAGCATCAAACTGTGAACCCAAAGGTCTCGGGTTCCATTCCTGGTCAACGCTATGTATCTGGGTGGTGGAGTTCACTCCTCACCCCAATCAATGCATCTCTTTCACATTGATGTTTTTCTCTCCCTGCTCCCTCCCATCACTCCCTCTAAAAAGCAATGGAAAAAATATCTTCAGGTGAAGATTAATAAAACAATAGACATTTTAAGTATTACATTTTAACGACCAAAAGGGAATTTAACAGCTACCTTCTTTCAGTATAGAAGACTATCAGACAGAAGCTGCCTTGTGATAATTTTCCATGAGGCCGTTCTTCAAAATAACTTGACATGTTTTGATGTCCCTAATCTATGCATTTCAACTGTAAAGACCAGTTTCTAAAAACAATTGTTTGAGATCTCTCTTTCTCCCTCCCTCCCTTTCCCTCTACCTCTTTTTCTCCCTCTCCCTCTCCCTCTCTCCTTTCTCATTAAATAAAACAAGAGAAATTTTTATTAAATAAAATTTGTCCTAATGGTGGGCATAACATTATGCTATGTGCTTGAGGGAATGCAATTAAGAGCCTAGAATCAAACCAGGGTGAATATATCCAGTAACTTTAAAAGATAAGCAAAAACGAAAGGCAACAAGGAGAGACCTAAGGCATTATATGACTCTTGACAAACATTTCTCTTGTCAAGGTCTCCAATCGCCTGTGTATCCCATTGTAATAGACGATTATCTGTCTAATCTTGGTCACATTTGAGTAAGTGCCCAAGTTCCAAGTTCCAATGACACATTTAACAGTTGCCCAAACCCTCTGCTTGGGATTCTCTCTCCCTCTACTTCTTTGTGTGGCAACAGTTTCTTCTTTCTTCACTGCCACTCCTCAGTCTCTAATGCCCTCATATCCCTGCCTGATTTCTAAATGCAGGAGCAGCCCGGAGCTCCTTCTCTGCTCCTTTCTCTCTTCCTTCAGCAGCCATCACTGGCAGGTGACTTCATCAAACTCAATGGTTTTAAGTACCATCTACAAGTTGGTGACTCTCAACTTCACATCTGCAGCCCTGACCTATTTATTGAGGACTGACTTATATGCCCAATAACCACATGGTCAGCTCCATTTGGATGTCCTATAGGCACCTTAAAACCAAACTCTTGATTCTCCTCTCCACTCCCAATGCCTATTCACATCCAAACCTCCCCCAGTAACCTTCCCACCTCTGCCAATGACTGGACACTAAATACCATCCCCTTAACAAGCAAAAATCTTAGGCATAATGTGATTCCTCTTTCTCCCTGTCTCTTAGTTCCAATACATTATCAAGTTCCGTGAATCCTTAACTCTAAAACATATACTACTCAGTGTACTTTTCATCAGTTCCTCTGCTACCACACTGGCAATTAAGATAACATCTCTAGCTTAGAGGACTCCAATAGCCTCCTTACTGGTCTTTCCTATAGCACTCAGAGTGCTCTTTTAAATATGTAACTCAGCCATGTGGTGATTGTGGGACAGGGGTATGTGGAAGAGGGCATGAAGGGGATAAATGGTGATGGAAAAATAAAGTAAAAATTAAGTTATTCGCGCGCGCGCGCACACACACACACACACACACACACACACACAAATCAGATCATATCTTTGATCCTTTAGTGGCCTCTCATTACATTGAAAATAAAACCCAAATTCCTTTCCTTATCTCCTGGATCAACTAGCCTGGTGTTCTCAAAGTGTGAACAGAACCTCAGAACTTGTTAGAAATGCAACTTCGCAGGCCTTAACCCTGATCTACAAAATCACAAACATTGGGAGAAGAGGCCTGTAATCCACATTTGACAACCTCCCATGTGATTCTGATGTGTGCTAAAGTCTAAGAAAGCACTAGCATCTGCCAACTTCTGAGCTTCCCCTCCTATTACAGCTCCTTGTGTAATTTACACTGGCATTCTTTCCAGTCTTCACACAGGCCCAGCCCCTTCACAGCCGAGGGACTTGCCCAGCTGTTCCCTTTGCCCAAAATGCTTTTAACCACAGATCTTCCAACGGTCTGCTCCTTGAGCTCGGAGTTCAGATCAAATATCTCTTCCTCATAGATATTCTCTAACTACTCAAAAGAGGTGTCAACCCTCTCAGCACACCCTTCACATAACCCTACTTTCCCTATCTCACATTTATCACTTCTGGATACCATCCTGGTTACTTATTTACTTGTTTATTACTTGCCCTGAGCCTCCAGAATGAACATTCTCTGAGTGCTGGGACCTGGCTTGCCTCATTCTCTGCTAGCACCTGGAACTGCAACAGGTGCAAGTCAGGGTACTGCACACATGTTTGTTGATTTAATTGAGGGAGGTAGAAAGGGAAGGTTAAATGAGTTCCATGAATTCATATGTCTCTAAGAACTCGGTGCGTTTCTGAGAATCAAACACTTTTGTAACACAAGCTATTTCATAGCCAATGAGAGGAATAAGAAGTCCAAAGAGATCCACACGACTAAAAGCATTCAAGGCTCAGGAAGCTTCTAAGTCCTATGCCTATTTCGGGTTGGGATGGGACTAGGGGTTAAACTGGGACAGACTGACTTTTAGGGTGGAAAGAAACCTCCTTTGCCCAGAGGGAATTCCCCGAGCCATGGAACCCACTTGAGAGTCAGAACTCAGATGTCCTGGCTGTAGCTTCCCTTGCCCCATGAGGATCATGGTCAATGTGAGGAAAGAATAACCTAATTCTGTGCTCCATTTTCACTTGTAAAAGCGGAACTCGTCTTTCCAGTACATGTGACCTAACACACCAAATACAGAGGCAGGGGGCATTCTTCACATCACACTACACATGTGTTAAATGCTAGTGCGCCTTCAAGTTCCAAAGCTCCAATAGAGACACACACATACACAAATGTCCTTTATTCCATTTTACTATTATGCTATCAACAACAGCTAACTCCAGGAATGCTTGACTCCATGTTGAAAATTGTCCTAAGTCACAGCATTGTGTGAGGGAATGGTGGCCATGCATCCCCATGTTTCCGGTGAGGACACTGAGGCACAGAGCCGTGAAGGAACTTAGCTATAAGCGATGGAGTGGACATTTAAACCTAAGTCGTCGGATGCTAAAGCTTCTTCCCTATGACATGCATTGTCCCTTTGGGAGCTGAAACATTCATACAAAATAAACTAACAACAACAATGGATGCACAAAGCCAAGTGATAGAGGAGGGGGGAAAAATAGCCTGGTACCAAACCCTCACCATAATCTTGACAAGAGCTGTCTGGTAGTATTTACACAGGAATGCAGAAGCCAAACCTGCAAATGCCCACTCATACCAACAGAGGCTTAGCTGCTTCCCAGGTGGGCTTTTGGAAATAGCACCTTGGGAATCAAAAAGCATGGCAGTGTCCTAACTAGTCACTTGTGTTACCTTAAATCACTCACTTCATTTCTCCAGTCCTCCACTCCCTCATTTACAAAATACAGGTATCCGAAGAGATGATCCCAGGCCCCCTTCGCCGCAGACATACAGAGATTCTGCATATTAATTTTGCTTAGAGATGGAAAATGGAGGCCTCATAAGATATTTTAGGACTGGGAGCAGGGCACCGGAGCTGAGCAAATGTCCAGATAACATTCGGTGGAAGGGGTGGCATGGACAGAACTTGTTTCCAGGGCGCTCTTCCTAGGCTGAGAACACTTCTGGTCAGGAAAGGGTCTCTTTGGGGCTCGCAGGAAATGGCTCCCTTTCCAAGGGCCTTTCCCTCTCTTGGCACACACACTAGGAAAAAATGATGAATAGAGTGACAACTCAAAAGAAAAATGTAAAAAGCTTCTGGTTTCATTCTCCCACACTCAGTTGGTTTGCATTTGAACACCTGGGATAGAAGGTCTCTACCACAAGTCATTCATCAATTCAGGTTCATTGCCCCAATTGCCCTCCACTCAAATCTGCCCACTAATCCAGAGCCACATCAATTACACCCTGTGTTTCTATCATCTTAGATTTCTTTCCTTCTCCCGAGAACACACACACAAAAATGCACCGATTTCTGTGATCTTAATTCCCACCACCCTGCTCCTTCCAAATACTGTTTTTGATTCACTCCTTCCTTTTGCAACCAAATTTCTAGAACTCTGCTGTTCCACATGGCAGCCCCGTGGCTACTGAGCATCTGAAACAGGACTAGTGTAACTGAGGAACTATATGTTCAGTTTTATTTTACTTTGTTATTTCTTCAGGAGAACACATCCACTTTATTTATTTACTTTTCATTAGGTTTGAATCCTGGAGGGGCAGAGCATTACACAGAGTCTGTGTCCAATGGCCTTAGCTGGAAGATTGTTCTGGGATTTGGCACAAACCGTGCTGCTGTTTCCATGAGCATGAGCTACCTTTCCCCACGTGACTCTGGTTGTTTGGTTTGCCACCAGGAGCCACTGTGTTGTTGTTTTATTTGTGCACATAAGCACATCTATTGCCCAGACAGGATTCAGTTTCATCTCAAGTATAAACACTTTCTTTCTTTTTCTTTTAAATATATTTTATTGATTTTTTACAGAGAGGAAGAGAGAGGGATAGAGAGTTAGAAACATCGATGAGAGAGAATCATTGATCAGCTGCCTCCTGCACATCCTCCACTGGGGATGTGCCCGCAACCAAGGTACATGCCCTTGACCAGAATCGAACCCTGGACCCTTCAGTCCGCAGGCTGACGCTCTATCCACTGAGCCAAACCGGTTTCGGAAACACCTTCAAGAAGAGCTATGTGCTCCCTCTGGTTTGGGAGACCCACTTAGAGAAGCAAAAATGGCCTTGGACCACAGCCTTCTAGACATACTTGTTACAGAAGTCATGTTCCCAGCAGGCCTCCACGGGCTCCACGATGGCAGAAAAAAGTACGTTATATTTTTAAACTGATACTTGATTCATGTACTGAATAACATTTAAGTATATTTGAAATTTGGCTTCCAGGAGACTTCAGGATCTGAGCAGGACAGTATAGACATGACTCATTCATAGGGTGTCCCGGGGTCAGAGCCAACTCAAGGGCATATAAGGCACACATATTCAGAACAGCTTGGATATGTGGAGCTACTTTTCCACCATGAATTTTATGGCATCTAAACACAGAGCAAGTATTTCCAGTGAAAATATAGCATCTGAATTAAGATGCACTACAAAGTGTAAAACACACCCTGTATTTTGTAGACTTAATAAAAAAACATTAAATATCTACTCGTACTTATTACATATTAATTCCATATTAAGTTATATTTTTATAAGTGGGTTAGTAACATATATTTTGGTGATAGGCTGCTCTAGGATGGTCCCCAGTGACCCTCACTTCTTGTGCAATCCTCTTCCTTTGAGTGTGGCCTGGATTTAGTGACTCATGTCCAGTAAACAGAATGCAGCAAAGATAATGGGATGTCAGCTCTGAGATTAGGTTCCCAGAAGACTGTGTTATCAGTTTCGGACACCCTCTCACCTACTCAAGGGAAACCAGCAGTGTTATGAAATGCCCTCTGTCCAGCCCACAGGCAGGTGAGGACCTAAGGGTGCCAATAGCCATATGCGTAAGCTCAGAAGCAGATCCCATCCCAGTAGTGGCATGAGGCCCATGTGACACCTTGATTGCATCCTCACCTCAACGAGCAAGCTAGCAGAGTCGGGTTCTACATAAATTCTATGCCTCAGTTTCAGCTTCAGGTCCATGCTATTCTTGCTAGGCTCTAACGCACCCTCGGCACAGGCCTTCACCTGTCCACAGAAGATGTCCTATATAATAAAAGGCCAGCAACCATAACAGTGTCACAACCAGAACGACCGATCGACCAGTCGCTACGAGGTGCATTGACCACTTCTCAGTCCCTCCCCCCAGCCCACAGGCTCTAATCGCTGGATGGCCAATGGGGAGTCACGGGGAACCATGATGGGTGGCGGTGGTGGTGCAGGGAGTGTGGACTGGTGAGCGAGCGGAAGGCAGACCTCTTGGTCCCTCCCCACAGCCCGCAGGCTCTGATAGATCACCAGATGGCAAACAGGGAACCAGGTGGGTGTTGGTGGTGGGGCAGCACTGGAGACTGGCAAACGGGTGGAAGATGTCCCTGGTCCCTGATCGCAGGCTAGGCCTAGGGACCCTACCTGTGCACGATTTTGTGCACTGGGCCTCTAGTCCTCTTTATAATACAATAGGAAAAACCCTGTTTGGATGCCTCTTCTTTCAAGAACCTTTCCTGTTTACACATAAAAGTCCTTCCACTTTATAATCTTTCAGTATCTTGTGCTCGCTTCGGCAGCACATATACTAAAATCTTTCAGTATCTTGTTTATGTTTATAGTGGAAATTTGAAGTGAACAGATCCTTTTGTTCAGTAACTAACTATGAAGATCTATCACACTCAGCACACTGTGTTGGATGAAGTGGAGCAAATCCAAGGACAAGACACAAGCCTTCCCTCTGGTTCTGACAGTGTGGCAGACAGAATACAGAGGGAGATGAGTAACTAACACAAGGCAGGAAATAGAGCACCTTGGACACCTTGTGTCTTACGGCATGGTTGGCAATGTATATCATCTTATCTGCCTGAAAAGTTTTTTGAGGCAGATATCATGAATATAATTTTTTTGTACTTTTGATTAATACATTACCTTCCCTTTTTACTTCTTTTAAGAACTTAGCGATTATGTAGAGTGAGGTCCAGAGACATAACAGAATTTCTTTGAAACAGAATTTCTTTGAAATTTCTATTCCAGGAGAGGTTAGCATGAGACTATGAAGCTTTTGTTATGATCTCATTGTCCTGTACCCAAAAAGACAGAAAGTGCTCCTTATATCTTTTAAGCACATATCTATCCCAATAGAAGAAATAACTACACAATATGTATATCCCATTTACAAAAGATGATTGGCTAATAGTTTACATCCAAGCCATTTACATCTAAGCATTTCTAAGCCATGTCTTACACACACACACCCACGTGCTTTAGTTAATAAATGTATAATTTGGTGTCTACCTTTTTCTTGTGGGTGGGTGTAGAGGGTGGCAGGGAGAAAGCAAAAATTTCCAGTACACTAGATCCATGCAGTATTATTATCCATGGGCAACATTACTGGTAAGATATTCCAGAAAGGCACAAAGTGATAGAAAATACGTATATATTGCAATTAAAGAGGGAAAAAATCTACATGCTAAACACCAAGGTTACTGATAGAGTTAAAGGTTAGAAAGGAGTCAGACATCTTGGTTTGCATCTGGGCCTGTACATATTAGTAATTAATCTCTCTGGAAAGATTTCTTCAATCACAACCTTAGATAGTATGTCCTGCTTCCCAGGGTTACGGAGGTGAAATAGATAATGTATATTCATTGCCCAACCCAGTGGTTCTCACACTTGGTTACACAGTGAATTCACCTGAGGAGTTTTAGGAAATGGTGAGGCCAGCACCCAGGCCCAGAAATTTGGATTCATTGGATTGCAGGGATATTTTAAACCTTCCCAACTGATTCTGAAATGCAGACAAACCTGAAAACCACTGGTCTAGCATAATGCCTGATGCATGCTAGGTATTCAATTAGAGTTAATGATACACCTTCATAAGAACTTTACAAACTCTGAAACACTGCCTGAAGGTTGCTACTTGCATCAATCAAGTCATATAAATTCAAGAAGGTCTTAGAACCACTAAATATCACAAATTTTAAAAGTAGTCCAAAAATTTAGTAATAACATTTCCAAATCCCCATTATATTTTGGCTTTCTTTTATCAAAGAAGAAAATCTCTTATGAAAGAAAGAAAAACATAATTTTCCCTTGATATTTTTCACTGAGGTATATTTTATATACATAATATAAAAATATAAATATATTTTTACATACATATATACACCCAAGGAACCATCACAAATATTAAGATAGAGTAGGAAAGTGTATCTATAAATTTAAATTAAATATTAAGTTTCTCATACCTGCCCTATAAATGTCCCTGTAATTTCAGCTTGTCTCTGGGTTTTCCTAAATATCTTATACGCAATGTTTATTTTAGGCATAGTTAAGAAAGTTAAATATCAACAAAAGGAAATATAAAGAAAGCCTCCGATAGAAATGGTCATATCAAAGGATGAGATAAAAAAAAAAATCAAAACAAATGACAAAGTTGAAAAAACAGACTTGAAAGCAAAACAAACAGTGAGTCACAGGACTGTCAACATTTATTGGTCACCCCTATGTGCTCAGTACTACAGAAAGAAACTGGTTTGACTGAAAAAAATACCTACCATATGAGATCCTTAGATATCAGTAACCTAAAAATGAGATGAGTCTGCCTGGCCAGTGTGGTTCAATGGTTGAGCATTGACCTATGAACCAAGTGGTCATGGTTCAATTCCCAGCCAGAACACATGCTGAGGTTTCAGACTCGATCCCCAATAGGGGGCATGCAGGAGGCAACTAATCTCTCTCATCAGCAATGTTCCTGTCTCTTTCTCCCTCTTCCTTCCTCTCCAAAATTAATAAAAATATATTAAAAAGAAAAATAAATTTTTACCCATAAAGTTAAGTTTTAAAGATCTTAGTTGCAACTAAGGTATCCTTCAATAACTAAATGAACAAATAAAATATGGTATACTCAGACAACAGAATATTTTCCAGTGTTAAAAAGGAATGAGCTGTCAAGCCATAAAAATAAATAAACAAATAAATAAATAAGGAAATGTAAGTGCATCTTACTAAGTGCAAGAAGCCATTCTGGAATGGCTACATATTATACAAGGTGGGGCAAAAATAGGTTTACAGTTATATATCCTTGTATTATTATTTATTACATTATTTTCCATATAAACAACAAACCTATTATTGCCCAACCCTCTATTATTCCAACTATATAACATTCTGAAAAAGGCAAAACTTTGGAGACCATAAAACAGTTAGTGGTTGCCAGGAGTTGAAGTGGTGGGGAGAGGGATGAATAGGTGGGACACAGAGAATTTTTCAGAGCAGTGAACATACTAGATGGTACTATAAGGATTAATAGATGTCCTCATACATTGTCCAAACTCACAGAATGCACAACATCAAGAGTGATCCCTACTATATTATGAACTTCGGATGATTACGATGTATCAATGCAGGTTCACCAACTGTGGTAAAGGTACCCTTCCACTGGGGGCTATTGATAATGGTGGAGCCTATACATGTGTGGGGCAGAGTATAAGTGGAAAATCTCTGTACCTTCTGCTTAATTTTGCTGTGCAGCCAAAACTATTCTAAATAAATTATGTTTTTTTTTTAAAAAAAAATTTTTAATGGAATTTTTTTCATTTTTTTTAAAGTATACTAGGTTAAAAACTAAAAATCATTACATGTGGGCATTATAATTATTAAAATATATGTATATATTCATAGCCAAGAAAGCACACTGATAGATTAACCAACCATTAAATAAAGGCAAAAATTGCTTTTAAGTCACTATCTTAATGATCTACTCTCAAATATGTACTTCGGCAAATATTCAACAGCATTGAGTCATTGGTCTCTGTTAAAGTTTTAAATCTATGTTGGGGAGTGGTGTATGTTGGAGTAAATGACATTTGAGCATAATGTTCATTGCATACTCATAAAGAAAAGTCATTGAAATTAATTTTCCAAACTCATTTTCCTAGCTATAGATGTTGTCAAATACTGGTCTAAAAGAACTACTTGGAAATAGTGCCTCTAGTTTAGAAATATTAAAACCTAAAGTTGATCACATTGTAAGATAAAAACGTGTAAAATGTTTAGATCAAAATAGGAAAAAAACTTTGGGACCAAGATTTATTAGGAAGTTGATTCTTAGATATGACACCAAAGATACAATCTATAAAATATTTTTAAAGTATTGAAAAACTGGACTTCATTAAGAATTTAAAACTTTTGCTCTTTGAAACAACCTTGTTAAAAGGATGAAAAGATTAGCTACAGACTAGGAGAAAGTATATGCAAGTCACATATACAACAGAGATTTATATCCAGAATATACAGAGAGCCCGCTAAACTGTAAGAAGAAAAAAGAATACAATTATCAAATGAAAAATTTGAATCGTTATCAAAGACAATATAAGATGGCAAATAGGCACATGAAATGATGTTCAACATCACCATCCATTAGGGAAATCTAAATTAAAGCTATGATGAGAAACCACTAAACACCTAAATTGAAAACAGCTAATAATATTAAATGCAGAGGAGAATGTGGAGCATCTGGATCTCTCATCTGTGGGTTGTATAATGAGAATGCAAAACGGTACATTCACTTTGGGTAACAGTTTGGCAGTGTAATATAAACATTCACGTATCTTATGACCCAAAAATCTACTCATGGTTAGTTACACAAAAGAAATAAAAACTTATGTTCACAGAAAACCTGTACATGATGAATGTACTCTTCATAACAACCACAAGCAAAACCACCCAGATGTGCTCCCTTGGAAGAATGAAGAAACAAACTGTGGTGCATCCACACAATGAAATATTAGCAACAAGAAGCAATGGAGTCTGGATACACTCACCATCATGGAAGATCTCAAGGGCATTATGCTGAGTGCAGATAAAGCTAGTTCCATTTCAGGTTTAGAGAACTCTGGGCAGGAGGCCTGGTAACCCAGGTTCATGGTCTTGTTGACATTAATTATCTGTGTCACCTTGACTGGGTCACTTCCCCTCTTTGGACCTCATTGTTACTTTCTTCTATAAAACTAGACCAGTGGTTCTCAGATTTACTCATGTGAAGGAGCAATCAGAAGTCAATCATCAGAAATACCATATTCTTGTCCTGGCCGGTGCTGCTAAATGGTTGAGCTTTGGTCTGTAAGCCAAAGGGTCATGTGTTCCATTCCTGGTTAAGGGCACATACTTAGATTGCAGGTTTGATCCCTTGCCCCCATCAGGGCATGTGTGGGAGGCAACCAATGGATGTGTCTCTCTCACATAATTCTCTCCTCTCTCTCTCTCTCTCTCTCTCTCTCTCTCTCTCTCTCTCTCTCTCTCTCTCTCCACCTCTCCTTTGCACTCGCTCTAAAAATCTATGGAAAAATATCCTCTGGTGATAACTAAACAAAAATAAAACAAAACAAAAGCCAGTCTCAAAAGGTGACATACTGTACGATTCTATTTATATAAGAACCCCAAAGTGACAAGCCTACAGTCATAGAAAACAGATCCCTAGTGGGACTATTAAGAAGTACCACAAAGGAGTCTGTGGTGATACAAGAGTTTTATCTTCCTACTGGGGTGCTTTCACACCCATCTGCACATGGCGGAAACGTAAAATAATAAAGAATAACAATAATAAAGAATGCATGTAAAACCTGGTGGTATCTGAAAAGGTCAAAGTTAACAATATTTTACCAATGCCACCCCTGGGTTTAGTAATGTATTAGGGTTATCTGAGATATTATTATTGGGGGATGCTTAGGGGAAGATGCAAAGGGCAACTCTCTGCACTATTTTTGCAACTTATTTCAAATAAAATTATTTTTAAATTATAATAAAATATGTCTAAATAGTGATTTCCAAAATTTTGATGGGTATTAGAAGCATCTATGAAACTTGTTTCTAATACAGACTTACATGAGTACCCCTCCAATGTACCTATTTAAATAGATCCAGATGATATATATATATTGGTGATCCAGCACATGACAATTTGAGAACCACTAGACTAAAATAAAGGCAAAGGTATTAGAAAGAGAAAAAAAATCCCCAATAATGTGTATTGTTCCATTTAATGACTAAGAAGTCCTACTTACAATCCATACTATATAACTGAGTAAAGAAGCTCTCATTTATAGATAGTGAAAGACGTGCAAATAAAATCAATTCCTAATCTACTTAAATGCAATACCACTATTCAGAACAAAACTTGACATATCAATACAGAAGTAAAAATGCTGATATGACAAAAAACTTATAATATTAAAACCAAGGCTTGTAGGGAAAACATATCCTCAATGAGAAACAAGGGTTACATTTTTAAAATGTATATGGAAGGTTCTTACCTGTGATTCCATATAAAATAATTATTGTTGACAAATCCCTCTCTCTCTCTCTCTCTCTCTCTCTCTCTCACACACACAAGCACTTGATTTAAAGATTCTTTTGTTAGAGGAAAAAAAAAGACACATTTAAAAGACTAACCTAGACATTATTTCATATACAACACAATAAGAGTTAAAATCCCAAGAGTCTATAAAGACTTCCCTCAGTTTTTCTCTCTTAAGAGCCTGTCACAGGAATGGGTAAAAGTGGCACATTTCAAACCCCAGGCCCATGGCTTTCAGTTTTACATTGTGCCTCTGTGCCAAGTGCCTACCATACCCTTTTCACCTTTCCTCAGGGAGGAATGAATCACAGTTCCCCACTGTCTCTCATCAACCCTCTTACTGGAAGAAATGTAGCAACATAACAGAGTAAATCAAGACTTAGGGCACCATTTTTAAAAGATTGCTAATCTCTATTTTAAGCAGTTGCTATAAATTCTAATGCTAGATCACTTGCTCTTAGCTCTGTGGAAAAATAAATTCTTTGGAGTAAAAAATTACCATCATTTTCTGATTACGCTCAAATAGTTCAGTGGTTTAATATAGCTTCAAGGGAATCCTTAGTCATAAGCTTAATCCTGCCCTTTAAGGCTATCTAACCTGTCCATGCTACTTTTTTTTTTAATTTATTTTTTTAATTGATATCAGAGAGGAAGGGTGAGGGAGAGAGAGATAGAAACATCAATGATGAGAGAGAATCTTTGATCAGCTGCCTCCTGCCAGCCCCACTACTGGCAATGTACCCTGACAGGGAATTAAATCACAACCTCCTGGTTTATAAGTCCATGCTCAACCACTGAGCCACATGGGCCGGGCTTGACCATGCTCCTTGACTACAGGTAACAATGCCAATCACCAGGTGGCAAAAATGAGCATCAATAAAAGTCCAATGAGTATTTGTGCTTGAAGAAGAACAAGTCCTTTCAATGTTAAGTACCATCTCCTCTACTATAAATGAAACAATACCCAATATACAGTGTCCCGAGAAAACCTGAAGGGGAGCTAGGGAAAGGGCATTACATTATGAGAGTGTGAACTTTTGTTCTAGTACCAACCCAACACATACTGAGTCTCAGCTGTCTCATGAAATTAATATATCAGTGCACAGTCTATTATATGAGAACAAGCTAGCTAGCTTGGTACAAGTATCTGGCCATTTTTAACTGTCTATACTTACAGAAGTGGCATAAAGCAGGGGTCAGCTAGCTATGCTCTGCAGGCCAAATTCAGCCCATCATTCATTTTACAAATAAAGTTATATTGGAATGCTGGCATGCTCATTTGTTTACCGACTATCAGTGCATACTTTCATGCAACAACAGCAGAGTTAAGCAGTTGTAGCACAGACAGTAGGGCCCACATGGTCTAAAGTATTTCCTATATGACCCTTCACAGGAAAAGCTTCCTGGTCACTGGCACGAAAGGTCACATCTCTGATGACAAAATAATCACACAGTTCAAAAATCCTCCAATAATTACAAAGAGATGCAGTTTCCACCTATCAGACTTGGAAAGAAAGAAAAAAGGCGGGGTTGACAACTTACTCTATGAGTGAGAAGGGGAAAACAAGCACTCTCATACATTGCTGGTGGGCGGCCAAAAGGGAGGAATTTTCCCAATGGAGACAAATGTGCTAATATCTGACAAAATGAAAAATGCTGTTACCCTGTGGCCCAGTAATACTACTAGGAAGCTATTTCAAAGACACCAGCTAAAACTATTAAATGTATTATTAGTTAAAGTATCCCTTGCAGCATTATTTTTAATAGCAAAAGACAATAAACAAACATCACTATGGATCAGGTCACACATGTCAGAAATAATACTAATAATTATTTTAGTAGAATGATTATCTAAGTAGTATTAAGCTATATGGATAGCTCTCCAAAAACCGTGATTTTTATTTTCTATAGAAATAATCCCTTTTATCTGGGGAAGAAATAAGCTGGTACTGTCCCATTTCTATTAATTATATAATTGTTTTAATGACTATTCTTAATCCCGTAGTATATACAACAATAAAATAGTTTAAAATATATATTTACAAATCTTATTTGTGCCATCAGAACTGAAACATCACAATGGAATTTAAAAGCAAATAATATTTATTGACAAAGAATATTGACAAAGATAAAGATCTCTGTGAAAGAGCTGGCCTTTCTTTTTCCTTAATTATTTATAGGTATTTTTTAATTGCAAGTATATGATAACATAAAAGCAAAGAAATCTCTGTTTATACAGAATATACTTTTCATACAGCGACAATAATATTAAAATGGTTTATAGTAAATGTTCACAATTTGGATTAGTGATTAGTTCTGATTAGTGAACAGAAGCTTGCTGAATACAGGCACCTTAATGAGAGAGAGAGAAAGAGAGAGAGAGAGAGAGAGAGAGAGAGAGAGAGAGAGAGAGAGAGAGAGAGAGAGAGAGAGAGAGAGAGAGAGAGAAGGGGGGGAGGGAGAGGGAGAGAAGAGACAGAGGTGTTCAGATGTTTTCCCTTTATATATTTTTTAAGATTTTTAAATTAATTTTTAGAGAGAGAGGAAGGGAGAGGGAAAGTTAAAGAGAAACATTATCGCTGTTAAAGCAAAACACTGATTGACCAACTGCCTCCTACATGCCCCCTAACAGGGATGGAGCCCACAAACCCGGCAAGTGCCCTAACAGGAACTGAAACCAGCAACTTTTTGGTGCCCAGGATGATGCCCAAGCAACTGAGCCTCATGGGCCGGGCCTCCTTTTTATTTCTTAAAAGGGAATGGAAGCGGGTGGGGAGTTGGATAAAAGATGAAGAGATTAGCCAAAGAACATATATTCATAGTCCCTGGACACAGACAACAGTGAGGAGAAGGCCAGGGGAAGGGGGCCTGGGTTTGGGTGGAGGTGGGAGAAGGGCAGGAGGAAACGGGGACATCTGCAGTAGCGGCAATAATAAATGTTTTAAAGAAAAGCAGGCTGGGATAGGGCATTTTATGCATTTGGTGTGAAATGACAGTTGTTGTTTTTTACCATTTGACCCTCATTCTCACAAATAAGAACTTGCACAAGTAATAAATTATTTTCAGTCATTAAAAAAAAATCTGGTTGTCTATAAGCAATGTATAAAAGAAACCAACCAACCATTAGGTTTTCCCACATCTATATCCCATTAAAAGAGTTTTCTCTTCCACCTAAATCTATCATAGTCATTTACCTTTCACAAATATTTTCTCGCATTGTTTGACAACTCTCCCAAATAAAGTATCTCATATGTATTCTCTCCCAATCAACAGCAAAGAAGAAGGTATTTTATATTCCTGCTTGTGGAAAAGGTCCAATTATAGATGAATTAAAATGAGTTCACTTAGTAGAGTAATGTGGAGTCTAAGGCAATGCTATCTGGGAGAGAACACTGAACCAGAAAGTGAAGGAACGTGAGTCTTCCCACCCACACGCTCCCACGGGCATTTATTAAGCACCCACACTTGCTTTGGGAACAGCAATAAATAGGACAGTTCCTGTACTCAAAAAATTACTATGTATTCTTATACAATTTAACTATACATAAGAAGCCCCAAATGTACCTTGTTTCCCCTTTCTGTTTAATTTGATCTATCAAGGAGCACTGGTAAAGCACCCATAACATCAATAGTGTAATTTATTGTAAGTTGCAAAGGGCAAGAAGCTATGGATGCCTTACAGTTATTATAACAACCTGTGGATTGCTCTATCTGTATGTCACAGTATAAAGAAGGCAGGGGTGGAGGGAAGAGTGAGGGGCTAAGAGATCAACCAAAAAGGACCAGTCTGCATGCAAATAAGCATAACCCATGGACACAGACAGTAGGAGGGTGGGGACCTGGGCTGGGGGGGCAGGAGCAGGCAGGGAGAGGTCAATGGGGGGGGGGGGGGAGAGACCTATGTTATACTTTCATCAATAAAGAACTAAAAAAAAAAGAACAAGTTCCCAAGGGGATAATAACTTGTCTTTAGTCATAGTAAACTGCAGATCGAGGTTTAAACCCAGGGTAGTTCATTTCCTTTCTCCCATACTGAATTGCCAGCACAGATGAAACAACAATCAAGATCTTAAAATTCTATTTGGAGAGACAGATTGGTACCATTTGTTTTTATTTTCCTTGAAACAACAGCTAATAGAACTGACTCACCAGAAAAAAAGAAAAAGAAAAAGAAACATTAAAATGTATATGCTAAAGATTAATTCATCAGAGTCATGCTTTCATGATCTATTAAACTATAGTTAGTCTTTTCAAACAAAGAAAATCATCCATACTCTAAAAAGTAAATTATGTGTTATCTGCCTGGTTTAGACAACCTAAAATATTATTCCCAGCCCTCCCAACTACCTTTTTTTCTTTCAGTTTCACAGAGAGGTAGCTTATTTGGAGTACAAATACTGTAAAATCCAAGGCAGTTCTTCCTCCCAAGGAACAGCAGACGGAAATGACACAGAAATATACAGTAGCCTCATTTATGCAAACTTTCCCTGAGGAAATAGGTGGATCTACAAACAAAGGCATACATACATGCCAAGTACCCATGGCCATGCAGCACAAAGTCTTAGCAGATATTTTGTTCAAAAATAGCTCTTAGAATATCAAAGCCATTACAACAACTTTTTTAGCACAAGAATTCTGGCGCAATAGGTGTGGTCCTGTTATGATGAATGCCAAGAAAAGGGAGCTAAAATAATTACTGACACATGCACTTTTTGATCCTAAAATAAAAACCAATGAGCTATTTAGTGCAATAGTCTCACAAAAAGATCATTGTATTCTACTTTTTGTCCCCACAGTTTCATAAACATCATTCACATGTCATTCTTACTTTGTTTTCTTAATCTCCTTTTACCACTTTTCTTGAGGAAAACTGGAAAGATAAAAACTAGAAAATATAAAGAATTTTATTTATATTTTTATCTCAAAAGCAAAACTAATTCTTTATTCTGACCATTTCTTTTTGACCAACAACCTAACCTTTCTCTAATTCACTGTGAAAATTCAAAAATCACCTTTATGTGATTCCATAAGATCAATTCTCAAAAACAAACAAAAAAACCCAAATGTAACCAGTCATCCAATTAATATTGCATCCATTTTTGTTGTTTAAACAATTTTTTCATTGTTTTCTAGTTTCTCTTTTGAAAAAAACAAAACAAAAAAACAAAAACAAAAAGAACTTAGCTACATTAAAAAAAAAAAAGTAAAAAAAAACCTTTGGCAAACAAGTTACCCTAATAATCACTGATTAGAATCTTCAGTGGACTATCCATACAACTTAAGAGTTCTGTGACATAATTGACAATAGGCTGAACATAAAAAAAAGAAGAAAAAAAAAGAGGGCAGAGGGCGTGGGGTTGTGTTCAGTGCTGGCCACAGCAGTGTGGGATGGCTGAAACAGTATGGAATAGAAAGAATGAATTTCTAGTAGAACATCTCCATATATATGGTTTATGAACTAAACACCACATTTGTCTCTGTATAATAACTGTGTGATGACAATGGTGGAGTGATAGAAAGGCTTCCAAATACTCCATTTAAAGTCATAGCTACATAACACCAAGATTTTCTAGAAAACACTCATCCACACTGAATTCTAAGGATTCATGCAGAGAAAGATTAATACCATTTGGTATTATTTTCTTTAAAAACATAAAATATTATTTTCTGTCTCAAACATTAAAATGGAATATAATTATACTCTTAATGTTGAATGAATAACAGATTAAAGTAATTCTATTACTCACCTTCATTTTTTTCCTTATTCCATCTGCTTTAGTAATTTGTTTTCTAAAGAACATAAGCTTAGTAAGAATAAACAAGACACCACAGAGAGACATTCTCATCTTTTTTATTAATAACATCATTAAATCTGCCTATTTATAGTCTTAACTATCTGACCTCATGATCTGCATAGGTAAATGGATTTCTTTCATTTTTAATCCTCAGTGTGTACTTAGTAGCAACTACTAACCAGGGACAAATAATAACTTGATATATATCTTTTTGATCATTAAAATAAAATATGGTGAAACTGCATTTTCTGCTGTTATAATTTATGTGTACCTTAAATGTCACAAGGTTTCTTTGTGAGTTAAATTTGAGACACAACTCATGAATATATTTCTATGGATAAACTAAGTTTGAATCATGCAAGTCAGATTTCTACAAGGTATTTAGAACACTGCCCTTCTTTAAAAAATAATAACCACTCTGATTTTATTGAACTATTTTCCAAGTTTGGGATACATTTTATAGTAGCAAGCTGATTTATAATTTGAACACTTAAGAATCTTTCCGAGGTACAACAAATATTAATTCTCTATTCCTTCAGGTTTTTATAATCTCATTACTTCTCAAAAGACTTCTTTAAATATCAAACAGTTGTAAGGAATATTTCCATGCACTGTTAGTTGGAAGGTATTATAAATTAATATATCAACTATAGAAAATAATATATAGTAGAAGTTCCTCAAAAATTAAAAATAGAACTACCATATGATCCAAAAGTTCTGAGTATATAGCCAAAGAAAATGAAAAAGGATATTAAAGAGATATTTGCATTACATGTTCATTGCAACATTATTCACAGTATCCAAGATATGGAAACAACCTAAGTGTCCAAAAATGAATTAACGAATAACAAAGATCTGTTATATCTGAATGGTATTTGTATTAGTATTCAAACTGGTATTAGTATGACTATGGAATATATATGGATCATACACACACACACACAATTTTAGTTCACATTTTTCTTCACTTCATCATTTCTTTTAAGTCACCAAACTGCCAATGAGTTTCAATTAAAGGGACCATTTTTATTATCCACAATCTCCCCCCTAAATTTTAGCATACACAAAAAGACTCATTTTCGCATGTCATCTAACATTACATAATGCCAGGCATCTACATACTGGATGAGGTTAGCATGGTCATTAAAAAAAAAGAATGAAGTTGTAGTGCACACATTTTTACAAAAGAAGTACAGTACTATAAACAAAATGATGAGTCAGGTTATGCTCTTTGGTTAGTTAAGTAAGCGAAAGCCATATGTAATCAAGTACCAGCCAAACCAGAATTTCCACTAGCAACTTTCTATTATGACTCATGCTGACAGTTAATATTACTCTCAGGGTCTTCTCTAAAGGTTTATATTAAGGGCCGGTTTTTGTTTGTTTGTTTAATTCAGATAAATTTAACTAAATGTGATTTTTTTCTCATAACATAAAGTGGTGTTAATATAGAGAGTCCCTATGCCAGAATGATATATGGGGAAAGAGCACCAATCTAGGGATAAAAATGATTAATTCTAGTTTGAATTTCTCTGTTAAGTAACTTAATACCTCTGAATCTCCATTTATTGATTTCTGATAGTGAATGAAGAATATATCCAAAATCTGCCTTATAGGGTTCTTATATTATATAAAAAAAGATTAATACTTGATAAAAGTGAAAGCCCTAGATAAATGTACTTATTATAAACTTATTAAAATGCTCATGATAATCTGAAAGGAATTACACTATGTCTTAAAACTAAAGAGCGGTAAGTAATTGTATACACACATAGTCTTTCATAAACTAAGTATTATCTAATTTTTCTCCTCTAACAGCACACATTACATCATTGCACATACATTTAATGTGTCAAAGGAAAAAATTATGTAATTGTCAATCCAAAATATCAATTCACAAAATTTAAGTTCAGCTTCTTCTATAAAAAGTTGATTGAAAGAGTCCTCAAACATATTAAATACATAAGAGTAATAATAGCTCATAAGAAAATATTAGACTATTATAAAAAGCCAATGATTAGAAAATGTTAGATTATTTTAAGTTGGTAAATCATATATACTTACAATTCTTTTGAAGAGTCTCTCTAAAATGGTACCACTCCATTGGCTATTCACTCTTACAAAACGCTAAACCAACTGTCCTGTTCAGTTACTCACTCTACTGTTTATCATGTGTTAAGTGCCAGGCACGTCCTACCTCAGGCAAACACGTAAAAGAAGGAATTCACAGGTCTTACAAAATCATCCCAAGAATGATCAAGTAACACCTTCATGGGTCATTTTTCTGAAGATAATGTGTTTTATACAGTTTTTTAAAAGTAGCTCCTAAAATATTAGAGAATTCAATGTTGTTGTTTTTATCTCCTTCTTAAAGTTAAAAATGCTTGCAGATTAGATAATTTAGTTAATCATTAGATGCTAGTGTTAAGGAAAACATCTGTATACTATCAACATAAAATCTTAATATTTCTAGGATGACAGTTTGAAGAAAGGTAGGTATGTAAAAATAAGATTCAGAAAAAAGATCAGGCATTTAAATTTGTTAAAACTAAAAGGAAACAGGTAAATCCCCAACAGATACCCTAAAACTTCTCTTTAAAAGGGGTCTATAACCCGGTGGGTGTGGCTCAGCAGTTGAGCATCTACTAACTATGAACTTGGAGGTTACGGTTGGTTCCATTCCTGGTCAGGGCACGTGCCCTGGTTGCAGGCTGGATCCCCAGAAGGGGGGCATGTAGGAGACAGCCAATCAATGATTCTCTCTCATCATTGATGTTTCTATCTTTCTTTCTCTCTCCCTTCCTCTCTGGCACCAATAAAAGTATTAAAATAAAATAAAATAAAATAAAATAAAATAAATAAAATAAAATAAATAAAATAAAATAAAATATAAAATATAAAATAAAATAAAAAAATAAAATAAAATAAAATAAAATAAATAAAATAAAATAAATAAAATAAATAAAATAAAATAAAATAAAATAAAATAAATAAAATAAAATAAAATAAAGTAAAAGTTGTCTATCATTTCCATCTCTACTTCCTGACCTCATATCCTGACCTAATCTCTCTCACAAGTCCACTCCCTTCTGGCTGCAATCCCCTAAACCCACTGAGACTGTCATAAATTTTTATTATCACCAGTGATCCTCATGTCCCTCTGGATATTTAAAAACAGACCTCTTTGTTATCTCACTCGATTTCTTAGCAGTACTCTAAGCATCTGATACCGGCAATCCTGAAATTTTTCCTGGAAACAAACTCCTGCATGTGATACATCACAGTTTTCCAAGAGAGTCCCAATTGCCTCTGTTGTCCCTGCTTCAGCACTTAAATCCAAACCCCACCACACTTCCATTTTACATTCAAGTGTCCCAGGTTGCATATCAATGATATAGTCACCCTAGCTGGGGGATTAGTGCCCATCTTTTATATCTCCTATTTGCTATCTATTAGGCATCTCAAACTTGACAATCCCAAAAGTGAGATCTTCATTTCACTTCCTTAGCCTTAGTCATCTCAAAAAGTAACCTCCTAAATGCCAAAAATCTAAAAATTAACCTCAGTCCCTCTTTCCCCAACTACCCACCTTCACTCCAAAATAGATGGTGAATCCATAAACTCAGTCTCCATTACAACCATGCCAGGTCAACCCACCATCCCCTTCCACCTACACCACCATCACAATCTCCCTGCTTCTGTGCTCATGCTGCAATCCAATCTCTCCCCAAAGCTTCCACGGCGATCATTTAAAAATCTAAACTCTAGCAATCATTTCCCCATTTCAATCTTTCAAAGGCTTCCTACAAGTCTAAAAGGAAATCCCGAACCTCAGACTGGTGAATAAAACCAACCAGCTTGGCCTTACCTGTCTCTCATGCCCCTTTCATTAGCCCCTGGGGCTACAGCAACACTGACTCTCTTATAGGCATAATATCCATAAGCCTTCTCAGTCTTAAGGGTTTTGTCTTTGCTCATCCCTACACCTGGAATTCTTCTATCTCATAAAGGCTGTCAGGGAGCTTGTCTAAAGAAGCAGAGAAGTTGCCATCACATCACCCCATGTTAATTCTCTTCAAAGCATTTAGCACTATTATTTCTCTTTTATTTATTTTGTTTGTCTGGTTCCCCAGACCCTGCCCCTCCTCAGAATATAAATTCTGAGCAGAGCTACTTTGATGGCCTTTTCACAGGAGGTTCCTCACAGACACTCAGGCCCAGGCAGGGCTGTCTGTCAGAGCAAGAGGGTCCACTGCCAGGCCCTCTACACAAGCATGCCGAAAATTCTCAACCTGCGGGCCACATGCCTCGTTCCTCTGGCCCATGTTAGCCTTTGAGTTTGACATGCTTGCTCTACAGTAAGACCCCTCAGCTCCTACAGCAGAGACCACAGAGACAAGGGTTCCTTTCCTCAGTCACTGCCCCAATAATTCGGTGGAGGACTGAAGAGTGAAGGTGACTGAGCTCTACTCGTGGAGATAAAATATTGAAGCAAGAATAAGAGATTGCAAGAAGGAAATATGGGTTAAGCCTCCATCTGTCCATCTGTAATAATTTCTCATGTTGCACGCAGGCCTGACATGAGGCCTGCTGAGAGCAACGTTTGCCTCATGCACTTACGATATTTTAAAAGATAAAATATATAATTATTTTTGCAGTTTAGATTAATAATTATAGCATCACTCCCATAGCCTAAAATTTAAGCAAAAAAAATGACTTTTGCTAAATGTGAGATAGTTCAGCTGACCACCTGGACTGATTCTCAGCTTAGCCATTGACGGGCTGTGTGATCCAGGGAAGGTCCTTACCCGCCCTCTATCTCAGATCCTCATCTGTGAAATGAGGTAGCCATGATGTGTACTCAAGGGTTCACTGTGAAATTTTAATAAGTTAATATAGAAAAAGTCCCCAGCATAGTGCTACCATTTAGAAATATCTAATACTGATTGAATATTCTAATGCCCAAACATAAGCAGGTCTTAATAGTAAACATCTTTGGAAGTGAAATTAGTTCTGTGTAATCTCCCCTTCTACATAAAAAATGTCAGTTAAAAATTTAAATAAGTTATTAGTCAACTTAAATTTAAAAATGCATACCGTTTTTGTAAGGCTTCAAAATTAGTCACATGGAAAACTTGAGATTTTTTCATGAGGTCTTTTTATGGTGTGGTTTCCTCTTATTTAAAAAAAATATTTACTGATTTTAGAGAGGGGGGAGAGGAAAGGGAAAAGGGAGAGAAAGAGGAAGAGAGAGAGAAGAGAGAAACGTTGACTTGTTGTTCCATTTATTTATGCATTCATTGGTTGATTCTTGTACATGCTTTTACCGGGAATTGAACCCACAACCTTGGTGTATCAAGACAACGCTCTAACCAACCAAGCTACTCTTAGAAAATAATAAGTAAATCTTAATTGAAGAGCTAAATATTATTTTCCTTAGCTCCCATGATAAAAAGACATAGACATTATCACCACATAGTATGGACAAAAGCCACCATACTCTTTTATCTTTCGCAAGCACTCCACTTTTGTGTATTTTCAGTTTTGTGCCTTATTTAGAAACCCAGGGATGTTTGCCCTGGGTGGAGCTGCCAGTGTCACTGCCAGGCAAGGTGGAAATCCAAAAGGCAAAGTAAGCAACAGACACAGTGGAGATGCTGTGTTTTCATGAAGACACACTGTCGCCTTGTGAGGACTCTGGGCCAGGAGTAAATGTCATTCTCAGTCAATAACTTGCTCTTCCACTTAGTCAAACTCTAGAACACACAGGCTTAAAGAATACCTTGTCTGTGATGTGCATCTTTTCCCCTGGGTGTTTCCTTCAACTTGGGAGAATTCTAAATACACACACACACACACACACACACACACCCCTCCAGAATTTCACCAGCAATGAGTAATGTTTCCGTCTGCAATATTCTTGGTTTCATAATGTTGCATTTTAAATAAAAAAGAGATTTTCACCACTTTAAAATCAAAAGCACAAAAATAAGATTAACCCCATACACACAGATCACAATGAATGCCACACTGAAATACTCTGGTCCCCTGTCCTATATTCTCTAAGCACCCGAGGCCATTCACAGGTAACTAGATTGCAAAAGCTCTACATGATACTTGTTAGCATTTACCTCTTTCTCTTCCAACATGGTGGATTTCTTTAGGGCAAGAAATTTGTCACTTTAATTTTTCAATTCCATTGGCACTAGTAGTCAATAAAGGATTTTTAAAATGAGGACTATAAAGAGTAGATATAAAAGGGTATTTAGACATTCATAAGAATACTTCTAGAGAATCACACAAATGAATTGAAGTAGTCAAAGATATAAAGAGTGGGTTTTTTTCATTGGTTGGTTGGTTTTAACTTTTAAGCAAAATAAAACAATAGGCAAAGCTCTTCATGATGAGTCAGAGAGAGGGTCACAGCTTCCTTCAGGGGTTAGCATGAAAAGTTACACCAAACACTGTCATGTGAACCACAAGTTCCCAAAGTGAGAGAGAATGCAACTGCTGGTAGTTGCTATGGTAGCAAAAATAAACCTTATACAGATATCAGAGGCATAATTTAACTTTTTTTTTTCTATTTGCTGGAAGGTGAGGGTGTTCAATGGTGATTGAGCATAAGAAAAGGAAAATGGCATCTAAACTATTCTCCAGAAGAAAATGGGAATTCAAAACACAGGCATAGCTGAGGCCTTCCTTGATTAAAAAAATAGAGGAAATCTTCATGCCCTCCCCAAAAGAGGGTGAGGATGGATCTATACAGGTATAAGACAGGCAGCTAAAGGTGATAAAGGACTGAAATGAAGCCATGAGTCCCTTCACTGCCATATTCGATAGGGTATTTTACACACACAAAGGGCGAGGAGCCATGCTAGATAGTACAGAAAATGTATTAAAATATTCAGTCCTGCCATAGACACAAGCAAAATAACATGGGTATAAAGCATCTTAAAAGCCATGCCAAGTGAAACAGAGAGTGTATGTCTGGGCAGAACTATGAAGAAAAACATCCTGGAGGAGGTGAAGGTTGACATGGTCTTATGGGACATGTAGATGTTGAGATGGACTCAGGAAGCATTTCTGGGAGACTGGGTGTATGTACCAGATGTATGTCTGGGCAGAGACAGGTGTATATACTTGGAGAATAAGCAGCAGCTTAGTTTAGGAGGTTTAGGAGGAATGGCTCAGGCAATAGCCAGTGATAACACAAAAAAAAAAAAAAAGTGCAAATTATACTAGAGAGAACTTGAGTGAAGAGTATTTTGCAATCCCAATCCTCTCAGGTCCACAATCCATAATCACTGCCCAAAGCAGCTTGTCACTCGCCCAGGTTCTTTCTCACCAACCCTACCCATTCCCCTTTATTGCACTGTGAAGCCCAGGAGTCTCTTTGACAATTAGGGGGAAAGAAATTTCCTCTCCAAGAAAGATTGGTTTGCAGATGTGACATTTGGAATCCTGCATCCGTTGTGCTGTCATGCGTCAGAAAGCCTAGGTTCAAGCCCAACTTTGCACTTTCTTCTTTTTCTTTTAAATCTAGAAATGGGTGATAACAATAGCTTCCATGGGAGTTATAAATATTACATGGCATACATACAAATAATCTGCCATCAGGTTATCCAGGCCCACTTTCTCCCTCCAGTTAGCTGGAGAATTGAGTTAGTTTTATGGTTGGTGGCATGTTGAGCAAAAGTTTGTCTAGGGATACGAGTAAGATTAAAATTGAACCAGTTATTAAAGACGGTTAAAATGAATGACCCCGAGTTTAGATAGTACATAAAAATAAGTACATGGAAAGCCAGATAAGTAGAAAAATTAGAAGTATTCAAGAGATATACAGAGCAGAATAGGTTTAGTAGGAAAGGGAGGAAGATAAGAATCTGTGGCGTGAAGGGTATTTCTAAATGTACTATTTCAGAGGTCTGCTAATTTCAATTAGTACAGCAGACGGGTTTTGGTGGTGTGTGTGTGTGTGTGTGTGTGTGTGTGTGTGTGTTTAATAAACAATACAAACAGTAAAATAAGAGACTGGATGAGTCAAGTACCCCATATTAATCGAGATCATGATGACAGGTTAGAGAAGACTGAGAAAAAAACAGAAGACTAATGGGGGATGGGCAGCTGTAAAGGTAGTAGAGAGTGGCCAGATGGTATCAGTCTCCAAGGTAGTGAGAATTCCTGGTTGTTTATGTCCTCTCTTGTAAAAATATAGAATACCACGGAAAAAAAAATGGAGCAGATTGTTTGTTTATTGTCCTGGTTGTTTATGTCCTCTCTTGTAAAAATATAGAATACCACGGAAAAAAAAATGGGGCAATATTAATATCACCTCAGTACTCAGGAGAATGGATATCTTCCAAAAGGAAATGCAGTGTTTTTGAAGAACCAGGAGGAGCAAAGGGAGGTATGAAGTGAAAGTTATATTTGTCATTGTTCAGAAGATACAGCCCCATGCATAGCTAATCCATTAATTCTCCAAAGTCTATATTTTTATCATTGTGTTATTTCTATTCAGATTTCTATTTTATATGTAAAAATAGGATTAATTTTATAACTACCTAATATCTACCTAAAAACCTGTAATCAGCAAGCCTCTTTCTTTTTTCAAAATCTAGATTGTAATTGCAGATATTCTCTCTGCAAATACCCCTCTTATAGAACATTTTCAAAAGTAAGCAATAATTGAATACAACTGATAATTTATCTGCTAAGGTTACTACTTAACTACCCTGCCCTTAAATTGATGGATTTTTATACCTTTTGAGCTGATTATATAACTGAATACTTCCAAAATAGCAAGCTGGGTGTTTTTTAGCTTATCAGTTGCTTTTCTCCTTAAATGTAAATGCATTTAGAGGAAATAGATTAAGGAGATAAAAATATAAATATCAAGATAAAATTGTGAAATACAAATACTCTGTAATGAAACACAAAGAGATGTCTTACTCATTTTTCCCCTTAAGTTATAAACTGGTATCTTATATTTGCTCACTAAAGATAAAAGCTTTTGAGAAGGTAAGTAAAAAAAGAAAATTTTAAAACTACACAAGGAACTGCAGAAAAGAAAACATCTTCTATATATATAAAAGCCTAAGCAACCCAACAACTGATCTACTGGTCACTTTGATACACACTGACCACCAGAGGACAGATGCTCAACACACAGGACTGGGCTCCCTCCTGTCTGAATCAGACCTGTGGCTGGACTGGGCCTGCAGGGATTGGGTCAAAATTGGCTCTCTGACATCTCCTGAGAGGTCCCAGATTGTGAGAGGGTGCAGGCCAGGCTGAGGGTCCCCACCAGTACACTAATACCTGCACCAGGCCTCTAGGGATTTACATAATACAGCATCAATTGATCAATGTGAAAAAGTGCTTTGGCGGAACTCTCCTTCTTCCTAGAAACCAATTAAACTTTTCATAAGTTTAGGTACCTGACCGAAAGAAAGAAAGAAAGAAAGAAAGAAAGAAAGAAAGAAAGAAAGAAAGGAAGAAAGAAAGAAAGAAAAAGTCAAAAGAGAAAACTTTAATTTAAAAATTACTTCCTTCCAACACTTCCACATAACTTTAACTATTGCCTTATATTATCCAAAAGGAAGCCTCATCAAAAATTCCAGGAAAACCCATGTCTTAATTACTCTCACTTCAGAAAAAAATGTATATAGAATATATGGATAAATTTATATTGTACGCACATACTGGATGCCCTGAAGAATACTTACTCTCCCAAAGGTATAATAGATTTAGGGCACTCTCTAGAGTTGTATCTGCTAAGAATTTTTTTTCTGGTGTTCTGAGATTAAGAGCTAGAGTTTAGCTCTAACATCCTGGGCCCACTTGTTATAAATCCAATATTTCAAAAATTAAAAGAAAAAGTGTAATGGCATCTATTGCTGAAATATTTATTTTGAAGGTATTTATTTACAGAGAAAGCCACTAATGACATAGATTAAGTGGCCTCTGTGGTTCCACCCCAGGGTTAACTCCCTTCTAGTCCTACTATATCTTGGTGTCTCAAGTTGGAGTAGACATTCCATTGCAGGACACACCCTTCAGTTTACACCCATAAACATTCTTACCATAAAACTACTAAATTTCCAATCTGGGGTCACTACTCAGCCTGGGGGAAAAAGAACCAACAAGCTCAACGTCTGCTTCTTACTTCCAAAATTCAATCCTGAGATACTAAGCTCCACCAAAAGGCAGAAACTCTTAAATTTACTCTTATGGGCCAGACTCACCCCTGCCTACCACAGGAAAATGTGATTAAGACCTCTGAAACACTCAATTTATTTCTTTTGTGGGGACTTCCACATTACTTAATTGTATAATAGAAATAAATGAAACTTTTTTTTTTAAGCTGGACCAATCTCTATTATATAACAGCAATTTATAAAACCTTTTAAAGCACTTTTTCAGCCTTTTCTTTAAAAAATAAATTTAAAAAGGGGGATATCATACCATTTAAATTTCCAGCAATATCACAACTGACCCTTTTACAAATGTGATATATTTTAGTTAACAAAATGTAATTTCAAGTATTTTCACATGTAATTTTGACATACTTTTTTTGATAGATAGCACTAGAGGAAAAGCAAATGAGATTTTTGATAATGTTTTGCCTGAAGTTATCTATGTTCTTGCATAGATCCTTATGACTAAAATCACTAGTGACTTCGAAACATACTTTGAAAGACTTTTGTTTTAATAGTTCCCAATATTAATGTGACAAAAAGTAAGATGAAAACAAAAAAAAATTAGCCTGGCTGATATGACTCATGGTTGAGCATAGACCTATGAACCTAGAGACCACTGGTTTGATTCCCAGTCAGGGCACATGCCTGGGTTGTGAACATGATCCCTCAACATGGAGGTCGTACAGGAGTCAGCCAATCGATGTTTCTCATTTATGTTTCTATCTCTCTAGCCCTCTCCCTACCTCTCTCTCTAAAATCAATAACAATACATTTTTTTTTAATTATCCTAGTGTGCCCAAGTAAAGAATAAGAAAGACATTAGTACAGGGAACCATTCAACAATTCAAAACCAAGCATGAAGTAGGTATGTGTGTGTGTGTGTGTGTGTGTGTGTGTGTGTGTGTGTGTATTTTAAAATTCACATTATGTAAAGTTTTGTCAGATGATTAAAACAGCTTTTAGATAAGTTACTAATTATTTATTCATAATTAGGACACCACCTCCCCACACACAAATGATATGGTTTAAGCACAAGGTCACACATATTTACAAGAGGAAGAATTAATCTGAAGGAAGTAATAGCAGAGCTCTCTGTGTTAAGCAAAAAATAAAAATAAAACAGCCGAAGCTGGTTTGGCTCAGTGGTAGAGCGTCGGTCTGCGGACTGAAAGTTCGATTCCGGTCAAGGGCATGTACATTGGTTGCAGGCACATCCCCGGTGGGGGGTGTGCAGGAGGCAGCTGGTCCACGTTTCTAGCTCTCTATATCTCTCCCTTCCTCTCTGCAAAAAATCAATAAAATATATATTTTTTAAAAATAACAAAAACAAAACAAAAACGGTTTGCCTTTTAGAGTGGCAATCTGTTTGAAAGAAAAAAATCTAAACTTCGAAAGTGAAAGGCTGGAAGCTGAGCCCCAGCCTTCTCCTCTGTATCCTAGTGATAGCAGTACCTGTTCCTACAGGGTTGTTGTAAGGCTTAAATTACACATGCCATAAATCACCCACAGAGGTAAGATGAAAGAAAACTGTACTTGTCTAAGTGCTACCTATAAAGGGCAAATAGACTGTTCTTGAGTCGGACAGACATCTTACACCTGGGGGCATCCTGAAAAAAGCTTCAGAAGTATACAAACAAATTCATTGCAGGTGATTTGGGGGAGGGGAAGGGGTGAGGAGCAGGGAGGAAGACAGAAATCAGGTGGGGGAAAAGGCTAACATCACAATGAATAATTACACAGTGCCATACCTAAAATTCTGAAATTTCAGTGATTCGTTACTAAGCACAGCAAAGGCCCGGCAAATTTCATATCATTTGGCAAATTCCACTGTTCAGTCAGGTGCACATGTCTATAAACAATGAAGTGAGAGCAGAAGGGCTAAAGGGGTTCAACACATGTATGGCACAAGGATTTGAACTCCCCAGGAACCACAAGGCAATCTCATCCTCTACTAAGGCTGATGGTGCAAAGACACATACACCCACACACACACACACACACACACACACACACTCATTCACTCACACGTTTTTTTATTAAGTCAATACCATTTATATATAAGAGCAAAAGACATTGTTAAACTCACAAATCCTTCCCCACCCAGCAAGTACTAGTTTTTAAGACAGTATTGTTAAGAAAAGCAAAGAATATGAATTTTTAAACCTTCTAAATCAATGCCAACAGCAAGAGCCAACACAAACAAAAGTGAATTGTGAGAAATACTTATCACAGTTACCAGTCTTCACTCACCCCAGTCCCTTCTAGGACTCTTCTCATCTGCATCTCTAGGGGAAAGTTGCTTCCATGTATCAAGTAATCAAATATGTTTATTTTGAAGGGGAAACTACCTTAGATGTTTTTTCCAAAGTTACTCCTTTATAACATTCTAAAAGGAAAGCCTTTAAACAAATTTTTTAAGCAATACAGAATTTTGAAGCACTCAAAAAGCTCAAAGGATATAAATTGAAAACTCTTCAACAGAAGAGAAATGCTATGATATCCACCTGTGTGTGTGTGTGTGTGTGTGTGTGTGTGTTGAGAGAGAGAGAGAGAGAGAGAATCAAGATAGAGATATAGAAAATAAATTGCAATAGGAAAATGCTACCTGTTACTTTTAATAAAAATATGCAATTTCCTTTCAAGGTGCACAAATTTGTGCACTGGGCCCCTCATTTAGTAATAAAATTGTCCAATGGGGGGGAGGAAATGACATTATTTCACATGAAGCTGAAAGTCAGTGATATTCACTGGCTAGAAGTAAAATGAGGCATTGCTTTTAAGACTCTTGTTGATATCATCAGTTACAGGTAAAATGTGAATACTAACTGAAAGTTGTTTCATGGGCAGGCATTGCTAAGCTAGGCTACGCGGGTCCCTGCTGGCTGAAATCTGCCAGGCAAAGAGGGAGATAGGGGTGCGGGTAGGAAGGGTTAAAAGAGGTGGAAAGAGGGACCTGCAGCTTCTCTCCTTAAACTACAACCCACACACCCTCTTACCCCAAGATGATCATTAACCCCTGAGGCCATCCTCTGCAAGCCTGAACAGCTTCCCGCAGGCTTAAAGGATGCTATGATCAGTGTTCAGCAAGCCTTTCATGTACCATTCTATGATTTAAGCTCTCATTAGTTTTATAAATCAATCATTTTATCAGAAGAAAGGAAGTTATCATGCAAGAGAAAATGAATACCAAGTTCCCATTTTGCAGTTTATAGATCTGACAAATTAGCACAATACCTCCCCTTTTCAAAATGAAAGATGCTGTGTGAGTTACCAATTTACTGCCTCCCAGTTCCAAATGTACCCTTCCACGCAGGCTCTGCAGTAACAATGGAATTCCTTTAAGCAGCTTTCTTGAAAGTGGACATGATGTGAAGCTTTTCTATAGAGGGCACTGGAGGGACACTCAGAGGAAGGGGCTTCCTGGAATGCCAGGTCTGGCCTGGAGTATTGGGGGGATGGCAGTGAAGACATCCAGTAGAGAGAGCCAGCCCCAAACATGGGTGTCGCACACCATCCCCTGTGACCTCGCAGCCTCCTCCTGGAAGTCACCTTTCTGTAGCCCTCCAGACATAGAAGCCAGAGCTCCCACAGACGAATGCTCTGAAGGCCCTTGACCACGAGTACTCTCTCAGCAGGACCCCTCTTCCTACACACAGTCATGGGGGACCCAGAATGTCACATTCCAAGCAGCAGCTGCTTCTATGACACCCCCCCCCCAAATTAACCGCCCCCCACCTTTCCTATTCCTGCCATTTCATTCATCGGGAGAACGTCTGTCCCCTTCTAGCATTCATTCCCCCTGTACGTCCACGCCCGCTCCCCACCTGCACCCCACCTGCACTGCAGAGGGTGGAATACTTGCCAAACTCCAGATGAGCTAGAGGCTGTCAAAACCAGCAAGCCTCTCTGCTCCCCAGGGGCTGATGCAAACCTCCCTCAAGGATATCTGAACACTTTCCAGTCTGCCCTTCCTTGGCGACTCAGTCCTAGGGTACCAGATATTGTCTCCTTATCTATTACAGCTACTCTATCATAGCTCATAATTTACATGAAATTTTCCATTTAACCTGGAGTGTGGTTTTTGTCCCATTAATTGGGCCCTATATACAGCTGGAGATACCAAATAAGATGATCAGTATCCTTAGGTACATGCCAGTGAGAACTTCATACAATCACCACGAGGCCTAATACTCTCATCAGTCTAATACCTTCACAAGCTCACCTGAACAACTAAGATGTCTAAATTAATCCAATGGGTTTCTAATCACACCATCATGTGACACAGATGAGATGGAAACATGAGTGCTTGTGAAATGGCATTTATGTATCCACGAAATAGAAAAGTTAAAGCAATGTTTGAACACTTTGTGAAGTATATGATTGTTTAACCACCACACCGTATCCCCGAAGCTAACACAAAATAATACTGAATGTAAATTATAATTGAAAAGTTAAAAAAGTAATAAATACAGAGCCTGCTAACCTACAGATGCAAGGCTCCAAACCTGCCCAAACCTTACTTCAAACCCATGACTATCTGTGTCGCAGCCTTAAGGAATGTAAGCAAACCGGGGTATTCTGGCCAAAAACTAAGTACCCTTTTATATGAGCTGGTCAATTTTCTCGCTATTCGTCAAAGTTAAACATTAGCAACTCATCTTTCAGAGAGCTCAGAACTTCTAAATGACTGACTTACTCTTTTGCTGTAGCAATTGCATAATAAAGGTGTCATTTCCTATTGAGTATACCACTACATGGCCAGCACAGCTTTGGGTTCCTTTACCCATCAAATTTTCTGTTTGTTTCTGCCTCCATTCTACTTTAAAGTAAAAATATCCATGACAGGAGAAGGCAACTGTTGCACAAGAGAGAACATATTTATTTCTATTACTGTGAACATACTGTGTATTTCCAGCAGGATGGGCTCAAGAGGCTGAAGGGAGACTGGTTTATAGCACAAACTCCTACAGACACAGCCAGCCGCTTTAATAATGTTTTCTTTCTTGAGCATTCAAAAGGAAAAGAAAATAATAATGTGTTTTCCTGCTTCTTTATAGTTACACTTGAAGTGAATGTGAAAGTTTATTTTAGCTTAATACCTCAGGAAGAGACTTTAGTAACTAAATAAAAATTTTTGCCAAAAAAATGATGTAACAAATATGTAAATTCACCAACTTTTTTTGTTATTTACAGCCAACTCTAAATTATCTAGACAGCAGAATGGCATTCACAAATAAGTGCTAGTGACAAAACAAAAAGTATATTAAAAAAAAATAAAGTATGGAAATTAAAGTTAAAAATCTGCAGAACAATGTGAAAGACTCATATTCTTGTAGATAGACATCCCAGCATTTGGCCGGGCACCTGGCACCTGGGAAACACTCATCGTAATTCTGTCAGTTATCCTATAATAGCATTAAACAGGAATATCCAACGTAAGACCCATCGATCAATCATGCACCCCTATATTCAAGGGCACGTTTAACAACTCAGACATGCAAACATATGCATACACCTGCCAGCAGTGGATTCTGTGGCAGCGGATGATCTAAATGTGGAAAAACTGAGTTCACTTGGCCCAGGACAGCAGGAAAAAGCCAGGGATGGGGTGACTGAAGTCAAGGGAGGGTTGTGTGCCCAGCTCTCACTGCGTCATTCCCCAGACTGTGTTGACTTACTTTCCAAACGAGGTCCACTGGATGGTGAGATGGAGGAAGTCAGAACATAAGTTATGTTCAGGGATGTAGGTTAAAGGAAATTTGTAATGAATTCAAGTTGAACTCTGAGATAAGTTTTTGTTCAACAGATTTTGTTCTTTGAAATGCCAGCAATTTGACACATAACTTTTTAAAAAGTCAAACAATTCTCTGCTAAACATCCAGTTAGATTTACTACCAATGAGCGAGGAATATTTTGAAGTCAAACTCAAACTTAAAATATAGGGAAGGGGAAAAAAGGAAGGATGGGAGGAAAGAAAAGAGGGAGGCAAACAAGAATGAATAATGAAGGGAAAACATGACTGAAAGTTGTCAAATCAAACAGGCAGGCAATACATACTTAAGTTTCCTCCATATCTGTTCATTGGAAGTAACTCATTTTTTATCAAATACCAATTTATTGTCAGGGTATCCCATGGTTTGTTTATCCATTCACCTATTGAGGGACATTTTTGGTTGTTTCCAAGTTCTGGCAATTATGAATAAAGCTGACATAAATAACCGTGTGCAGGTTTTTGTGTGCATATAAGGTTTCAATTCATCTGGGTATATTCCAAGGAGTGTGATGGCTGGATTATATGATTAAGAACGTGTTTGTTTAAACTGATGCTTGCCAGATGGGAGGGGATTTGGGAGGCTGGGTGAAAATGATGAAAGAATTAAGAAGTACAAATTGGCCATTACAAAACAGTCATGGAGATGTAAAGTACAGCTTAGGGAATATAGGCAATAATATTGTAATAACTATGTATGGTGTAACACTTACCTGGGGATTGTTTTGTAAGTTACATAAATGTTTAATCATTATGCTGTCACCTGAATCTAATACAATATTGAATGTTAACTGTAATTTAAAAATAAAAGAGAAAGTGTGTTTCATTTTATAAGAAACTGCCCAACTGAATTACCAAGTGGCTGTGCTATTTTGCATTACTACCAGCAAAGAATGAGACTTCCTGTTGTTCTAGGTCCTTGCCAGCCTTTGGTGGTGTTGGTGCTTTGGATTTTAGCCATTCCCATAGGTGTGTACACATTAACTTTTATATCCAGACAACTTTCTAAACTTTTTCATTTGTTTTAAATGTTTTCTCTTGATTCTTGTGGGTGTTGGTAGTTTATTTACCAAAGGAGTAAACAGGTAAAAAGACAGAGGGGGAAGGAAGGGAGGGAAGGAAAGAGAGAAAGGATGAGAAGGAAAAAACGATACATCTTTAAAATCTGTCTCTCATACCGGCATATATTAGCTAATGTCACTAAATTTTTCAAAAAAAATGTTATATAATATTGATGAATGGAAGCAAACTCAATTCTGATTTCAATGATAAAGCCACTCAGTAAACAGTCACAGCATGAATAGACAACCATAAAGTCAGGGACCTATGCTCAGAGGCTGTGAGCCCCTTGCCTTGGAATCATTTCCGCATGATTGAGATGGGAATCTGCTAAAGGTAGGGGAAAGTAGATGACCTCAGAGAAGTCTAGGATAAGAATTTTAATTTGTAAAGAGAAATAAGGGTGACTTCCAGGCATGGATAGTGACTAGCTAACTTGCACAGCACAAAACTGAATTTGACACTTATAAACTATATGGCCTTGAGCACAATTTTTCCTTTAATTTATTAAAGTGACATATGAATAGTTTCCTAATAATAAGCCATTTTTAATTCCTGCAATAATCCTATTCAATGGTAGAGTAATATACTGCTGAGCTTAATTCTATTTTGTTTTTTTCATTTTGTATTTTTACAGCTCTACTCAGAAAAGAGAATGGCTTTTTCAGTTTGTGCAATTTCTTTGTAAAATGTTAACAAAGATGTGCTCATTATGTAAAATAAACCCAGAAGCTTCCTGGCTTTTTCTGTGCTCTGTAAAGCCATACAGAATGTGTTCTCTGTTTCTTGGGAGATGGCCTCCATGACTAATTCCAGAGAAGAGCACTCAGAGAGCTTTATTCATATACTAGAGGCCCGGTGCACAAAATTTGTACACTGAAGGGTGTCCCTCAGCCCAGCCTGCACCCTCTCCAATCTGGGATCCTTTGGGAGATGTCCAACTGCCAACTCTCCCCCCTGGGATCAGGCCTAAACTGGCAATCGGACATCCCTCTCACAATCTGGGACTGCTGGTCCTAACCGCTCGCCTGTCTGCCTGCCTGCCTGATTGCCTCTAACTGCTTCTGCCTGCCAGCCTGATCATCCCCTAACTGCTCCCCTGCTGGCCCGATTGCCCCCCAACTGCCATCCTATGCTGGCCTGATCTCGCCCCCAATTGCCCTCATCTGCCAGCCTGATGGCCCCTAACTGCCCTCCCCTGCCAGCCTGGTCATCCCGGAAGAAGCCACATAGAACAGCAGCTAGGCCTCACCCCCCAGCGAGGCTGAGGGAACTCTGGGAAACCTGCACAGAGCAGCAGCTGGGACCCACCCCCACTGTGCATGCTGCCATCTTGTGACGGCATTATGACGTAAGGTTAATTTGCATATTACCTCTTTATTATATAGGATTTTCCTATGATTGATTGATTCAACAACTCTAATTCCTGATTCAAATTTTTTAAAAATATATGTTATTGATTTTTACAGAGGAAGGGAGAGGGATAGATAGTTAGAAACATTGATGAGAGAGAAACATCGATCAGCTGCCTCCTGCACACCCCCAACTGGGGATGTGTCCACAACCAAAGTACATGCCCTTAACAGGAATCGAATGTGGGAACCTTCAGTCCACAGGCCAATGCTCTATCCATTGAGCCAAAACAGTCAGGGCCTGATTCAAAGTTTTAATTTATATATTACCTAGGTAGTCATCCATTTTATCTGTAACTCCTAACCTATTACCATAAGTCATATCTATTCTTATAATAAAAACTTTGGAATTCATTTTAACATTTTTGTTCTCTTTCTTTTTCATTAAATTTGCAAGAGATTTGTGTTGTCCTCCCCCTCAAAAAAACAAACAAAACAAAAAACACACAAAAAAACCCTACATCGTTTTTCAATTCTATATTTACTAAATCATTAATTCCTGCTTGGACATGCATTATTTACTTCCTCCTCCTTTCATTTGTTTTGCTTTAGCGTCATTAGTTGAATTTTTTAGTTCATATTCTCTCATTTCCACTTTAATAATGAAAATACATATATATATATATAGGTTATGATATGATAAGCATTGTTTTCTTAATTGTCTATAATTATTATTTTGATCCCTTCTTTGTTACCCTAACATTTGGGAGAATTTGATTATTTCCATGAGTGCTTTTTGTTTGAACTTTATTGTAAATAAGATCTTTGGGTCAAAAATATCTCTATACAAAAAAACACAATGTCTCTGTACAATTCATATTTTTGGAAATAAACTGGGTTTTTCTCTAGCCCAGTAAATAATTAGTTTTACATCCTTCTTAAAAATACTAATCATATTTTACCTTTGTTTGATGCCTGTGGGCCCTTGGTAAATATTATTTTTAAGGCTGTGTCCTTGCTAGATTATATAACACCTTGGTAGTTTACTGATATGTATAGGTCTCATGTGGCATTCTTGATTCTAGTTCTAATCATTTTTCTGTCTCCTCTCTTTCAGCATTTGCTTGCAGTTAGTGTGTCATATTCGTAGTAGTTCATCTTCATTTTTCTTAATCACTACTTCTAGTACCTGGCTTTAGTTTTGAAATCAAAGTCATAATTGATATGATTAAATGTTAAATGAAATCTGATAAGGTTTCAGTAAGGAATATGTTCCTAACTTTGCTTGAATTTTATGACATCTGCCTTAGCTACTCTTTTTTATTTTTATTTTTATTTTTTATTGATTTTTTACAGAGAGGAAGCGAGAAAGATAGAGAGCTAGAAATGTCAATGAGAGAGAAACATTGACCAGCTGCCTCTTGCACACCCCCCACCAGGGATGTGCCCACAACCAATGTACATGTCCTAAACCGGAATCAAACCCGGGACCTTTCAGTTTGCAGACCGAAGCTCTACTACTGAGCCAAACTGGTTTCGGCTGCCTTAGCTACTCTTAATATTATTGACTTACTTCCTTGTTCTCAGTGTATATTTAGTAAAGATTAGTAAAATACTTTTACTTAAGTACTTTATTTTAGTACTTAAGTACATTAAAAAATAAAAAATACTACCTTTATTTTTTTTTCAATGTTTGAAAGTTTGTGCTAAGTATAGAGCACAAATGTTCACAGTATTTTGTGGTTTTTTTTTTATATCACTGCATTTCAGAGACCAGTGCTAAGTAGAGTGAAATTGTTCCAACCAGAAATAACTGGTTTGTTGCCTGACTCACAGTTTTTAAAAGAAAGAACAATGTTCCTTTTTTATAGCTAAACAATGTGGTACTTTCTGCAATATTTACTAAATAGTCTCAATGTAAGTTAGAGAACAGCATTAAACTACACTTGTAATTATTTAGTCATCAGACTATGCCATCCTCAAAAAATACCAGTACACTAACGAGCTCAATTATTTCCATTCTTGTGTAACACAGAATTTTGTTGACTAGAGAATAAATTTTATCACTTCAGTTGAATATGAATAAAATTTATATTTGACTAATTTTAAGAAAATAATTAACCTTTAATAATCTATCTCCACATTTTTGTAGAAGTCACAAAGTTGAAAGACATAGTATGCAGGATATATATTTTAACATTCTGGTAGGTATATTTAATAACATTCATATAAACAATTTTGGGATAAAACCCAAGTACAAAGAAAATGAATATTCACTATTAAATAACAAATCTGATGATGAATTATTTCTACACTAGAGGCCTGTTGCATGAAATTTGTGCACTGGGTCCCCTCAGCCCAACCTGCAGTCCAGGAGCTCTCAGGGGATGTCCAACTGACAGCCTAGCATGGGGAGTGGGTCTAAGCCGGAAGTAAGACATCCTTAGTGCTGCCGTGGAGGCAGAAGAGGTTCATGCCACTGCCGCTAGGCTTGCCAGCTCTGAGCCCAGCTTCTGGCTGAGCGGTGCTTCCCCTGTGGGAGCACAATGACCACCAGGGGACAGCTCCTACATTGAGTGTCCACCCCCTGGTGGTCAGTGCATGTCATAGTGACTGGTTGTTCCATCTTTCAGTCAATTTGCATATTAGCCTTTAATTATATAAGATTATATAATTAACTTTTCTTTGATAGCAAAATACTTGTTTGTGAGAAGGTCATACTGGGGTCCCTACTCTATATCTTTAAGATCAGAAGGTTAATATAAAAAGCAAATTGTGGTCTAAAATTCTACAGGATTAGTTCCCTAAGCTAAATGTATTAATAGCTCAAAATTAATGAATTGGTATTTTTAAAACTAATATCCAAGTTTTAAAGTATTAAAAAACCCAAAGATGACAATGACAAGATAACATTTACCTCTAAGTAACTGACTATCATTTAGTAAATTTCAGATTTTTGGCTCTAAAGAACATAATTAGTGGCAAAAAAAAAACACAACCTTTCAATTCCAAGGTTTGTCATTTATTATCAACTTTAGATGTAAAAATATTGATGAACCTATAATAGAAGAGGACTTTAGCATGTTCTTTTGAGGATAAGCTCATTGATTTCGGGAGAGGGAGGAAAGAGGGAAAGGAGGAGGGGGAGGGGGAGGGGAAAGGGAGAGAGAGGGGGAAGAGAGGGAGGAGATGGAGAGGGAAGGGAGGAGAGGGAAAGGGAAGGGAGGAGAGGGAGAGGAAGGAGAAGGAGAAGGGGAGGGAGGAGAGGGGGGGAGGGAAGAGAGGAGAGGAGAGAAGAGGAGAGGAATACTGCAACCAAGGTATGTGGCCTCTCTCTCTTTCCCTCCCCCTTTTCGCTCTCTAAAAATCAATGGGAAAAAATATCCTCAGGTGAGGATTAATAAAACAAAATAAAACAAAACAAAAATAATAAGAAAATAAATAAATGCCAAGTAGTTTATTAAAAACCATCTATCTCACTTTATGATGAGATGTTTAGGAAATTTACTTATCTCAGAAAAACTAAATTATTAACCACATATCACTTGATACATTTTCATATGTATGAAAGAGAAAAATATAGTTGGATAATGAATCATCCACTTGTATAGGTCTCAACCTGAATATGCTATTTAATAATCTTAAGATTTTCATTACCTATACTTCTAATGAAAACAAATATATATCTGGGTGCTTGCCTGTAAAGTTCTTTCATTCTAGTATTTGAGATACATTCAAGCTTCTTTATTCATAGGAAGAGATTTGAAAGCCAGATTGAGGGGGTATATAAAAAAATATATAAGTATGTCTTATATGTTATAGTTTCAGAGCAAATATTAATCAGCAAACTTTACTTTTAAAAGAGCTTAATTTTTAAAAATCCAAATTATTAGAAAATAATCTAATAGTAATTATATAATGAAGCATGTGCCATATAAAAGGAAATGAGAGAGTATCATCAGTAACATGGTGCAGTGACTCTGATCACTTTATCACCCTTCTAGATATAAGAAAACTTGTGGGGAGTTTTCCTAGAGCAATTTGGTAAATTATATCCTCACTAGAGGCCCAGTGCACGAAAATTCCTACAAGAATGGATGGGCCTTCCTTCCCCTGGCTGCCAGCACCACCTTTGCTCTAGCCAGAAGCTGCCTTTCTGCCTTCTTACTAGCCCAAAGCCACCTTTCTGCCTACCCACACTGCCCAGAGGCCCCAAGCTGCTAGGGTTGTGGAACACTTGTGCCCCGCCCTGCCCCCAGCCACTCACCTGCATATGCACATTAACCTGCCATCTTTGTTGGGTTAATTTGTATATTCACTCCTGATTGGCTGGTGGGTGTCAGGAGGTAAGGTCAATTTGCATGTTTCTCTTTTATTAGTTTGGATAAGAAATATTGAAGCTTGCCAAAACCAGTTTGGCTCCATGGATAGAGCGTCTGCCTGTGGACCAAAGGGTCCTGGGTTCAATTCCAGTCAAGGGCATGTACATTGGTTGCGGGCACATCCCCAGTCGGGGATGTGCAGGAGGCAGCTGATCGATGTTACTCTCTCATCGATGTTTCTAGCTCTCTATCCCTCTCTCTCCCTCTCTGTAAAAAAATCAATAAAATATATATATATTTTTTTTTTTAAAGAAAAGAACTATTGAAGCATTTATATTTTTCTTTCTCCATAATCCCTCCAGAATTTGGCTAATCTTAATGAGTTTCACTTTGGAAGCCCATCTGCATCACTGCCTCCTGAAGTGAAACTCAACAATTTAACTGAACTGACTTATGTTTAGGACTAAATAATTGAGTCAGTGAAATATGGAGCAAACTATCAACTTCACTTCTGGAATGATACAACAATTTTCTATCAAGATGAAGATGCTTTGGGAATCCAGCCTATCCCTACTTTGGAAGAATCAGCTAATAGCCACTCTGTTCCAGTCTCAGATCTCATTCCCTTGTCCCCTAGATCAGGCAGGGAGTTGCTCTGCTTCCATAATCTACAAAGACAAAACAATGACTCTTGTCAGCAGAAAGATTTCAGGGATGGAAGTTCTGAGGGGGGAATGAAGCAAGACAATAAGAAGCTAGGAAAATTCCTTGGCAAGAGGAATAGGGAAACTGAGATAGCTAGTTCAACAAGCATTTTGTAGGCATCTAGTAAATCTAGTTGCCAAGCAGTTTTCAGCCAGCTAGTAAATCCTATCTTCCTTAAACCTAGGACACTTATGAATAAGTGGCTTGCTCTTCTTCTCCCCTCCCAGAGGGTAAATAGCTTAAATCACCCTACTCAGGAAGACAGATGGCAGAAATCCAAGTAGTGCCATTTGTGCCAACCACACCCAAGGACAGATGAAGTTAAGAGAAAAAAAAATCTCATTTTGGCACATCAACATAAAACTGATGAGTAATCTAGAGATCCTCCCATAAACTCCCAGCCTTTATAAACCCTCAACATGAGTGTCCCAGCAGAAGCTCTCCTTCCAGGGAATGCACCCACACCTCCCTCTTCCCCTTCTTCTTCTTCCCCCACAGGCATGCATCTCCCCGATTCTAAGGGACCCCACAAGACTTGTAACCAGAGAAGCAATGGGCAATGGCAGCTTGTCCAGGGTTTGCCCCCCGAGCCTGTCTCCAAGGTCCTCTTCCCCCTGACTTTCTAGAGAGTCAAAGTAGCCCCAGCTAGGCGCTCCCATTCCTGTGTTACCTTAAGCCCTTCCTTGTGTCAGTGTCTCCAACTTCAATAAACGTACTCTCAAGATTAAAACAAATAAATAAACATCAAATAAAATCACTCCAATGATCCTCTGAACTAGAGTAGCATTATCATTCCATTTCTCAAATGAAAATAAATAAGATCCAGGGAATATAACTAACTCACAGAGTTACAAGTTTCTAAGTGCGGAACCAGAATGCATATCGGTCTGAGCAGCAGGGCAACGTTTTTGCTACCACACCAACCTCCTGTGAAATCACATACATCTCTCCCAAAGTGTTATAAGAAAAACTTCAAACTAGCAGACTAAAAGCCAAGTGTCCTTATAACAACCATGGCTGTTATAACAGCTTTGCTCCCAAAGATGTCTATGACTTTAAACTAACCCATGTATTACCTCAATCTACTCATGCATGACCATGTACAGTCATGGACAAAATACATATTTTACCAATTCTAATCCACACTTTTCACTTTTTTACAAGAGTGAAACCTAGCATGTCTTATACTCAATGAAAATATGTCAAATTGAAATCCCTTTCAATTTCATTGTATGTAATATGTGTTGATACACTGTGTATGGAATTGTTCTATATATCAATTTAGATAGTGGTAATATATGTTTGTTAAAACTTGCAGAACTAGCCCTAGCTGGTTTGGCTCAGTGGATAGAGCATCAGCCTGTGGACTAAAGGGTCCTCGGTTTGATTTAGTCAAGGGCACCTGTCTCAAAGGCTTGATCCCCATGCACTTAATATAGTGCCTGGCATATAGTAAACACCCGCCAAATTAATCTATTATTACTATTAATATTGTAGGTTGAGAGTTCCAATCTCCTATTTACAAATTCAAATATTTCAATAATACTATTATCTGAATATAATCATGAATCTCTTAAGAGTCAGTGGGGCCTGCAAACAATATTTATTGTTTAAAAAATATACAATGCCGTGCAATGAGGAGGAAGCCTTTGAAAATGCCCAGAGGACACAATCAGTTGCATCTACTGACTTGTCCTTTTCATTTTATTGTTTGACTATCCTAGTTCAGGAAACAAATGGTTGAAGTGGCCTTTGCTTTGGGGACTTCAAATCTTTACCAAGTACATGTACCTCTTTGCTCTCAGCCCTGCCATTAATTTTGGTCATGTATACTATTGATTTAATAAGCATCTGCTTTTGAAGATTAGGTATTAAAATGGCATGTTGTGATTTTAAAAAAATGGCACACCCCAAAAGTACACCCAGGTTTCTCTTATCAAGTTAAGAATAAATACAGCACCTGAACAACAGTCTACAAAAGTTCAGAGGGGAAAAAAAGGGTTCACATATTCTTCAAGGTGAACTCCAGTCTCATCGAATCACAACTAATTACTCTAAATTCATAATCATAGCACTTTTGTCATGCGTCACAACTACCTAATGATATTTTGAGACTTTTTTTCACCAACACCCACTACCACAAATAAAAAAGAACAAAATCATTTTAATTTGACACTCATTATCTATTTATATATAAAAAGCCTAAGTGACCAGATGACCGGACATTAGCTATGACACGCACTGACCCCCAGGGGGCAGATGCTCAATGCAAGAGCTGTGCCCTGGTGGTCAGTGAGCTCCCACAGCCAACCTCCCATGGCCAGCCAATCTCCAGAAGTGCCTCCCCCTGGCTGGCTGGCCCCAATCAGCCCCATTCGGCCACAATCGGCCCCAATCGGCCCCGATTGATCCTGATCAGCCCAATCAGGACTGGGCAAGATAGCCCTGATTGGCCCTAATCGCCAGCCAGGTCAAGGGACTCCACCCATGCACAAATTTATGCACTGGGCCTTTAGTATATATATAAAAGCCAAAGTGACAATACCATTTAACAAGACAACTGGCAGCTATAATATAATGTTCACTGACCACCAGGAGGCAGATGCTCAATGCACAGGCATGGAAACATGGAACAGACTGATGAATCTAAGAGAGAAGTGGGGAGGGGGAGACTGGGAAGAGATTAATCAAAGATCTTATATATGTATTAGGTGCCCGGTGCACAGATTATGCACTGGTGGAGTCCCTCAGCCTGGTTTTTGGGTCCCGGATTGTGAGATGGTGCAAGCTAGGCCGAGGGCCTCTAGTATTATATAAGAAATTAGATTAGTCAAGTGCAGAATCCTTGAATGCCTTTGATTGTGAATGCCTATTTTATAAAAAAAATTTAAGTCATTACATATATGACTTTTTTCACATCACTGTTCTACCAAACCACATTTTAAGTGATTCCATTTTTTAAAAATATATATTTTATTGATTTTTTTACAGAGAGGAAGGGAAAGGGAAAAAGAGTTAGAAACATCGATGAGGGAGAAACATCGATCAGCTGCCTCCTGCACACCTCCTACTGGGGATGTGAACCCAGGTACATGCCCTTGACCAGAATCGAACCTGGGACCTTTCAGTCCACAGGCCGATGCTCTAGCCACTGAGCCAAACTGGTTAGGGCTCTTTTTTTTTTTTTTTTTTTTTTTTTTTTTTTTTTTAATGAGTTAACTGGCCTACTGTGTGTTCGCATTTATCATCTATGTAGAGAAGCAAGCAAGGCATACCTCATCTCTATGTTTTTAATGTAGAGAAGCAGGTAAGTCATATATTATCTTTATGTTTCTAAAGTTTTATAATCTACTTAGTTTATGTCTATTATCTATCTATCTATCTATCTATTGTATATCTTAGAAAAAATACCAAAGGTAAATTTCACTTAAACAGAAAATACCTTCATGAAAAGGTGAACAAACATTTGGTAATACTTCAGAGGCACTGATAGATTAGTGGTTAAGTAAATGTGAACAGCTCCATACTGCTGCTCCAACCACCTTTGAAATCCCCCTCTCTGCCTTAATTTCTCCAGTTGTAAAACAAGTATCTTAGCACCCATCTCAGAGCTGCTACAAAAATAAAATACATGTTTGCCCAGCTGGCATGGTTCAGGGTTGAGCGTCGACCTATGGACCAGGAGGTCATGGTTCAATTCCTGTTCAGGGGACATGCCTGGATTGTGGACTGATCTCCAATGGGGGGCATGCAGGAGGCCTATCAATGATTTTTCTCACCATTGATGTATCTCTCTCTCTCTTCCTCTTCCTTCCTCTCTGAAGTCAAGAAAATATATTTTAACAAAAGAAAAAGAAATAAAATACATGTCAAGCTCTCAGTGCAGTGCCTGGTATATAGTAAATACTTAACCCTTTACACTCCGAACCATTCTGGACATTGGCTACCAGCTACCCGACGCTACTTTGCGGCGGAAACGTGCGTTGAATTAACTCAATTCCCCGTAATCACTAATAAACTGCAATGTCCCCTGAGAGGGGACATCCGAGTGATATGCTAGAATTCCGATGTCCCCTGAGAGGGGACAGCGGAGTGCAAAGGGTTAATAATTGTTAGCTGATTTTTACATTAAAAATCGGGTTCTAGCCGGGACCGGTTTGGCTCAATGGATAGAGCGTCGGCTTGGGGACTGAAGGGTCCCGGGTTCGATTCCGGTCAAGGGCATGTACCTTGGTTGCGGGCATATCCCCAGTAGGGGGTGTGCAAGAGGCAACTGATCGATGACTCTCTCTCATCGATGTTTCTAACTCTCTATCCCTCTCTCTTCCTCTCTGTACAAAATCAATAAAATATATTTTTAAAAAAAAATTGGGTTCTAATTTATTCTAATATACAATGGACCTTATACATTTTTTAAACTCGTGGTTTAAGTACTATTACACAGTTGCAACCCATTGTATACCAAGATAGGCCCAGGTGTTGTTGTTGTTGTTTTTTGTATTTTTCCCATAAATATGGCATACCCAAATAAAGTTCACTTATGTAAATTCAAATAAATTAGAGCTTGATTATTCACCTCACCAAATAATATATGATTAATTCCTTTAAATAGCAACTTCTTTCAGTACACAGAGACCAAAAATTAGATTACATTTTTTAAAACTGACTTTTAACAACTTTTCCAGAATTGTATGTTAGAAAATAATGGTTCACTAGGTATGTCATCAAATAGGTTGATGTATATGGGAATATTAAATCAATACAGTATTATACAGATTCACTGTAGTCAGCTGCTACATCAAATCTAGTTTTTCAGCATAGCTAAGCAGAGCACTATCCTAAAGAAAGTCCACGCTGTCATATGACATTGTTTAATCGACAATAAAGATCTTGTAGTCATGGACTTACTGTAAAAACTGGATAAACAGCCATGCACCTTCAAAAGACCTCATGCGGGTAACCAAATGTCATGAAACTATAAAGTAAACTGGGCACTCAAGAAGCTTATCAGAGAGGAAAGATTTTATCTGGAGTCGTGGCTGTTTAGGTCAAAGAGGGAGAACAGCACTAGCCCTGTTATGTAACTGACTCCCATCAACCAAATGGAACATCCAGTGTGTTATTTCTCTTTGCCTGACTACGGAGCAGGTAGCCCTTTTAAGCATCAACACGTTGAAAAAATTCATGAGCTAATTATTAAATGAAAGCATTTCCATCCCTCTAAAAATAAGAAATAGACAACCAAGTGGCAAACTAAACAGAACTTCCAATTTCAAGTCCAATGTTTACTCGCCAACATCACAACTGAATTGGTTGGGCTGCTGGCACTCCTCAAGTTGTTTACAAGAAAACGGTTGGTGGTCAACCTGCACAATTTAGTACAGTGCTCTCTTTTTCATATGACCACGTGACTCTTTTGAGTCGCTTTATGGAAAAGTAGAAGAGGGAAAGGAATGTGTAGTAAGATTTTAGAGGGTCCTACCACAGTGTGCTTTATATACTCGTGCAAAATGTGTGTTAATTCCCATTTTTTATGAGCACGGAAACAGAGGTTCTGAAAGGTTATGTAATTTGCCCAAGGTTACTCAATAAAAAAATTGGCACATCTTTGATTTAGACCCAAGTCTATGTGGTAAAGTCAGAAGCAGCAGATGAAAAGCTATTTTTTAAAAAAAAGTTTTAGAAAACTAATATCTAAAGAAATATGTCTTAAAATCATATATACTTTGAATATACCAAGTATGATCTTCCTTGTCTCAGATTTTTGTGGGTTTATCCCCCTCCATTTGATAAATAAAGACAAAGTAATTCTTACACAAGGTTGTTATAAAGATAAAATGCTCTGATATGTTCAACACACTTAGTATAAAACCTAACATCTAATAACCTATATATATAAAAGCCAAGTGACCTAAACGACTGATTGTTATGATGCATACTACGGCCAGCCCTCTGGCCTAATCAGGGGTGCGATTGGCCAGCCAACCTCCCTCAGTCCCACCCCACGGTTGGCCTTGCCCCCATCGACTCCCAACACCTCAATCGGGGGTGGGGCTGGCTGGCCAACCTCTTGCATCCCCTCTCCCCGGCCATGCACAAGTTCATGCACTGGGTCTCTAGTGTCTTAATAAATGTTGGTTAATTTTTATATTATTACCCAGTTGTCGTATGTAAAATTAAAAGGTCTTTACTCTCAAGGCATTAACTGAGATGTCTCTGAGAAAGTCACTGTGTCTGTCTTATCCTCTGCCCTCATAGAGAATCTGGAATATAGTAGGAAAATAACAAATACTTATAGGACATGTAACATCTAATAATTTTCTATGCACTTTTGTCTCAATGTATAAATATTGGTGGCAGTAAAATAAGGTATTTTTGTTTCCCCACAGTAATACCTTGTTTTTCCCCCACAGTGATATCTTGATTTAAAAGGTATGTTATCTTGATTTAAAAGGTAACATATGAAGTCCTCCCTGGTTAAAGAGCAAGAAGAAAAAAGGAAACCCAACACTTCCATATGTCATGTAAAGAATCATTTTTAGGCAGACAGACATTAAAAACTATCTCAGTTCACAGCTTTTCCTTCACTCAAAAATAAACCACCCCCACTTCTAGAAAACTCTAAACTCTCACTATCCTCTGACATCTTCTACCCCCCTCCAGCAGACTCTCTTCATTACCAGTCCTATAATCACATAACAAAGAGGAAGAGCCAAAATCAATGAATTCTATGTGTTTGTTCATTGACTGACTATATATGATATACATGTCTTTAAACCAATATTTACATTTTTACTTCTTCTCTTATTTATAATTCAACTTAATAGGTTACCAGTAATTTACCTTAACATCTTAAGGTTGATATCTTAAGCATCTATAAACTGATAAACACTAGTTTGGAGAAGGGCACATAGTAATTTCACTGTCTCTACTGTGAGCTGATTTTGAAGATGAACTTCATTTCTGTAGCAGGAAGATGGGGTCAGAAATGCATGCTTTCCAAATGATCAGGGAAAGCAGAAAACACCATGAAAAAGAATGCGGGCTTTGGAATCTGACAGACTTGACCTGAAAACCTGGTTCTATCTCTTAATCTCAGTTTATAACAAACAACCAAAAATCCTGTTTGAGCCTCCTGTATAAAAAGGAATAAACTATGGGGTTGCTGGGAGGATTAGGTGAGAAAGTGTGTATATGAAAGGGTTGTCAGTACTTGGTATTAATAATATCAAGAAATGATAAAAATCATGATCTTGTAAAGCAATTTTCAAACAAAACCTTACTAACCACCCCAATGAGTTTAAGGTCCTTGGGGAGTGTTCTTACTCCCAAACCATTTCTTTTCACACAGCCTCAAGTTCTCACAACATTCACCCAGATGCTTTTGACATGTACAAGGGGGAGAAAAAAGAAAAGGCTAGAAGAAATGGACAACTATTTGAAAAACATGAATTCCTCCACTGTGCCTCTTTTTAAAAAAAGTCAAGTTCCTTACATGATCAAAATCCTAACATGGACAAAAAGATTATTGAAAATCCACATGGACAAAACATGTGAGCAAGTGCCTCTGTGGATAAAGAGATGATTAAATCCCTCTCTTAAAAAGCTAACAACTTGTGGGGGAGAGGGAAACAAGCATATAAAAAGAAAAAAAAGAAGAAGAGGGACAGTAAATGAATGCTCTGACAGGGTTAAAGGCAAAGTACCATGAAAGTAAAAAGGAAGTATATCTGGCTCAAGGATCTACCTACCAAAGGTTCAAGGAGAAAGTGGAATTTGGAACTAGGCCTTGAAAAATGTGTGGATTCCTCTGGGCAGTGAGTTGGGCCAGTAGAATTCCACACTGAAGAAATATTAGTCAAAAGCAAGGAGGTTGAAATTCTCCAGTGTTCAGGAGATGCCACAGTCTGTCTCCCATGCCCAAGGGGGAGGGTGGGGGGAGAGATGTAGGTGGAAACAGACAGTGGAAGATAGGTGAGAAAGGAAAGTCAGGACCAGGCATCATGCATTCCCAATGCTATGTGGAGTCTAGTCTTTACTGTATATGCAGCAAAGGCTTTTGGGGGGTGAGCAGGTGAGTTTCGTATAAATTGACTCATGGTTTGGAAATATCCCTGTAGTATATTAGATCTAAAAACAAAACAAAAAAATGAAACATAGGTTCATGAAAGGGCTATCAAAATAGCTCAGGCCTAAACTAGAACGTCAAGAAATGGAAATTTAAAAAAAGACATTATATTGTAAGATCCCACAGGATTTAACAATGTATAATCCTTATAATATACAAACATTCCTCTCAGAGTAAAAGTCAATAGTGAACAGAATGGGTCTGGGACATGAAGGGCTGAGCAGCATGTGAGTAGAAGTTAAAATAACCCCCCAAAAGTTGCTAAGTATAGCTATGCTATTGGTTATAAGGGGTATTTAAACTGTAATAAAGTGATCTCATCTGGTGGATGAAACACAGTAGCCAAGGTCTCAAGGCACTTATGGCATGTGCAGAAATGAGGTTGGGGATGTGGTCAAGGTTCCCAGTAGGTTTCTCTAACTCATAGCAGGCTCACAGCTGGTTACTGACACCACAGAAACTCAGGCCCCAGGAGGAAAAGATTAGCTAGCCAGGGACAGGGCCCAGCCAAGTTACCAGAAGTTCAGGGCAGGACTCCAGTGAGGAATAAGAAAAATCGATGGGCTCAGTAGGAAAGACCTGGGTAATGTGAATGAGAAGAGCACACTTAACAATTGAGCTTCAGGTAGCAAGAATAATTCTAGGCCACACCCACTGGTGGAAGAAGCTTTGTTGGGATTAACTAACCAAATTTTGAGTCTTTCATATTGAGAAAGGTTGAATAAGGCTAAAGCTGTGTTATCTGAACATAAACTTGTAACATGAATGTTTTTCTGAACTCCTAACCTAAATTCCTTATCTGATGTGAGTATAATGACATGGGTTACAAAAACAAGGAGAAAGAGATAAAGACCAACTGACATAAAATATGTTTATATGAAATCAAGACAAAATGCTAAAAAAAAAAAATAAAAGAAAATGAAGGCCTTCAGTCCACCATAATCTTATGGTGGACTGGGTTGTTTCCAACCTGAATTCCACCTCAGCAATATGTGTAGGATTAAATTATTAAAGTTCCATTATTATACTGAATGAAATAAAATTTGTTATAGTTCTCTAGTTTAAAAATATCTGTCATAGCAAATTTCTAAGAAACTGAAAAAAATAATATTTATCTTGCACAATTGGGCACAGCTTTACCTATAGCCTCACTGTCCCTGCCCAGCCCAAATGCTACACTCACACTCAACCAATCCACATTTTCCAATATTCTGGGCACTCTGGTGTATTTATGCCTCCATTTGTAATACCTGTCTTCCTTCTCTGGCGTGGCACTCCCACTCATCTTTCAAGTCACCTTCACCATGAGGAATCTGGTGCCTTCAAGCAGAACTAACCACTGAGTGAGTTCTTACACATTTCCTGCATTCCTCTCCTGGGCTAGGACACTTGTCCTTGAAGGTCAGATCAAGAGTTGTCTCTCCCGAGGAGCCTTGGGACTCTCACAGCCATCCATTTCTGCCTTTATCCCTTGTCTTGCCATTGGCAGTATCACATCACTTGACTATCTCTACCACCCAACTTTGAACTGCTGCTAAAGCCATATCTGCAGCTTAGTCATCACTTTACACACTACTTAGCCCTGTTTCTGGTGCAAAGTAATTTATCAATATGTTGAGTAAATTAACGTTTTTCTAGTTTCCCAATAACTGATAATGTATTTATTTACTTTTGTATCATATTAACCTTTACCATTTGAATGAGGACATTCATACTTATTTCACTTGCATATTCTAGTTTAGATAAATATCATTATTTTTTTCAGTTTCTTAGAAATTTGCTATGACAGATATTTTTAAACTAGAGAACTATAACAAATTTTATTTCATTCAATATAATAATGGAAGTTTAATAATTTAATCCTACACATATTGCTGAGGTGGAATTCAGGTTGGAAACAACCCAAGTGTACATCAATATATGAGTAGATAAAAAAGCTGTAGTACGTATACACAATGGAATACTACTCAGCCATAAGAAAGAATGAAATATTATCTTTTGCGACAGCATGGATGGAACTAGAGTGTATTATGCTCAGCAAAATAAGTTAGACAAAGAGAAATACCATATAACTTTACTTATATGTGGAATCTAAAGAACCAAATAAACAAAATAAAAACAGACTCAGAGATAGATAACAGACTGACTGCTGTCAGAGGGAGAGGGGTTGAGGGTCTGGGTGAAAAAGGTGAAGGGATTAAGAAGTACAAATTGATAGTTATGGAATAGTCACAGAGATGTAAATTACAGCATAGGGAATATAGTCAATAATATACATATTTAGAAGGCTAAGCTACCGGCCGATCAGCCAGTAGATATGATGTGCACTGACCACCATGGGGTAGATGCTCAACGCAGGAGCTGCCAAACCACAGCAACTTTGCAGAGTGCCCTCCCCCACTCCAGGACCCCCCGGGGGATGTCAGACTGCTGGTTTCAGTCCAGTCCCTACAGGCCAGGCCAAGGGACTCCTCTCACTCTCCAGATGCCCTGGGAGCCCCAGCGCCACCTCAGGTGTGGCTGGGGAGGGACCATGGGGGTTGGCTCCAGGTCGTGTCCAGCCCATCTCACCCAGTCCCGCCCCGCCAGCCATCTCCTAATTAATTTCCTTCAATGTGCAGGAATCCATGCACCAGACCTCTAGTATCATAATAATCACATACCCAGGTGGGTAACTGGGACCGCTCTATAAAGTACATGACTTTCTAAGCACTATGCAATACCTCTGAAACTAATACAGAATAATGTTGAATATAAACTGTAATTGAAAAAATAATAACAATACAAGGCCAGCATTAAAAAAAAAAAGGTGGAATTCAGAGATTTCAATAATAACTGGCTATTCTATCTGCCCACTTAAAAGGTGCCAATCCGAACAAAACTGAAAGTGTTTATCCTTACCATCCCAAATGTAGAATTGCATCCCTCAGTATCACCCGATACATAGGCCCCATCAACGCCAGGAATACCCTTACTTTCTAGACCTTGCCCTCAATTCCCCAAAACACCACCACTACTATCTAGTCCTCACATTGTGCACTACTTCAACCCTTGCTTATTAGAAAGCAATCTGAAATATAACAGCTATTCAGCGTCTTCACCCTTTGCGTTATGATACAAATAATTCTCATAACAGCCCATGTTACAGATGAGACTATCTAGACTTAAATATATAAATAACTTAAATATATTTTTGTTAAATATATAAATAAAAAATTACATTGGAGTAAAGCACTAAAGTGGGATTTTATACTGTATCCGCCACACCAGTGGTTCTGGGCCTTTCCCATGGACCCGAATCACCCGCAGGCCTTATTTAGACAGAATACGGGGCTCTACCCTCATGCTTGCTAAGTAAGTAGGTCTGGAGTGTTTTGAGAATCTGCATTCTATCAAGAGCCCAGTCGGTACGCATACTGCTGACCAGGGAGCACACTTTGAAAATCACTACATTATACAAGGATAAAGTAAGTTACTTAATGGAAGACATCAGGTTAATTCAGTAGCCTTCAAGATGTTTTGCTCTTGACACCTATGAAGGCATACTTTCCTAATGGCAAAGTCTGGTGTTCAGTGTCAGAAAGGTGAAACATCGGGGGGGGGAGGGGGAATGGTGCTAGGCCGTGTTCCTGAATGAACAAATTCAATACAGTAGTCATACCAAATGCATACAGAAAAAGAGCTCAAGCAAGCAATCCTCATTCCCAATTTACATTCAACATGGAAAAACAAATGCCTGAGAGCAGCCAGGAGACAAAAAAATAGCACTAACCATTATGACCCCACCAGATCATTAAATGGCAAGTAAATTACCCGGCAAGTAAAAATTTTGGATAGAAAAGCAGAAAAATCAATGGAGCTGAATGGGAAGCCCACTGACAAAATAATTATGTAATACAAGTGGCATTTCAAAACTTCAGAAAAGATTAATTGTTCAATAATGTGAGGCAATTACATTTTTAAAAAATTTAGATCCTATCTCAAACTACAAAAATATCAACTTCAGTTTGTTTCTGTCCAATATTGAATCTATCATAAATTTTAGATAGGAACTATTTCAAAGATCTAAAATGTACTTGCAATTCAAAGCAAGACAAAGGAAAACACATGAAATTGTCCGTAAAATAACATAAAACTAAAATTCAAAAAGGACAAACCTGGGGAGATAGTTAGAACATGAGGCATAAAAAAACTGAGGTTTTACATAGTAAGAGCAAAGTACTCATTAAGAGTATTTTACAAAATCAATAAGATAAAGATGAATATAGAAACATAAAGAGCATGAAGTGAATTGTTAAGTGAAGAGAGTAAAAACTAGACATTTCAAGAGCTTCTCAAACATCATGTACGATTTAAAAAATATAAACTTAAAGTAATCATAATCATTTTCCCTTATCAACTAAAAACCCATCAGGGTTTGACAATGTAGAAAGTGTTTTTTTGTTTTTTTTTTAAGTCAAACTGAAAACTGAAAATGCAGTGAAGGTCCAGCAAGGTCAGGAAACGTGCCAAAGTGTCAGACACACAGTGAATGTTAAGTAGAGAAAGAAACAATTGTTTAGAAACTTGATACGTTTCTCCTGCTTATTATCCAGAAGCCAGGTTTTTGCTGAGTCTCATTAAAAATGCATCCTTGAAGACAGAAAAAAACTAAAAGATAAAATGAAATTTTAAAAAAGAGTACATCCTTGACTTTAAAAAAAAAAAAAAGGAAGATTTTTAAATGCTCTTGTTTAGTTATTTCAGAGGGGGCTGGATAGGGACAAAGAACAGCTGGCTTTGCCTTGATTTTTTTTTTTTTTAAACTTCATAAACTCTCTATTCAGAGCAGTTTAATGCAAAGAACAAGACATGTTATTTTACTGTCAGGAAACTCAATGATGCTTGCCCAATCTTTAAAACTGCCACTTCTCTGAAATCACAAAATAGCAATTTGTGATGTGTTCATACCATTCAAATAACAGCTAGTCAATGACAGCACTTGCATTTATTAGGAAAACACACCAGTTTGAAATGTGAACACACTGTAGTGGGCTACCTTCTTCATGATTGGACCTTCTTTATCCATGACCTGGATAAATTGGTTCTCACCAATTTTCAATAGTTTATAACTTAGGTGTGACACCCTAACGAGAAAAAAATAATGCAGCTGTTTGCCTTATAACCAACGTAATAATTTGCCTTCCTTTCAGAAATGATGCTGACAATTTTTAACTGGGCTGAGTATCCATGTGGCAATGAGGCTGGCATGACATGAAAGTGGTACCAACAAACTCGATGAGAAAGAGCACCTTCACGCAGATTCCCCTCGTGCTCCATCCCTGAGAGAATTTGTGCTGTCAAGAGAACTAACCTCATCAAGGATTCAGAAAGGAAAGGCATACCTGCTCAACTGAAACACTTTCAAGACATGCATTATCAAAAAAGATTTTGTAAGTGGTTCTCCTCTTACATAGCATTTTTAATGTAAACGGACTAGGTAAAGTGTACAGAGGTGGGAAGTAGGAGACCATGCAGTGAGAGGTCCTCAGTCTGTATTCTGCTACTGCAGTTTTCAGAAAGTGGGATGTACCTGAGCTGTGGACAGGAAAGGTACAAAATAGAAATCCCGTCTTCCTATGCATGAGGAGACCGCCTTGTAGTAAAGAGAAATCTTCTCATCAGGAATCACTGCTACCAATAAAGTCAGTGAAAGAACATGTTCGATTAGTTGGTTATTTTCTTTCCTAGAGGAGAAGGTATAAAGGTTGACAATATACACATTGTGTGCTCATTATCTCCACATCTTACCAGGCAGAGCCTTTCTAATGATGGTGAAAGGCCAGGCAACCTGCTTACAGTAAACCACATTCGATGAACTAATGAGTTATAAAACAGTACTTAGATTTGGGACACAATGATCCTTAACTAAATGTCAACTACTAATTTACTAAATAGGAACAGATAGTAGGCGTTTTAAACCCATTTTGTGAATTTTTTATGTGGCTCATGTTTAAAAAGAAAAAAAACAACAACAAAACTTTATTGAATTACCTACAGACATTTAATGGTGAAATTATTGATAAAATCATACTCAATGAGTTTTATTACTTCATCAATATGTCATGGTTTTACATCTAAATACTTCCAATTAATCCTAGCCATGAGCCTATGAAATGGATATCTTTATTTTCAGGGAGGTGGGGGTGGGGGACAGAAATAAACAGATGTAAAAATAATAATAATAATAATAATCTGTCCAAATTTTCTAACTGTTCAATGGCTGAGCCAAAATTCAACACTACGTCTTCCTGAAATGCCAAGTCTATGTCCCTTAGACTATTCCCAGTGTGTCCTAATTGTCACTTCTCACAGATAGGTCACAAGTTCCAGACAACAGAGGGGACTGCTAGAGCCTGGTCAGGTGAAGAATAACCACCACTGCTGCCCGATGTCAAACTGGCAGCTGCGCCCGGTGCCTGTTGAGCTGGGGTCCTGGGAGCCCTGGGCACCAAAGGACGAAGTCAGGGCCAACCACCTCTTGCTGCCATAGCAATGACTCTCAAACCTCCTGGGTGGCTGGATATTCCCTTGAGGAATTTTCCCTTTGGCAACTCACCAGACCTTGCAATCCGCTGCCCCAGTGAGGGCAGCATTCTCCAGTCTTGCCATAAATGCTCCCAGGCTGAGAAAGACAGTTTTGATACTTGGTTCTGGCTAAGAAAAGCCAGCACTAACAACTGCCCACAGTCCAATGAGAAGAACTAACCCCAGGGAAAACTTTGACAGGGATAAGGAGAGAGCACATATACAATTTACACATTCTATATTCTTATAAACATTCTGAAAAGGTACATCAAGACATCCGAGGAACCAGAAACAATGTTAACCAAGACAAGAAAAAGAAGAAAAAAAAGTATTTGAAAGTGCATAGTAATGGCATTTCAGAGATTTGGACTGTCCTTATTTTAAAACAGAGAGAGTATTGTTTACACTGCCTTGGATGTTGTTCAAAGATATGTATTTTTAATAAGACTGAATCGTGTTTTCATTCCAGCCAGAGTGACTTTATTCCCTGAATATAATTTCCGTGTACCGTATTAGTAATATTTTCAATACAATTGGTTGCCAGTGTCCAGCCCAGTGCCCGACCCATAGTTATCTTTCAATAAGTATCTGTTGAATGAAAAAAAAAAAAAAAAAATCAGTGAACCGGTGATTCTTTCAGGAAGATTTCTTGTTCTTCTTGTTATTACAATGGGCTTTCTATTAAGTAACTTCAAACTCAACCTCCCCAACTAATCCATGTTTAAAACTCCTCCTTCTCAAATCTCCCCACCTCTCCACAGAGCAAAGATCTCCACAGAGATTCCCAGTGCTCCTCCTCTCCTTGATCACAGCAAAGATCAATAATCAGAAATCCCCTGGGTCCGGGCCTTCCCATTGCTTCCGGGAGGAGACCATGCCTGGGCTGGGGACCACACAGGCTGCAGCTGAAGAAATGCATACGTCCAAACCGGCAGGTAATTACACACACGAACACCTCACTTCTCCGTGCGTTCTAACAGCTGACTACCATTTCCCCCAGAGAAAGTCCTTTTCTTTGGCATGTCCCTCACTGATGGCAAGTCATGGGGCCATCCCACACAGATGTCTCTGAATCTGGAAATGGCTTTCACAGTTTCTGGCTGTAACAAACGCTGGCACTGGCTTCCTCGCCCCAGCAGACTTTGCAGTCTTTCAGTTCTGGAATCACATTCACCTAAACCTAAAACTCACACTGGATCACCGTTAATGTTTTTATTGGAAACGGTCCAAATCTTTACCAACCAAGTGACAAGTAAAAATAATAATAATAATAATAATAATAATATAAATACACATATGGTTTGTTATACAACTATTCCATAAAGCATGTTTAAATGAGTTTTAAATAGCTGTAATAGCCTATAACATAATGCTGGAGAAAAAGATCATAAAAATAGTATATGTAATTAAAAGTCTAAATGCTTATTTAAACATCTAAAGGGATATATTCTATCCACGCATTACCTAAACTATATCTGAAAGAATATTGGTTTTAGAAACAAATTACTGTTCTGATAAATAAATTTGGGAAAATGTTACTTTCCATATGTCCATTTTGGAGATCCATTATTAGCATAGTAGCATATTAAAATCCCTGAGAAGACCTTAAAAGAAGAAAAAAGCTTAATTTTTTTTTGTTTTTTACCCAGACTTTCTCCAAAATCATTTGCCCATGGAAATTGTTTTTACAGAAAATGTTAATTTATATCTTATTTAGAACACAATTTAGTAAATGGTAAAATGCAAATCATGTCAGCAATTGTTATTGCAAGTAGCCTAGAAAATGATTATTTCTCTTTATAATTCCTATTACTTTCCAATACTTTGTGGTAAGCATATCAATTTTGTAATCAGAAAAATTTAAATAGAAAGAGCAAAAATAATGTTTAGTCCTATTTAATGTCTCTCATACTATTTACTCTTAAACTGCCAGATCTGGAGGAGTGGGGAGAAAGTGAGCAGGATGCTAAGTGGTCAAAGCAAATAGATTTCAAATGACATCTGGGTCTTATTCTCAGATCTGTCACTGCTTGGCCACGTGACCCTGGACAACTTACGCTCTAACCATCGATTTCCTCTTCTGAACAATCTGGATTACCACTACACCTACTTGGCAGAGTGGCTGTCACACATTTTACACAGTACCTGGTGAACAGTCAGTATGCAATAAATGCTCACTCGTTATATGACTAGTCACACAAGCCACCACCCATTGTTCTTAAATTACTGTGACCCAGATCCTTTTCATTAGGGGAAATTTGATGAATTTTCAAATATTCCTTCAACCTCTGAAGCAATTACGGTTCATATAATTTTGCCTGCTATCTGGTAAAACACATTATTTAAAAGAAAATTTACTGAAAACGCCCCAAAGTTCAAAAAAAAAAAAAAATATTACAAGAGCAGTGACTGAATACAAGTGTTTCATTATATTAGACATTTTTCATTATATTATTAAGAAAAAGTAGATCTTGATTATGTTAAGATATTTTGAATTAGTCTTTCTGTTTTCACATCAAAACATACAGCGCAAGAATATGGACAATATTCCTATATTACAAAAAATTGAATCCAGGAAAACATAAATAAATAAAGCTCTTTAACAGTACCTGCTCTAATAAAGGCTTTTAGTTATAGGTGGGTACAGTTAATTTTCAGACAATGCTATCATGCTGCCACCAGACAAAGAGCTACAGTTTTACACAACCTAAGACATGCTGCCCACTTGCCTCCCCTTAATGATGGAGTCAGGAGTTACAGATTCCTCTTCCCTTATCAATAACAAAAGTTAGGGCTCCAGCCATTTTGGCTCAATGCACAAATAGAGCATGGGCCCTGGTCAGGTTGCCTGTGGGAGGCAACTAATTGATATGTCTCTCTCACATCAATGTTTCTCTCTCTGTGTCTCTCACCCTCCATTACACTCTCTCTGAAATATTCTTGAGGATTAACAACAACAAAAAATACAAAAATTAGTTTCTAGATTGCCACTCAATTCTACAGCATCCATAGTAAAACACGATACCTCGATTTCTTACTTATGGGAGGTGGAAGATATGATTTATTTTTAATCCTCACACAATGATATGTTTTTATTGATGTTCGAGAGAGAGGAAAGGAGAAATACGCCCTCAACTGGGATTAAACTCAAAACCCAGGTACTGTATGTGCCCTGATCGGGAATCAAACCCACAACTATTGGTGAAGGAGCCACCCAGGCGGGGCAGAAGATCTGATTTTAATCTACATGTGTGTTGTTGTGTGTTTTTTTTAAAGTTCTCTTCAATATATAATAGCCTATGATAAGAATAGTGTCTCAAATTCCCACTCCTTTTGAATAATGATGTTCTTGCGTATGATATTACAATTGAAAAATTTCAATCAATGAATATCAGTCCTAACAAAACCAAAGAAATACAGTTAGGGTTACTCTCCCTGTACACAGCAGAAAGGTGAAATGTTAAAAGATAAGGCAATTCCCACAAAGGTGAAGTGAGGAAAGAGTCAGAATTACAGTCACCTTGGTAGCATGTTCCTAATCTCAGAGGGGGGCATTTTTCTCCTCTAAAAAGAAATGTGATGTTCGTGAAGATTAGCACCCATTTTGCATTCAGCGTTCCAAGAACAGCTTCTCGGCACCTGGCACGGGGACTTTGACAAGGAACTAAGGTGGAAAACCAACCCCACCTTCACTTCTAGGAGAGACATGGGAACAGGGCCTGTTCCCTCACTCCTTGCTTTTCAACTAATATAATAATATTGTCGGCATTGCAAAAGGCTGTTTTCTAACAAAGCAGATAATACTTAAAATGTAACAAACATAAACTGAATGCCTGGTACGTGCTGGCGTTGCTTCCACACCTTCATTCTGTAGAATCGTCTTCCGCCACAGAGGAGACGCAGAGGGAAAGAACGTGCCTAAGCCAGCGAAGGGCAGAGCAGGTTTTCGGTCTCCAAATCCATTCTGTACCAGCTGCCTGTTGAGTGCCGTTCTGACTTCTGGCTGGACCAGTTTTATTTGAAACCAAAGCCAATGCTGCTAAATGCCCCAGAGCCAAGGGCACTGGTTCACCTAAGGTAGGCAGCAGAGTTAAATGGGGAGTGCTGGGCTGGCTTAGAATGCATTCCGGAATGCTCGGTCACCTGCCCATACATTAAATGACCCTTTTTGTTTGTTTTTCTGATGAATTCTAGCTTAGAATTTGGGGACAACGTAAAAACCCTAACTTGTTGCCAAAAACATTCTTAGAAAAAAATAAAAAATAAACAAATGTTTACTAGTATCATATTTACAATTTTGTACCCGTTTTGAAGTGTAACTTCCCAAAAAAATTAGAGAGAAGGAACACACATACTGATTATTTTTTAAAATGCTTATTGGACAATTAAATCTCTTCCGTTAACTTTACCTCTAAATTCTCAATCTTTTCTTTCATGAGCTTGGGTGGGAAAAATACCCTTTATTTGGTCTTATTTTTCAGCCATTATGTTCACATCAAAATGCTAATTTCTTATACCAATAGAAGGATCAAAATGAAAGGCTCTTTATAATTTAGACTTTAGGGTGTTGACACAAATGAGAATTCTTATGTACAAGTTAATGAATAATTGCTTCATTCTCAAAGTTTATAACGTATGTTACTCTGCTGTCATTATTAAAACAGGAATACTTAGGCCGTAATATAGCACTTATGTCCTGATAAGCAAACCTGCCCGTGATGGAGAAATACTTCGTTTTCTCTAAGTTTTAGATGGAAATGACATTAATCAGAATTTTCAGTTGCACTACTAATGACATGCAAATTTCTTTTACAAAAAGCACTGCAGGGGATAATGCTAAAAGAGAATCTCAACCCAAGAATGAAGTTTTATAATAGAGTGCCGAGATATTTACTACAACCTTTTTAATGGTGCATTTGATGGGGGCTTACAAATTAATTGTGTAATGGCTGAAAGAATAAATGTTAACTACTCAGTTCAATACTATGCATCACTGAGCTTCAACCACTCCGGTGGACAAGGATTTTGTAGGTCTCCAACCCAACAGTGACCTCTTGCTCAGGTTCACACAAATTCAAATACCTATCCAATAACTGATCATTATGCATCTAGGTATGTGCAACTAATTAAATTAAACCCACCAGTATACACAAAAGTAGTCCAGAATATAGCCTCTGCTTTTTAGGGGTTCACCATCTAGTTAATTTAATTAAACATACCAAGAAAGATTATAAGCAAAATAGATTGTAAACTGCATAAAAGGTGCTAAAATGACCACTTAAACAGAGCAAAGGTGAAAAAGAGAAAACATGTGAACCCATCAATTGCTGCTGGTTTTATAAATCATGGTTCATCCCTCCAAAGAAAATACGCAGCTAGGGGAAAATAGAGCCCTTTATGTAATGAAATGGAATAATTATCAAGTCATATTGTTAAGTAAAACTGCAAAGTACAAAGCAGAACTAATTGTGTATAAAAGAGAAAAAAGCAATACGCATGTATTAGTCATTTGCTCCTGAGTTTAAGGAGATGCACTGTTCAATATGCCAGCCAAGAGCCACCTAAAGACTCTTCAACACAGAGATATGGCTAGTGTGACTCAGAATTTAAATTTAAATTTTATGTAATGAATTTGAATTTCAACTATGATTCAGTGTACAATATTTGGTTAAAGACAACTTCCTTGTTCCGTAGAACTTGAATCACATTAACCACTGCATCGTTTCGATTGCATTTTTTAATGTGGGGCCTAGGAAATTGTAAATTGCATTTGCGGTTCATATTGCATCACCATTGGAGAGCTTGGGTATAAAGAAACCTCCCAGAATTTGTAAGAACTGGTAACACCAAGTATCTCTGAGGAGAAAACCTGGGTAACAGGAACAAAGGGGCTGGGGGAGATCTCTCGCTATTTTGTTATTTTCCTTTTTGAATTTGGTGCCACTTCTATTTTAAAATGAGGAATCAATGATGTGACCTATAAACACCACTGTTTTTGGTACAATTGTCAATTTAATTTTGGATGGAATCCCTCCCCCAAAAAGCAATTTGGTACTTTTGAAAAGGTCATACATGGTCTTTGGCAGAAAATGATTTCTAATAACCTAAGATCACAGAAGTATTTCACAAACTAAAGGTACCATAGTTACCAAGTGAACATAAGAAATTAAAGCCTTCAAACCTCAGACTGCCAGTTCAGTGCCAACACAGCCTAGCATTTAGCACCGCTGCCTTTTTCCCCATCAGAGATGGTTCTGTTTTTCATTTTCCATTCATTGAATATATTTTGCCCATTTTCTTGTTCCTTTTTTCATCCACCTCCTCAAGTGAAAATTTGATTATCTCTACATTTCCATTTAGCACAGCATACTACTTGGCTAGCCAAAAAAGGAAAAATGCCAGGAAAATTCTACCCTTTACAACTTATGAAAAAAAAATATCCTCCATGAAGCAGCAGTGTAAAAACATGAATGGGTCACAAAAGGTTCAATGAAAGGGAGTAAATAAGCGTTATATACCCAACTGAGATAGACCTACTGTATTTATATACAAAACAAAAAATTAAATTGTTTATGTACAGTTGGATATAATATACCCAACTTTTTTTTATTATATATTTTATTGATTTTTTTACAGAGAGGAAAAGAGAGGGAGAGTTAGAAACATCGATAAGAGAGAATCATTGATCAGCTGCCTCTTGCACACCCCCTACTGGGGATGTGCCCGCAACCAAGGTACATGCCCTTGACCAGAATTGAATCTATCAGTCTGCAGGCTGACGCTCTATCCACTGACCCAAACCGGTTTCGGCTATACCCAACTTTTTAAGTCAAAGCATCTAGCTGTCCTCTGTGATTAGGTATACTAGGTAGGAAAAAATAATGGGAAGAAATCATTCCCATAATCTGGAAAGACACTTATGCAAAATTTAAATGACCCTTCGACACTTTGTGTTGGAGTGTGCTGCCAACTAGTAACTGAATCATGAAAACCTGAGAGTAACGGGAACTGCTTCAGACCACAAAATACAGTTGCATCCCTAAAACAGTGACCCTGTCTCCTTCTTCATTCCATTAAAGCAGTGCTACTTGGTCATCCGGCCTAAAAGAAAAGAGAAACAAAGGATTGCTCTTCTCTATGACACTTTCAACTTTGTGCATAATGTGCGTCCACGTTAGCACAAAGATACATTCAATGATTCGTATAATTATCTTGACTACTGTTGACTTAATTAAGTCAACGAAGGTATATCCATCAGACCTGAGCATGGCATGGTGGTAGCCATTTTCAGATTTAGCAAATCAATTTCCTGATTTTCCAGCACATCTGCACTGATACACAACTGTAGCAGCTGGCTCCTGTCACACAGCTCCCCTTGGGATTAACTAGGACTTCCTTACTTCCATTTCTCCAGAAATAATAGCATGTGTTGCAAGTTTGAGAGATTAAAATTCTCAAGGACTGGTGATAAATGCCCCACTTAGGTTTGACTACCTTAATTCTACTTTTGTACATATATAACTTGGTATAAGTATAGAAACTGCAATGTTAGGGTATAAAGTGAAAAATAAATATTTATTTTTATTGAACTTATTGGCGTGCATTGGGTTAAAAAAATTATATACGTTTCAGGAGAACAATTCTATAACACATCATCTGTGTGTTGTATTGTGTGTTCACCACCCCCAAGTCAAGTCTTCTTCCATCACCATTTAACCATCTTTACCCTCTTCTCCCTCCCCGCACCATCCTTTTCCCTCTGGTAATCACCATACTGTTGTCTGTGTCTGCCAAGTTTTGCTTGTTTAATCCCTTCTTTTCTTCACCTTTCTCACTCAGTCCCCTTACCCTCTGCTAGCTGTCGGTCTGTTCTCTGTATCTATGAATCTGTTTTATTCTGTCAGTTGATTTTATTAGATTCCACATATAAGTGAAATCATATGGTACTTGTCTTTCTCTGACTGGTTTATTTCACTTAGTATAATACTCTCTAGGTTCATCCTAACTATCACAAAAGGTAAGATTTCCTTCCTTGTTATGGACCAGCATTCCATTGTGTAAATGTACCACAGCTTTTTTTTATCCACTCATGTACTGATAGACACTTGGACTGCGACCTTCAAACAGTCTGACCGTCTGGTAGGTATGACGCACACTTACCACCAGGGAACAGACATTCAACCCAGGAGCTGCCATTCTGTGGTGACTTGGCAGCAGCGGTTCTGGGGAGATGCACCCCAGAACCAAAGGGGAGGGAGCTCGATTCCTCACAGGGTCACGAGATTCCACCTTCGGCCGTGGGTTATGTTGTTGCTGGGCACTGTTGGTTTACTGCACACTTGTGTTTCACACCCTGTACAATAGCATCTTTGCAGAGTGCCCTCTCACACTCCGGGAACCCTTAGGGGTATCCCAGAGCCAGTTCAGCTGATCCCCACAGGCCAGGCCGAGTGACCCCAACTGCCGAGGGACCCTGCTCGCTCTGCAGATGCTCTTCGAGCTGTGGTGCCACCCCAGATGTGGCCAACTGCAGAGGGACTATAGGAGGTTGGCTCCAGTGCGTGTCCAGCCCCGTCTTGTCCAGTCCCACCCCTACCAGCCACCTTCTAATTAATTTCCTTTCAATGTGCATGAATCTAGGTGTGGACCACTAGTTATAAAAATGCTGCAATGAACATAGGGGTGCATATAGTCTTCTGAATCAATGTTTTGGGTTTCTTTGGATATATTCCCCAGGAATCTCTGGGTCATATGGCAGATTCACTTTATTTTGGGGGGTAACTCCATCCTGCTTTCCACAGTGGCTGCACCAATCTGCATTCCCACCAACACTGCACAAGGGCTCCCTTTTTTCCGCATCTTCACCAACACTTGTTTGTTGATTGACTGGTGATAGCATATCCATTCTCATCTCATAACCATAAACCTAAAAGCCTTAATGGGACTACATCATCATCATCATCATCATCATCATCATTATTACTAGTGGCCTGGTGCATGAAATTTGTGCACATAAAAAGGGAATTGATTAGAGGAAATATTTTAATATTGCTATTTGCACTTTCTCTATAATAGAAGTGTCAGAGATGAGAGAAAATTAGTAAAATATATATGAAAATCTCCCTCTGTCAGAGTCTGGGGCACACTGCAGGACCCAGAGTCAAGTCCCCACCCACCCACGTGCACCTCAAAATAGTGTGAGACCCAGCCCTGGCTGGGCCCACCCCTATCAAGCCCTGCAGTGCAGGGGGCATAGCTTCAGGTCCCCTGTCAAGCCCTGCCAGGCAGGGGCGCGGCCTCAGATTCCCCAGCCTGGCCTCAGGTCCCCCCCACTCCCCACCCTGGTGCAAGGACATGAAGACACAAGGGCATGATGACCATTTGCACATTAGCTCTTTATTACACAGGATTTTCTAAAGAGCAGGCAGTTAGGAAATTGACCTGATTCTGTGGTGTGCTGTGCTTTCTTCACAATAAAATTCCTGAAGCTTGCCTCTGAGTTATATCCCTGAGCTATATAGCATGAAAAGACACAGATGTAGTCAGAATATTGCCCATTACATGTGTTGGAAACTCAAATACCTTCATGTATTGACTATGAAATCTGAAAATTCTGACCTTGGTAAATATTTATAAATATTTAAAATGTGTTCAAAGTTTCACATAGTAAATAAGTTATCAGATTTCTGAGTTGAACTTGTACTATTTTTCTTGCCTTTGCCTTCTTTGGTATCTTAATATTGATCTATGACTATCCCAATGAAAGTACTTTCTTTGTCAAACCACTCTACAATTCAATTCTATATCTAAAGTCAATAAATAACGTTTAACTTATTTAAATTTATAAACAGTATTGTGAACTTAAGCTATATGATAATAAACAACCCAAGTTCACTCTAACATTTTCTAAAAATTAGTTGGTCCTTGAGAGCTTTTTCCAAGGAATTCATTCCTCAGCTATGAAGTTTGTATGCAAAGCTGCAGACATTTGGCCCTTTATAAATAGTCATGGGAAACTTCTTTCTCCCATACTTTGAGTTTGTTTTTACTATAACAGATGGGTGGGAAATTAGCAAAGCAAAAACATAAAAAAAAAAAGGTCTTGCAACAACTATCATACTAATGTTGGAACACTAAATGCTTAAAGATAAAGATATATCTAACAATAACAAAAATGCTTGCTGAAAATTATAAAGACCATTTGCCTTAATACATAAAATAAGTATGGACTCAAAATTTAGACAGAACTCCTTCTACCTTTTTTTTTTTAATATATATTTTATTGATTTTTTCACAGAAAGGAAGGGAGAGGGATAGAGAGTTAGAAACATCGATGAGAGAGATACATCGACCAGCTGCCTCCTGCACACCCCCCATCAGGGATGTGCCCGCAACCAATGTACATGCCCTTGGCTGGAATCGAACCTGGGACCTTTCAATCCGCAGACCGATGCTCTATTCACTGAGCCAAACCGGTTTCGGCTCCTTCTACCTTTGAGCAAGCTCCTAAGCACATCTGTTTCTAAACATCTTAGCCACATATCAGCCATTTTTCATGAAAGTGTCTCCAGCACAGAAGTTTAGATATATTCCAATATCATATAAATGTTAAAATTCCACAATGCTTGCCAAGGGGCTAAACCTAAATTTTCAATTGAAAAAAACACCATTCAGCATGTATCAATCACTAATCATAATTCTGCAGAGTTTCTTAAAGTAAGATATATATTGCTTTACACAAACAGACTATAAATCATTTTGTTCCAACTTATTTTTAAGTTCAATATTTAGAGATCTTCCCAGTAAGTAAATTTTAAATTAAATAATCACTATTTCATTTGCCAATTTCATTAGTTACACTTGGGAGTCAATAAACTTTTTGTGTATATGGGCAGAAGACAAATATTTTTAGCTTTGCAGGCCATATATTCCTTGTATGGACTACTCAATTATAACATTAAAATCTGTCATGCATAATATGCAAATGAGCAGGTATGGCTGAATACCAATAAAACTTATTTACAAAACAGATAGATGATTAGAGATTAATATCCAGAATATATAAGTTTTTCTGAAACTCAAAAAACTAAAAAGCAACAAAAAATAGGCAAAAACTTACATAAATATTACTCAAAAGAAGATATATGAATAGACAAAAGCATGAAATGATGCTCAACATCACTAATCATTTAGGAAATGCAAATCAAAACTACATTCATACTCAGTAGGATGACCACTATAAAAACACACACACACACACACACACACACACACAACATATAATGATGAGGATTGGCGAGGATGTAGAAAAACTAAAACCCTGTTGTTGGCACTATAAAAATGGTACAGCTAAATGGAAAACAGTATATTGGGCCTCCAAAAATTAAAAATAGAATGATCAGATGATCCAGGAATTCTACTTCTGGATATAAACCCAAAATAATTAAAAGCAAGTTCTCAAAGAGACATTTGTACACCTATATTCCTAGCAGCACTAGTCACAATAGCCAAAATATGGAAGCAACACAAGTGCCCAATGACAGATGAATGGATAAGCAAAAATGTAATATATACATACAATCAGATACTCTTATTCAGCCTTAACAAGGAAGAAAAATTTTTTATTTTTTAAAAATATTTTTTATTGATTTTTTACAGAGAGGAAGGGAGAGAGATAGAGAGCTAGAAACGTCGATGAGAGAGGAACATCGACCAGCTGCCTCTTGCACACCCCCTACCGGGGATGTGCCCGCAACCAAAGTACATGCCCTTGACCGGAATCAAACCCGGGACCTTTCAGTCCGCAGACCGACACTCTACCACTGAGCCAAACCGGTTTCGGCAAGGAAGAAAATTTTGATATATGATACAACATGGATGTATCTTGAGGACTATGCTAAGTGAAATAAGCCAATCACAAAAAAAGACAAAATCTGTTTGATTCCATTTATATGCGGTACCTAGCGTGGTCAAAATAATAGAAACAGAAAGTTAGAATGATGACTTCCAGGGTTGGGAGAAGAGGAAAATGGGAGTTTTGTTTAATAGATATAGAGTTTTAGTTTTACAAGATGAAAAGAGTTCTGGAGATAAATGATGGTGATGATTTCACAATAAAATGACTGCACTTAGTACCACTGTATTATAGATTTAAAAATGGTTAAGACAGTAAATCTTATGTAATATGTATTTTACCACATTTTTTAAAAATCTAAAAAAAAGAAAAAAATACATATAGAGGACCCATTTTTGGCACAATTTGCTGGGCAATAGCTTGCTTACCAGTAACTTAGGCTATTGCATTCTATTTTTTTAATATATATATTTTATTGGTTTTTTTACAGAGAGAAAAGGAGAGAGATAGAGAGTTAGAAACATCAATAAGACAGAAACATCGATCAGCTGCCTCCTGCATACCCCCCACTAGGGATGTGCCCACAATCAAGGTTCGTGCCCTTGACCGGAATCAAACCTGGGACCCATCAGTCTGCAGGCTAACACTCTATCCACTGAGCTAAACCAGCTTCAGCAAAGGCTATTACATTCTAAATATAATGTTTTAAAGTTAGCGTCAAAGTACCATTTCTATACATACATCATATTCCTTTATTTCCCCCTGCACAGTTACAGATAATTTTAATACAGCCCTTAATATGAGAAATCAACCTACCAGAACCTAGAAAAACATGTTTTACAAAAAACAAGGGCTCCCAAGTTATGACTAATTACTTAAATAAAAGCAGTAGTCTCAATAACATGAAGCTTAGCATTTATTATTATATAAATAAACCTGGCATTTCAATAATAAAGGTACCCTCTAACACATTCAGAGGAAATTATACTTTAAAGAAAAAGTCTAGCACTGTCTTAATAAACATTTTCCCTTTTCTTATTTGGCAATCAAAAATCCTACTTTTGAAATTATACTGCAAATGACTCTAATAGTTGCCTTGTGGCAAAAATATGTACAGATTGTCATATGACAAAAGAAGGCTGTCAATTTACTGAGTTAAATTAAATCATCCCAAGCACATGAAAATATTAAACATGATTCTGAAGACATAAATCAAATATTTAAATTCTTTTTTAAATGCTGAACATGGGGTTTCTTTTGCATTAGAATTTTTAGGAGTTTTTAAATAATAAAATATAAACTTAAAAAAAAATTAAGACAAGGCATTCATAAAACCACTTTAAGTTAAAATAGTTTTCTTAAAACTATATTTTTATTTATTTTATTTTATTTTATTTTATTTTTGTTAATCATCACCTGAAGATATTTTACCATTGATTTTATTATTTTTTATTATTATTTTTTTTAGTTTTTTAAGAGATAGTGGAAGAGAGAGGGAAAGACAAGGAGAAACATCTATATGAGAGAAACACATCGATTGGTTGCCTCCTGCAGGCCCAGGATGAGACTGCAATCAAGGTACCTGCCCTTGACCAAAATGGAACCCGGGACCATTTTGTCCACAGGCCTACTCTCTATGCATTGAGCCAAATGGGCTAGGGTTATTTTTATTTATTTTAGAGAGGAAGAGAGAAGGAGAGAGAGAAACAATAATAAGAGAGGATCATTGATGGGCTGCCTCCTGCATGCCTACTACTGAGGATCAAGTAGGAAACCTAGGTATGTGCCCTGACCAGGAATTGAATCGTCACCTGCTGGTTCATAGGTTGTTGCTCAACCACTAAGCCACACTGGCCAGGCAATACAAATACTCTTTAGCCATTCAGTATAATCCATGGTAGCAAAAATACTGGGTGACAACAGGCCTAGTGACGAAGAGCATACATGTGGGGATCAGACCTTGTTTCTATTACTCTTTCATCTCTTAGGGTTGTGTGGCCTTGAGTATCTTAAACAATCAGAGCCTCAGTTTCCACAATTGAAACATAGAGTTGTTATATTTCCTAAAAACGGAGTAGAAAAAAAATTTTTAAACAATAATACTATAAGGCACTTAAACGCCTCTTCAATTTTAAAAGGCAAAATAAAGCTGAAATTTGTGATCTTGAGTTCCCTAAAAATGATTACCAGCAGTTTCCATTCCCTTTCATAGCTTCATCTCCATCACGTCTATTTTTAAAAAAATATATTTTATTGATTTTTTACAGAGAGGAAGGGAGAGGAGAGAGATAGAGAGCTAGAAACATCGATGGAAGAGAGACATCGACCAGCTGCCTCTTGCACACCCCACACCAGGGATGTACCCGTAACTAATGTGCATGCCCTTGACCGGAATCGAACCTGGGACCTTCCAGTCCGCAGACCGACGCTCTATCCACTGAGCCAAACCGGTTTTGGCATCCATCACGTCGATTGATATCTACTTCACCAAAGATCCTCAGAGGTATTTGCATATTAGAATCACCTGAGCAGCATTTACAACCTCTCCATGCCCTTGTCCCAGGCAAGCTAAAATCAGAATAGATAGGACTGTGATAGTATGGCTATTAGTATTAAAGGTCCACAGGTAATTCTCATGTTGAAACCTCAGCTAAGGCACTCAACTTCTAAGGAGTCAATAAATGTTAGCTACTAAGGACTCAGTTTACATAATCAGTGAATTTTAGAACCAGTAATATCCTATCTAATAAAGATGGAATATGAAAATTGACCATCATGCCATCACAAAGAGGGTGGCTCCCACAACAGAAGTGGGGTTTCTGTAACACAAGAAGGCTGTGCCCACAGCAGAGGCCAAGTTCCCCTAACAAGCCTTAGCGAACAATTAGCAGGGATCTGAGGCTACACCCCCCCACCCCGATGAGAAGAGGGGGACCTCAGGCTGAACGACCTACCCCGATACCATGCTGGGGGACCTCAGACCACACACCTTGCCCTAGCACTGGGGCAGGGGACCTGAGGCCATGACCCCTCCCGGCAGAGCTTGACAGGGGACCTCAGGCTGCACCCCCCCACCTGGCAGGGCTTGACAAGGTGAAGCTGGCCTGGTCTGGATCTTGCCCAAAGGGGGCGGATCTGGCTAGGTCTGGGTCTCAAGAGATTTTGAGGCACCATGAGTGGCAGGGACTTGACTCTGGGTCCCTGAGCATATCCCAGACTCTGACAGGTGGAAGATTTTCATATACATCTTACTAATTTTATTTCATCTCTGACACTTCTATTATAGAGAAAGGGCAAATAGCAATATTAAAATATTCCTTTTAATTAATCCCCTTTTAATGTGCATGAATTTCATGCCCCGGGCCACTAGTACCCACATAAAAGCTAAAGAAACAGCTGAGGCTAAATCACTCCTTAATGTTTATATCCACCACCTTCAATTAACCCCCTGCATCCAAAGCTGAAAAATTATAAAGTAGTACACTTTTCCCCCCACACTCCAGAAAATTTGTTTCGGAATCAAAACATTAAGGTTCCTTGCCCTGGCTGGTGGTGCTCAATGATTAGAGTCTCAGTCTGTGCTGTGCACTGGAGGGTCTCAGGTTCGATTTCTCGTCAAGGGCACTTACCTGGGTTGCAGATCCAATATCTCTTACCCTTTGGTCAGGCTCCTGGGAGGCAGCCAATTGGTATGTCCCTGTCACATAGATTTTTTTTTCCCTCTCTCTCCTCTTTGTCCCTCTCCCCACTCCATTCTATTCTCTCTAAAATCAATGGGAAAAAAATATCCTCACTTTTTTTTTTATATATATATTTTATTGATTTTTTACAGAGAGGAAAGGAGTGAGATAGAAAGCTAGAAACATCAATGAGAGAGAAACATCAACCAGCTGCCTCTTGCACACCCCCTACGGGGGAATGTGCCTGCAACCAAGGTACATGCCCCTCACTAGAATCGAACCTGGGACCGACCGACGCTCTACCACTGAGCCAAACTGGTTTCGGCTCCTCACTTCTTGAGTATTAAAAATCAAACAAACAAAAAGAAACATTAAGGTTCCTCAAAGCAAGATCAACTACATGTTGACATTTATATTTCCAAGAGCTTTATTTTATTTTTAAGCATATCTAGTACATGGGCAAGTAAAAACCACAAGGAATGGTAGCTCTAAAGCTAAAGTACCCAAGATGACTCTTTGACATTTAAATGTATAACGTTGTGTTTAGAAAAAAAGATTAACAGCAATTAATGCAATGAACTAGGCAACTAGTCCTGTTTTTCTTGGTATTGCCACTAATTTGCTAGATGTGTGCAGTCACTCAGTGTCTCTGGGCTTCAGATTGTCATTTATAAAATACAGTTGCATTAAATGTCTTTAAAATAACCTGTTACAACAATGTAAGGCATGGAAAATTACAGAGAAATTCTATAGAGCAGTGATATACAAGATTAAGGATTAAACTAGCACTAGCCCTTGTAGGCTATTAGAGTAATGAGTCATGATTTAAGTAGTTTTATAGCAAGAAATTTACTTCTCAAACCTAATGATTTATTATAACATATTGACTGAGCTTGCTCCCTGCCACTTCCCAAAGACCTATACCTAGGATATTATTTTTCACAGTTAAAACCTTTTAAATGTCTTGGGTTTTTAAGAAAACAACACAACAAAAGCAATACTAAATACTAAATGGTCAAAAAACGCCATGTAATTGGCACTTGGGATACGCCAAGGGACAAGATAGATAAGTAGTAAAAGAAGACAAAGTAGATAAGTATTTTTTGTTGATGATACTTTTCTGAATAGAAAAATGTAAGGTAAAATGATAGAGTAGGATGCTTTTAGATATACTGAATCATTACTCCAGATGTCCCTCTTTAAATTTGGAGGAGGGCAAAATTCCTTAAAAGTGTTTTCTTTATATTTGAGAAATTAGATAAAAGTTTTGTGTATTCTTCTAAACAAAGAACTTCTTAATTAAACCTTTAAATTCTCAAAAGTAAAATCTGAAGTATCTTAACAAAAGCCATGCTTATCACTAGAAAATTCTTACCATGCCTTCATCTCAGAGCCATCCGATCTCACCTATTTTACTCAAAAGTATTAACTGATTTCTGAACACCCATTAGCATATTTTGTGTAAGTGCATATGCTGGGTTCTTTTTTAAGTACTTTAACCTATCCATTTTCAAATCCACCAATTTAATTATATCTTATTTCATGGTTCCTTACTACATCTCAGTATTCCTGAAATATGTCTCACCTTCAATTTATATAACTCTGCAGCTCCAATGAGAGGCTCATGCTATGATTATTAATATCTTTCTATCAATGTATTTCTTTACCCATAGATCCTAATGGGAGAATATACGGAGGGATATATGATGATATCTAAACAAGGGGGACAAAAACGGTGAAAGGACAGAAATGGAAGTCAACAGTAGTATGGCTACTTGCAAAGTGAAGAAGCTAATTCTTTGGAGCAAAATGAAGGAATTAATTCATGCACTACGTAAGCATTATGCTAAATATCTTTTCTGTTAGTCATGTTGCTTTGAGACTTTCCCATGTTTCCTCTAGACAACTGCCAATGCTCCAATGGTCTCTGATGAATAAACATGCCGTGACTTGCTTCTACGGAAACGTCTGTCATGCTCCAGGGAAAAAATGACTTCTCTAACTCTTAAATCAGGAAAACTGCACACTCTCATTCACAGGTTGCAAAGTCGATTTTCCCTTCATGTTTCTTTCCTGGGATGTTCCTATTCCTTTTTAGGGCATTGCTGCATCCAGAAATATCAGAAAAGCATCTGAGTTGGGGGAATACGTGTAGGCAAACGTTATCCTGCCATCAGAGGGGTGTCCCACTTTAGAAGCTTAAGGAGCATCGGGGTAAAGCCTTCCCTGTTTACCGAGATGAAGGTTAAGTTCAGGTTCCCCCCATCTCCTGCGGAACTACCTGTTCTCATGACTGTTTACCCAAACGCTCAGCAAGGTGATATTAGCATATCTGGCAGGAAGGCACGCTCCATTGAATATTAACTCACCATGTGACAGACAGCCCCTTCGCCTCCAATCTCTCCCCGCACACGTGAGGACACAAAGGAAAAAGTATGGTTGTTTGCAGTCTGACTCCGCGCTCGGCTTTGGCACCGGCAATTGGCCACGGGCACACACACCCCCGGCCCGAGGCGCGCACCGCCCGCTCCCGGAACTGTCAGCGGCTGACAGCTGGCACTCCCTGCGCGGCCCTCCTCGCAGGGAGCCCCTTCCTTGGTCACCTTGACACGGCTCACCTGCCCGGGCCTCCGCTCCGGCCAAGGAAACTTTTTCCTCCTTCCCAGGAGCTCAGTTACAGGTATCGCCCGCCGCCCTGCCGGCGCCCCAACAAGGGGCCCTTTGTTACCATCTGTGCTCCCGGACTCCTCGCCCCGTCGTCCCCGGCACTCCGCTGCCCTCCAGCAGCTCCGGGCAGAAAGCAATGACAAAACTACCAGGGCCCCCACCCGGGGCGGCCTCCGCGGAGGCCGGAGGAAGCAGCCTCCTCCCCGGCCGCGTGCGCCCTGGCCAGGGTCAGGCCGCCGGCACCGAGCGGGGCCCGGGCCAGGTGGGCGCGGGCCCCCCTCCCCGGCCTCCCCCTGGACCCTCTTCCCACCCTTCTCCCCCGGACCCCCCTCCCCGCCCTCCCCCCGGGGCGGCGCCCGGCTTACCCGGCGGCGGGCGGCGCGGGCTCCGCCGGGGCGTCCTGCGCGCTCGGGGCGCGGCCGTCCATCAGCCTGCGGACCGCCGCGCGGGCTCCGGCTCCCAGGCGGCGCGTCACGGCTGCGGGGGGAGAGGCGGCGGTCAGGGCGGGACGCGCGCCTCCTTCCCGGCCCGAGGGAGGCTGGCGGGAGGCGCGTCCGGAGCCCGCCCGCCCGAGCGGCCCAGCCCCGCCGCCCGCCTCCGCCTCCGCGGCGCTGCCACCTGCGGCCCCGCTCCCCGCCCGCGGGAGCCGGAGCCGCGGCGGCGGGAGGAGGCGCTGCAGCCCCCGCCCCCGGGCCGGCCGGGGAGCCATTGGCGCCTCTCGGGGAGGGAGCGCGGCCCGGGCCGGGGGGAGGAGGAGGAGGGAGGGGGGGAGGAGGAGCGGGGCAAGGGGCAAGGCGCGCGGGCTCGCCGCCACGCCTGCAGCCGGCGCAGCCCCGGGCGAACAGGCTGCACGCCCCGGGACGGAGGACGGACGGGGGAAAGTTGGGAGGGCGCTTTTCTCGCTCCCTCCCGGGGCTCCTACTTTCTGTTCAGAGGGAGGCAGAGGCTCCCTGCCCCTCTCTGCCCTCCCCTGGGCTGTGCGCTTGCAGCTCGGAGCTCCAGCCGGGACGTGACGGCGGAGAAAGCCGCAGCCTCCCCGGGCTCAGCCAGCGCCGCCCCAGCCCCGCGGAACCTCTCCCCGAACGGGCCCACTCACCCTGCCCCGTGTCCCTGCCCGGAGCCTCTCCCCGCACCGGCCACTCACCCTGCCCCATGTCCCTGCCCGGAGCCCCGGAGCTCGCCGCCGCCTCCGCCCGACGGCCGCGCACAAGTGGCGGCGAGGCTCCGTGGCATCGGAGCGAGAGAGGCAGCGAGCCGGAGCGAGGAACGGGGCGGGGATGGACGGGGACCCAGTGGGAACTTCCTTCTGCCAGGGCTTTTGGGGCTTTGGGGTCCGGCTGGGGAAGGCGAATGGAAAGGAGGCTCCCGAGCCGGGTGTTCCCATTCCCGCCGCTAGGGCAGCGCCTGGGAAAGCGTGGCGCGCCCAGGGCAGACAGGTAGGGAGGCAGGGGCTGGACCTGCCCTGGGAGGACCCCGGGACTGAGCCTGCCCTGGGAGGACCCCGGGACTGAGCCTGCCCTGGGAGGACCCCGGGACTGAGCCTGCCCTGGGAGGACCCCGGGACTGAGCCTGCCCTGGGAGGACCCCGGGACTGAGCCTGCCCTGGGAGGACCCCGGGACTGAGCCTGCCCTGGGAGGACCCCGGGACTGAGCCTGCCCTGGGAGGACCCCGGGACTGAGCCTGCCCTGGGAGGACCCCGGGACTGAGCCTGCCCTGGGAGGACCCCGGGACTGAGCCTGCCCTGGGAGGACCCCGGGACTGAGCCTGCCCTGGGAGGACCCCGGGACTGAGCCTGCCCTGGGAGGACCCCGGGACTGAGCCTGCCCTGGGAGGACCCCGGGACTGAGCCTGCCCTGGGAGGACCCCGGGACTGAGCCTGCCCTGGGAGGACCCCGGGACTGAGCCTGCCCTGGGAGGACCCCGGGACTGAGCCTGCCCTGGGAGGACCCCGGGACTGAGCCTGCCCTGGGAGGACCCCGGGACTGAGCCTGCCCTGGGAGGACCCCGGGACTGAGCCTGCCCTGGGAGGACCCCGGGACTGAGCCTGCCCTGGGAGGACCCCGGGACTGAGCCTGCCCTGGGAGGACCCCAGGAGAGGATGCTGTGACTGCAGAAATTCCTAAACTCACAGAGCAGGGCTGCAGCTAGCCCTCCCTGAGGTCTGATCGGCCACGTCCAGGGTATTATTTTTGTTGTTGTTTTTTCAACCTGGCCTCTAATATTGCTCTCCTGTTAAAAGCATACCTGTGACACTGTGACCTATCTAATGGTGGCAGAATTAAGCTTGCCCTATCTTCAGAGGCACCTTCCTTCCTTCCTTCCTTCCTTCCTTCCTTCCTTCCTTCCTTCCTTCCTTCCTTACTTTTTTTCGCTTGTGACAGCTGTGGCATGAGGACTGGACAATAGGGTCTCTGAGGACAATCTATAAATTAAGAATCTAATGACAGATCTTATTCACCTTCTCTTGGAAGCGAGGAATAAAAAGACGACAGGCGCGGCTGCGCGCTTGATTGTAAGGTTTAGTTCCCAAGCGGATGCTCTTTAGGTGACTCTTTACACCTGACAAACAGGTGCATTCGCATATCTTTATGTTATCATAAGAGTCTGTTGTTGTATTGTGCAAGCCATTTTTGATGGGTCCAAAAACTTGCCTTCAGAAAATAACATGAAATTAACTAAGGAATTCACTTTAAACTACAGTTTAAAAATAAACATTTAAACAAATTGCTGTAGAGAGGTTAGGTGAAAAGTATCCTATCAGAGGCCTCTAATGTGGTGTTAGCATCAAGTAACAATAATGTGATAACCATTTAACCCCAGGGTAACATTTGGTAGGTAGAAAAAATTAAATTAACATTTAGAATCAATGCTAGACTAAAAATGCTCCTGGACTAAATGCTCCTTTAATTATTTATTATTATAGCAACCAAAAAAAAAAAAAAAATGGCTGAAACTAAGTAACATATTAAATACCAATATCTATTATGGTCAGTCAGTAATTATTCCTTCCTATGCAGAATATGTTCCTTTCAGTGTATCTTTACATAAAATGTGGTTTGGTTAGGTTACAATATTAGAACCATGGAGAAAAAAAGTTGTGTTTTAATATTTTGCCTAATATTAATCAAATCAGTTCATTTCAATGGACCAGGCGTTTAGTCTTTTAAAACAACTCGGGTTAAACAATTTCATGAATCATTTATGACTCTAAATGACTAGCTGCTTGCACAGACAATAATGCAAACATTGAGTAACAGTGAAACTACTTAAAGTCTGTAACTTTCAATCACAAGATCAAGATTAAACTTTAATTGGTTTCAGCCTTGATTTGTGACATGCTAGAAATACTGTTGACTGTATTAGTTTAATCTGAAACATAATACACTTTCCTAGCATTTCATACTACTGAAGGCATTTTCAGTGCTCACCAACTTTTGCTGTCCTCTTTCTGGTTTTAAACATAGGGCAGGTTTACCCTCCTCACCCCACTGAAATTAGGTTTAGCGATGTAACTTGTTTGAAATTAGGTTTAGTGATGTAACTTGTTTTGTAGATAATGTGAGCAGACGTGAAATGTTTCATTTCCTGGTGGAATCACTTAAGGGTCAGTGCTTGACTCTTCTCTTTTCCCTGGCTGCAGCAATCATGGAAGTGCATCTTAAGTAGGAGGCGGCCTCGAACTGAAGGATCCTGGAATGCTAAAGTATTACCCTGCACAACTGCCCCGGAGAGTCGCAGGACCTACAACAGAATCTGCACGAGTGAGAAATAAACTTGTGTTGGATTAAGCCACTAACACACTGGAGTGGCTATTGCCTGGTATTGCTTAGCCTACCTTATGCACACAGTATTTCCCCCTTATCCGAGGTTGGGCTGTGTGTTCCAGTTACCCGTGGCCAGTGGCAACCAGAAAATGTTAAATGGAAAAACTCTACAAATAAACAAGTTTTAAATTAACTACCATTATGAATAGTGTGATGAAGTCTCCAGAATCCAGCTCCATCCCACTTGGTCATGAATCATCCCCTTGACCACTGTCTCCACGCTGTATAAGCTCCCCATCCTATAGGTATCTCGTAGCCATCTCGGACAGAATATGGCAGTGGCTGTGTTCAAGTAACCCTTATTTTACTTAATAATGGACCCAAAGCATAAGAGAAAAATTTTATCTTCAAGTTCTATAAAAGTGCTGGCAATTCGTATATGCCAAAGAAAACCAGTAGAGTCCTTCGCGAAAAGGTAAGTCTGTATAGGAAAAAATAGTCTATGTAGAGTTTGGCTCTATCTTCAGTTTCAGGCATTCACTGGGAATTGTGGAATGGATTCCCTGTGGATAAGGGGGGAACTATAGCACAACCATATCGGTTTTAACCTCTGAATTCCCTGACTCCATAGGAACTATTTATGACAATTTACGACAATCAGTGACCTTTTACCCTGTTTCCCCAAAAATAAGACAGTGTTTTATATTAATTTTTGCTCCCAAAGATGCGCTAGGTCTTATTTTCAGGGGATGTCTTATTTTTTCATGAAGAAAAATACGGTACACATTTATTGTTAAATGAAAATAAAGGAAATTTATTACCTGTATACGGTACGGTAGTTGTCAACACAAACCAGACAAACTGTGAATCCTGCAGTATCAAGAATTTACTCATTTATTCAATGACAATCATGTCATCATCTTCTGGAACATCATCATAACAATCCAATTCCTGAATTTCCTGGTGAATTTCTTGTGACTTCATTTCTTTCAGAATCAGTGGACCAAATCTCTCATGTTTAGCCTAGGGGGAGCCTTATTTTCGGGGGATGCCTTATATTTCACTCAGAAGGAAACCTGTAAGTAAGTCTTATTTTCGGAGGATGTCTTATTTTTGGGGAAACATGGTATTTGTAATGTTCTAAAATAGGGGTGTCGAACTCAATCAGAGAAGGGGCCAAAATCTAAAATCCAGCCTAAATCGCGGGCCGAATGGTTTACTGAACAGTCATAAACTGACAATATCATAAACTGACAGCGGAGTGCAGTGATGACAGCGCGGTGCGGGCCACATTGCAAGGCCTGGCGGGCTGGATTTGGCCCGCGGGCCTTGTGTTTGACATATGTGTTCTAAAACATGGTTTTACATCTGGCAAGCATAAGGCTACTTTCCTCTCAATATATTCTGATTTGGATTAAGTATTGCCTCATAGCTCTAGGCATGATTTCTAAGCAGATTATAAATTTTGCAATCATCTCAATACTATAGAACAAGCTGAGCTATCGCTAACAGTATTTCAACACCCAAGAGTTCCCTTCCAATTTTTCTGAAATATCACCTTTTTAAACAATGTTACAGGAAGTTGAAGAATTTAAGGAGTTGGTTGAACATGTTAATGGTAGCTTCAGAATCCAGCTCTTCCACTAGAGAATTATGTGTTTCAATTGACGTTGGCTATAGGAGTCTAGCAAAAAACAATAAATTGCCTAGTTATTTCAACATTAATGTGTCTTTCAAAGTCGAATCAATTCGGTAAAGTGAGTCATTTTACAATGATCATAGTTTTATTTGTGGGAAATTATAATCCCATATTTGAAGGAAAATTTGGAAAATAATTTTGTAATTTTTAGTTTCTTCATCAGTAAAAAGGTGATAAATTAGTATGATATTCTATTTTGCAAGGTTTGAATTATGAATACATATAACAGATGTACTCTATAAAAAAAGTCTAACTGTAACAGATATGTATCATACAATGTTATCTCTGAGAAACACTTTGGAGGTTGTCTGCTCAAACTATCCATTCCATGTATTAGAAAACTGAGAAGTGTAAATAGGATTGCCAGAGTTAGTAAATAAAACTACATCATACCCAGTTAAATTTGAACTTCAGATAAACAATGAGTACTTTTTTTTAACATAGGTATGTACCATGTAATGTTTAATTATACTAAAAATTATTTGTTGTCTATCTGAAATTCAAATTTAACTGGGTGTGCTGTATTTTATCTGGCAACCTTACTTACAGAGGATAATTTTTTTTTAAAGGGCATGTAGCTAACTATGTGCTGATGCAGGAATAGAATCAGAACAATTTATTGTTTACAGATTGCTTCAAGAGATAAAGTCCTAGGGTAGCATGTTTTAGAAAAAAAAAATAGCCATATTTCATACCCATCATTTCAATAGAAACTAAAAAAACAGTCTCATCACTTATCATGGAAACCTTTAAATCTACTGACTGTAGTTACCAATCTCTGAATTATTTTATTTTCTCAGAATCTGAAGTGCTCACATTTAAACATCAGTTTCTTTTTTTGATTTTTGCTAATACATGAGGAGCTCAATTGGTCATCACCGTTAGCCAGAACTGAATAGCAGCTATTCCTCAAGGCTTATTTTCTCAAAATTAGAGTAATTTTTAAAATCTTAGCTAAGAAAAAATAAGAATTAGAATCCTTAAGAATCATCCTATAGCTTTATTCTTATCTAAACTGGATGTTAGATGGTTGTTGATTATTTTATATTTTTATCACCACAGCTACCTGTATTCATTTTTGAAACAAATCCAACACTTTAAGTGCTAGTCTATTAACCGTTCTCAATTCCAGAGAGGGAGGCAGATGGGTGTCGCTTTGGGGCCTTCTTGGAAATGGAGGCAGGGGCCCTTGAGTTGGAACCAAAGACTTTCCCATTTCTCTTTGAGTAAATTTTTTCCCCACACAAATACCTAATTTAATTATTTTCTGCAAGTTTTCAAAATTATTGACAAATGTCGTTCTATTTGTTTAGTCTCTGTAAGAAAGTTATGTATGGCATTATTCATTACAAATGCATTTATTAATGTTTTCCCTCCTTTTGATCTGTGAAAGTAGGCCCTGGGAAAAGGTCAAGTTGGGGTTAGAAGTCAGTGTATCAAGAAAGTTACAGAGATGATACCTGCCCTGAGGGGGAAGTTGGACCAATGTTTTAGATACCTTCCAAATCTAACAATCTTTGGTTTTGAAAGCTGTGTTATTAAGCAAGAGTAGTAGTTGTAGCTAACTCCAAATTCTGACTTTCTTTTATAAAAGTATTCCTTAAAAATATGGGGAAAAAAAACAAGATCAAAAATAAAATATCTTGAAGCTCAATAAAGTAGATTTTATTAAGAACGCAAACTACAAACCTGGTGCCTTCTGGCAAGCCATAAAGAAAGAGAAAATCTCTTACTAATGTTATAGTAATAATATGTTTGATGTTTGTTATATTTACTAGTAAAGTGGCTAGAACTCCATATATTTCAAAGATGTAATTAAAATTCTTGTGACATGTTTATACGTCAAAGTGAAGGCATCATTATTCTTATTTTAAAGAATGCAGCTCAAATTTATTATGGGATTACCCCAAGGACACACAACAGTGGAAGAATAGTGCTGAAGTCTGCACATTCTTTTTTTGTTTTGTTTTTAATTCTCACCTGAGGATATTTTTCCATTGATTTTTAAAGAGAGCGGAAGAGAGAAACATCCCTGGGCTGGGGAGAAGTCTGCAACCTTAGTTGCAACCAAAGTATATGCCCTTAACTGGAATCAACACAGGACCCTTCAGTCCGCAGACCTACACTGTATCCACTGAGCCAAACAGCTAGGGTGAAATCTGCACATTCTTAGAAGACAATTAGCTTACCTTAATACCAAGAATTATTTTATAAAGCATATATATATATATGCTGTATTTTATCTGGCAACCTTACTTACAGAGGATAATTTTTTTAAAGGGCATGTAGCTAACTATGTGCTGATGTAGGAATAGAATCGACGCCTAACTGCTCCCCTGATGTCCCAATTGCCCCTAACTGCCCTTCCCTGCCAGCTTGGTCACCCCTTACTGCCCTTCCCTGCAGGCCTGATCTGCCCCAACTACCCTCCCCTGCTGGCCTTGTTGCTCTTAACTATCCTCATGCAGGCCTGGTTGCCCCCCTAACTGCCCTTCCCTGCAGGCCTGATCTGCCCCAACTGCCCTCCCCTGCAGGCCTGGTCACCCCCAACTCCCTCCCAACTGCCCTCCCCTACTGGCCTGATCACCTACAACTGACCTCTCCTGCCGGCCATCTTGTGTCCACATAGGGACCATCATCTCTGACCACATGGAGGCGGCCATCTTGTGTGTTGGAGTTACAGTCAATTTGCATATTACCTTTTTATTGTATAGGATGGCATTATCCAAAAGTACTGTTTTATAAAAAAAGTATAATATGCAAATAGCTTAAAGACCTTAATTCTTAAAATAGATTTGAAATCAACTATGTATTTTGAAAATCTTTCAGAAAGAATAACTGGATAAATCATTTATTAAAATACATCAAAATGCTGTTCATGTTTGTCATATTATTTGTCTTCATAAGTAAATGTATAAAGTTGGGAAACTCTTAAAACAACAGCTAGCCCTAGCTACTGTGCTGGGTTGGGCTTATCCCATATTCACTGGTTTGATTCTAGATCAGAGCACATGTCCAGAAGCCCATGGACGTTTCTTTCTCATATCAATGTCTTTCCCCTCTCTCTTTCTCTCTCTCTCTTTCTCACTCTCCCTCTAAAAATCAATAAAAACATTTTAAAAAACAAAACAAAAAGAGCTGAGCAGTGAATGGGAACACTTATAGGGTTTGGTAACTTTTTATATTATTAGTATTTTACATTTTGTTTTATTTAACATTTCATTGTATTTATACATTTAATTTTATTTATACATTAGTACTATTATAATACATATTTACTATTTAATGTTATGCATTTACTATTTATTTATAGTTATTTATTTACATTCAATGTTTGCATTTAACAAAAATATAATAATAAAAATTATTATCCAGACCTAAACAAATAAAATACACTATTTGGTACTTGGTAAATACCTGCTATAATGATTTAGTCCAATAAATATATAAAGATTCAAATACACTTTTGACAAAAGTCCCGAAAGGTCATTATTCTAATCTTAATTTTGACTCTCAGGGAAGTAAGATTCCATGCCTACACAGAGAGACAGCGAGGATATTTAAATGAAAGTAAAAATCTTTACTTTGTGATTGGCCACTAATTATGTTAATAAAATCTTGCTTAAAGCAGAGGTTAAAGAAGTATCTAGTTACTGCATTTAATAATTCTGTGACATTTCTAGAGTTTGGTTTTTATCAACAGCAGAAGATTTCATAATCACTTGGTGTTCATGTCAAAAATATTGGTTCCTGGTCTTCTTATCCTCTCCCACATTGCCCCTTCAGCCTAAGGTAAAGTACAACTCAAATATGAGAACCTCAAGGATAAGCCATAATAAAAATATTTAAAAATATCTTATTGCCCCTTATTTATCTCTGCTGATACAGAAATTGGGAGATTCCCTAGCTGTAGATAGAACTTCTTAAGGATGTCTGTGTCCTAATGCTTAGCTCAGATGTTAGTGTACAGAAAGTTCATTCTATGTTTATTGAATTGATTAAGTGAGAGAAAAAATAAAATGAAACAAGATTCCTGCCTTCTAGCAGCTTTCTTTCTTTCCTGGGCATAGTGAGAAATACACATAAAACTACAACAGTACACAAGTGTATCCTTGAGTGCAGCAGGTGCCTCAGAAAGAAAATATTCCAGAAGTTCTGAGTTTGAAGAAATCGGTGGAAGCTTTGTTAGGGAGAGAAGCCTCAACAGATACAAATTTGGATACATAAAGTCAGAAGCAAAGCATGCCTGACTGTGGGAGCAGCTTAGCCTATGTGTAGTGATAGAATGAACTCTCTATCTGTGAAACAACATGGGCCCATTCTAAAGGGACTGAGCATTTATTGTCAGAGATGGAAATGCCAAAACTGAGATAGAATTTTAAATTCAGGGATGGGATGTGTATAAAAGGTCCAGTGCAGTGCACGATATTTATGCACTGGTGATGGTGGGGGAGAGAGGGGGAGATGGGCCTCAGTCCAGTCCGGCCTGTGCCCTTTTGCAGTCTGGGAGCCCTTGGAGGATGTCTGACTGCAGCGGAGGTGGGCCATGGCGCTCACCAGCTGTCAGCCTGGCTTGTGGCTGAGTGGCGCCCCCCTTCTGGGAGTGCACTGATCACCAGAGGGCAGCCCCTGCATTGAGCGTATGCCCCCTAGCAGTCAGTGCACATCATAGCGATCAGTCTTTCTGCCATTCAGTTGATTTGCATATTACCCTTTTATTATATAGGATAATTTTAAAAACGTATAACTGAGCTATATTCAAGAGACAGCCTTGAGAAGTTCATGAATACCCAAGAGATAGCAAAGGGATATTGCTCGCTTTCCAAAGCAGGCTTTTGGAAAGGGAGTGAAATAATGCTGTCCTTTTTACCTGTGTACACTAATGTTTATTTTTTAAATTATTTTTTCAGTTTCAAATATAGTTGCAATACAGAATCTGGTTGTATTTATTTGGGTCTTTTTAAAAAATTTTGACACTATTACAAATGTTCCTTATTTTGGTCCCCTTTGTCCCCTCCACTCAGCTTCTGTCCCCCAACACTAATGTTTAGAGAGAGCGTGACAAAGTTCAGAATTATGTCATTTCTAATGAATTTTCCTTGCTATGTATGTCTTTGTTGAAATGAAGATACTCTTTAAAGTACCTAAAAATGGGCATTGATGTGCTCTGTAATGTTTTTGATCTCAAACTCTGGGTTTTTCTTCACTTAATATCTCGTCCAGTTTTAAAACCCATCGTCTTACCTCTCATCTCTGGATCACCATTGACTGCTACCTAATCAAACTGCTCAGTAAGAAGATCTTCAACTTACACAAACTCACATTTGCTCTACCACAGGATGTTAAATCTAGCCAAGTAGGCTCTACAAGACTTTATCTTTTGAAATTGAAATGAACTTGAGGCTAACACAGGCAATAGCCTGCATATATTTGTTTATGACCCAAGTTGTAAATTTATCATTCCAAATGGGGGAAAGTATTAAAGAAAAAGAGCAAACCCATTTTCTCAAAACCTTATCAGAGTTGAAAACCTGTAGGAAAAAAAAGGGAGAGTTTTTATTTATAGCATTTCCATTTAAGTTCAACTAATTTTACAAACTGTGACTCTGTTAAAGAATTCAGATTTAACACCGTTGGCCAGCTCTGTGCTGGAAGATTATGGCTACACTCAGATACTGCTGGAAGAGAAACACTGGGCACTTCAAAGAGCTGCCCGTAGAAACAGACAGCAAACATGAACAATACAAATGCATAATGAATTGTAATAGATAGTGTCCAGAGCTGGGGAGGACAAGACTCTAAAAAGGTTATTTAAATTTTCCAACTTGGCTTCTTGGCAGTCACTTTTTTAAGCAGTCCTTTGGATTTCTTCAAACAATTTCAAGTCATCTATCTTCTGCAAAGAAGCCAAGAAAATAATAGCCAAGAAAATAAAATTTTTTTCATCCTTAAAAAATGAAACAGCCGGTTGTTTACCAGCAAAATGAGTTTATTCAGGAACAGTGAAAAACTGCAATTCAGAACAAGCAAGCTATAGCAAAACCATGGGCAAGTCTAGAGAACAGAGGAAGGGAGCTTTCTTTTATTCACAAAAGGGGAACATTGAGAGAGGCTGTTAGAAGCAAAATGTCTTTTAGAGGAAACCTGGAGTTGGAAGAATAGTGGCTTTCCTTTGGTTGAGTTTTGGCTTCTCATTGGCTAGGTCTGTTGCTAGGCAAGGAGAAAATCTTTGACCTGTTGGAGTCCTCAAGGTTCCCTGAGTCCTAGTGCCTGAGGTCTCCCACTTCAGGGCTTCCTGAACCCATTTTAAATGAGGTTTTCCTTACTCACCTTCACAATAGCAACTACCTACCATGTGATTAAGATTTGCTAGGTTCCAGGCACTGTCTAAAGCACTTTGTAGACATTAATAAAAAAATAAAAAAGTATGATTAATATTATAAAATAATACTGTTATTTGAATGATGAGAAAACTCATAATCCCTGTTGTAAAAATTACTTCAGAATATTATAGTATAATAAAAATGAGCCAATATAAGGTGGGTAGCACAGCACTATAATAGTGCTCTTATTAGAAGATGCTATTTAAGTTGGGTAGTACACCACTATATTAGGCTCTTATGAGAAGATGCTCTTTATTTTCTACATAAAGGGTAATATTGACTCATAGCATGTCATATCTAAGGCAAGAAGGCCACGGCCCATCACAGCCAAATAAAGAACAGATCCTTCATTATTAGTCTTTTTTCATTTCTGTTTCATTCTCGTTCAAATCCATTTTTATCAAATATCCACGATTGCCTTTATGTAAGATATTTAAATAAAGGAAGCTTTGATCAGACAAAATGGAAACAAATGAGATTTATTCTTTTCCAACTTCCTATTAAGTTAAATATGTAATTGAACTTTTATTGGGTAATTTTGAACTTCGGCACGATTTACTCTATCTTGTAACAACAAGAACAACAAACACCCTGAAGATGTAACTTACAATGTAAATAACTGCTATCCCTTAGAACTGGTTGATTGTAATTGTGCTATCGTGTATAAAAATGAAATAATCAACAAATCAATGAAACGAAAAACACCCAGTGCTTCAGATGAGTTCTATAGCTGTCCTTTTTTTTACAGGACATACCCCACACTTTTACTGATGGGTAAGTTTAAAGATTATTCAGCCCAGCTAGCATGGCTCAGTTGAGCATCGACCTATGAACCAGGAGTTCAATTTCCAGTCAGGATACATGCCCAGGTAGTGGGCTTGATCCCCAGTAGGGGGTGTGCAGGAGGTAGCCAATCAAGGATTCTCTCTCATCATTGATGTTTCTACCTCTCTCTCCCTCTCCCTTCCCCTCTTAAATCAATGAAAATATTTTTTTAAAGATACTCAAGAAATTTCAGAGAAGTCTTTATATGCATTGATTCATTACCAAAATTATTGATCTTCGTTGAAGAGAGGCCTGAGCCTTTTCAACTACCTTGTAAAATAGGGGTTTGCTGTATTTCTATAACTGAGAAGTCTAAATTCCATCACCAGTCTCAATATTGGATCTGTCCAAATATAGGAAATTGTATTATAAGACTTTATTTTATAGCTATGCTTTAAGATTTCTTTCTAATTGTTATTTTTCTCAATAAAGACATGTACAATATGAATCATTCTTTCCATTAAAAAAGTAGCATTCATTCAACAAAAAATATATATAAATGACTGTACTTGTACAAATATTTTGTATATACATGAGGCAGGAGTTTTCCTTCTTTGAGAGAGATTATGATAACTTTTCTTTGTGTAGTACTGAAGCACATGAAGTATTTACCTACTTGAGAGAGCAAAGTTGTGCAAGTATTTTGTTATATTTACTTATTTATTTACTGTATAAATAATCAAACCAGTCTAACTCTCAAGATTCATTATAAAATTAAAAATAAAGTCAAATAAAGTCAAGTTAGTGCTACATTCAGGTAGATGTTTTTAACTCTAACGTTTCTTTGGAGACTCTTGCATATGCAGAGTACATGTGAAAATGAGTCACAGTTACACCACTACTGATTTGTACCTGCCACATATGATTACTGGTACTTAACATAATTATGAATAATTATGATTCAGAATGTGAAAAGCCCCACAAGGAAAACAAGCCAATTCTGGTTTGTGTTCTGTGTAACCAAGACAACCAGTCTTTTGTTTGTTTGCTGGTTATGAAAATGCTTACTCCAATACAGCCAAAGACTACCCTATAACAATTATTCATGTTATTTAGTTATTAACTTACTTCTTGAAGGAATAAAACTGGAGATTCTTTTCAGCCAAAACCAGGTACCTAGCTTATATCCATATGTATTTGCATGTAGTATATACATGGCATATAAGCATACCTGCAACTTTTTAGATCCTTTACCCTGATTTAAGCTCAATTTTTATTCTCTCTTGTAACAATAAGAACAAACAGCACGAGAAGGTGAATTACACTGTTACATTTTTAAGCATTTCCACTCTTGTTTGGCCGACAGTTAAAAGAATTACTGCTAAAGGTATGAAAATATCTTTGCAAACTTCATTTTTCTCATCTCTGGGCTTAATACTGTACCCATGTTTTCAATTTTATGTACACCTTTTGAGTAAACTCATCCACTTTCATAGCTCCACCTTGCATCTACAGTAATAATTCTCTCAATTTTACATCTCCATTTACAACAATTTAAATTATTTAATATATTAGATATTTAAATTATAAAAGTTCACAGTTAAAATCTGAGTTCTTCACTGCTTGCACACTTTTCCTATTACTAATAAATCATTATCTTTGAATAACATAGTTATCCAGCATTTACAAGTGATGTCTTCATTTCTCTTTTCAATCTCTTATCAACTTTTGCTGACTCTGCCAAATTCTCAGAAAACTTCAAGCTTTTAGTCCTTAAATCTATTACGTAGTACTTGGTTCATGTTGCCTTGCAATGAACAAATATGATGAACAGTAATTAAAGTTAATCTTTAGCAAACATTTATTATTGTAATATAGGGTATGCCTCACCAAAATTAACTTAACAGTTAGAAAAAACATGTTTTCAACCTCTTCATCTGGTGGCAAAAAATAACTTCATAATCATCACAGTGGTCAGGAAACACATTTTAGCACCATCAGTCCCAATAAGGTAGATCAATAAGAATTTTTTGTTTAGCAATTTAACTCCACTAAAAGGATCACTGTGTCTCCTATAAGAGAATATAATAATGTTGCTTTGGAAATCATCTCTACATGTTTCCCATAATCTATACTAATAAAAGATTAATATGCTAATTAGACTTGGAGACCTTCAGGAGGCCTTCTGTACAAAGCTGAAGGCTTGGCCAGCCTGCAAACCACTCCCAACAGCCCTCAGCCCCTCGCCCAGGCCGCCACTCCCTCCAGCAAGGACCCTCACCTCAATGGGGTCATGGCTGGCCTGCAAACCACCCCAGCCCCTTGCCCAGGCCGGCACCCTTCCCCCCCACTGGGGACCCCCACCCCAATCAGTGCGTTGTCCGGCTTGCAAAACGCCCCAGGCTCCACGCCCAGGTCGGCCCCGCCCCCAAGGGGACCCCTCACCCTGATCCTGGATGCTCTTCAAGGCAGACCTGCCGGCCCCCACCAGTGCACCAGGCCTCTATCTATACTAATAAAAGGGCAATATGCTAATTAGACCAGGAGACCTTCTGGGACACTTTACAGGCTTCCTTCCAGACAAAGCCATGGTGGGTGTCCCTCCAGGTGGGCTGGGAAAGGTCAGCAGAAATTCAATTGACTTCATAAAAATTAAAGGTAAATATTCTTGCAATTCATAGGTGCAATTCAGTATTTGCTACATGAGTGATTAACTAGGAATATGAGTTTCTAGTATATCTAATTTAATTTTTGTGGCATATCAGTATATATTTGCTAAATAGTTCCCATTCTCACATAATCTATAACCTCATTCATGTTTTAAGAGGAAAGGAATCAATTGTAACTCCTCCCCCAGAAATACTTTCACTCCACTTTAAAAAGCGACTGTGTTCCAGAATGCTGGAAACTTTTAAACATCTGTCAAATACAATATTTGGCACAATACGCCAATGTATCTTCACGCTTAGTCATTCCAGAACCTGATGAGGCAGCAGTTGTATGTTGAGCTTGATATGCCCAGATCACAGGGTTTCTTCCACTGAGTAGAGAGACACAACACCTACCATTCAGGCTATGCTCACACACAAAGCGTTCCTTGAAGAAAGCAGCTGTGACTAAATTGAATAGCTTTCCAGAGAGGAAGAAGAAGGATGAAACAGCTCTTTCAGCATAGGGAAGCATGGTGACGGATAGAGGTAGGGCAGATGCTTAGATCTGTGTGTCCTCAACTCCCGCTTCAAAGATGGACATTCCAGAAAGAGAAATGTATTTGAAACACTCAGATAAGTATAAGCCTGGGAACACTAAAGCATGCGGCCTGCGTTCTGAGGCCTCTGGAAGGAGCCAGTTTGGTGACATACCAATGAGGTGCAAAGGCATGGCCTGGTTGCGAGGGATTGGAGAGATAAGTGAGCTCAACACAATGTTCCTTCTTGCAGTCTTACTTGGCCCGAAACTCTTAAAAGGTATTGAGGGAGCCCAGCAGCTAACATAGGCTGGCCTGGAGTCAGGACAAAGAGCACTAGTGTATGAGGATGTCTCAAATGCAATAAAATCCTGTTGCATCATAGCGGTAACAAGTACAGGCACCCGTCTGGCCCAGCAGGATCCAGTGGGGAACGCTGTGTGAATCTCTGCACCACTGTCCCTTTCCTTCGTGAGCTCACATAACCCCCATGTGCCCAGAGGCGCATTGTTGAGATAAAAATCTGAAAAACTGAACCTTTTTTGGAAAAAGACGGAGTTATATACAAGTGATCCAGATTACTTCATCAGTCCCACCTCACCCCATCCCCCTACCCCTGCAGCCATGTCATTCGCAGATGAGACCTCATAGGGATGAGAATGATTCAGCCATCCTTCCATTAAGCACACAGTGACATAAAGAAGAATGTGCTTATTCATGACAAGGCAGAAAAAGGGGTGAGCAACCATGTTTGCTTCAGTCTGGAGAGAGAGAGGGGGAAAAAAGATCCAGGAAGTTGGTACCCAATCTTCTGATTCTGTGCAGCTTTTCCACCCTCGCCCTCCGTTCAACCTGACAAGGTTTGGCTGGCCATAAACTGTGTGAGATCTTTGGCTGAGAAGGCCAGGGTGGCTCTTCTGGATCTCTTTGTTGAAGGTTTTGTTGTTTGTTGTTGTTGTTGTTGTTGTTAAGAAAAACTCCAGGAGCAGCTTTCTGCTTCTTATAAAAAACCCACAAAACCAAAGTTGCATTTTTCAACAAGTATATGAATCATTTCTTTTTCCTCTTTATCTAACTTTTTCTAAAGCTAGTTACTGATTTCTTCTTTCCTTCCTCTTTCCTTCCTTTCCTTTCTTCCTTCCTTCCTCCCTCCCTCCCTCCCTCCCTCCCTCCCTCCCTCCCTTCCTTCCTTCCTTCCTTCCTTCCTTCCTTCCTTCCTTCCTTCCTTCCTTCTTTCTTTCTTCTTTCTTTCTTCTTTCTTTCTTTCTTTCTTTCTTTCTTTCTTTCTTTCTTTCTTTCTTTCTTTCTTCTTTCTTTCTTTCTTTCTTTCTTTTTTCAACATGGTACCAATAAGAACTTCACAGGGAAAATAAGAGTTATGTATTATATTTAGTTGGAATTAACTAGACAAAGTAAAGAAGTAAATGATCTGTACAGCATCGAAACTATTAAGACCTAATTGACATTTATGGCCCAATATATCCCCAAACTTCAGTATTCATATTTTCTAGTGTACATAGTATGTTCACCAGTATAAACCATATGCTGAGCTATAAAATAAACCTTAGTATATTTAAAAGATTTGCAATCATACTAAGTATATTCCCTAACTGCAATGGAATCAAACTAGAAGTCTAGAGGAAATGTTGCATATTTGGTATTAACACACTTCTAAATAATTCATGGTGAAAAGAGAAATACAAGGAAAGCTAGAAAATATTTCAAATTTGATGCTAATAAAATACATCATATGGAAATTTATTGGATGCAACTAAAACAGTACTTGCAGGAAATTAGCATTAAATCACTTGCATATCTTAGGGTGACTAATTTAATCAGATTTTTCAAAGTTAGCTACCTTTTCTAATTAAAGAAAATGTCAGTGGGAATGTAGACAAATTGTGATAATGTATATAGTATGGGTATGCAGTATGGGTATCAAGAGGGACTTTTAAAATATTGGGTCGGCAACTACGTAATTGCGGATTTTTTAAAGAAAATCAAAGACAATTTTTTCATGGAACTAAATAACTTTATTCTGTAATGTATTGCCCATTTTGATCAATGACCTTTTGCCATCTTTCAGGCAGCATCATAATCCCACGTTCAAAAAACTTCTGGTTTTTATTAGCAAAAAACTGAATCAGGTACGATTTGACATCATCATCATTATTGAAATTTTTACCATTCAAGGAGTTTTGTAAAGATCGAAACAAAAAGTAATCAGATGGTGCAAGGTCAGGACTATATGGTGGATGTGGCAAAACATCCCAACCAAGCTCCATTAATTTTTGCCGAGTGACCAAAGATGTGTGTGGCCTTGCATTGTCATGATGGAATACAACACCTTTTCGATTTGTCAATTCGGGCCGCTTTTCTTCAACTGCATTGTTTAATTTCGTTAGTTGTTCAATGTAGACATCAGAATTGATCGTTCGGTTGGGTGGTAAGAGTTCAAAGTAGACAATTCCTTTGTAATCCCACCAAACTGATAACAAAACCTTCTTTTGATGAATATCAGCTTTTGATGTTGTTTGAGTTGGTTCACCTGGCCTACTCCACGATCTTTTCCGCTTGATATTGTTGTAAACAACCCATTTTTCATCGCCAGTTATCAGTCATTTTAAAAATGGATCATTTTCATTATGTTTCTTTAGCAAATCGCAGCTGCTAATGCGTTGCGTTAACTGTGATTCTTTCAGTTCGTGAGGAACCCATGTATCGAGTTTTTGAACATAGCCAAGTTGTTTTAAGTGATTTTCAATGCATGTATGTGATACATGAAGCTTCTCTGTAATCTCACGTGTTGTACTGTGACAGTCTGAATTGATTATTGCTTTGATTAGGGCGTCATCAACTTCAGACGACCAGAGCGATTTTCATCTTTGAGTGAAAAATCACCAGAACGAAATTTGGCAAACCAATTTTGACACTGCCGTTCTTTTAAGGCTTCGTCACCATAAACAGCACATAACTTTTTATGAGCTTGCGATGCGTTTTCCCTTTGCGGAAATAAAAAAGCAAAATATGACGAAAATGTTCCTTTTGATTTTCCATTTTTCAACGAACGCCAAACGAAAACTACAAAACAGATAAAAAAAACTTTTTTTACTGATTAACAGCTGAATAGCCAACTATCAAATAACAAAATGTGTTTTACATTTGTACTACGTCTGCAAACCTAAAAATTCAACTGAAGCCATATATGTGTGAAACCCGCAATTGCTTAGCTGCCAACCCAATAAATTAGGATTAAATGTGTTGTAACAATAATTGAGATGAACTTTCTGCAGTGTTATAGAACTCAGAATAAGTGGGTGTGGTTTTAAGCTGCAAAATTTGTGGTGATTTATGATGTAGCAATAGAAATCAAATACTGAACAAGTACACTTAACAATTGATATTTCAACATGTAGATGTATGGTGTAGGATGTGGATCTGAAAGTGTCAACACTTAGACAACATCTGATAGTACAAAACGACCGAGTCAGGATTTTTAATACTTTCTGGGTTTTGATGGGGACAGCTGCCTGAAAGCAGACTGCTGACCTGATAGCTAAGACTGAACAAAATCGGAGGGAAATCTAATTGTGGATATTATTTTTAGTGTTCTTTTTCTGATTGGAATGGAAAAGGAAACTTTCTCTTTTTCCCCTCATCTCTCCGTAGCCCTCAAGTTAATGTACTATGCTTTTGCTACTTAAAAAGAACCACTGCTTTTAAGTGAAAACAATAAATTTACACTGTCTTTAAAGAAATATTTTCATTTAGAAGTATTGTACTTATTAAAAGATATTTTGATTCATTATTTTTACCTGAACTCACACCACGATATATTTGGTTGGTGTTCCTTTTGGAAACACTTTTGAGGGTCAGTTTTTGCTTTGGATACTGATTGACTACATGATTAAGTAAAGGAAAGTATGTCCTGATTTTCTATAGAACAATGTGAGAAGAAGAAAGTAGACTAAATTATGTGTATATCCTTTTTTGGCATATGTACTTTTATATTTAATACACTGCTGATTATGTTGGAGCCATTATTTCCATCATTATAAAAGCACACTTTTCTCTCTACACATCTTTTCTCAGAAATGTAGACTCTGTACAGGGCTGAAATGCTATCCCGTCCCTATAATGATCAGTATGAACTAACACATGAAGAATTAAGTAGGTCGGTTTTACATGGGCCATACTATTTTATTTATTTTTTTAATCTTTTTTTAAAAATATATTTTATTGATTTTTTACAGAGAGGAAGGGAGAGAGATAGAGAGCTAGAAATGTCGATGAGAGAGAAACATCGACCAGCTGTCTCTTGCACATCTCTTACCACAGATGTGCCCGCAACCAACTTACATGCCCCTGACCGGAATCAAACCTGGGACCTTTCAGTCCGCAGACCGACACTCTACCACTGAGCCAAACCTGTTTTGGCCTATTTTAATTCAGAACTCTTAGGGAGGTAAAGGGTGAAGTATCTGCTATGGTTGAAGGATAGAAAATTCATTATTACACAGACGTGCAAAGAATGTGTGGCTTTTTATTTATCTATTAGAGTCCCATTGCAAGAAGATTCCTGCAAGAATAAGGCTCCCTTCTCTGCTGCCTTGCTCCCTCCCTTTTCTGCCGCTTAGCTCCCTTCTGCAGCGCTTGGCTTCCTTCTACACTGTCTTCAGTCTTTGCTCCACACCTGTGTATGCAAATTAGCCACCATCTTTATTTTGTTAATTTGCATACTCATTCCTGATTGGCTGGTGGATATAGTGGAGGTATGGTCAATTTGCATGTTTCTCTTTTATTCATGTAGACTAGAGGTCCGGTGCACAAATTCATGCACCAAAGGGTCCCTCAGCCTGGCTGGTGATCAGGGCTGATCAGAGCCTTCCTTCCCCTGGTTTCTGGCTGCTGCCAGGGCCTTCCTTTGTTCTGCGCCACCTTCTTGTGGTCAGCGCATGTCATAGCAACCTTGGTTGGTCAAACTCCCAAGGGGACAATTTGCATATTAGCCTTTTCATTATATAGGATAACTGATAAAATTTTCCTGAGCACTCAATTCAGTCAATGAAGGTACTTGGGGGTAAGGATTAAAACATCAGTTCAAGATATGTCTTTTCTTCCAGTTTAGTTTCTTTCTAGTTAAAACAATTTTATTAGGTAAATATTTAATCAATTCAAAGATCAGCTCTTTATCAGAACTATTTTACCTGTGTCTGCCTCGTTTAAAGAGAGCATCTGAATAAGAGGAAATTAGGACTGGGGGAAAGGGGGGAAGGTAAGGGGGTGGAGTGCCTCATGATGGTCTTTGTACTGATCTGGCTCTTATATTTGCAACAATTGATATCCTTAAACTTGTAGTCAGTCTAGACCAGTCCAGCAGTGTCTTGCTGGTGTTTATCAATGAAATGTATGTCTAGGAAATTATGGACTGTTTCTCTTGACTAAGTTGGGACCTACTGTGTTTTCCTTATATCCTATACTGATTCTAGATGGTACTACAAATTCTTCATTTGTTCTGGGTATGTCTCCCACTTGTTCCCTGTTCTGGGTGCCCACTTCAAAATTTTGTATTATAAAAGTGTTTGTTTCCTCATTGCAACCGCCAGTTTAACCACTTCTCTCCACTTGACCAACACTGTTACAACTCTCCTCTCTTTGCCCCAGTATCTGTGTGAGGCTGGTCTCATGGTAACTATACTCAGGGTACCAACTGGGAGTCAGGGCCAAAGATCTTCTGCTGTTGGCTCTCCCTTCAACCTAACCAGTACCCCACTGGCAATAATCCTGAGAGGTATAGGCAATCATAATATACATCTGTAGGGCTATTTCTCTGCCTCTCTTCCCTTCCCAATTTCACTTCTCCTGAAAGAGAACAATTTTCTGTTCTTCCTTCCTTTCCAAAGGAAACTTGTTGATGACTGATCATGGCTTCCTCCTCTCTATGATCTATAATAAAACATTGAGACTCAATTTGCTCAACTTTGTTAGTACATTAATGGAAAATAAAGAAAAATGTTTTAAATCCTCACCCGAGGATATTTTCCCATTGATTTGTAGAGAGTGGAAGGGAGGGTAGGAGAGAGAGAGAGAAGAAGAGAGAGAGTGAGAGAGAGATGAGAGAGAGAGAGAGAGAGAGAGAGAGAGAGAGAGAGAGAGAGAGATGAGAGAAACACATGGATTGGTTTACTCCAGCACTCACCATGCCACTGGGGCTGGTGATTGAACCTGCAACTGAGGCACATGCCCTTGACCAAGAATCGAACCTGAGACCTCTCAGTCTGTGGGCCAACACCCTAATCACTGAGCAAAACCAACCAGGGCAAAGCTAAATAAATTTGGAAAATACGTTGTTTCCCAACAAATTTTGATAGTCAAGCCCATTGACTAGCTGAAGAGCTGAGCATTTTCCTTTCCTTTGGATTTTTATTATAATCATCATAACTATCTGGGAGGCAAATGGATGCCTCTGAAACTGTTCATTTTTTTCATTCAGTAAAAATAATATTGAGCATAAGTTACATTCTTGGCACAGCTTTAGGTGCTTATGTGCTAGTGGCGGACACAGGCAATAAATGAGAGAGATAAGAAAGGAAAGAGATCAATAAAGCAGAGAAGGGCAACTGGAAGTTTTGGGTGGGGCAGTTGTACCGTTCTCCAGGGGGTGGGCAGGTTCACTGAGAAGGTGACTTTTGAGAAAAATCTGAAGGAACGGAAAGAGTTGGTCATCCAATATCTGTGAGAAGATCATTTCAGGTAGGAAAAGATAGCAAGCTGAAAGGCTTACGTACTGAAAGTGGGTTTTCTTGGAATGCGGAAAGGAGTAGGAGATGAAGTCAGTTGGAAATAAGGTGTCAGAACCTGCAGGGCCTTGCAGGTGAAAGCTGGACTTTGGTTTTTACTCTGGGTGGGTCAGGAAGCCCTTGGAGGCTTTTATGAGAGGAATAACATAAGCTTATATAAATTTTAACAGTCTGTAGGAGCAGAGCAAGGGGGCAATAAGAAGAACATTAGAAGTTTTCGTTATAATATAGATGAGAGCCAAGCCTTTGGCTGTGAGACAGTGGCTAAATTCTGGATGTATTTTGAAGTTGGAGACATCAGGATTTGATAACAAACCAGAAGTGGAAAGTAAGATTAAGAAAAAAATAATAATAATCAAGGAAGGCACAAGATTTGGGGACTGAACACTTGAAAAATGGAATTGTACTGAACCTGAAAAGTAAAATGAACACTTTAGAGGTGGGAGGGACAATAGGACATGGTAAGTTATTAGACGTCCTAGTGGAGATGTTAACTCAGCAACTCTATGGGTAGGTTTGGAGTCTGGGTGAGGTCTGGGTTGAAAACTTACAGTTGTATGAACATAAACTGTGCACCTATGGATGAGGACAATGGGGGGTGGGGAAAGGGCAGAGGGTGGGATGGGAACCTGGTGGAGGAAAGCAATGGAGGGGGGGGGGAGGAACATTTGTAATAATATGAACAATAAAAATTTATTTAAAAAAAAAAAGGAAACTTACAGTTGTAAATGACTGCCGTATTAATCTTAATTTCTTACCTATGCCTATTGAAAGCTGCCTTATTTGACAGGAAAGAAATGGAAACACAATAAACCAAAAGAAGCTCATGAAATGCCTGAAAACCAAACCTAAAATCTAATTTATAGATTTTAATGAACACTTAAAGTCCCTCCCAAACCACAGATGTTGAAGTAAGATTACAGAAGGAAATTATCCAATAGTTCTTAATAATTGATAGCATTCAGGCTATTTTTAAGTTCCAGTTATCTGCATGGCTTGTTCTTTCACCTCCGTCAAGTCATTGCTCAAATATTTCTGTCTTAATGAGGGCCACCCTGGCCATGCAGTTAAACATCAGCCTCCTTCTTCCACCCTCTCCCCTCTCTTTAAACCACTTTACTTTATTTTTTGTTTCCAATAATTTATCACTCTTTCAAACACGTGATTTGATTATGTGTGTTCACTGCTGCACCGAACACAGCTTTCAATCCCACTGGCCTCACCTGGGATTCGAGCTTTGGCAGTGGTCGCTGGTTCCCTGAGAGCTTTAGCAGCTTCACGAGGTTGCAAAAGGACAGTGTCCCACCTCAGAGCCACATCTTAAATTCCTGCCCTAGCCCTTCTTTGCTAGTGCAGACTGCCCCTGGGAACCCCTGGACACAACGTTAGTGTAACCCAAAGGTGGGGGAGCTAATCCTCAGGGCTACCTTTGGCCGCTGGGAGATGGACATTCTCTTCTCTCAGGTGTATATTCCTGGATGCTTTTCACAAAGTATCCCGTGTTATAGTACACCTAGTCAACCGGAGTGGTGACCAATTTATTGCATCCATTAATTAATTCTTCCACTGTTCTTTCATTCCCCCACACCTAAATCTTACCACTGAAATCATATTCCTAAGTTAACAATGTGTACTTAAATAAGTGCTGGTCACAGGCAGGTTCTGCTTTATGGAGAATTCAGGCAAGTAGTTTTTTTCTTTTTTCTTTTCTGTTTTCTACCACTTCAGCTGTCCATCTGATATATCAGATGCAAATATATCCTAAGCATCCAGCAAATGACTTGGGATAGGACAAACTTTCAATAAATGTGTGGAACTGAATATAATTTGGTTTTCTAATTACTAAATTAGGTAAGGATTAGGAATTTGGTACTTCAATACCAAAGTGCAACTATCAAAATGGAACATTTCCCAGAGGTCATTGAACTACTAGACTATAGGGCAATTCAAACACGTATGGACAATAGGAAGTAGGAGTTAGAGGCCCATATGCAGGAGACAAACTGCTTGGGTTGTGTGTTAGTTGTTATCTGTGTAAATTTGGAAAGTTCTTTAACTTATCTGTGCTGCAATTTCCTCATCTCTAAAATGGGGATAATAATAATCTCTAGCTCAAAAGTTTCTATGAAGATTAAATGGGCACACACACACACACACACACACATATGACATAAGTGGCATGTAGTAAGTATAATATACATGTTTGCTGCTATTAGTATTATTACTATTGATTTCCAGATATATTATGGAGACCCAGCTTCAAATTAAAATAAGTGGGCATTGCCAGATTTTAAAGAAAGCTAACCAAAATTTCCCCACCATTTTCTTATATTTTAACAGTTTTTACTTACAAATAATATTTACTATAATTTAAACAATATGGAAATATATACAGTTCCACAGTCTGTTCCATTGCCACACACAGCTGAGGCCTTATTTTATTCAAGTATAAGTTCAATTGTTTGCTAATAATGTCAGCCTGATTTAATCAATTTATGTTCAATATTAAAATTTCATCAGAGACTAGCTTATCCTTGGGCTTCAATGCAAGGTGCAGATAACATCAACCTATTTTGTACTCTTACTCTTGTGGATAAAACTCCAAACAGGTCTCAGAATCCTGAAATTTCATCATTTGTGAAGTGGGCATTGCTAGGCTGACCCCATCATGTTTGAGGGAGGATTAAATGTCATAATCATCAAGAAGGGTCCTTGCACAGACTCTGGCATAAAGTTATAGATCAATAGCATTAATTGAAATTGGAGCTAAATGAAATAGCATTCATTGGAATCCCATCCATATCCTTCACTTCTCTGAGCTTGGTGCTGTGATTTCCTTAAGAAGAATTCAAGTACAAAATTTTAGCCCTACAAATGTGTCATTAGTACTTGGCAAATGGAACTCACTTTTATGTAAATAAATGTTCCAGAGATGACTGTTGGAGGTTGAAACTTTTTTTCTTACCACCAGTCAGTTATTTCAGCTGCATTTCAGTTTGTAATTTAATTTAGTAGGTCATAATGAGAATTACTAAAAGCAACCTAATCTGAGTTCTTTGAATTTTTTGAACTTGATGCTATGTGCTGAACAAATTGGTTTCTTAAAGCAACCTGCTTGTAAGGCATGACACTTTGGTTCAGAGACTATCGCTAACTGGTGTTTTACAAAACTTAAACCTATGCTACATGTTGAGTGTGATCTTAAGGTAATAAAGATAAGCTAATGGATGGAAAACTAGATTTGTGTTAAAAAATTAATCTCTAACTGGATGACCTTAACTTAACCCTCATATTTTAAGTCTATAAAATATGTGGTCATGAGAATGTCAGAAGAAATTATAACAGATATCTCCTATTTCCTTATTGGTATTTATGTAAAAAATTTTTGCAAGGAAGGTCCTATATACATTCAAGACTTTATTACTTTAGCAGTGGGGGACCTCAAAGTGAGATTCAGAAACATAGAGAGTACTTTCAGGAATACAGAGGAGGCAAGAGGACTGGTTAGTTTTATTCCACACAGCTGCCAACTTAAGAATGTGTTACAAATAGTCTTTTGCAATTATTAGGTGATTTATGGATATTGTTTTATACCCAGCTTAGCACAAGTACTACTTCTAGGTTAAGTACTATACGCTCATGGGATCTATATAATAGATCACATATAATAAAACTCAGAAAGATGAGAAAATTCAGCCCTTTAATATGAATTTATTTACAACCATTTTGATTCCTGAAACCATCAAGTGAGATAAGTTAGCATAATAAAATTGTGCCTTTTGATATCAATGCAAATTAAGTGCTTGAGGTAGAGCAAATTAAATATTGTAGTAAAATTCCTGTGACTTTTTTAGGGGAGAAATGACCATTTCCGAGCTAAACCAAAATACTGGGCGGGACACACACACACACACACACACACACACACACGACACATATGGCATTTTAAAAGGGTTTCTGAATCATAAGATGAATTAACATTTTACTTGAAATAACATTAATAATTACTGAAAAGAATTGTGTCTGTATAAAAGATTTCACTAAAATAACTTTCATAATAATTCTTCAAATATATGTTTCTAGAACCTAATTGTCCCTTTTTGCCACCTGAGGAATGTATTTAGATAATTTCAGTCAATATACATTGTTAGCATCTAAATGACAAAAAAATCTCAGAAAAGGAGATGAAAGAACACTATTAACTCTAAACTGCTTGGGATTATCATTTTTCAAAGGTGTTTCCTGCCCAGTTTTGAATGTCTAGTGATAAAAATGATAAGCAACAACTCCGTCAATAGACTACTTATGTTCCTCACTCTGTTCTTCTCAAAGTGACAAAGTGCTTCAATTCCAGCAGCGATTCTTGTCTGCTTTGGCGTTGAGTTTCCTTTGTGACCGTTAACTGCTGAAACTGAGCCCAGAGCCCAGGATCACAGGATCTGAAGACTGCAGGAGATACCAAAGAGGGAAGTTCATTCATCCCTCTGCCTCTAGGAAGGTCACTCTGAGCCCAAATGCTCCCAAAGCAATAATTTTTCATCCTAATGACAGTGAATAACTAAGGCTTGGGACTTTCCTTCAGAAACTCGTTGACATATTTCTGTACTATTTCTATGCTAATGCAGTTAGTGCACAAGAGTGGTGTCTCCCTCAACAGCCAGAGTAGCACATGGCTAGGATTAGGCATCTGGCTGTTACAGATTCACTGATTTGCCAGAGGAAATTCCTTTTACGAATTAAATAACCCAATAGAATATAACCATTTTTACACATCTTATTTTATACGAATAAACATTTCCAGTCTCAGTATTTTTCCATGCCTTCTCCACCTTCAATATCCCTTTCTCTTTTTTATGCAGTACACTGTGTTGGTGGCTACACTCACAGTTTAGCTCACTACCTTGGCACCATTTCCCCCCTGACCTTTAATATTCTATCAGATGCCAAATTCTGTAATTAATGCTTCAAAAATGACTCTTGAATCAGTATATCTTTTCTATACTGTTGCAATTATCTTATTTCTGTGGGTTTTTTTGGGCTTTTTTTTTTTTATGTTTTGCTTAGATATACATTAGTCCCCCTACTCTTTTCCTTGCTTTGGTTTCTCCCAAGTACATCCAGCTCCCAAGCACATCTTTTTCACTGCTGCCAAAGTGGTTTTCTTAAAGCACAGCTTAGACTTAATCCTGCATCAAAACCTTCAATGGTTACACTCTACCTGCCAAGGCATTCAAACCTCTCCACCTAGCTGGTACTCTTCCCTCTCTCCACCGCTGACACCACCCATTTCCAACCTAACGTCTCAGCTTTACCAGCCACTTTGTCTCATTCACATGGATGGCAATCTTCCTAAACTATCCAGAATTTCCTGAATACACTCTAAATGTTCTTACATACTTATTCTTATTTCCATATCTTTGCCATCTTGTTTCCCGTATCTAAAATTTTATTCTTCTAATATTTAACTATTGAAATATGACTCCTCCTCCAATTCCTAATCAACCAACCAACTAACCAACCAGCCAAACACACAATAACAGCAGCTCCACTTTACAGTGCACTCATAACATGTCAGGACCATACTGAACGTCCTAAATGCAAATCAGAACCTCTAATCACTACCAAAACACGTACTAAGAAGATATTATTATAACCATGGCAGGGGGAAGAAATTGACATTTTGGAATGTTAGTCATATTCACCATAGGCTGCAGAGCTTATAAGTGGTATGTGGCACATTTTGGTAGTTAACAACCTAATACTCTTTCTCTCTCTCTTTTTAAAAAAATATATTTTATTGGTTTTTTACAGAGAGGAAGGGAGAGAGATAGAGAGCTAGAAACGTCAATGAGAAGTAACATCGACCAGCTGCCTCTTGCACACCCCCCGCCGGGGATGTGCCCACAACCAATGTACATGCCCTTGACAGGAATCGAACCCGGGACCTTTCAGTCTGCAGACCGACGCTCTACCACTGAGCCAAACCGGCTTCGGCTCTCTCTCTCTCTCTCTCTTTTAAAATAGAATCTTGATTTTTATCTTTTTTTTTGAGGTGTGTATGTGTGTTTGGGAGAGGAGGGGTGAAGTTTGTGTGACAAGCTAAAACAAAAAGAAAGCAGAAAATACTTATCCCAACCTCCCTTATAACAGGGAGTGAGCGTTTTGACATAGTTCTGGACAAAAAGACCTAAATGACAGTCTGATGAGGGTGTTGATAACCTTTTGTGTGTGTGTGTGTGTGTGTGTGTGTGTGTGTGTGTGTGTGTGTGTGCGCGCGCGCGCGAGCGTGCGCGCGCATCTTCCATGTCTCTTTCTTCCTCCTCATTCTTTAGTGAACCGGGGGGGATGCCTGGGGAAGCAGAAACCTTCTTGGGACTGTCAGGTTGAGAGATGAACACAAAGAAGGAAAAACAAAGTGATGCCAAGAGCCTGGGGTATGGATGGCACTGTGAGCTGCCGCAGTGTTGCCCACCCAGGCATTCCTGTGGGTAAAGAGACTAAAGTTCGATTTGGGCTTTCTGTTACATGAAGCTGGACACAAATCCTAACTGGTGCGTGATGGCACTGGGTTTTTATACCTAGATCTGTGTTGCCTGAATTCTTCTTTAGACTATGTCACCATTGCCTCCTTCCTGGAGCCAATGAAACCTTACAGAATCTCAACCTCAGAAATATTTTCTTCTGTACTCCCATCAAACTCTGGGATACTTTTAAGGCCCTTTTGATTTCCTCTTTATATTTGGAATTTTTGTTGTGGATTGTAAATGCCTCAAGAACACCGTCTTACATTTCTTCCTTCCCTATACATAAAAAATTGAATTAATATATACAATGTTGAGTTAAAATTCACTTATAGTTTTATCTGAATCTTCTGCAAATTATTTTTAATCTTCTTTAAATTTGATATGGACATACATGTAACTCATACTGGTTCCATTGAGTCTGCCAGAAACCCACTCCCTCAGCTCTTTTCTGAGAATCTATTCAATAGTTGCTGCTTCCGGGGTGCTTAGAAGCAGTCCCTCCAGGTGGTTTTGCTGCTCAGCCTCCTCACTGACCCCTGAGCGGCTGCTTCTGATGCACTGCGACAGCCACGCTGCCCATTCCGATCTGGGGGAGGAAACGCTGCTCTCACTGCCCCTTTATCCCATGCCCAGGCTCAGATCTTTTTCTAATTACTCATTGCACAACGGAGACTGGGCTATAACTTTAAAGGAAAGAGCAAAAGAGTAGACAATGATGCAATGGAAGGAAAACACAGATTATTTACAATTATGTTAGGCCCAGACCTTCTTTCCTGGCTTTCGACATGACCAGGGTAGTTCCCCCACCTTCCACCCTGCCAAAATTTCCATAGCTCTCTAAGGCTGAGTTCAAACAATGCACGGCTCCTGAGAAAACCAAATTTGTGTTTTTTCACTCCATCATAAGACCTCTTTCCCATGGGCTTCATTTCCTCATTTCCCATGATTGACAGTGGAAATATTAATTTCCTCTAAGGGACACCCAAACCTTACCCATGGTTAGCCTGTGGCTCTGATCAGTCTATTACAAAATAACTCAAATTTGGTTTGATTTGAGTTAATTTAATCATCTGCAGAAACTTTGTTATCCTATATAATGGAAAGCTAATATGCAAATCGACTAAATGGCAGAATGACCGGTTGCTATGATGTGCACTAATCCCTGGGGGTAGACAGTTAGCACAGAAACTGCCTCTGGTGGTCAGTGTGCTCCCACAGGGGGAGCACCACTCATCCAGAAGCCAAGCTCATGACTGGCTTGCTCAGCGGCAGTGGCAGGAGCCTCTCCCCCTCTGCAGCAGTGTTAAGGATGTCTCACTGCTGGCTTAGGCTCACTCCCTGTGTCAGTCAGACATCCCCCAAGGGCTCCTGCACTGTAAGAGGGCACAGGCTGGGCTGAGGGACCCCCCTCCCAAGTGCATGGATTTTGTGTAAATATAAATATGATTGTAGTCAGAGTATAGTGAATTAGATTTTGGATATAGTACATCATAATTGATTTTCAATAGTTCTTGCATTTTTAAACATTTTTTTATTTTATTGAGAGAAGAAAGGAAAGGAATAGAGAGATAGAAACATTGATGAGAGAGAAACATTGATCTCCTGCCTCCTACATGCACCCTACTGGGGATCAAGCCCACAACCTCAGATATCCCTACTGGAATCAAATTGGTGACCTCTTGGTTCATGGGTTTATGCACAACCACTGAGCCACACCAGCTAACATTGTTGTTATTAATTTTGTCAATTTCTCACGACACTGAGATATTATCACTAATTTCCAAAAACAAGAATTTAGATTTTTAAATGTCTTGATTTCAAGTAGTCTAAGGAGCTAAGAATTAATGTCAATTGTTAATGTATTTTGTAGAGAAGGAGAAGAATGAGGATCCGGGCAGAGCTGAAACCTGAGGGTCTGTTAGGGACCAGGTTTGTGCTAAATAAACATGAAGAGGAAGGAAGAGGAGGGTGGAAAGGTAGAGAACTGGGATGAAAGGGCGAACAAAAAGGAGGAAAAAGAAAAGGGAAAAACAAAACAATAAAAAGAGAAGTACCTTTCCAGTAGCAATTATTATTATTATCAATTTTTGGCAAGACTTAATAAAAGTCATCTGTGCAATATCCTGGTATTCTAATGTGCAGTGTACAAACAGTGCCTGTGCTCATGGATAGGAAGAGAAAGTTCAAGAGAAATTTTGGAATTAAAGTTGAAGGCATTTAAAATCAAGTATCCTTTCAGGCACAAGAGCTATATAATTAAACTGGGTTCTTTTAAATATGGCCAATACTCTATGCCACATTTATATTTTCTCAGTAATCTGTTGGCCAGTTTGTTTGCAATGCTTTGTGATATTATTATTATCAAAGTGAGGTAGCCTTTGATAACATTCTGAATATAAACTACTATAGTGGAAAGCTATAAAACATTATCATTTTAAATATTTTTTAAAAATGGGATACTTCACATGTGCTCCACAGGACTAAGGCTGATGCAGTAAGAATTTCAGAGCTACTTGGCCTTGGAATTCAGTCATCAAGAGAAAGCTGCCAACTCTACCCTTACCAACAGGGGCTCTGTTTCCTTCCCTCTCCTCTGGCCTCCAGGACAGAAGGAGGGCTGTCGGTAGTCCCCGTAGAACTTAAGGTAGTTCTTCTCTTTGAAAACAAGGTCATCGTTTGATATTTGATGCCTTCCTGAAATCTCAAGACACTGACTAACAAGAAAACAAGTAATAAAAGAGAAATTGAATAATATATTTTAACGAGGATTTTTATAGATGAATTCATAATGATTGTTGGTTTGTATGTAGACTTTCTGGGTTGGCTAAATGATAGATATAATAAACGCTTCACATTCTTTCAAATCCTAGAATATCTTACATTTTAAGGGTAAGTTACTTCTAATTGAGTGATTCTTAAATATTCAGTTTACATTTTTGAGGTCTTTGGAATACATCAATTCCTATAGATAAAAGAATTGATTTGTAAGATTGGATTAAAGTCATGTGAGCACCTCCTTGTATTTTTATCTGCAGTGTACAACCTGTGCTCTGTGTTCATGGATAAAAAGAGAAAGCTCTAGAGATATGTCTTTAAAGAGAAATTCTTTGGGAATCAAGGTGGAATATGAAGTGGGAGGCCTCAGTGTACACAGAGGAATGCACCCATCTTGTTTCTCTCTCTCTGTGCTTTCTTGTTTCATGCTCGCAGAAAGTCCCAGATTACAAAGCCTGCTTGTTCTTCCTTAGGAACTTCCACTGCTTTCTGCTGGCCCTGCATTTCGCACACCAGGGGGGTTAAAGAGTCTTGATTAACAGCCCCTCATTCCTTTCCTTTCCATCTCTCTGAAGCTCTGCTGTCATATAATTAATGTTAAATTGGTGTCTACACTATCTTAAGTAACTCATATCTTGCTCCCCACCAAAAAAATATTTATTTTTCTTTTATTAGTCCTCATTGGGGGGATATTTTTCTATTGATTATTTGGAAAGAGTGGAAGGCAGAGGGCAAGACTGAGAGAATTATTGATGTGAGGGATACATAGATCGGTTGCCTCCCATGGGGATTGAGCCTGCAACTGAGATATGTGGCCTAAAGCAGAATTGAACCCGGGACCTTTTGACCTCTGGGTCAATACTCTATCCGCTGAACCAAACCGGCTAGGGCTCCACCAAAAAATATTACTGTGATGTACACAAGCACAATACAGGAGAACTATCTCAATAGTAACTAAAAAAAGGTTTTATTTTTGACACTTCTCTGTTTGTATTTTTTTTTCTAAAATAAGCAGCTATTATCTTTATAACAAAAGTTTAAGCATTATTTAAAATTATTTTGAAAACTCGTGGTTGATAAAATAGCCTCCCTTCAAATGTTTATGTTATTTAGTAAACAGTGGGCTCTGGTCTTAGCCAATATGAAGTGTTCCGCTTGATCAACTCCATGAATAGCCTGTTATTCATTATCTGGCCAGGAAAGCAGAAACTACCCTTAATCTTTCAAATAGAGGGAATTAATTCAGGGAATTGATCACCTGGCTGATGGAAAACAGAGAAACTAAACAAGAGTGAGTGAAGGCTACTCATCATGGTATGGCCTCCAGCCTGGGTCCAGCTCCTGGTTCCTGCTCACCACACATTCATCTGATGGGAGGTGGGCCAGTGATTGCTGGAGGGAAGTAAGGACTCGGGGTAGGCAGTGCTTTCGAGCAAGAGCTGGAGCCGTGGAGGAGACATGGGAACTTTCAGAGATTGCCTAGGATGCAAGGAGAGAAGGAAAGAAATACGCTAACTTCCCCCCTGTAAGGAAACTCTGTTAGGATAACAAAACATTGCTTGTGTCTTTCAGACACTCCTCTGTTTTGACTCTGAGGGCAGGAATCAGCCATGAGCTAAACTGAATTTCGTTTACTGGGGACTGGCTAGCCCACGATTGATCAGATAATATTTACCAATGGAACAAAGCAAGGTTGTTGTTGTTTTTTTATTACCTTCTTTTTGGGTTATAATGCAAAATGTAATGATTTTATGTAAATTCTGAAGGACTTTGATTTATGCTCTCCTATTTGCCATTCTAGCATAGAAAACAGAAAGCTAATAATGATAGCTGTACTTATACTTTCTATGTGCAAAAACCTAAGAGCTTTACATGTATTAATGCTTTTAATTTTCAAAACAAGTTCATGAGGTAAATACCCTATTCGTCCACTTTCTGGAAGACAAACTTGAAGCACAGAGAGGTCAGCTACTAGGCACGCTGTTACACACAGATGACACAGTTGTATTTTGGGGTGCTAGAAGTGGCCTTTGTAATTAACTCTGCTATGTGACTAATGCCACAAAGAAGGTCCTCAGATAAACTATTCTAAAATGGAATACTGTTGTCCCACCGGCATCGCTCAGTGGTTGAGCGTTGACCTATAAACCAGGAGGTCAAGGTTTTGATCTCTGGTCAGCGCACATGCCCAGATTTCTGGCTGGGTCCCCAGTGTGGGGAGTGCAAGAGGAGGCAGATCAATGATTTTCTTTCATCATTGCTGTTTCTATTTTTCTCTCTAAAATCAATAAAAACATTAATGAAATCTCTAAAAAATAAAATAAAATGGAACAGTTAGAGCCATTGCCCACATGCCAGCATCTTCAACCAAGTGGCCATTTTCTCTTACCTGTAGCCACTACCTGGATTCTGACTCACCTCACCCCCACTCTTGTCCTGTTCAGTCTATATTCTGCAGAGCTGTCAGTAACTTTTAAAAACACAACTTCACTTCTCAAAACCCTCCAGTAGCTTTTCATTGTTAGTAAAGTCCTACATCCCTGAAAAATATTGCACCCTGGGTTTTTAGTGGACTGGCATAACCCAGTGCATTTGGTGTGCCATCACTTTCCTGGTACGACTGGGCAGCCATTCATTTACCTACCAGTCTCCTCGTTCAGAAGCATAGCCTTTACCTCTCAGACTCAGAGGTCGTGGCAAGCTCTGTAGTCAGAAATTATTCATCCTGAAATTATTCTCCTCTCCTGCTTCTGAGAAGAGCCTTGATCCTTGGGCAGTGGAGAGCTCCAGAAAGTCTTTTATGTTAGCTTCAACTTACTCCTCGAGACCCCCTGCTGAAGCTTCTGGCAAAGTGACACCCATTTTATAATGTCTGTCTACGGTGTGGTGCTATTTGTTTTGGCTTTTCCCGGGTACATTTGGTGGGCCGCCAGGGCAATAAAAGGCCCTCCTCAGATGTTAGTTTGGAGAGACAGGGGGGGCGAATCTCTAAGTAGTAGAGAGGGGTGTAGGGCAAAGGACATTGGCAAAGGACTCCTGTGAGCTAGAAGTCACAACTGATGAAGTTATATTTGAACAAGCAGCAAAAGCTAAAAGGAGGCTGCCGCGGGCCTTAAGATGCTGGGAGAAAGGCCTGGTCTCAGGGCACTTTACGTTTCCTCCCTGTGGCAATGCCCCACACCGGGATTTCAACCTCCGTGCTGCTCTTACCTAGCAAAAGATCTGCTTGTTTCATAGAGGTGATCAATACAGAAGAGACAGTGTGAAAAGGTTGGCACTGTCTTTGGCCCATCTGAGTGCATTCATATTTCTGAGAAATAAGAATGGAGATTAATTAGTATGTAAATATAAGGAGTATTCATATTTGCTAATAAATAAAGGGCATGAAAAATTTCTTAGGAAAAAATTCATAGACTAGTTATAGCTGATCAAAATTACTAGAATAACTCAAAAAAGTTTTTATGTTTGTTTTAATTGCTTCACAAAGTTTGTGAAGGTGGATATGCGTGCTGACTACAACTAGAATAATGTTATTACTTAGTTGTCTTATTTTAGTCTAAATAAGTTGCCATAATTCTTCCCAAGACTTCACTTCACTGCTGAAGAATGATATTGATTGAGTCCTATGGGTTCTGTAAAAGAACATTGAAACCTCTCTCATTGCTTTAGACATTATGCAGCCAAAATAATTACTGAAGATATTTCAGCCTGACTTCTTTTTCAATTCAAAGGCCATTCACACTGATTTTTCCTGCTTTGACTTGATGCAAGACATCGTTAATTGCATGTGTTATTAAAATGTTAACTCTTCTTTCAAATGCCTCATTAATGTACATGCGCATTTAAATCAAAGTGCTAGTACCTCTTAGATGAAGAAAAACTTATTTGTTTATTGTACCTTGTACTGTAAGATATCACAATATAATTAATACCTCACACATATTTTTCCTTTTTAAATCCTTGCCTGGAAAGTACATTTGTCTCATTTCCCCCCCATAAAGTTGAGGAGGTCTAATTTTGTAGATGGCATGGAAGACTTGCCTCCATGTATACTCACAAGCTCATGCAATTGGAAAGGTCTTTAAGCAACGTCACGGATTAGCCTGAATCCAGATGGGCCCGCCTCACACTGACAATAATTCTATTGTTCAGACCCCCTGACACAGACTATCCAGAACATTGTTCTATGGTAGCCAGTTTCATGTTAAATCATCCTTTTGTTGTCATTGTTTTCCTATGGCCTCAGCTGATCTCTAATTTGTTATTAAAAATTATGCCCTTCTTGCCATAGTGTTGCTTTTGAGAGCTGGAACAGCTAAACAAAAGAAATATTAAGGTAGTGATTACTGAGAGAAAATGGAGCAAGAGCTAATGTTTGGTGATATTTTGCTATTTTAGATATTTGAGTGTGTTTTTTTTTTCTTTTTTTTTTTCTTTTTTTGAATATCCTATAGAGATGTCGCAGGTTTAATTTATTTGAAATGTACTTAAGGGAAGAATAACTATGGAAACTTCCCTACAAAAGACTAAAATTCTTACATCAACACAAAGTCATTATTTATCTGGTGTTGATATGAGAACACAACTCTTTTCTCAGTAGAAATGCTCTGTTCCTTAAATTAGCTCCTTAAGTCTCTCCTTTCTTTCTAATGAATTAAGACATGTTTGCATTTGAAGAATGAGGAGTCTGGAGTTGAAGTCAAATGTACTCAGCAGTATGTAAACACTTTCTAGTTCAAGTGCTTCCCTTAGAACTGTGATATTAAAAGCAGAGACTAAATATGTAAAACAATAGCCAAATTATGATAAAAAGTATAAACCTCAAACATAAATCATTACTGTATTGGTGTTTGCATTTAGGGAAGACAAATATTAAATTCTTATATCTTTCCTTTATTTAATGTTCAATCTGCTTATGTTAAATAGATATTCCTTTTGATTGGGTTTTGCATGTGAATATGAATTTTGAACTTCTACATGTAATATAAATATAAAAAAAGCCCTAGCTGATTTTGCTCAGTGGATAGAGCATAGGCCTGCTGCTAAAGATTCCTGGTTCAATTCTAGTCAAGGGCTCATATCTCAGTTTCAGGCACGATCCCTGACCCGGAATGGGGACCCTATGGGAGGTAATCAACCAAAGTGTCCCCCTCGCATCGATGTTTTTCTCTCTCCATCTCTACCCCTCTCTTCCACTCTCTTTAAAAATCAATGTAAAAGTATCCTTGGGTGAGGATTAACAACAACAGTATTTCAAAAGTGATGCTCCTTGTAAAATATCTTGCTTAATCAGTTAATGAACACAAAGTTAAATAAAAGCAATATATATATACATATATATTTATATTTATATTTTACCACAAAATATCATTTATTCAGTATATGTGAATTGTGATGTAGTATTAGGCAATCTACTAGGTGGAAGAAACATGACTTGTGATTTTTAATATAAATAGCCATAATCTGGATTTTTTTTTCTTTTTTTAAAATACGTTTTTATTGAATTTTTACAGAGAGGAAGGGAGAGGGACAGAGAGCCAGAAACATCAAGGAGAGAGAAACATTGATCAGCTGCTTCCTGCACACTCCCAACGGGTATGTGCCCGCAACGGGAATTGAACCTGGGACCCTTGAGTCCACAGGCCAATGCTCTATTCACTGAGCCAAAGCAGTTAGGGCTGGAATTTTTTCTTTAAGGCTAGTGTAGAAGATGTTTTGAAAAATCTATTAAAATTATGCAAGATTATATTTTTTGGAAACTTTGCTTTTTAAACATTTCTCTTGCCTGGCCAGTTTGTCTCAGTCATTGAGCACGGACCTATGAACTAGGAGATGACAGTTTAATTCCCTGTTAGGGCTCATGCCTGGGTTTTGAGCTTGATCTCCAGTAGGGGGCAAGCAGGAGGCAGCCTATCAATAATTATCTCTCATCCTTGATATTTTTTTTATCTTCCTCTCCCTCCCTCTTTCTGAAATTAATTTAAAAATATATATTTTTTTAAAAACATTTTTATTTGATATTATTGTTCATATTGTGTTTAAAATTTATCATTACGAAAGTAAATTGTTTTTATAATAATAATCTCAAAAATGTAGACAAGTAGAAAAACATTCTAAAATGAGTATAATATTTTGGTGTATTTCTTTTAAGATATTTTATACACAGATTTAAAAATGTTTATAATATATATTCATAGTTCAAAAAATTGGAAAAAATAGAATTTACCATAAAAAATATGTATCAATTAATATGAATTTAATGTATTTGAAAATAACTTTGTAACATGAAAAAACTTCAAGGAAATTAAGTGAAGAAATTAAAATATCAGATATTATATATAATTAGTCATATTTAAATATTACATAATACACTTGGAAACATGTTAAAGTTTGGCTTAAACTAAAGCCATTTGATCGTATTTCTGAACTACATGGTATTAAGAAAAATAATCCAGAATATTTGAGAGCAAAGACTCAGGTCAAAAGATTGTATTCAGGTTACTACATGTAGAAATTATATTCTTCCTTTTTCTTGGCAATTGCTACTAAAAACAAAACTCTCACAAGCAACTTTTGATTCTTAAAAATATGTAATTGGACATTGGTTTTAAAAGAAGCTATTATCCAAGAAAATAGAATCTAAAAAATTAGCAAGGGAAAAATTTATATCTTCATTTTTGGAGCTAGAATGTAAACACAAACTTTCTCCATCCACATTTCAGTAAACCTGGCATGATCAGTTTTGTAGAATTCAGGGGACTGATTGTACTTTAACATTGACATTTTAATAGTAAGAACTTTTTGATTAAATTCTCCAGAAGATGACCCTGAGATGAAGATTTATGTATAAATATTTGAGATTCATTAAGGACGTGCTCTCAGGAGAAATAGATAGGGGAATGGAGAAAGGAGGATTGAAAAGAGGGACAAATTAAGTGAGAGAGAAATTTCAGCCTCAGACCGATTCCACTAAGTACTTTAGAACATAAATTACATCCCAGATTTGTTTCACTTTGAGGCAAAAAAAATGGGCTGTCAAACTTCCACACAAGTCAGTACTTGGCTCTGGAATGTAGCGCCTGCCTCTTGGGCATTTCTGGTTCTCCCTGTAAAGAATAAGGACAAATCTTAGCTATGGTAAAGTGTGCTGCTATGAACATAGGGATGCATGTATCCTTTCTGGTTGTTGTTTCTAATAGTTTCTTGGGAACTAGAAGAGAGATTATTGGGTCAAAGGGAAGTTCCATTTTTAGTTTTTTGAGGAAACTCCATACTGTTCTCCACAGTGGCTGCACCAGTCTGCATCATCATCAGCAATGTATGAGGGTTCCTTTTTGTTCATCTCCTCACCGACACTTGTCATTTGTTTATTTGCTGATGATAGTCATTCTGACAGTTGTGAGACGGTATCTCGGCATTTTGATTTGCATCTCTCAGATGATTAGTGACTTTGAGCATGCTTTCATATGTCTCTTGGCCTTCCTTATATCCTCTTTAGAAAAGTATCTATTTAGGTCTGTTACCCATTTTTTGATTGGGTTGTTTATCTTTCTTTCATTAAGTTGTATGAGTTTTCTGTAAATGTTGGAGATTAAACCCTTACCGGTGATAACATTGGCAAATATGTTCTCCCATGCAATGGGCTTTCTTGTTTTTTTGTTGATAGTTTTGTTTGCTGTATAGCCTAAGTGTCTATCAGCAGATGAGTGGATTAAAAAACTGTGGTACATCTACACAATGGAATACTACACTGTAGTAAAAAAAGAAGAAATTCTTACTATTTGCAACAGCATAGATGGAACTGAAGAGCCTTATGCTAAGTAAAATAAGCCAGCAGAGAAAGATAAATATCACATAATCTCACTCATTTGTGGAATATAATGAACAACATAAACTGATGAACAAAAACAGATCCAAAGAAAAGCAACAATCAGATCGTCAAACCTCAGAGGGAAGGGAGGGGAGAGGAAGGGTAAGTGGGCGAGATCAACCAAAGGACTTGTATGCATGCAATGGACACAGACACCAGGAGGGTGAGGGCATGAGTGGGGGAATGAGGGGGCAATGGAGATGATAAGGACACATATGTAACACCTTAATAAATAATAAAATACATTTTAAAAAGAATAAGGACAGAAGGGACTCTAGCAGCTTAAAGTCAGTCCTCTGAAGAGAGGATCCAAGGGGATCTGGGTGATCCCTAGGGTGTTTGTTACACATGACTGTCACAAACCTGCCACAAATATGCATTTAAGCTGAAACATATGATTCTCTGTGTTTTGTTGGGCCAAAGCATCTGTGATAAGGGTTCAACAATCAGACAGAGTTTACAAATCCAAGGATGTATTTTGAGCTTGCCCATATTCATAGAAACTGTGACTGGAATTTGGAGTTGAAGGTAGTATTGGGGAATCCTTTGCTATATATGATCAGTAGTGAAAAGAGAATAATATCAATTCTTCTGAAGCATAGGAAGAAGAGAGGAGAAAAGTAAAATAATTAAGGAAACTCCCAAAGTATCTGTTACAGGAGGATGGCTAGTTCAGGTAAATTGCCCAGACTCCAGAGGAAGGTTGGTCAGAAAATTCTCAGCTCACACTTGTAATAGTTCCCCCATGAGTGCAGAGAACTTGACTAGCGCCCCAGGCTGGCAAGGAGCCTGACTCTCTAGGGGCTTAGGAAATCTACAAAAGTATAAGTCAGAGGAGGCCTGGAATGATGGTAGGCCCAGCACGAAAGGACAGTGACCCTGGGTCAAGACCAAAGGAAGGGCCAGCTGCCTCCAAGGGAAATAAAAGTGAGGCCATCCAAGAACAGACTGTTTAAGGCTTTAAACGTGTGCCAAGTTTGTTGAGGAATGTGAGACTGTGTCCTTGCAAATTACCTCAAGGCTACATAATTTGAGTCTGGAGTTTTCTCACACAGTAATAGACATTCTGAGCCTTTTCAAACGTTTTCGTCTATGATCCTGTAATCCTAAATGAGTGGTGTATTTTCATGCATACTGAAGGCGCTGTGTTTCCATGGACAGCACTACGGTTGGGTATTGCTGGGAGAAGGGGAAAAAGACAGTGACTTCCCTGGATAGCCTTGTGATTGCCCAGAAACTTGTCCAAAGCAAGTGTATGTAGGGGAAGCCATCAATGAGAGTCTTTCATTTACGCCTTAAATTTGAGCACTCCATTTGTAGTCACTATTGGTAAAGTGGCAAACTATATTAAAGAAAATCGTAGCTGATAATAATTATGTCTCCAACATAACTAGAAAATAAACTTGCTTTGCATATATTCTAGCCAACTGCATTTTTAACATTAAAAAAGAAATAACAGAAAGATAAGAAAGGAGGCTACTTGATGATAGTATTTTCACTTCATTTTATTTTTGTACCCAGGAAAATAAGTATAATTAATATAATTTACTTCCAAGAGCTATATCCATCAACTTATACAATTCTTTAAGTTGGACACAGATATTGGTTAAATGATAACATTTTTTTCATAAGAACCACAAAATTATGAGTTCACACATTTTTTTTAATACAAAAAAAAAAAAAGTTCAGACTATGCAGTTCATTCTCTGTAGGCTGGAGGGTATTTGTGATTAGATTCACTCCCTCTTTTCCCCTCAGGGGGGATACTCCAAAAGTGTTTTGCTCTTTTAAAAATATTTTTCTTGTGGAAAATTACAAATATACCTAAGGAAAAGAGTAGTATAATAAACACCCATAATATCCTTGTCACCCAGGTATATAAAAATATCAACTTATGGACAATTTTGTTTCATGAATACCTTCATCCACATCTAGTTTTACCTTATGGATCATTGTGAAGCAAATCTCACCCATAAATAATTCAGTGTAGATCTGTAAAAGATGGTACAACGCATGTCTCTTAAGTTTCTTCTTATCTATAGTTTCCTATTTCTCTCTTCCCGTCCTCTCTCTCTCTCTGTACCTTCCTACCTTCCTCTCTTTTTCTACCTATCTCTCCCTGCCTTTTTTTTTTTTTTTTTTTTTGCAATTTATTGTTGAAGTAATTGAGTTATTTGATCCATAGAATTTTTCTGTCATGTGAATTTCTCATTGCAATGGTGTCATTTAATAGGTTTCTCTGTCCTCTTTCTTTTCTAAAAATTATAACTTAGATTTAGAGTTTTTATAATTCAAGCTTAATCTCCACCCCTCCCCCAGACTACTTGATAGGCAGGGTTGCAGTTTTCTATTGATAACAAATAATATCTGGTTATCTCTTTGTGTAGTGTTGGCAGCTATTACTGATCAATGCTTACATCCACTCATTCATTAGAGGTCACAAAATGGCAATATTTGAATTCCAGCTTTCCCTTTTCATTATTTGGATTAATTTAATAAAGAGAAACTTCTTTCCATCAATTCTTCCTTTGGTTACCCAGTAGTACAACTTGTAAAGAAAAAACTACAAAAAATGCTTGATTTTCTCCTTATTTGTTTTCAGTTTGATGTATTAATTCCTTTGAATCTTTCAAAGATAATGATTATTTTTTTGTGTGTGTTTTTAACATACAAGATTTATTTTAAACCACTGTTGTTATTATCTTGATTGATACTTATATTATCTCATCTTTAAACAATGCAGGCAAACCTCTTTGAGTTGACTTTCACGTTCTTTTGATGGTTCTACTTCTTTGTTTTCTGCCATCAAATACTCCATTCTTATCTTACACATTTTCTGTTCCACTTCTGTGTGAGCCATTTCTCCCAGGAGCCCAGGTTCCATTCAGCAGGAGGGGTTTTGGAGACCACAGTTTTGGTTTTGCTGTGCTCTATACATTATGCACTGGTCATTGCTTCTAGGCCTTTGCAGCGGACAGAGTTAGACAATAAGTTTTTAATTGTTTTATGATAAAGTGCTTTTTGAATTGGGTATTTTCAATTCAATTTTAGAATTATAGGAATTCTACAAAATTTTATTGATGTTATATCTGCATCCCATGTCCAAAACCCTAATTTTTAAGAACATCATTATAAGTACTTATTTTCCTTGAGCCACAATATACATATAATATACTTGAAATAACAATGCCTATCCCAACACAAATATCATCAATACAATTACATAAAAATTCGTGGTTTTTTAAATGTTCTTTTTTGTCCTTAAAGTAATCTTTCTTAGGATATACAGCCACAATAGTGTTTTGAAATCATTTAGAACAGTTCTCCCTCCCTAGAGGTTGAAAATGGGGTTGAAAGTTCAATCTTCAAATAATGCCTTGGCTTCCTGTTTTCTTTTCTTTTCTTCTTCTTCTTTTTTTGCCTTGGCCTTTCTGGTGACTAACTCTGAACTTGAAACTATCTAGGTGCTCTAGCCACCAGTCATCTGATTAGCACCACTCCCCACCCCTAACACCCCCCCCCCCCCCCAAAATACTCTTAATCCAAGATTCCAAAGGGTCTTAGCTCTTACGTCAGGAATTTCAGTCAAAGATCAAATATATTAGAACAAGCAATGATTCTAGCATTCTTACCACTTAAAAAATTCCAAGGATTTTAGGAGCTGTGTCAGGAACTGGAGGCAGAAACCCACTATATATTTCTTATTATGTCATATAATAACATTATCCCCAAAGGAAAATGATTGGAAATCAATTAATCAAAATATTAATAGTGTGATGATTTTCTTTTTCCTTTTATACTTTGTCCTTCTATTTTTATATACAATGTGTACTTTATAATTTTATAATTAAAATACTTTAAAATACACGAGTGAATTGTAGTTAATTCAAAACTAGAAGATCGTTTGTGTAAAATAGTTGATCTTGATTTGACAGCTTTTATTAAAACTGTTGAAAAATATCAAATATATTTGGCTATATAAAATAAAAACTTCATTAGATAAAATGATCATTAACAAAATTAAAAGATAAATACCAAATTTATTTATTTGTAAAGGCATTATTTTTTTTTTGTTAATTCATCAAGAAAAAAGCAAAAACCCTAATGACAGAAAATAAGTAAATGTAATACAGTACATAATCATTCAAATTATCAATAATTTGGATCTACTTATCATAGGGAAAACACTCACAGTAACCTAACATACAATAATTTCTTCATTTTACAGAGGAAGAAAATGAGATCAGAAAGATTAAATCACTTGCTTACATGTGTCCTTGTAAGTTGAGATTCATCCTTCTTACTTTGGACTTAGGCCTTGTCACACTAATGAAGGGAGAAACCTCAGTGGCCTTCACCTTGATCTGGCTTTTTGTGGCTCACCCTCATAGTTAAGAGATGTTGAAGTTGGAACAAAGAATATTGGGCCTTCTCTGAATACCAGACCCTCACAAAATTTAAAGTCTGTGACTCAGTTATTGCTTGGTTCTCAATAGAGCATAACTATTTTATTAACCTTTTAATGTTAACAATAGAATTACATGTTCTTTTTTAAACTAAAATGCATTTTAAGCTGTTCTTTAGTCTAATTAAAGAGTATGACTTATGATAGTGGATATTTCGTTAATCAACTACTATTCAATCTAGAGACAACATAAAGAATATTTTTTATCCCTTTCATGCATTTATCTATGTTCTCTTGATGCATTTAAAATAAATACTGCCAAAACTGGTTTGGCTCAGTGGATAGAGCATTGGCCTGCAGACTGAAAGGTCCCAGGTTCGGTTCTGGTCAAGGACATGTACTTTGGTTGTTGGCACATCCCCAGTGGGGGGTTGGGGGGTGCAGGAGGCAGCTGATCAATGTTTCTCTCTCATCAATGTTTCTGGCTCTCTGTCCATCTCCCTTCCTCTGTAAAAAATCACTAAAATATATATTTTTAAAAAAACCTTAAAAAATAAAATAAATAAATACTATGTTCAGCCTTTAAACATTTATTGTAGTGATACTCCTCTCCACCCCCCCACCATTTGTTTGATACAGATATGATAAAAGAAATTAAAGTAAATTAATTCCCATGGTAAAAATGTTCTGACTTACTCAGTAGGGCTTTTTACATACAAACTAGAGATGAACAGGATGTCCTAAAGGTTCTTTTGCCCTGGCTTATGTGGTTCAGTTGGTTGGGTGTTGTCCCAAGTATTGAAAGGTTGCTTGTTTGATTCCTGGTCAGGGCACATGCCTGGGTTTCAGGTTCAAACCCTGGTAAGGGTCCATAGGAGGCAGCCAAGCAATGTTTCACTCTCTAAGTATAAATTAAAAATCTTTAAAAATAAGTGTGTGTGTGTTTGTTTGTTTTTTCATTTGTAGCATTGTTTCTATCATAGTTAAAAAGAAATTGCCATTATGATTTAAAACAAAGGAATGTCTAACGTCTTTCAATTTTAAATAATGTTGGAAAAAAATGTTTGTTTGTTTTTTCTTATTGGCTTTAGAGAGAGAGGAAGGGAAAGGGAGAGGAAGAGAGAGAAACGTTGATGTAAAAGAAAGACATTGATCAGTGTAAACATTGACCATGGATTGGACCCAGAAACCTTTTGGTCACTAATTAAACCACCAGGCCAGGGTGAAAAAAATCATCCTTTGAATGCATGCTTATTCTTGGAGAAAGCCCACAACACACTGAAATGGGCTTAAGTGTTATAGCCATGAATCAATGGTTTATAATAGTTTTTTCTTTACAAATCTCCCTGAAATGTGTTATCACATTCTCATTAGTATAAAAGCCCTGGTGTGGACATAATAGACTCTCCAAGAGGTGGTTTCTTATTTAAATGTTTCCTATATGACTCTAATAAGCTTTCCTCCCAAATGGACAAGGCTCCCTATACATTAGTGTGTTTCTCAAACTTCAGAACAATCTGAAGCTCTTGTTATAATACAGATTCTGCTTCAGTAGGCTTGGGCTGGGGTCTGATATTCTGCTTGTCCAAAGAGCTACCAGCTGATGCCAGTGCTGATGATCCTAGAATCATGCATTTTGGGTCAATATAATCATCTTCCAGCTCATAATCACCAATAGTTGCTACATATCTGTGAACTGAAATATGATTTTGATGCATTTGTCTTCATCTTGTCTGTGGTTGAATGCTATTATGCTCTTAGGGAATTTTTTCTCTAATCAAAGGGGACAATTAAAGAGCTATGGATCTATTTAGCACGTTATTAAACAGTTTGCCTGTGTTTCCTGCGAATATATTTCCCTTAAGTAGAAAATCAGGAATGATGACAACAAGGAAGAGAATGAGAACTGGTCTTGCATGCTGGTCAGCAGAGGCAGCAATAAATTCCTGCGTACACCCAATGGTAGTGTCAGTCTAAAAATAAAAATATCCATTTGAGATAACAAAAGAAGAGCTATTTGGGAAGCACTGGTTAAGGCAGAAACCCAAATATGGTTCTGATTAGGAGTGTGTGAAGGCAAGTGTTTTTTATGAGAAGGGAATGGGGGAGGGGGAATGATACAAATAGAAAGAAGGCATTTCTGTTGGTGTTAAGTCAAGGGAGTAATTTCTATAGGTACGAATAAGCTAAGTTATTCCTCAGCTGTACGTTGATAGAGCTAATCCTAAAGAATGTCTTTAATTTTCAGTCTGGCCGTCAGAATGTCTGCTTTCCTGTTAGCTTTGCAAACAGTTGTTTAGAATACAATGTTGATCTAATCCAGAGGTTATTTTGCCTGGTTTAAACATTCCAAAGGTTTGAAGAGTAAGACTTGTAAGGCAGTTCCCCTGGAAATGACTGTTCTGACTCCATTTTGAAGTGCCTCTGCTTATATTATTCACAGTAGAATAAGTACAGTTGTTAAAGAATCCTTCTAACTCTCTGTGAGCTCGCATCTTTCTGTGTGACCTAGTCCTAGAAATATGATACTTTGTGGTGCTGCTCCATATCTGCCTATTGTCTCCCCTGTTTGATATTTATTTAGGAAAAATAAAAAGACACGCAAAAATATACAATGAAGGCATTCCGTAATAGCTCTGTATTTTATTTAATCAGAGCACCCAAGGCAGTAGGGAAGCTCAGTATCAGGGCAGACCTTAAAGATCACCAAGTTGAATGTTTATTCAGCACACGACTTGCTCCTACCGCACTGTGGGCATGTGTCTGCCCAACCTCTAAGTTGTTCCAAGCGCAGAAGGCTCACTGAATTCCAGAGTATCCTATGCCACCGTTGATCATCTCTAATTGTTAGAAAGCTCTTATTTATGCTTGGATTGTTCCTTCTATTAATTGTCAGACCCATAGCCTTGCAGAAGAAAAGTTATGGTCTACTGGAAAAGGCTGGGAGACCTTTTATGGAAGAAGACATTTGAGCAAAATATTAAGTCCTGCTGGGATTTAGGGAAGTGGAGAGAAGTGGGGAAGGTAGCATTCTTATCCTCTTAGAATTACACTTTCTAACTGTTAACCTGGATCCTCTAATTTGTGATCCAGTGGTATGGGGTGTCTATATTTTAAATACTGTAGAGCAATAAATAATATCAGCTGCCATGGTAGCCTTCCATGGAGGATGTCTGAAAAAATGAGTAAAGAGACTTTTCCGATTCCCCTCATTTATAAAGCAGATGGTTAGCCACCCTCTACAGCTGGGCCTGATCCAATCTAATTCTGAAAGACCAGTGTGCAAAGATAATAGGCATTCCAAAGCTCTTGTTTGGAGAACAGAACAGGTGTTGAGGTAAAAAACCTACAATGGCTGAAAATAATGCAACCGGGACCTGTGAAAGCACAGATCTAAACCCTGCAGGTTCACTATGTTGAGAAACCACAGTAGCAGCTGGTCAACCTTCTGTGACCCATTGGGGTAGAACAGCTCCCAATTAAAGCTGTGAACCCAACTATTACATTTATGCATGTCAGATGCCTTCTGGACTTCTCTTTTAATGGAAAGCAATCACCAGGATATAATTCAGAATGTAAATAAGAAGATACATACATGTAAGAAAATGAAAAAAAAAGTGAATTGTGGATAGCTCTATCTGAATTCTTTTTAGGAACAGAATGACAAAGTGGGGTAAAGTGCGAGAGGGTCCTCTAAGGCCGGGAGGTGCTGGCACCTCACTGAGGAAGTTAAAGGGAAGTAACTGCTCGCTAATCTGAAGAAGGAGATGGAAAATGAGAGAATTAAAGGAAACACTTAGATGGTGAGTTCTGAAGATTGGTTGAAGGCTGTATTTTGGGATGTGATCCTTTCTTTTAACCACTGTAAATCTTCTAAAGATGCAACAGCCATAGTTACACAGTGCATGATGTGAGCGGGTTTTAATGGAAACTGACGATGGAATTGTGTTTTGTATCAGTCCATAAAGTTTTAAGATTCAGAGCAAATCAACACTAGTTTCTGATGGTCTGAAACAAAGTAAGCCAGAAGAATTTGCCAAAATTATGGAATGGGTTCCTGACTGGAATGGGTTTATGATCAGGTTTAACCATATCACCTGGGAGCAGGGCATTCTCAGCTGGCATTTAGGTTACACATACTGGATCACTTGGTCCAAAGAATTTTTTCACCCTTATTTTTAATTTCTTATTTTCTTGTTTAAAATGTCTACTTTGAAAGGTCAGGTCGTCTTCTAGAATAGGAAGCACTTTCTGAGTGTGTCCTAGGCCCTATTTTTCTATTATAAATACTTAAAAGTTAATTATCTCATCTATTCTTATAGCTTTTTAAACAAATGGAAATTTATTTTGAAATGCTTTGAGACATAGAGCACATAAAATCCAAGGTCATATTACTCAACTTCCATTTTGTTTATATCTTGCAGTTGGAGGAACAATAGTTGAAATGTGTCACTTAGTACTTCATCAGAATGCAGAATTGTTTAAGAAAAGTCAGAAGGCTGCCAGTTAGGGATAAAATAATTTTTTCCCTCATGAGATGCTTTACTATTTTTTTTTTTCTCTCAGAACCTAAGGAATTAAAGAATAATGTTATGATCAGAGCTGACTATAAGAAACCTGAGCTGGATACATTGTTTTAATACTAGCCTGTTGTCCTCTGGCTAGATAAAGCTTAAACATGATGAATACATAGCTGCCATTGAGCCTTGGAAATAAACATTTCCAAAGTCTTTCGAATTTTAAACTGTATAGTTATCTGTTGCCTGAGGTGTAACCACCTCTTGTTTTTAGTACTCAATCAAATTACGGAGCTGTCTGCTGAAATTGAGCAAAGTGATAATTACATCAAAACCATAAATACATCTCAGTTTAAAGTTTTGACACTTTGCTTTTTGTGTTTTTTTTGTTGTTTGTTTGTTTTTTGTTTTTTTACAAATAATATTAAATGAATGGGTTAATGTAAGTTTTCTTGGTGAGGTATACTTTTAAGTTAAATACATCTAACTTAGATAAATTCAAGTGATTTAATGTTTATCAGTCATCTCTTTTTAAAAAATATATATATTTTATTGATTTTTTACAGAGAGGAAGAGAGAAGGATAGAGAGTTAGAAACATCGATGAGAGAGAATCATCGATCAGCTGCCTCTTGCACACCCACCACCACGGATGTGCCCTCAACCAGGGCAGATGCCCTTGACCGGAATCGAACCTGGGACTTTTTAGTCTGCAGGCCAATGCTCTATCCACTGAGCCAAACTGGCTTCAGCTTATCAGTCAGGTTGAATGAGTAAAATGAGCATACAGTGGAAAAAAAAAATCCCCCAAAACCACAATTAAATATGACATAGTCTTAGGTTCAAGGAGCTTACAATTTAAAAAGATAAAGTAAATGTTTTATTTAGCAGTCAGAACAAGTAAAGAGATGTGTACTGACTGTTATGTACTTGAAGATATTTTTAAGAATTTCAAAATATTGCTCTGTAGGTTCTTTTCATAATAAAACAAAAGAAGGAAGCCAACTTACTTATATAAATCAGCTTGTTGGACAAATGCATAACATTAAATTGCTAATGACAATCATTATAGCTAGAATAATCTAATAAAATGATATGTATGGCTCTTGGTACAATTAACCATTTTATACCATCACTCTTTCTTCAAATATTTAAATGCTTACTGCATACAAGGTACCATGCCATGGGCTATAAAGAATAAAAAGAGACTTTAAAACACATTGTCTGGCCCAGCCAGCATGACTGAGTGGTTGAGCATCGACCTATGAACCAGGAAGTCATGGTTCAATTTGCAGTCAGGGCACATGCCTGGGTTGTGGGCTCAATCCCCAGTTTGGGGCATGCAGGAGGCCATCAATCAATGATTCTCATCACTGATCTCTCTCTCTCTCTCTCTCTCTCTCTCTCTCTCTCTCTCTCTCTCTCTCTCTCTCTCTCTCTCTTCCTCTCTGAAATGAATAAAAATATATTTTAAAAACAAACATTGTCTGTCCTCAAGGAACTTTTAATCTGGTTGGGCAGAAAAGGAACTTCATATAACATAACTATGAGGATGACAGAATTGCAAAGGACAAAGAACTAAATTGCAGCTACAGTTGTCAGGCATGGCACAGGGAGAAAGAAGATGAAAGGATTGATAGAATTTTGAAGGGGAAAGCGGGGTATGGACATTTCAGATAAGAAAATGGCAAGAATTCAGGGGCAAAGGCTAAAGGTATACTGAGCAGTTTGGATAAAGTAATGCTTTGGCTATGTTAGTTAGAATAAGGGTTCTCTTCCTGCAGTTATGGGAGAGAAGGCCAGAATGACACATTGAGGTCATATTATGAAAGCTTTGAATAAATATAGGCTGTGGAGTTTGTACTTTATCCTGTAAGTGAAAGAGTTTCATGGAAAGCTTTGGAGCAAAAGAAAGTGGTATTATCAAAGCATACATTTAATAAGATAATTCTTGAAGTGATGCATAAAATCATCTTGAAGGGAGAAGAGCCTGAAGGAAGAATGCTCAGGTAAGAAATCATGGCATTAGTTTAGATGTGAGGTGGTAAGGACCAGCATTAAGTGGGAGTTAGGAAGGCAGGACAGACTAAAGCTGTATGTGCCCTTTAAAAAAAATAAAGCACCAAAACCGGTTTAGCTCAGTGGATAAAGCGTCGGCCTGCAGACTGAAAGGTCCCGGGTTCGAATCCCGTCAAGGGCATGTACCTTGGTTATGGGCACATCCCTTGTAGGAGGTGTGCAAGAGGCAGGTGATCAATGATTCTCTCTCATCGATGTTTCTAACTCTCTAGCCCTCTCATTCCTCTCTGTAAAAAATCAATAAAATATATTTAAAAGATAAATAAATAAAAAATAATAAAGCATTTAACGTTGCTATCCACTCTAATAAAATAGAAACATGCAAATTAACCATCACTCCTCTATGCCAAGCCACACCCGCCAGCCAATTAGGAGTGAATATGCAAATCACCTCAACAGAGGAGTCAGCCAGAGACTTGGTTTTCCCCCATCAATGGAGGAAGCCAAGCTTCCTGCCCCCCCTGGCCTTCCCTGGCCTCCGCTCAAAGCTACAAAGTTTCAATTATGGAAGATAAATAAATCCTAGACACCAGGGCCTCCTGCTTGGGTCGCCGAGGGGCATGGCCATCCTGAAAACTACCACTTGCCCCTCGCCCAGGCCACTCCGTGCCCCAAGGGAACCCCCACCCTGATCTGAAACACCCTTCAGGGCAAACCAGCTGGCCCCACCTGTGTACCAGGCCTCTATCCCATCTAATAAAAGAGTAATATGCAAATTGACCATCACCCCAACACACAAGATGGCTGCCCCCATGTGGTCAAAGATAGCTGCCCCCATGAGAACACAAGATGGCTGCCACAAGATGGCCAGCAGGGGAGGGCAGTTGGGAGGGACCAGGCCTGCAAGGGAGGACAGTTGTGGATGATCAGGCCAGCAAGGGAGGCCAGTTGGGAGGGACCAGGCCTACAAGGGAGGGCAGTTGAGGGCAACTGGGCCTGCAGGGAAGGGCAGTTGGAGGGAACCAAGCCTGCAGGGGAGAGCATTTGGGGGGACCAGGCCTGCAGGGCAGGGCAGTTGAAAGGGACAAGGCCTGCAGGGGAGGACAATTAGGGTGACCAGGCCTGCAGGGGAGAGCAGTTAGGGTCAATCAGGCTGGCAGGAGAGTAGTTAGACATCAATCAGGCTGGCAGAGGAATGGTTACAGGGTGATCAGGCTTGCAGGCAGAAGCGGTTAGGAGCAATTAGGAAGCCAGTCAGGCGAGCAGTTGTGAGTCAGCAGTCCTGGATTGTGAGAGGGCAGTCGGACATCCCTTGACGGGTCCCAGATGGGAGAGGGTGCAGGCTGGGTGCATGAATCTTGTGCATGAATTTTGTGCACCAGGCCTCTAGTAAATATATAATATATTAAAATTTCCAAAGCTAAATTTACTGGCAATCTTTATTTTTAAAGAGCAAACGTCTATGAAAGTATCCTATAAAAGACAGCTACATGAATTTTTATCTGCATGATGAGTATACCTCAGTTTTACTGATGTTCCCTGAGTAATTTTCCAATTAAGACATTCCATTGAGAGTTTAGTCTGGTGTATTTTCTTTCTTCTCATATTAAGAACTGAGAAGTACAGGTAATTTTCCCTGAACACATGTAGGTTCTGAGCCAGGCTTTCAATTTAACCACTGCAGCTGTGTTGACTTTACATTATAATATCTATTTTCCCCTATGTTAACTCTCTTCTCCTCTAACTCTTCACGAACCTTACCATCTTGGTTCCTCCTCTCCCCTCAGTAAGCATACCAAATGATTTTTCAAAGGCGCAAAGAATGAATACACTTAGTAAGTGCCAATACCTCTCCCAGCTGCCTCTGGCCTGTTTCTTCCCTGAGCTCCATGTGGTATTTCTACATCTTGCTTGTATTTTGCCCAGCCTCTCAACAGATGCCCCAGCTAGCATCTCCCTTATGTCCAACCTTCTACCTTATTCAATTGCAGCACCGTCACCTTTCTGGGAACTTTTCCAAAATGTAAATTCTCGGGCCTCACTCCTAGGGTAACTTCTCAACCCTAAACCCTGGAGGTGAGGTCAGGCAATGTGTGTTTTCACAAGCCCTCCAGGTGATTTGGCACGTGAAAATTTGAGAACCTGCTGCTTTAGTGGATGATTGTACTCCTGTCTTTTTCTCCTAGTCCAGGGGTTCTTTAGCTCGTGGTGTTTCTCACCCACTCAGTTTGCTCTGTTATCCAGGCAAATCCTTTATATCCTTTTTAGAGTAATTATAAATTCTTAAAGGAGCCTGTTTAATGTAGTTAATTATTACCCCACCACAGTCAGTGAAGCGTATACGGTACCTACTGCACCTTGTCACTGGCTGGTCAATGCTGGAGCCAGTCTTGGCATATGGCCAATACCAGGTCCTGTCAGGGGCCAGTGCTACTAAAAGGAAGACTAGCACTGCAGCAGGCAAACCAGAAGAAGGCTTGCTCTGACCAATAAATTAATCTTTACCTGAGTAGCTGTGTGCAGCAGAGGAGTAATCAAAATTTTCTTAGTTGGGTAACCTGGACTTCAGAGTCTTTGAAGAAAGACAAAAAGCAACGATTATTGCTTGACACCATTGGAAACAGTCAGAGGCAAGGCAGTCTACCTGTTCTGATATTTAAAAAATGGTTGACATTAGGATGGAGATGAAAGATCCCATTATCATTATTATGGACTGGGACCCAATTTATGTTATACAGATGCAATTCCATCTATAGCCTTAAAGGAAATGTATTGTTGTATTGTTGGGTGTTGGCATCAGTGTATAAAGATATCATTTCCTCCCCTCTTTAAAAACTAAGCATTTTATAAGTTCAAATGTAGTGACAACTTCAAAAATTGGTTTAAAAATCTCAAGTTGTTAAGAACAAGAATTAGCAGAGAGGGCATGAGTTTATTTGAAATCTCACTGAGGCAGAAAATAGATTGGAGGTTTCTTAAAGTTCTGAATGGTGGCAAAATAATGAAACAGACAGATATTCTTGCAAGACAGATGGGAGTTTCTAAGATTTATTCTATCATACCTTAAAAGTACGATAACTGCATCCAAGGCAGTCTTGTTCTACCGTTGACTCAGAAAAAAAACAAAACAACAACAAAAACAGAACAAATATTTATTAGGCCTTAATGTAGCGCTCAGTTCCTATCAGAAACTTTTGACTGACTTGAAGAGTCAAGGTTAATGTATCTGAAGTCATAACGAAAGTATCAGATAATAGGCAGTTAAGTGCTAAATTACGTTATCCTTGACGTGCTTCTCTTCGTACATTCTTGGAAATCTCATCTCTCATGATCTTATCTAATAACTATGTAGGTCAGTGTTTCTCGGTCTTGAGTAATGTAGAGATAGGCTGCTAAATTTTTTTTTCTTACATTCCCTCAGTATGGAATGAAAGAATTTTTATTATTTTACCAAAACATGGAGCAATCTAAAAATAGCCACAAACTACTTAACCTTATGATTCTTGAGTGACTGTAAAATCTACACATTAAATACAGGAAATCTTTATAGCCAATAGAATTTAAATTGTTTAATTGAAGCAAAATCACCACTCTAAGCCTGAGCATGGATCTGCCTGCGAAGGTGCAGCTTCCTTTGCTTTCAAAGGGCCTTTCTTACTATGCGAGACACACGATAACTCAACTCTTACCACTTCTTTATTCAAATGACTGTGAAACTCTCCTTTATATACTTCTTGTGGATTTTTTTTTTTTTTTTTTTTTTGGCCAGTGATTTGTACAAACACACCATGTATGTATTAACTCTGTGATGCTGTCTCAGTATTTGGCAATAATTAATATAATACTATGAATTGTCAACTTGATTGAAATATAAACGAAAAGGTGAGAAATAAAATCTTGGGCGATACTTGATATTAGGTAGCCACCCAGATGGTCCCAAATTATGTTTTAAAAAATTGTCATAGAATTGTGCCAGGTGGTACTGGAAATATTGAGGGAACACTTTGTAGAGCAATGGTTCTCAACCTTTCTAATCTTTCTAATGCTATGATCCTTTAATACAGTTCCTCATGTTGTGGTGACCCCCAACCATAACATTATTTTCATTACTACTTTATAACTGTAATTTTGCTACTTTTATGAATCGTAATGTTAATATCTGTGTTTTCCAATGGTCTTGGGCTCTAGAGTAGCAGTTCTCAACCTGTGGGTCAAGGTCGCTGTTATAGAGTATATACTTGTCCAATCACTATGCTGTACACCTGGAAGTAATACAAAATAATATTAAATATAAATCATAATTGGAAAAAAATAGAAGATAGTCATAGATATAAAGACATGAAATCCTCATTTCCTGCCTTGGACAGTGTGGCTCAGTTGATTGGAGCATTGTCCTGTGCACCAAAGAGTCATTGGTTCGATTCCCTGTCACAGCACATACCCAAGTTGTGGGTTTGATCCCCAGCCAGGGCACATATGGGAGGCAATGGATCAATGTTTCTCTCTCTCTCTCTCTCTCTCTCTCTCTCTTTCTCACCCTTTCTCTCTCTCATATCAATAAAAACATATCCTCAGGTGAGGATTTAAATTAAAAAAAGAGGCAGATGTAAGAAATCCTAATTAAAACTGAGGTCAGCTGTGGTGCACATAGCTGTGCCTCCCAGACCCCCTCCAAAGAAACATGTGGTGCCCCAGCTACCCGCAGACAGCCTCCAGCTCCCAGTTGCTTTAGGGTTTGGTTGGCTGCAAAGAGCTGCCTGGCCCAAGGGCACCTCCTTCCCCTGGAGCCCACCTTCAAGGACTGACGCAGGCGGTGGTGCTAAAGCTGGCCATTTCTCCTGAACAGGGAAACTCTGATGGGCCAGGTATGCTCCCTACTCCCTACGGACCTGGCTGAGGCTCTGTTGGTCTGCACTGCAGGTCCACTTTGCCCTCCCAATCCTGCTCTCCTCCTCGCCCCCATTATCTGTGATCCCTAATAAATACCCTGCATGCCAAACCCATCTCAGTGTCTGCTTCTGGAGAATCCAGGCAACCAAAGCTCCCATGAATGCCTCTGAGGAACTCCCCCACCCACCCCGCCCGGCCTCCGGAAGGAGTGCGAATGCCTTTTCTGTAGCGTTGATTGTTCTTGCGAGCTTCTTGTCTGAAAGTTCAGCTTCCAGTTGTACATTCCTGCCAGCACTTCGAATTCAACCCAGGCCCAAAACTGATGCAAAATGATCTATTGGGCTCCTACCTCAGAACAACTTGTGTGGTTTTCCCCTCCTGTTACATAATTTATAATTTATTTAATGGCACTACCATTGTATTCTCACAAGATCAAAAGTTGGGAGGTATATTGATTCCTCACATACCTCGCTCCATAAATCCAGTTTATTATTTGTGCTCTTAACACAGCAAGGACCTTACTCATTTCTCCAGGGATTCATTTCCTTCTAAACAAGGATGCTGCTGAAATTATAATGAGAGCTTCATTTTGCTTTCAGAATAATTTACTCTCTAACAGTTTCCCTTCTCTTCCCTTCAATTCCATAGCCTTTAAAAGACAAAAATTGCAGGCTTTTTTGTTTGTCTGTTTGTTTTTCATAAAAGACAAACATACAAAATTTATATCAGCAACCATCCACTTATTTGAAAGAAGAATATGGTGCCTCACATCTACACTAATAAAAAGAAAAGATGCAAATTGATCGTACCTTCAAGAACCCACCGGCCAATCAGGAGTATGCAAATTAACCCAACAAAGGCAGTGGGTTAATTTGCATACACAGGTGCCTAGCAGCCGGGGGTGGGATGCTTGCATCGTCACCATGGCAATGATGCAGGCATTCTGCACGCCCCAACTGCTCTGAGCCTCTGGGCAGCATGGGAAGGCAGAAAAGTGGCTCCAACTGGAGCGAAGGAGGTGCCAGGGGAAGGAAGGCCAATTCTTGCACGAATCTTTGTGCATCAGGCCTCTAGTCTCTCTATATAAAAAGCCAGTGTCTGTGATGACTAGGATGACCAAACGACCAGCCACCATAAAGTGGCATTGACAACCTCTCAGTCCCTGCCCCCCACAGCCTGCGACTGGGTGGGGCGGGACTGGGGACTGCTCAGCAGGCTGAACAGCTGACCTCTTGGTCCCTGCCCATGGCCTGCAGGCTCCAATGGATCAGCAATGGTAAACAGGGTAGTCGGGGTGGGTGGTGGGAGGACCGAGCTGGCTGTCAGGCAATTGGGATCACCAGCTAGGGGGCTCAGGCTTAAAGGAAAGCAGGTGCTGGCGACTTCACCTCCATGCGCATGCACCAGGCTGGCCACTGATGGAAAGTGCTGCCTGTTTGGGTTGCTCGGGGCGGGTAGGTCACAGGTGTGCCCCACAGCTTCCATCAGTGCCTCCAGCCCCAGCAGCAGTGGCAGTGGTGGCAGCAGTAATGGCTGCAGTGGTGCTCACATGAATGGGCCCACGCGGGCAGTGCGTTCCATCAGCGGTCAGCCTGGCACAGGCGCATGGAGATGAAGTCACCAGTGCCTGCCTTCCCACAGGCCGGGGCCCCTGAGCAGCCAGGGATGAGTAGGAGATCTAAGAGCCTGACAGTCTGGCAGCAGAGGCAGCATTCGGTCTGGAGACTGGCGAACGAGCAGAAGATGGAGGCTTAGGCCTAGGGACCGTACCAGCATGATTTTGTGTGCCGAGCCTCTAGTATTAAAGACAAGAATAATGCTTTGAGAGGATGACAGCAAATATCAAAGGCTTCACTTTCCTTCTGAAATTAAGATTAGGGCAGCAGTCAGTAAAACAAAACATTTATTTTGTCTCAGTTTAAGATAAAATGGATTTTCTTTTTCTTTTTATATTTCATATTGAGCTAAATAATAAGGAAAGCCAGGTCTTAATAAATGCCAAGGTAATAATTTTATAATACAGGCAGTAAAACATGTGTGAATGCTATTATGTGGTTAAGAAGTCTATGAAGATGTACATATTTTGTAAAGCAGTCAACTCATGGGAAGGTACTGATGTTTAAATGTGAAAGTTGAGTTGTCAGTTGGACAGGAGAAACTGAGATGTTGGTGAGAGAGAGATTGTCAGGAAAGCAGTAGAACATTTCCTGCCCATGCGTGCAGTCCTTCGGATTTGTCACAGCCATGATGAACCCCACAACCATCACTGTAGCACCAATGGGGAGCATGACACAGGACATAATCTTATCGGCGTGGGTCCTCGGTTCCTCAGACAGTTTCAGATAACATGCTGATGGGATGATAAAGATTAGGGGGGCTGCACAAAGCACACCCTGCGTATTGAAAATGAGAAATGAGATAAAGTTATCTATCGAATGGGACATTCCTTGGACAGTTTTTAAAAACATTTACATAATGTATTTGTCATTGCACATATTAAAAGTTAGGTAGGTTTGGTTAACTCAAAGGAAAGAAAAAAAAAATCCCCAAATAAATTTAGAAATAGGGTTGTTTGTTTTCTAGTGGCATATTTACAAAAGAGAGAGTGAAATAAGAGTAAATATATATATATATATATATATATATATATTAGATTAAAGTATAATTCAGTAAAATAAATAAAATTATATTGAATAAGATAAAATAAAATTATTAAGACTAGAAAGATAATCAGAACATAAAAATGATGGTAAAACCGACTTCTGGAAAACTCTTGAATTTTTTCATATTTTCATTATATCATAATACCTTATACAAATTATTCTATATCTACTATTCCATTTAAATCTAAAAGATCTGTTTGTCATTGTGTTTGAGAGGGAACTATTGGGATGCATGTAGGGCATATCATCTTTTTTTTTTTTTTTTTTTTTTTACTTGAGTTTCTATAAAAGTAGGAGCCTATTTGAGAAAGAATAACTATAGCCCTAAGGGCACTCAACATGAAATCGTATTTCTAAATCAACTTTTAAGTAAAATGAAACACATTAATTACCCTAGAAAAAAAATTGTTACAGAAAACTGGAGAAGAACCAAGCAATACTTAGAGAGATGGAATTACATTTATTACGCGCAGGTCCAGAGGAAAATGTCTCTCAAATTCTGGGCCCCAACATGGAGGAATTTCCCCTGTTTATATGTTTTTACCTTCTTTGTTTCCCAAATATGGGGTATTTTTGGCATCCTTTGCAAGTTCTTAAAGAGCCCCTATGTGCTGGGGCCTTGAGACCTCAACCAAAGGCCTGGTCTGGTGCCAGCACTGATAATTTTGTCCAGAGAAGGTTTAACGGCATCTCTGAAGTGGGAGTAGTTTTATTATCCTTATTATTTAAGCATTTATAGAAGCCAAATAGAAGGGTTAAAATTTCAAACAGCAGTTTTTATATAAGATGGATGCTTCAAAATGATTGTGACTCATTTGCCCTCCCCAACACTAGCTTGTGGAGAAGTCTAACCTGAGGGGAATGTCAGATAGAAAATTATGAGTAGTGTTTATCTAGCATACAAATACCACTAAGTTTTTTACTTCAAAGGAAAAGAAACTTTCCCCTGGAGGAGGCCAAATTTACACTGGAGACAGATTAATAGATAGCAGGCAGACAGCTCTGGTTGAGGGGAGGGGTATTGGGGTGGTAGAGAGATTAAGCAAAAAAGAAAAAAGTGAGAGAACTCATGGACATTGAGTCGGGGAGGGAAGATGGAGGGGAAAGAAGGTGCAAGAATGCATAGAGAGGATAAATGGTGATGGGGAAAAAAATAAAAATATAATGTTGCCCAGCTGTGGCATCTCACTGGTTGAGCATCAACTTATGAACCAGGAGGTTACTAGTTCCATTCCTGATTAAGGCACATGCCCAGAGTTCAGGCTTGATCCCCAGTAGTGGGCATGCAGGAGGCTAAGCAATGATTCTTTCTCAACATTGATGTTTCTATCTCTCTCCTTCTCCCTTCCTCTCTGAACAATAAAATATATTTTAAAAAACAAAATCAAAATATAATGTTAAAATTTAAGTCATTTAATAGATTTACTAATTCTACTAAATGTTAATTACTATATATTAACCAAAATATGACACATATTAATGAAATATAATTATATAACAAACAATATTCTCTTAAGCCATAAAACACAAATTGTTTTTTTATAACTTATACTGTGACATTAGGTTTAGAACTAAAATCAAGCTTTCCATAAAATTCACGTTTTGCTATATTTGAAAAAGGTATAAAATTTGTAAATATACAGAAACATAGAAAGATGAATATAATGAAACCTTATACACATATAACTTATTATCTAAAATATTTTTGACGACACAGTATTTGGGTAATTTTAAGTTTGAATTTTTTTCTAAAAATTTTTTAGCCCTAGCCAGCATATGGGCTGAAGGGTCCCATATTCAATTCAGGTCAAGGGCACATGCCAGGATTCCAGGCTCAATCCCCAGTAGCAGGCATGCAGGAGGCAGTCAATCAATGGTTCTCTGTCATAATTGATGTTTCTAATTCTCTCTCCCTCTCCCTTCTTTCTTAAATCAATAAAAATATATTTTTTAAAAAAGATTTAAAATATTTTGACACAACTCTAGTTATTTGGTAAAATCATAGAAAACAGATTTTGAAGGTGGTTGATGTAAACCATTTTATACCCTAAAACTAGTTTTAAAGAAAATATTCTCTTCATATCAACATTTACTAAAATTACTGGGTTTTATAATAAGTACCATTCTCATACCAGAAATATTACAACTATGATTCCCAAAGTATACTTATTTATTTTACAAAAACAGCAAATGTACAGAGGAATGAAAATTAAAGAGGATATGTTACAAAATCAGACTAGCCAGGCAGTATCTAAAAGTTTGGGGATGAATAGGACTGACCACATTTCATGGAAAGTATTTCTACAGTCAGAAATATAAGAATGAGAAACTACTAAGAGGTACCAAATTGTATTCTAATTTAAAATATATGTATAAGCCAAACCAGTTTGGCTCAGTGGATAGAGCGTCAGCTGGCGGACCGAAAGGTCTCAGGTTCGATTCTGGTCAAGGGCATATACCTTGGTTGCAGGCTCATCCCCAGTGGGGGGTGTCCAGGAGGCAGCTGATCGATGTCTCTCTCTCATCAATGTTTCTGACTCTCTATCCCTCTCCCTTCCTCTGTGTAAAAAATCAATAAAAAATATATTTTAAAAAATTAAAAAGAAATAAAATATATGGATAATACTAGAGGCCCGGTGCACAAAATTCGTGCACTGGGTAGGGTGGAGGGAGGTGTTCCTCAGCTCAGTCTGCACCCTTTCCAATCTGGGACCCCTCAAGGGATGTTAAACTGCCTGGGCAGTTGGACCTCCCTCTCACAATCCAGGACTGCTGGCTCCCAACTTCTTGCCTGCCTGCCTGCTTGATTGTCTCTAACCACTTCTGCCTGCCAGCCTGATTACTCCTAACCACTCCCTTGCCAGCCTGATCGATGCCTAACTTCTCCCCTGCTAGCCCAATTGCCCCTAACTGCCCTCCCCTCCCAGCCTGGTCACCCCTAACTGACCTCCCCTGCTGCCCTGGTTCCCCCAACTGCCCTCCCTTGAAGGCCTAGTCCCTCCCAACTACCCTCCCCTGTTGACCTGATCACCCACAACTTCCCTCCCCTGCTGGCCATCTTGTGGCGGCTATCTTGTGTCTACATGCCAGCAGCCATCTTTGACCACATATTGTGTGTTGGAGTGATGGACAATTTGCATATGACCTCTTTATTATATAGGTTCTTAAGTGTTAAAAAAGCAGCAGTTAGACTATATAGCTGATGTTTGCACTGGAAGAAGGCCAGTTGGGTATCTTGCCTGGGTAACCATTACTTCATTAACATATGAAAGCCCAGTCTTGCTACAGGTGGTTGTGAGGACCCAAGATCAAGGGTAAAACAATGGAGCAGTCCAGGGGTCTTCAAACTACAGCCCGCGGGCCACATGCGGCCCGCAGAGGAGTCTGATCCTGCCCGCCAGGTTTTTTGGGCAGTGAGCGCAGCCGAGGTGTTACAGTAGGAATTAGTAGTTCATATAGTCCGGCCCTCCAGCTCTCTGAGGGACTGTGATCTGGCCCCCACTTTAAAAAGTTTGAGGACCCCTGGAGCAGTCCATCTGCTGTAATCCTCATAAAGAAGGGCAGTTTATTTAATCTCTTTAATATGGCCATCATTCAGAATACACCCCTGGGTTTGGAATAATTTTTTGAAATTGCTTGATAGGACATAAAAATACCATAACTGTTTCCTAAAGAGACAATAAAATATAGCCTTATTTATAAACCCAGGACAGCATTTCCTTTGATAGTAATACTGTTTATGCCAGGGCATTTTGCAGTCTGCTGTAGGGAAATAACAGAAGGTATTAAAGATTTTTATTGGCAAGACAGATGGGAAAAGTATCTGAATTCTCCTACCTGAATAGGAACCTCTCAAATGATGAAGTGAAGCTGAAAACTAAATAAAAGAATGCTTTTAAATTTCAACTTTTGACTCATGAAATGTGTTTCTGAATCTTAAGAACACACTCTGTCTGGGGAGGGCTTTGGTAGCTTGAACCATGGCCTGCTCACCCTCATGGCTGGCTCTCTACACGTGGGCTCTCACTGGGCAACTGGCGTACTTTTTCCCTCCCACTGTAAGATGCACACAATGCTTGTTGGGCTGGTTACTCTGGCCACGGGTACCAGCTGCTTCATCATTTCTTTTTATGCTGCTGCAGGTGGGAACCCCTAGGGCCCAATTAACACCGATGCCTCTTTTCTCCAATGACAGCACCAGTGTGAGATGCTACCAAGAATGGGACTTACATTTATTTTACTTGCTTCTAAAAGGAGTCCGTTAAAATCAAGGATGAGTTTGCTTTGGAAAAACTTGTCATTGTTGTCTATTGCCATGAAAACTATGAAATTAAAGGGAAGCTAAGTTCTAAATGAGGTTTTGCTTTTTATTAAACAAGAAATGTAACCTTGAATAATTTATTCTATTTTTCTTATTATACTAAGTAACAGCATTTCAATAATTTTACAAATTGAAGGTCTGATTCTATTATACATCTCATCTGTGAAGATCATTATTCTATTTATTGATGATTCAGAAGCCACAATAGAAAATAATTCCTAAAGTACTATGATTATTAACTAAGATAAAACCAATTAGTTAAAAATTATTAGTTTAGATGCAAAGCTTTTAGTCCCATTTTATTTCATCTCATGGTATTCATTTTAAACCATTATTAAAATTTATCCTATATATTATGGATAACTCTTACTTATAAACTCAATGCATAGATTTTTAATTTAAAAAATGAATAGGGAAGTGAACATATTTATTTTACATAATTTAGTGCCCATATTTTGGAAACCTCAGACTGGCATAATGATTAAAAATGTGGGCTTTAGAGTCTGAACACCTGTGTTCAAATGTTGTAAACACGATGACATACTTAATCACTTGGTGCCTCAGTTTCTTCATCGGTAAAATTAATGCAGATGAAGGAAAATAGTGCATGCAAAATGCATGACACAGAATAAGTACACAATACACATTAACTCACAGTGTCATTCTGAAATGGAACACAGCATGCTTTCATTACTTTTAGTGCTGTATAGTCCAGCCTGCATTAGTTATTGACAGAAATGATGCCTAATGTGACTCTATTAAACATGACAAATGTCCACACAAAAGTAAGTTGAGTGAATACCTAAATATGTTATTTGTTTACCAAAAGACTTTTCATTGGAAAACATATGCATAGGTGGTCTGAAAGAAAAGGAGATCTTAGATTTTATTAACATACAAAGTGCTTTAAATCTAGTATAATGGTGTTGGATTATTGGATAATAACAGAAAATTTAGCACTCTTCTTTAATTATTTTTTATGAATGTCTATATAACCAAGTTTTTAAAAATCTTAAACCTACAAGATGTTTTAAATTAAAAAAAAAAAATAGGCCTCTACTGCCAGCTCAGATCTTGACTTTATAACAAATATTCACGGAATATTTTTCTCTGATTACAATACTAGAATTCTATCTTAACCATAAAAAATTTTCAACATAAGTACAATAGAGAATATTTAATGGTTGAATGCTTACTATTTGCTATGTAAGTGTCAGGGAGATTAGCAATTAATAGAAAATAATGGTCAAATTTTAAAGATAAATCATTCCTGAAGAATAAGTAACATGTGTGTGGCTTAGTGAATGTAAAGGCTATAAAAAATTGTTAGGCTATCAAGATGTGGTGAGTAGTCAGGCAGTTGATAAACATATTTTCTCTCATATCAAAATCCTATACTATTTTTAAAAAGTGAACTTAGATTAGACAGGTCATGAAATAAGAAATAACAGAGCTGGTAAGCATTATGTTGATCATCTCCTCAGCCTAGTTGGCAGATTACTATTACTGTCAACACAAACAATTTTTTTAAAAAGTATTTATTGATTAATTTTAGAGAGAGAGAAACATCAATTTATTGTTCCACTTAGTTATGCATTCACTGGTTGATTCTTGTATGTGCCCTGACCAGGGATTGAACCCACAATGCCAGTATATCAGAGAAGGATGCTCTAAACAACTGAGCTACCTGGCTAGGGCCCTAAAATATTTCATAACACTTAATTTCCTAGTGCTACACTAAACAATGTCCATTATGTCCAAGAACACTTGTGGAAATAGTTCCTAAACTGTGGTCCCCAAAGAGCAATTACCCATATAGTAATTTGAGCACAATGATCTTAGCACTGTGCCATATATGTGGATATGGGGAAGACAGTTAAATTCATTCTTATCTTCAAAGAGCTTATAATTTGATATGGAAGGACAGTTTATGGATGTCTAAACAGTACATGATATATAAATTAGTACATTTAAGATAGCAGTTATCCATCTACATAAATCAAGGTTGGAACATGAAACGATTTGGGGTGTAAATGGTCTTGGGAAATTTTGTCAGATACATGCAAAAAAAATGAAACTAGATCACCAACTTATACCATACACAAAAACAAACTCAAAATGGCTAAAAGACTTGAATATAAGATAGGAAACCATAATGTAAGATGGCAAACCATAATCCTACAAGACTCCAAAAGCAGCAAAATAGCAGACATGTTGTAGCAATATCTTTACCAACACAGTTCCTAGGACAATGGAGATTAAGGAGAAAATAAACAAATGGGACTATATCAAAATAAAAAGCTTCTGCAGAGCAAAAGAAACCATCAATAAAACAATAAGAAAACCCACTGCATGGGAGAACATATTTGCCAATGCTATTGCAAATAAGGGTTTAATCTACAAAATTTACAGAGAACTCATACAATTTAACAAAAGGAAGACAAATGATAAAATAAAAAAAAATGGGCAAAGGATCAAAATAGACATTTTTTAAAAGAAGACATACAGTAGGCCGAGAGACATATGAAAACATGCTCAAAGTCACTAATAATATTAGAGCTGCAAATCAAAACTAGAATGAAATACCATCTTACACCTGTCGGAATGGCTATCATCAACAAATCAACAAATGACAAGTGCTGGAGAGGATGTGGAGAAAAAGGAACCCTTGTGCACTGTTGATGGGAATGCAGACTGGTGCAGCCACTGTGGAGAACAGTATGGAGATTCCTCAAAAAAACAAACAAACAAAAAAAAAAAACTAAAAATTGAACTCCCATTTGACCCACTAATTCCACTTCTAGGACTATATTCCAAAAAACTAGAAACACCAATCAGAAAGGATATATGCACCCCTATGGTCATAGCAGCACAATTTATATTTGGAAACAATGCTAAGATTTGGAAACAAACTACGTATCCATCAGCAGATGAGTGGATTAAAAAACTATGGTACATCTACACAATGGAATACTATGCTGCTATAAAAAGAAGAAGGAACTTTTGCCATTTACAACAGCATGGATGGAACTGGAGAGCATTATGCTAAGAGAAATAAGCCAATTGGAGAAAAATAAATATTACATGATCTCACTCATATATGGGATATAATGATCAACATAATTTGATGGACAAAAAGTAGATCCATAGACAAATGGCAGGTGAGGTGGGGTGAGGCGTGGTTAGAGAGAAACCAACGGACTTGTATGCATGCATATTAGCATAACCAATGGACACAGACACTGGGGCTGTGGGGGCTTGCCTGGGGTGGGAATGGTTGGGGGGGGGGTCAATTAGGAGAAAAGGACACATATGTAAAACTTAAGACAATTAAAAAAAACTAAAACTAAATTAAAAAATGTTTTGGGGTGAACCTACTAGGCTTTGGCCTATGCAAAATGAGGAAGTAGGTAAGGTTACTTTGAATTTTGTCCATTTCTCCCATGAGCTTTCTTTCCACTGAGCCACACCGGCCAGGCGGCTCATGAGCTTTCTTTCCATTGCTGGTCGAATACATGGTTCCCCAGTCCTCTGCCTTTGGGAAGATATTTACTCCCTACTTCCCACATACTCTGCTACAAGAAAATCTGTAAAGTGCGTTCCTGACTAAATCTCCCACTGCCTTTGCCTGAAACTTCAAATCCAAGTGTCATCTGGAAGGAACAGTGTCTTGGACACTGACAATAATACCTTCACCTATCTCTCTCAATGGAGTAAGTAAATAATGTCTTGGGATCCCATCTATAAAAGTCAGCCCTCCATAATTCATGATTAATAAATGTTAAGTGCTGTGATTCTGAGGCATTATTTATGTCTCACCAAATGACATCATTATCCTAGTTCCACAAGGTAAAACCAAGGAGTCATTCTACTTCTCTGTCCCCCTAATTGAATCTGTCACCAAATCCTGCCATTTTTTTTCTCAAAAACGTCCTTGGGAGTTCATCTATTTCCCTCTGTCTTCTTTATTGCCTATATAGCAGCTGAACTTTCATGTTTACCTGTGAGGTTGTTAGTTCCATGAAAGCATGCATCTTTTCTGATTTTCTCCCATTGCTATATCATTATTATGTGGCACACGGTGATTATTCAATATATACCTGTTCAATGAATAAATTAGAAGCTGCAATCGACCTTAAATCTGTGTACAGATTTGTACAGAAATGAAAGGAGAATAATAATTATAAGAAATAATAAACATAAGCTAAAGTAACTAATATGACTTGTAGGCCAAAAATAAGATGGACTAGAAATGAGGGTAGATTTTGAGTAAATGGTAAATAACTTTCCATGGAAGGCATAGGGTCAGATTATAGAGGCAATAGAGTTTATGGGAAAGGGGACATTTTTTAAGCAGGATAAACTGGAAGGAAAAGTTAAATATGTATTAGTTGAAGCAAAAAAAGCCAGTATTAATTCATATGTGATATGATGAGGACCCAAATTAGGAAGGTAACAGTAGGGTTTACAAGAGAAAGTTTTAGAGACAGAAAAAAATTTTTTTAAAGAAAAAGAGCTTGGATCATTGTCAGTGAATGTGGAGCATGGATATCACTCTCTCCACATATTTTAATTAATTTTTCTAGACTTATTTTTACTTGGCAATGAAATTCCAGGTGCATTAATTTATAGCTATTTTAACAATATCTACGTATTATAGGAAATACAATATGAAAAAGTGCTCTAAACCTGGGTGTTTAAACATCAACCACTTTGACATTTTGGATTGGACAATTCTTTGACATGGGGGCTGTCCTGCACATTGTGGGATGTTTTGCAACATCCATGGCCTCTAACCCATAGATGCCAGTAGCATCTGCCTATCCAGTTGTGACTTCAAATGTGTCTCTAGCCCTAGCCAGTTTGGCTCAGTGGATAGAGCATTGGCCTGCAGACTGAAGAGTCTCAGGTTTGATTCTTATCAAGGGCACAAGTCCCAGTTGCAGGCTCTATCCGCAGTAGGGGGCGGGCAGGAGACAGCCTATCAATGATTCTCATCATTGATGTTTCTATCTCTTTCTCCCTCTCCCTTCCTCTCTGAAATCAATAAAAATATATTGTAAAAATACATCTAGACAATGCTAAATGTTCCATGGGGAAGGAAGGGAAAATTTCCCTCTGTTGGAGAACCACTATTCTAAAAGTAGAGTCCCATAAAGTGCATAATATCATCATCATTTTAGGAAGAGATTAATGGGGACCGGCGGGAGGAGGATCTATGTAATTCTTTCAGCAATAAAGATTTTTTTTAAAAATATCATTTTTATAAATAGTTACTATTTAAAAATCAACACATTTTAAATTTACTTCAGAAAGTGAATTTTTGAGAAAATTTTGAGGAAAACACATCTTAAGTTAAATGTAAACATCATTTTTAAAGGGATGTTTAGAGTGGAAGGAGTAAACCTTTAAATGTACTTACACTGAGTTCTAAAACTATTCCAAGGCAATCAATCAGCAATGACACGAGCGTGGCTATGGTGATGATAGCCACTGTTAGTATTACGTGGAGCACTGACGAAAGATTCCCACCAAAAAACACATTGGCAATTACCTGCCAAATAAACAGATTATTTAGAAAGGGATTCTCAGACACATGCAGGATTTATTAAGAGAGTATTTCATATTATGGTACTTAGGGCTATATAAAATACTGCCAATCAAAATTTAAGCCATACGAATGTTGTACATTTTTCCAAATACTTACATACATAGACATACACACATCAAAAACAAGGATTATTTGTTGAACTATTTGTCAGGCAGTACATAGCACACTAATGTGTGAATAAATATATTTCTCAAGTGTAAGAGAGACTTTTGAAAGTTGCCTATCATTCTTCCTTGAGTCCAACAAGGTTACCTCTAAGACAATCCACAGATGCTACTGAGATTATTTGATGACCTCTAAAAAAGGAGTTACCATAATTTTCTTTAATGATAATGGATGTGTAATATCCTTTACTGACAGGAAATTAGTTTTATGTCATCTAAATCCTATTTGATACAAGTTAAATCTACTTTCTCTTGCCATTCCTCAACGTAAATGGAGAAAAATTGATCACCATTTTCCACTGATACTTAGATTAGGAAATCAATCAACAGTTAACTATTTAATATGTCCTATACTGTGATATGTTGGCAAAGAAAAGATGATTCCTATTCTAATTGGAGTGATCCAACCAATCTCATTAAACAAATAGTGATCAATTTGTGTCAGGATAAAAAAGAGCAAATAGAACTTAGAATGAGAGGGGCTTCATTTATCTAGATCTGTCTTCCTTATAGTAATGGGTTTTACAGAATTTCTGACATGTGCTTGTTCTACCTTGTCTTGAGGTAGGGCTTGAAACATGGATAGGATTTGGAGCAGAATTATAAACTGATGCAACAGTGTGAAAAAGAACAACGAGGTAAGAACAGGAATGAAACCTATGAAGGACAAAGAGGAGACAGTCTGAACAGGGTGGTGACTGTGCCACAAAAAACATGAGGCAAGAATTGGGAATGGTAGGAGATTGCCAGAGGGTGGGGACATTCCCAAAGCCAACTCTCTAAACTGTGATAAGTAAACGCCCTAAATAAGTAACATTCCCCACAGAGGCACACCACTGTAACCTTGGCAATACTTTAATGGGGATACTAATAACCTTTACTCATTTATGGTTTTACAATTGGTAATGTCTTTCCAAATGTTAACTTGTTTAAGATTCATGTTTATAGAGGCCTCTATGACAGAATTGTAATTGTGGAAAGTCACTAGTGAGGCAGGATAGTGAGACACGCTTTTGGACACCCTTATATGCAGCTGGCCACTTTACCTATAATTAAAAATTGCTGTGATTGTGTTTTTATCAAAACATTGTGTGTGTGTGTGTGTGTGTGTGTAGAAAAAGAAAAAGAGAAAGGAAGTGAATGGGTGAGCTATATGCAAGATTCCTCTGCCAGATAATTATTCTGAAGGCAGAGATCTTGATTTAGTTCTGTCTTCCTGTCACGGCAGCTAGAAAGAATATACAAGTTCCAAGTATTAAAGACATAGCTGTGCAGGTGCAATGACTCAGACTGTCCACAGACAGTTCACCAGAAACCATATGAGGATGACCATCTGTTATTGCTCATCTAGAGATCAGAACTAAACCTAAAGTACTGGGAAGAAGCTAAAATAAAGCCATTTCCTGCCTCCAACATTAGTTGACAAAATTCTAAAAGCTCTTAAATTAAAAAAAAAAAATCAACATAAAGTTCACTCTAGGTCTTCATTATATTCAAGGTGGAGAACTGCCCAGTGAGTTGCACATTTGCAGGGGAGGACAAGTGCTAACTGTGAAGGACCTACCTAGTGCTGACCATTCCCTTATTCCATGTCCCTGTGCTGTTCCTCATCCCCAGCATTGGCAGAGGATGAGGAACCGCTCTGCCTCTAGAAGCCTGCCCGTTAGTTGGTGTGTTTAAGGCTCTGCAGGAGTTTCACTTCACACATTGGAGCCGTTCACATGGTGCACTGTGTAAACAGTGTCTAGGAATAGATCCTAAGACTAATCCCCTTTCAGTGTGATCCCTGAAAGAACCACTGTGAAGCAGGATCATGTTTTTTTGCTAACTGGTACAGTGGATTTTTAGCTAATTTGCATAAAGAGCTCCAGACAAGCCATGTCCTCTGAATTTTATACAAAGAGGATTAGTTCTCTTTCACCTAATCTTCCGCCACAAAATCCAGGTGGACTAATAGATAACATAACTTGGAGTTGATTTAAAAGTGAAATATACATAATACTATTTATAATCTTTTATATGGTATATAAATACAAATAAATATATAAAATATATCCATAAAATGAATGGTGTAAGTGGAATTTTGGGTTTCCATGGAAATTACACTTTTGTTTTTAAAATATAAGAAAATTGATCAGAATCTGTCCTTTGGTGCCTTTAATACATGTTGACTTTATGAAACATCTTAGCAAAAAGATAATTTTGTGAAATGTTTTTAAACTTTAGTACTTAATTTCTTTGTAAGAATGTTGTTTTTTGTTTGTTTTTGAAAACTTAGTTTGGCTCTATTAAATACTGGCATTCATTTTGGAATGCAGTTGTGTAAATATTTACACTTATGCTAATATAAACTAAACCAAATCTAACTTTTAAAAAAATAGATCTTGTAAACACTGAATATACATTTATCTTTAAACTGGTTGAAAAGAAAATTTGGGGAATTTGCAGATTCAGATTACTTACAAATCTTTCTAAATTAAATGTAGTAGAGAGAGCCCCTAGATAGTGTTGGAAATAAATTGTGCTTACCTCTCTCGTCACAAAGCATTCAATTGGGTACGTCAAAATGACAGTGACTCCATAGCAAAACCTTCCAAAGGTTACCAGGTCATCATTTCTGCAATAATTTTCAAATAAGTCTCCTAGAGAATGATATAAAATAGATTTACTTAATAAATATTATACATTCATATAAATATCTAATAAAGAATATAGTGGATATTTATTATATCATTGAAGCTACATAAACTTCATTTTATTTAATCCCTAGGATAAGTTGCCAAATCTAAATATGTTTTTGAATTCAATAATTATGTAATTATTGTATGATATGAAAACTAGTATATGTTTCACCTGAAGATGAATTAATCACTAGTAGTTTTCCTCTAATTCTCATTTTTTCCTTTGGTAGATTTGTTTAAATTTGTATCAACTTCTGAAAAGTATTTTTATCCATTGTCTTCGTACACCAGAATCAACTCCCTAAATTCTTGTGCATTGGTTTTATAAACTTGCTTCTGGTCTTTGTTTCTGGTAAGTGACTTCATTATTTTTTTAAAGGGTCTTTTAAAATAAACAAATTTCCTTTTGAAATGCTATTCATAGATCAAGGACAATCCTAAAAGGAAGAGTGGACCATTGCGTCTGGGGATCTGAATTTCCTGTCTATCACACCACAGGGTCTAATCACAAACTCAGGCCACAGCAAGGAATTCCCAACATACATTATCTTTCAGGGTATCCAGTGAACTCCAGTGTAAATGCACTGATTCAAAACTGAAAATATGGAAGAGTTGTATATTTCATTAGTCCCAAACTCAATGAGGGACCATATATACCTTGAACCAGTTCTTATTTAGAGACTGTATTTTCTCAGATACCTCTGTGATTGGAAAGGGCAGAGAAGACAGGTCAGCAAAAAAAGCTTTCCAGTACTGTAACAAAAAAAACCTTTGGTCTGTGTATTTTCTAAATTAGCACACTTATGTCTTAGAATTTTGGTCAGTTTCCATTAGACTGAACAGAAAATTAGTTCAAAGTCACACACTACTACATTGTTAGAAAAGAAAACAATACTATTGTACTTTCTTTCATTAAAAAGCAAAATGGACTGCCTCTTCCTAAGACTTATTTCAAGGGAATCTTCTCTCCTCTCACCATCCACTGGCACAAATGTATATTACTTCCTGGTGTTCCTTTGGGGCCGAAGGAGATTAACCACAGAGCAGTAATGGCAGAGACCTGTTTCAAGGTTGTTAGGAAAGGTTCCAGCACTTTAAGAAAACAGGACAGACGCTCCCCTTCACTAACCTCCACTAAAAAACGAGCCAACACAGGCTCAAAAGTCACTGGGAATGTCAAGAACAATCTAGAGTTCTGACTGCCTCCTCACAAGCTGAAATTAATCTACTGAAAAGGGAAGGGAAAGAAGCACACAGTTTGCCCAAACAAGACCAGATCTGCCTTAGGTGAAATGAAAAAAACAATGTCAGCTTATTCTAGTTTGAGACTAAGTGTATTTTAGGGAATTATAGCTAGGGAAACACACACACACACACACACACACACACACGCACACACACAGGCGCGCGCACACCAACCCTACCAAACCTGCCAGCTTTGTTATATAAAGATTTCATTATATCTGAGCAATTACCACTGTTAAATATACCAATGAGGTGTGACCAATAAAAAGGGTTTGTGTGTTACGGAGAAGGCATTTTAAAAAGCAAGGTTTTGTATAGATTGGAGCCTATAAACCATTCATCTTGGCAAAAATAGTGATACTTGGCAATATTTTGAGAAGATTCTTAACAAGACTTTCAAGGGACTTTATTACTGCACTTTTATGGTGCACACATATATTATATTTTTATTGCATTGGGCTTACGTTAATCACTCTCTTTTGAAACAATCTTTATTTCTCAAGTAATATCTGTCTTGAATCATAGTCACCTGTAGCCTCTGTTTGAACACTCACCTAAGAGGAGCAGGCATCTAAGAGATAGCATTTAATGGTTCACACTTGACCAAAATGTGGTAAGCAGCGAGAAAAATGAAAATAAAATTGTACTGGAAGTCTGGAGACTTGTTTTCCACTTTGTCACCAGCCAGCTTGGGCAAGTCACTTCTGTTTGTGTTTTAAACAGGGGGTCAAGCTGGTTATTCCACTTACCTTCCTAGAGTTGTTTAAAGGTCAAATGAGATAATAAACCTGCAAAAGCTGTGAGATGCATGAATCATAGCATTTAGTAGGCTGTCACACTGAATATTATACTACATAGATGAGGGAATGTGAGGGTCAAACGAAGAGGTGACCACTTAGTTGTTGGGCCTGGGTGAACAGAAGACCAGAGAAAAAGTTTGGCTGAAACCGGTTTGGCTCAGTGGATAGAGCGTCGGCTTGTGGACTGAAAGGTCCCAGGTTCGATTTCAGTCAAGGTCATGTACCTTGGTTGTGGGCACATCCCCAGTTGGGGGTGTGCAGGAGGCAGCTGATCGATGTTTCTCTCTCATTGATGTATCTAACTATCCCTCTCTCTTTCTCTCTGTAAAAAATCAATAAAAATATATTTTTAAAAAGTGAAAAAAGGATGAGATTAATGTTAATAATTTATTTTTATAGCCCTAGTTGGTTTGGCTCAGTGGATAGAGCTTGGGCCTGTGGACTGACGGGTCCCAGGTTCAATTCTGGTCAAGGGCACATGCACATGCCCAGGTTTCAGACTCGATCCCCAGTAGTATAGGAGGAAGCCAATCAATGATTATTTCTCATCACCAAAGGACTTGTGTGTATGCATATAAACATAACCAATGGACACAGACACCAGGGGAGTGAGGGCATGAGTGTTGAGGGTGGGGGGCAATGAAGGGATAAGGACACATATGTAATGCCTTAATCAATAAAGAAAAGAAAAATTTAAAATATGGTTTTTTTTAAGTTTAGCAGTTGTTGTTTTTTTAATATATATATTTTATTGATTTTTGTACAGAGAGGAAGGGAGAGAGATAGAGAGCTAGAAACATCGTAAAGAGAGTCATCGATCAGCTGCCTCTTGCACACCCCCTACTGGGGATATGCCCGCAACCAAGGTACATGCCCTTCCGGAATCGAACCCGGGTCCCTTCAGTCCCCAAGCCGACGCTCTATCCATTGAGCCAAACCGGTTTCGGCAAGTTTAGCAGTTTTAAAATGAGAAAAATTAAGAAACAGGAGCAGCAGAGAGGTAAGGAGGTAGAGGAAAAAATAGTCAGAAAAGAGATTTGTCTGAAGTAGAACACTGGGTATAATTGTACCCAAAATGAAAAGTGATAACACCACTTTATGTGAATACCAAATTATGGTAAAACCAAACTCCTCATTTTACCTTGGGTGAAGCCAGTAAATGTCAAGTATCCAGATGTAGCAAAGAGAATACAGATAAACACAGAAACCAAGATGGATACATGGATGAGGCCGGACCACTTAGCTACTGTGCGTTCCTCCAAAGAGCCATACACTAAGAAGCAATTATGGTGGCAAACAAATGCTGCAAACAAACAACAAAAATTATTATTGAAACAAGCACCAGTGTCCTCTTTTTACTTCCGAAAATTCAGAGATTCATGCTACTTTGGAATGATGATGAACTGAAGTTCAAATACACTAATTTATGAGATACATAAAAAAATAATCTTTCTAGCAGCTTGGGGAATGAGAAATTTCATTCACATTAGGCCTGTGTAGTCTCTTCATGTCACTCTTGATATAAACCAGGCCTATTCAATTTTCTCTCCCATTTTCCGTTTTCTAGTGGCCTTTCCAATCTTAAGGGGAATATAAACAACACTATGTTTCCAGTCCACGGCTTCCTTTCCAATTTGTGATGTAACAGGCATTTTAAATATCCGGCCAACTCCTAGTAGTTGGTGTGCAAGGTTTTAAAGAAATCCATAACATTTGCTAGATTTTCAAGTGGGAAAAAAAAATGGCTTTCATGAATGTTCTGCATGAGAAAGAGACTTGTCCAAATGGAAGCAAATTTCAGTGATGAGTGAGAAAAGTTTGGGTCTAATTTTATGTTGGCACAAACTAGATCATATGCTGCTAATAAGATGTCTAAAACACAGGACATCTGTTCTCCAGTCACAGATCTGAAACCTAGCACTTCTTCACTGCACCGGAGACTCTGTATTGAGAAAGAGCCTTTGAAACCATATACTCACCAAACGACATGACACCAACAGCCTGAATGGCATTGGGTTTTGCAAATACCCAGGCATCTTCTGTTTTTGGTCTAAAAGATAGTTAATTTAACGAACCATTAAACAGATACAAGCATAAGCATATCTGAGAATAAGGAATGCTGTCACAATATAAATGACATTCTTTATGTCAGAAATAATAAGGGGTCTCCATTAATTGTAAATAAATTCCTTAGGAATATCAATGCTTTCTGTCCTCTAAAAATGCATGTCAAATACTTGGAAAGGTTATATTACGTATTTTAAATATCCACCAATTACTGAATTTTGTGACTGGTTGCTAATTTAACAACAAACATTCGTTATGCACTCATGTGATATATTAGAAAGATACAAAAATTAATAATGCAGTGTCAATAATGCAGTATCAATTAATCAATACTGCCCCTTATTCACCTCCAACCAATTTTTCCAGATTCATCCTACACAACAGATATTCTTAGTTGGCACTACTTTATTGAGGAAGGTGGACATGAACTAATGTCAATCAATGATACTTAGCCATCTTCGGAAAACTATCTTTATGTTATTTAAATCTTCACAATAAGTATTATTATCACCATTTAATATATTAGGAGAGGAAAGTTCTGAGTGGTCACATAACTGGTCCATCTCCCTGAGATAGTAAGTGAAGAAGTTGAGATTTCTCCTTGGTCTGTTTATCTCAACATCTCCTCCACACTGAACTCCCAATCACCTTGTTTCCACCTGTGGACATGCTTCTCAAAAAGGCTGGAAACATATACACTTTAAATAACTCAAAGGAGCGTCTTTCTCAGTGGAATTAAAATATTTGCTAGCCTCTCTATTGGCAGGGATTGGTTTCCCAGTAATGGTGAAGAGCATAGGCTCCAGGTAGGACAGCCTGTTTTGGTTTTTCGGCCCCTTCCACTTATTAGCTGTGTGATCTTAGGGAAGTTACTTAACCTCTCTGCGTTTCAGTTTTGATATCTAAAAAGGGGGATAATGATAGTACCTTACTCATTGAGTTCATATACTAAACTCCTGACAGAGAGCCTAGAATATATTAAGTGTTCAGATTTTGCACTGTATTGTCGTTATTATCCACTGTCGTGAACTAAAAGGTAGTAAAAGTATAAAAAAGTATGGCTAGCTTCCCTGAAAAGAAAAGGCTTTAGCAAGACCCAGAGAATGCCTGGAATTAGAAGGGGATGGTGAAGAAAAGTCCTAAAAAGCACCAAGCCATCTATTTTATGTTTGTTATTAATTCTAGAGCAAAGTAGACGCAAAAACATCCCATTGGTTTTGTCAAAGTTAGTGAAATGTACGCATGATGCCATTTCTTTCCACTTTTGAAATGAGCAGATGCAGACACAAGGGAACTAGCTAGCCTCCAAGGGAGGCCTCCGGCTGGTACAAAGCTCACTCCACTTCCCTTTGTTTTTTGAGTGGGAGTTGCTGCCACCTGCTGCCTCCACTACTACCTGTCAAATTCCAACGTTAATGTGGAAAAATTCATATTTTTTCCATGGTCTTTAAAGATTTTTTTAAAGGCAGTACTAACAATTGTAGAAACTTGACTATTTTTAACTTTCTAATATATTTTAAATGATGTACTTTTCCTGTTAAAGTATTTGCAGGCAAATAAAACTCTTTTTATTTTTGTCAGTACAGTTTGGAGTGGTATCTCACTTTTTAGCTATTATATTAATAATAAAAATATAGTACTTTGATATTCATTTTTCTTCTTTATTTGAGTTTTTTAAAATGTTCTTGGCCCATATGGTTCCTTCAGTATATTCCTAACAAAGATGGAGTATGGAACAGTAACTAGACATCATTTTGGATTTTCTGTGTTCAGTGTAATGATGCTGATTTTATAAGATGTAAATTACCAAAAAAAAAAAAAAAGATGTTATAGCTTGGCAGGGGGGGCGGGGGGGAAATATGTGTTGAAATCTAGATTAAATGAAAAGATATTGAATATGGCTTTGCAATTGTTTATGAAATAGCCTGTGTTTGAGTTTTAGACAACCATTTCAAGAGAAAAAAAATGAAAAAGTGTCTTTTTATATTTTATCAGATTGCTGAAACCTTGATACCCAATGTGGGTGAGAAAATGAACATATAGATGGTTCTGACTTTAGACTTTGGTGCTGAAATAGAAAATGAATATCAAATGCAATCAAGAAAATATATAAGAAAAAAATCATGACAAAAAAGAGTTTTTCTAATAAATGCAAGGGTAGTTCAATAACTGAAGAACCTACTAATGTAATTCATCACATTAACAGATTAATCAAATTAAAAGCTAATACCATTGAAAAATATTTTAAATAGCCTACAAAATATTTTTTGATAAGCAAGATATTAATAAAATAGAACTTCCTTAACCTAATAGAAACATGACATATTTAGAAATGGGAAATTATCAATATTACAGTTAAAGATGGAAACTGGATAAGAATATTCATCATCATATCTTCCATAATACATGTGTTAATTGTAGGGGGAAAAAACAAGTATGTAAGAAGAGAAATACTGCATAATTCCACATATATTTCATCCCAAAAAAGGCAAAACTATGAAGACAGTAAAAAGATCAGTGGTTGCCAGGACTTGGAGTTTGGGGAAGGGATGACTAGGCAGAGTAAGAGAAATTTTAGGGCAGTGAAATACTCTGCATGATAATATAATGATGGACGCATGTCATTATACATTTGCCTAAACCCACAGAATGTACAATACCAAAAGTGAATTCTATTTAAATTATATACCTTCATTGATTCTGATATACTAATCTACATTCATCAATTGTAACCAATGTACCACTCTAGTAGGGGATGCTAAAATTGGGGGACCTTTATGGAAAAATCTCTATGCTTGCCTTTCAATTTTGCTGTGAATAAAAAAAACAAAAACACAAAGTCTTAAAAAAATCTGAACTGGTCATCTAGCTAAACATGGTTAAAAACAAAGCCAAAAGTAAGTGTTAATTCAAGAAATAAAACAGGTGTGCAAGAAGAGAGCTCTAACTTTAATTTTGAACATTGTGCTATGTATTTGCATATTATGATATGGAAGGAGAGAAATGATCATTTGAGAGAGCTAAATCCTCATTTACTATATGACAAGACAACAGTGAGAAACCAGAAATAGCAATTACAGCATGTTATGTAGAAGTAAAAAATGTAAATGCCAAATGATATATCTGAAATAGGAAAAGATTTGGTAGTAGGTCGCTTTGTTTCATTAAAAGCCATCTGTCATATTTGATTTTGTAGAAATATATGAATGTATTCTTTTGAGAAAAAAATAAAACCAAATGAAAGTAATATAGGGGGAAATCAGGACTCTTTAAAATGCCCCACAAAGCTTCAATTAGATCATGGCAACATAATGGAGGCTTAATGTAAGGTTAAATACTTCGAGTGTTTTAATATATTTTAATACTAACAAAAATAGAGGCTGGCTTATAGCAATTTGCAGCCTTGGTATGGCAGATACTTTCAAAAGAATAATTGCTTTCTTCTCTTACTCAAAAAAATCCAGTCATATACGTAGTTACATTTTTAAAAAAGCCTTTTTGTGTGGGAGTGGGGAGGTTTGGGAGAATTCTTCATTCTGCAAAATTATCTCAGCTTGTATTCTTGGATTCAGGCATTTCATCCTATTTTGAAAGACAAATTCCACTTTGACAGCAGTTGGGTGATGGTAATAAGGCAAAGCAATAGGAAGCAAGCCCTAACAAATGTGCCTTCAGTCTCCACAGACTTATGAAAACAAGCTTCAGGGGGACTGCTTCTGATCCCCAGAACAGAAGACTTCAGATCGAAAGATCAAACATCACACCTCTCTGTGGTACCTGCCCAGATTCCTTTCTGCTGCACACAGGCACCTTCCAAATCAGATGATCTCGGCAGGGTCTGCATTTTTGTTAAAAGAGCCTTACATATTAACCTCTTCAACCAGACACATCGGAGAGTTAAGTGCTCCAGCTGGCAGGCAAACAAAGGTTCCACGTTTCCTGTCAGGCCACCAGCTACTAATGACGGAGGCAGATCTGCCCACTTCCCCAGCTTGGGCTTGGCTGACAGCTCTCTGCCACTTCCTGCTCCCAGCTCACGTTTCTTCTGACTCTGTTCTCTGCATAATTGTGATTTATATGAACATTAAAGCTATTCAGGAAATTCTTCTTGAGAATAACTCTAAACATAAAAACTGATACTTAAAAACAACAACAACACACCTTTTACATAAAGCTAATCTTGAGTTAAAATGTACATAAGACATTATGCTGATTTTTTTTTTTTTTTTTTTGGCCAAAATATCTTCTTTTTTATATGAATCATATAGAAAGCTTGCACAGCTTGGCACCACAAATATCACGAATACTTCTTTTTTTCTCCTTTGGGACACTAGCCACTTTTGATTTTTTCTTTCTTCCTTCCTTCCTTCCTTCCTTCCTTCCTTCCTTCCTTCCTTCCTTCCTTCCTTCCTTCCTTCCTTCCTTCCTTTCTTTCTTTCTTTCTTTCTTTCTTTCTTTCTTTCTTTCTTTCCTACCTCTTTCTTCCTCTCTCTTTCTTCCTCCACTATTGGCTCTAATTTCTCTGTTAACTCTTTAAAAATTTGGTGTTAACTGTTTTTGTCAGTTTGGATTGAAAAAGCAGGGAGAGGATCGGAGAGGGCAGGATTTCACTTTTCATTTATATAATTTTTAAATTAAATTTATTTTTTAAATTGATGAGAGAGAGAGAGAGGTGAACATCGATTCAGTTCATTGTTCCACTCATTTATTCATTGGCTGCTCTTTGCATGTGGGCTGAGTGGGGATGGAATGCTCAACCTGGGCGCCTCAGGAACACTCTAAGCAGCTGAGCTATCCGGCCAGGGCCTCACTTCTTCATGTAATAAAAATGTGTTAGAATTATGAGTGTTGTTTTGATTCTCAGCTGTGTTTTTCACAGAACAGAATTACATGAAAATATTTCACACTAAAATAAATGTAATGCTGTTAATTATTTTCTATTAGGGTTCTCCTTGGGTTTACCTCTCTTCACCTGATACACTGTCTCTGTACAATCTTGTGCATAGCAGACTCTCCCTAAACTCCAGACTTGCCTTTCCAAAATGCTGTGTTACTTCTCCTTCTTCTTCCTCTCTCTGAACACCAGGTGTTCCTCAAAATAAAGATATTGAAATATTAAAAACTCATTATTTTCCCCCAGACTGTTTCCTCTCCTATCCTGGTTAATAACTTAGAAAAATCTGGGGGCCTTCCTCTACATTTCAATACACCAGCTCCTAACTCTATTAAGTAGTCTACTGAGGTGTGTTTGTCCACCCCAATAAGTTTTAAGAGTTCTGCAAAAAAGGATTATGCTTCATTGATCTTCCCAGTCCCAGTACCTGAAAAGTGTCTAAAGCAAGTAAGCATTTAGTAAATGCTAAATGACTGAACAGACTCTTCCATTTCCTCATTTTGGTGGTGAGCTCTGGACCATCTACCAGTCTGCTTGTCCAAACAGAAAACCTTGGCATCACCTGCCTCTTTACTTCCTCTTCCCTTGAATCACGTCTTTCTGCCCCCAATCTGTGCTCCCCTCTGCTGCAACATAAAAGCAAGAGAGTTTTTGAGGCCATTCTTAAGGGAGACACCTTTACTTTTATTTGAAAGTCCCCTAATCCATGGCAAAGTGTCTGTCCTCTCCACATCCCTGTCCTAATGTGATAATCTTGAAATGATTCTGTCATTATGTGCATCATTCCTCTGGGCCTCACACACTTCTGCCAACAACTGCTTCCGCCTCCTCCCACTCTCCTTTTTCATCCAATTAATGCCAGCACATTCTAAGCAGTAGAGCACATATTGCATTATCTTGAAATTCCATTAAATTAGTCTAAGGAGGTTACCTTCTATGTGCTTGTCCACCCCACCCGTCTGCCGGCCCAGCTTGTGTTAAGGACTCTTCCTCTGTTTCCATGGCGCTTTCCTATAATTCTATTAAGTATTTTATTCAGATTATCTTTCCAGTGTCTATTCTCCCCATCTACACACTATAGATGTATAAGGCCAGGGATTTTTTTTTTTTCTTCATCTTCACAGTACCAATTCCTAGAAGAGTAATTGCCATCAGCTGGACATTTAATAAATGCTTGCTGGCCAACAAAGCAAACAGGCTACTCTATTTTTGTTCTTTGATTTTAAATCTTTACCAGAGACCAGTATGTGTTCTAACTGGCAATAATAAACAAGTTGCCAACCTCACTAAGGAAGCCATTTATTAAAATATTAATGATGGGCCCTGGCCAGTGTTGTGAAGTGGTTAGAGCATCAGCCCATGCACCACAAGGTCTCAGGTTCGATTCCCAGTCAAGGGCACATTTTATTTGTTGCTTTATGTAGGCAAACTGGTAAAACTTACCAGTAGCTCTAACAGTGCTGCAGAACTTGGAGTCAAAGGATATTTTATAAAAATTTTCTAGTATGAAAATAACCTTGGGAAATTTTTCTTTGACAAGGGAATATTTTTGTATGAAATTTTTATTTCCCAAGATAATTTTTATTTTTTCATTATTTCAAAAATTTGATCAGTCAGTCCTCAAGTGAAATCAACTAAAATCAGGAAGAAAAACATAGAATTACTCACTTATCCAACTAATCAACAGTTCTTTGCTGAATTCTAATTCTTTGTTAGACACTGTGCTGAGTAATGGGGATTCGGTGTGAAATAAAACAAATGTGATCTCTGTTCTCATGGAGTTCACAATATGGTGAGAAATACATAAAATACACAACAAAACATACAAAAGATGAATAAAGATAATTTTTACAAATAGCATTATTTTATTCATATATATAAGTCCCTTCCAAATTTAACCAACCAAAGTATTCAAGTTCTGAACCTACTCCTGTCTACCACACTCTCAGATAATCCCATTTCAGAAAATAAATAGAGGGTACCATGCATGAACATGCAAATTCCCTTTACTAGTCTTCAGAATGAAACCATATTTACTCTCCATACTCTTACTGTTTCAACAAGAAGAAGTATCCCAATTCCTCTCCAAGGATTACTCTATATCGTAAATTCCAACTTTTCAAGATCTCCTGTCTTGATCTATAACCAGTTCAATATCTTCTATGGCAAAAAGATATTTTATTAGGGTTCTTACTCCCTCACACCACTGTTTTGTCATGTTATTTGCATTTATTTATGCTCTTCACACACAAATAAGAAGGAGGAGGGAGAGGATTTGCAAAATTTACTTTCCTATTATTTTGCTTTCATCTTAATTATTTCTCATTTGCTTCTACCCATATGATTTGATTGAATCTCTGGAAGGTTACCAGTAACTTCCTATCATCTGACATAGGAACCTGTGGTTTGCACCAGGCAGTATCTGCTCCTGGCATCATTGCCTTGATTTCCTTTAGGATCGTCCTTCCCTCACTCTGAGTACGTGTGATTTAGTTTGGTTGACCTTATCCTTAACATGGAGAGTAATCAAGTAATCTAAACATGAGCAACTCAAAGAGGCCATGATGATAGGGTTTGGGATTGTCACAGGTCCTCAGTAGGTCCAATCAGAACTGACACTGGAAGTAAAGTTGGAGATAATTTATAAAACAAATAACTTTTTTATATAGACTTGAACTTGAATGGATGTAGGCTGAGACTTCTGCTGTTATCTTGTCATGATAAAGAGAAAGCCTGTCAGAAACCAGAGATATAACAGGAAGTGAAGCCAAGAGATTACAAAAAAGGAGAGAAATTATGTCTGATTTCATTGGTTGAGCTCCTATATTCAACCAAACCTCATAACAGAATTACCCTTGAACTTTACAGTAATCTGAACAATCAATTCTATTTGCTTCATTCAGTTAGGGTTCTGTGGTTGTTGTCATTGGCAACAAAAAGAGCAGTAATGTATACATTATCAAAACATCCCATTTAACAAAACTAATTATTCCATTTTTTCAAGTATGCATTGTTCCTCTATCTTAACACATTTTTTTTCTGATCATTTCTTTTATTCCCTGTAGTTACTTCTTATGTCTAGGATTATATTGTAGAATTTCAGAATTAGAATGGATAAAAGGTAGTGGAACTAATATGTGTTGAGATCCTTGGGGAAAGAGTATTTTATGTGCATAAATATCTGGGGAAAGTGTAGCTGCATTTTTGCAATTATACTTGGAACACCAATCACACACACTGTTGTTTAAAATGCTGTAAAAGAGATGCCACCTGAAGAGAAAATAGCTGCAAATATGGACTGCATGCTATCATTTCTATATGAATATAAAGAATTGAATATTAACAAAGCACAGAATGAAGGTTTTCATAGCAATAATGTCTCTGATACTAGTTTGGGAAAGAATGGGAGGACTGTGCTATTACATTTTCATACTAGCCTGCTTTCTAGATAGCAATTAATTTGCTGCCTCAGTTTTTTAAAAAAAAAACAAAACACAAAAGGTTAGAAAATACAATAAACTGACCATTATTTCCATAAAGAACTGAAAGTCATTGGACTGTGAGCTATTTGAAATCATATAAAAAAGCAGAATTTATGGCCCTCTCAGTTATGAAAAAGGAAATTGAACTGTGTTTCATTTTAAAAACACAACCACTGAAAAGGTGTTTCCATAGTAACAAGGTCAATACCAGTAGCCGTTACAGACCTTCCTCCTTTCTGATAGTGGGTTTAAAGGTCTCTTTCAAATACCAATTTAAAAAAAAAACGTATGGAAAAAAAATAGTTTTTCTGATCATTCATCTTTAACCAAGAATGAGGAAAAACACACATTGGAGTACTGAATTTCTCATGTTTTATGGATTACAAGCATTTGTGGCTGTCATATTTTCAGAAAGAAGCCTGACTGGCCAGCTACTATGCCAATCCCTGAAGATGGGATTTGATTAGCCTGATTGTAAATCTGGACAAATAGAAGTTGTTTGCAGTAGTATTCAAACAGAAATAAAAGGCGGCACAGTATTGAGAAACACACTTCTTTAACATCTAAATATTGAAAGAGTTAAGTAAATAACCACTGTTATTAGAAAAATTTCAAAGGCTCAGATAAAATAAGACATCACCACTAGTGGAGGCCTAGAAAGATGCAGGCCTCATTTTGGAAATAAATAGTTCTGTGGCCATAAAGTCAATTCATTAAGGCCAACCAGGAAGTGGCTTCTCCTTTCTCTTCCTTTGTATTGAGAGATGCTGCCTTTATGATGACCATGTGTGAGATATTTTATTTCTATTTGTATTCAAAATAGTGTCTCACATAACATTTTGTATATAAAAGATCCTAAAAAAAGTTAGTGGAAAATGAATCATGAAAAATGATGACTAAAGAGTAACTAAAATAACAAAACCTCCAGTCTATTTTTAGAAATGATGCATCAGTTAAAAGTATACTCATAATTTTAATCTCTTTACCAAGGAGCTCTTGATCCTTGTTCACAGATTTATAACTGTTCAATAATGAATCCAGTCACCTGGTCCCTATGCAGATCCCTCAGAATCTTTGCAAGTAGAGACCTGACATCAGTATTTTGAAAAGCTGCTCAGCTCAGGTAATTCTAATGAGAAGCCAGAGTTGAAAAATCATTGTTTTAAATGGTTTTCCTGAAGGTCAATTAATAATAATTTATTTTCCATCAACATTTAAGAACTTGTTTTTCCCCCTCAATATTGTATCATGGTGCTATACTAAATCTCTGACCTTTTAGTATAACCTACTGGTTTATTCTCTAGAATCACTTTTCATAATAAAAACTTCAGTGAAAATAGTTGTCTTATACAACTGAAAAATTAAGCCAAAATTATTAATTGAATTCTGTGTTCAATATATTTCCTAGCTCTTTGTTGCTGTGCAATCAACTTTTGAAAATCAGAACTCAATACAGACCTACATAATAGATGCTAAGTAAATGTCAGTAGAATTTAATATATGCTTTGGGGTTTTTATGTTTTCCTTTCCTGGGCCTGTATTGCCTTTTACACCCTATCTATCTGGAAAAGTTCAGATTCATCCTTCAAAACATACAGATCATGTTTCTCTTCCTCCAGGAAGCCTTCCCTGATTCAGACAGACTTTTAAACACTCTCTTATGCAGCACTGCCACTACCCCTCATTTATGTTTCTGTTTAGCATTCCTACTATATTGTCATTTTTTTTTAATATATCCTTTCTCTATAACTGACTGTGAACAACTTGCAGCAGGTGCTGACTTATGCCTCCCTGCTCTTTTTCTCTCAGGGCACACCCCAAAATGGCCAGAAACAATAGGCACTCTGAGTTTACTATATGAAAGAGTATGTGGCCACATTGAAGTGAATCAGGTGCATTTCAAAAGCTCTATTGTATGTAGTAATGGACTAAACTGTCTCCCCTAACCATGTTCAAGAGCTGACCTCCAGTGAGATGGTATCTGGAGAGGGGTACTTTGGGAGATAATTAGGGTTAGATGAGGTCATGGGGTCTGGGCACTCTTGATGGGATCAGTGTTCTTATAAGAGGAGACACAAGACAGCTTGCTTTCTGACACATGAAGACACAGCAAGACCAGAAAGAGAATTCTCACCAAAATCTGACCACACTGGCAGCCTCCAGACTAGGGGTGTCGAACTCAATCAGAGAAGGAGCCAAAATCTAAAATCCAGCCTAAATTGCGGGCCGAATGGTTTACTGAACAGTCATAAACTGACAATGTCATAAACTGACAGCGGAGTGCAGTGATGACAGCGCGGTGCGGGCCACATTGCAAGGCCTGGCGGGCTGGATTTGGCCCGCGGGCCTTGTGTTTGACACATGTGCTCCAGACTATGAGAAAGTAAATGTCTGTTTTTAAGCTACCCACCTATAATATTTTGTTCCAGCAACCCAAGTTGACTAATACAATTATGAGCTGGGATTAAGTTGTTTGAAGAGAACATTAATATAAGCATCATAGATAATCACACATTTTCCCTTTTATGTAAGTCTTTAAAAAATGTTTGTTTTTTACAAAGGAAAGGCCATATCAAATGCAGTTAGACTAAATATTTCATATTTTCTTTCCAATAAATTTGAGGCTTCATTTGTGGCATTTACCTGATGCAGCATCGAGTAACAAATGAAGTGATTTTTGCATCAGAACAGTTAATCAATAGGAAAAAAGTAAGCTACCTTGGGGACCACTTGTTAATTGTAGCTATTCACCAGGTTTCCTTTTTCTCCCCTCTCTCACAGGTAACATTTTTTGAAGATCCAGCCTGTCATTATGTCTTAAATTAATTTCATTATGTCTTATTTGAGATAATAAAAATATTTAAGGGCTCATGGAAACTCCATAATGTATGATTTATTTATTCAATAAATACTTATTGTGCATTATGGGAATCTAATTTTGCATTTAAAGCCAATTTAGTTAGTTTTATTCCAGCATTCTCTTGAGACTATGGAGATGAACTACTTAGTCCTTATCTGGTGAATCTATTCTATAACCAAATAATAAAAACTGTGCAGTTTAGATCAGCAGTACTCACACTTTGAATTTCATGGATGAATAAATAAAATTTGGGAAACTGATACCAAGTTGACAGCTATTAGCATTAAAAACAAATATCATTATCATTTTTCACTATTAGTTCACAAATGACAAAGCATGTTAACAAAAAATAATTGAATATAATCTTAGTAGAGAGTAAAGGGTGGCTTTCAATGTGACTACATTTTGTTTAACAGCCAAAAGCATAAAAAATATTCTTCCTCTCATTTCAATCTTTGATTGATGAAATTTGTTAAGAACAAAATCTATCTGAGGTATTTATAGAAATTTCTATCATCTACCACTTTTCCTCCTAGACCCTATTTCTCATCATTCTTATCAGCTATGCAGAGTCCAAGGTAAACATGCATGCCTACCTACATGTCATTATTTTCTCTAATTTTTGCAAACAATAAAGAAAGAAAAATGATGCTTCTGGTGCCACTATTACTTTACATTTCAGAATTTACGCCAAATAAATACCTATATGAAGGTCATAAATCAAAGACCAATCAATATAGCAACAAAACTTACATGTGTGGACCCAATGAAATTACCCTGGTCATTACAATTCCAATAATCACGATTGTTAAAACTGTGGAAATAAGTGAGATCTGCAAAAGAAAGTGTAATGATACCATTAGTTGCTTCATAGAGCAGTGCTGCATTAATATTTAAAAATGTAATACCCAATTATTTAGTCAGATTCACTGACCTCTTTTCCCTTGGATTGTCAAATAAAAAAATGACAACAGCCAGCACAACAATAGCCATCTGGTGTGAATGAATCAATATGCCTATTTCTTTTGTCATATCAACAAAAAAAAAAGGTATATATATATATATATATATATATATATATATATATATATATATATATATATATATATATTGGTGTGCCACAAAATTTTAATAGTTTATGTGTTGACAGGAGATTAAAAAGTTTGAAAAGCGCTGGTAGAGGGATTATTTTATTGAAAATATTAGGTGTTCCTCTCTTTACTTGAGTAAATATATGCCAAGTTTCAAATACAATAATTTAGTAGTTTATGCTTATAGATTGGGTTGATAATTTCAAGTATATAACTTTTTATCATATCATAGTCTGTTTTTTCTTTTCCACTTAAATAGGAGAGCAAGTATCATATATGACTGTTGTAATCTTGCAAGATGGCTTTACAAGATTTTAGTGGCTTCCTGTGTAGAATATGAAACAGATGATTTTCTTTTATGAAAGTGAAAATATCTTTATTTTTCTTCAGGCCCTATGTGAGTGTTGACTTATGCTTTTTCTGTCTATAGTTGCTCCTCTGCTTGTCTTTATCTTACCCACCAACCCAACAATCCCCTCTCACATTTTTGGGTTGTTTTTAATGTTTCCTTTTTGTTCTCTAGCGTTAGTTGTTTGCCTTTGTGGTCTTGCCATTTTGTCTGTATTTCTAAGTCTTCTTTGCTTCTTCCTTTCTCTTTGGTCTCCATTTCAACAGGTTAAAATATAAACTGATATGTGTAGGTATGTGTTCTACACACTCATTACATTAGATCTATGTTTAATCTCTTACTCTTTAATGGATAAACACATTTTAGACTTTTTTCTCTGATAAGATAAATATAATACAAACTTCATTTTATTTCATTTAATGGTTGTTAACCTTGTTTCCTGTGTTGCTACTTTTTAACTAGAAGGAAAATTCTATTATGAGCCCTCTGATCTACTGAGGAACAGAAATATTACAATAAGTAACGTTCCCAAGGTAACACAGCAAGAAAGTGGCAAAGGAGAAACTCAAATGCAAGTATCCTGACTCCAGATCATGGCTCCTAACTACCCTGCTTTACTCATTAGGAAATTTGTTTAGATATTTCTATATGACACTTTGAAGGGGCATTTAGGGGAAAATGTTCAGGTAATAATATGATAGAGTATTAGCAGCCTTCTGTTCATGAACTCCTTGTCTTCTGCTCTGTGATGGCAACATTTATGTTCACATTGAACATGTGAATGGAAAATAGTGCAGCCATTTCAGATATTTCACCATAAAAAGCCCCATTTGAAATACTCTTGTTTATCTCCAGATGACTGTTAGGGAAGACAGGTAGAATAGTCAGAATACTCTGGAAGATCATTTCCATTCTCAAATCTGCCTGAAAAGTAGGACATCTTAATTGTAGACACACATCAAACATCACAGTAAAAAGTAAAATTCAATCAGCTGTTGGATTTCTAAAAACAGAATGCAAAAATATAAGTATAATTATTTTTTAAAATGTTTCATTGGAATGCTTGGCATAATGTAAATACAGCATCAATAATAGTTTGGATAAAATACAAACATCCTTGTTAGTAAGGAAATAAAATATAACCAGATAAAGGCTACTCTATGTTGATGAGCATATGCAGAAAATTGAATAATTATGTGATTGGTCTCATTAGAAAGAAATCAGCATTTGTCTTTAGCAATGCAAATCATAAATGTTTATTAGATTCTCAACAATTCATGAATCAACACATTGACATGCAATAGATGAAAAATAGGCAAAACAGATATTGTAATTTATAAACAAAAATTTAAGTCAATAAAGTGATTCCTCCCTATTTCTAAATTTAGTTTACTTTTTTTGTTTGTTTGTTTTATAGAGAGGAAGGGAGAGGGATAGAAAGTAAGAAACATCGATGAGAAAAACATCAATCAGCTGCCTTCTGCACACCTCTTACTGGGGTACCAAGGTACATGCAACCAAGGTACATGCCCCTGATGGGAATGGAACCTGGGACACTTCAGTCCACAGGCTGACTCTCTATCCACTGAGCAAAACTAGCCAGGGCTAAATTTAGTTTACTTTTTAATTAACTTACTGTCTATAAAAACAATAAAACATTTTTTGAAACTTAAACTCGGTTTAAGTATAGTTCTTTATGTTTTCTAAATGTAAAGGGGTATTGCCTGACATCAGTTAGAGTATCTACTTACTAAAGAAAAAGGGCCTGACCAGCATGGCTCAAGAGTTGAACATCAACCTATGAACCAGGAAGTCACAGTTTGATTCCCAGTCAGGGCACCTGCCTCATTGCTGGCTTGATCAATAAAAATATATTCTTTAAAAAAAGAAAAGAAAAAGAAAGGGCATATTTAGTTCACACTTTTCAACTATTTAACCTCCCATTCCCAAAAGTAAGCTAAGGATCCAACCATAGTTTACTCTATCACAATTATAATTAAACTAAAAGAAACCAAAGATAAATACTGTAAATAAGAACTTAGCCATACAGACAGCAGTTGCACAAAATTAATGCAAATTAGGAAGTACATTTCTATGCCAACTTAAAATGTAAAAATTTTACCTTTCCAAGCTTTGCTATGTCTCGGTACAAGGACAAAGGCAGAATAAAGACAATCGTGGAAAGCACAATAATGAAGTGGCGACCAATAAACAAGTCTTCGGGAGCAACTAAAACACAAATTTTATAAAGTGTTTATAGGTATAAGCAACATAGCAGTGACACAGTGAATACTGAATTATCAAATGACTTTAATATTAAATAATATCTAAAAGACAAAGTTTTGAGAACAATTACATTTCATAAAAACATGTAAAACTAGAAATAAAACATGAAAATATAAATACAGAATAACTTAAGGATAAACCTACAGTTCAAATAATGTTAAAATATTTTATATTTAAATATTTTAATAGCCTCCTGGTCAGTTTCCTTGTTTCTACCTTTTATTGTCTCCTTAGAGTAAAGTGTAGTCTTAACCTGGAAACTACAGGAATCCTTTCCAAAAGCAAAAAACATTATGTCACTCCTTGTCCAAAACCCTCTAATGGCCAAACTGTTCATTCAGAAAGTAAGCTACACAGAGACAAGGCATGTTCTGAGCTTTTTTGATTTTTAATTCTCAAAGATATGTATATATCGATGTTTTTAGTGAGAGAGACAGACAGACAGAGACTGACAGAGACACTGAAGTGAGAAACATTGATCAGTTGCCTCCCATATGTATCTGGACCAGGGATTGAACCCAGAATCTAGGTACAGGCCCTGACTGGGTATTGAACCAAGGGACAATGCTCCAACTAACTGACCCACCCAGCCAGAGCTATTCGGAGGCTTTAACAAATATTTTTCTGTATTTCAAAGAAACTTCAACAGTAAAACTTTAACAAAGTTTCAGAAATAATTATTAAGATAAAAATATTCACTATATATTTTTTCCTTTTGTTGAAAAAGAAGTATTTTCCTTGAAGGAAAATAAAGAGAAGCAACTTGAATAGAAAAGTAAGTCATAGGGAAGCTGCTGAAACCTATTGTAGTATACAATGTCTTAGATGTGAGAGAGAGAGAGAAAGAGAGAGAGAGAGAGAGAGAGAGAGAGAGAGAGGAGTGTGTGTGTGTGTGTGTGTGTGTGTGTGTGTGTGTATGTCTACTGTCAAATACCCCCAAAATTGTAAACATAAATATAAACATACAGGGATTTATATATATTTTAAAGCTGTGCTAATCACAGTACTGTATCTGCTTCAGGAGCTCTACATCTATTCCAATGAAAAAGCCATTGTTTTAATTTTTTAGCTCATATTGAATTCCTTCAGAGATCATGTAGTTATATTTTTAAAAATATTCTTAGTAGTACCAAGTCTTTGTGTTTTTAATTCTGTGAAGTTTAAAGTCTATAAAAGCCAAATCTGTCAAATAAGTGGTTGTGATTTTGAAAAAATAAAAAAAGAAGCTATTAGTCTGAAAAGTAGAACTAATTTTCTTACATGGCTAATTAACTAAAAGAAAGTTCCAAAATAGGAATTTAAACACACATACAAATGAAATAATTAATCATGAGTGCTTAACTCAGTCATAGCTAATAATCATAATAAAGTTGTGAATTAAAAACAATAAAAGTTTAAGTAGCCAAACTCCTGAATGTAAATATTTACATATTTCTGGTGAACATAATTTGAATTAAATTATCTGATTATCTGTTACTATTTACCCCTTCAAACCGCTCCCCCTATGATATATTTAGTAGAAAATATATTTCCTTTATTGGGAAAATTCTAAAGCCTAGAAAATCACTAAAACAGACTGCTACGAACAGCCTGGAGAAGCTTAGTAGCAGGCTCTCTAGCCATGTAAAGGACATTTTTCACTAATAATCCAATGATGAGATCTATACCTATCTTTTAACAAAAATTTACCCAAATATTCATTCTAAGTGTTTTAACAATAGTAGGGAGTACTGGACATCGTAATATTTCAAAAATTTCAAAATCAAAGACATACTACTTCTTACATCAATGTTTCTTATTACTTTGACTTATATCATGATCCAAGAATTTAGTTATCTGAAAAAGGTATAAGCAATTGTCCACTTGTCAGTCTAAGACACTGGTGATCTATTTCAGGAGAAAAAAAACACTAAAGATTTTATCTAATGCTAAAAAAAACTTTGGCATCATATTAATCTTTACAAATAATCATACATTACAAAATAACATTCAATGATGTAAGGAAACTGTGATAATAAAAGTGTGCTCTTTGCTATGTAACCTATGTTTTAAAAGTAATTTTTAATGTTTTATAAAATTAATATCCAGGAATGGGTTTCAAAGGGAACTTTAGCCTTGTGTATGATGTTTTATTTATTTACTTTTTTAAAATGTTTTTTTGATTTCAGAGAGGAACAGAGAGGGGGAGAGAGATAGAAACATCAATGATGAGAGGGAATTATTGATTGGCTGCCTCCTGCATGCCCCCTACTGGGAATCAAACCCACAACCCAGGCATATATAATTGATCAGAATCAAACCCTGGCCCTTCAGTCCGCAAGCCAATGCTCTATCCACCGAAACAAACCAGCTAGAGCTAGGTTTTGTTTTCTAGGTCTTTTAGAATGAGTGTTTCAAGCACTAAGAGGACAGGCGTTATTGTTATTGTACTACAATAGCTATAGATTTAGTTAACAATATATGGGGATTATGTGGCTTGGATGAGAAGCTCTTCAAAGCACAAAGACTCTGAATTATGCAAATAGCCATAATAGAATGAAAGGTTGAACAGGGAGGGGGCTGTGTCCTGTGGCAAGAAGGTCTGCTTGAGAATATTCATAGCTGCTTTTTCATAATCACCCCAAACTGGAAACAACCCAAATGTACCTCAACTATGTGACAGATAAACTGTTATTCATTCATACAATGAAATACTCCCAAGCATTTTTTTTAAAGAGCAAACTACTATATCCCAAAATTCATGGCTGAAATTCAAATGCACTATGCTAAGTGAAAGAAGGTGGACTCAAAAGACTACATACTATATGATGGCATTGGTTTGGGCTTCTGGGAAAAACAAAACTAGACAGAGAAATCAGATTCCAGTGTTTGCCAGGGGCTGGAGATGAGGGAGGGTTTGACTAAAAGGAGAAATAAGGAAAATTTGGACATTATGGAATTTTTCTGTATTTTCATTGTGGCTGTTGCTATATGACTACATGCATTTGTCAAAACTTACAAGACTATCCAATAAAAGGGTTTATTTTACTATATTAAGTTACATATTAATAGAAGTCATTTGGGGAAAGATTGCTTGCTTATCTAAGAAATGATGTAGTAAAAATAGCACATGAGAAAATATTACTAGCAGATGGTGATATATACCATAAGATATTTCAAATATACATATTCTAAATATAGTAATAATATGTATTATCATAATATTTACTATTAATTATAATACATATTACTGTTAATTACTACTATTATGCTAGTTTAATAGTGATAATATTACTGAGTACAGCAATAATAGTAATAACATTTTTAAACAGCTAAATAAGAATTAACCTATATGTAAAAGTAGATTAATACTTTAGGATCAGAATGGATCATAAATAGTGCCAAATATTTGAGGTCATCCAGCTCTTGAACTTGCAAATACTTTACTTATAAATTATTATGAACTACATTAACTATATGCAATAAATATATTACTTACCTCCTGGGATTCTTTGGAAAACTTTGCTCAAAGTGTCTCCAGTTATTACGTTGTAACTTATCATGGCTAAATACATAATTAAAATAATACAGTCACCAACAATCTTCATATTGAATAGTTTGAAAATAATCAGTTACTACTTCACAAGTATTGGTATAATCTTACTACTTTCAAATATAAACTTTGACTACCAATATGTACAACTTTAAAATAACTAGACAATAGATTTATGGAAGATTATCAGTTTGTATTAAAAATATTTTCACTTAAGCATTTTTGAATAATGGTGATTGATAGTCATTTAAAATGTGACTTACTTGTCATTAAAATTCAGTTTCCAAATTGTTTTTAAGGAACACATGTATTTCTCAAAGTGAGTATTAATAACAGAAAGTTCTAAAGGCTCCAAAATATCTCATCATTTAAAAAGTAAGGTTTTTGAGAAATATGTTCTTAGCCTTTGGTGGAGACATAAGAAACTAATGGTTTAAACAATATCTTGTGTATTACTATTGCAATTTGGCCATTGTTGAATGTTAACATTTTACTTATTTAAGAAGTGCTAGGTGACATCTTCACCATTATGGTACATGGCTTCCACTAATCCTTAGTTTTTTAAAAATTGTATTTCTGCCTTAGAAGAAATCTATTGTTTCTCTCACTCACTTTGAATCCCAGATCATTCTATTTTTCACCAAGCTACGGAAGCACAAGCATTAACCTAATGAAAATCCCTCTCATTTCATGTCATTGAAATACTCAGAAAACCACCCAAAAGGACTAGGAAATAAGTAGAAACAGCTAAAAAAGTAAATACTTAATTTAGAATATATCTCAACAACTGGTACTCTTTAATGACTAAGCAATAACTATTAAAACTATTTTATTCAAAATGGAAGTATGTTTATGCAAATAAGCATCTTCACATTCACCTTACCTATAAAAGGATACAAAAACTGTAGAACAGAGAGGAGGAAATATCCTGGAAAGCCAAAGGTTTTATTGACCAAAGACTGGTAAGTGTCTGTTCCAGAGAGAGCCCCTCCTTTTATCAACAAAACAAGGGAAAAGTCTATGGAGAAAATAACAAACAAATGTCAGATTATATTTAATACAAAGGTTTTTCATGTATTTGACTTAAATAAAAAGGGGATTTAAAAAAATTAATTTAATGTTACAGTAAAGTAGAATAGCAAAATTTACTTTCTTTTCATTATATATTACTTTTCATGAAATGGTTTTGTTTCCAGTTATATATATATATATTTCAATCAAGATACCAGTATACTTAACAGATCCATGCAATGAATTGGACAGAAGAAGGTGTACAAACTAGAGTCAAGCATCAGTTTTTCATTTTAGTTCCTAATTAACCAATGCAAAGACTATCAGGATGTGGCTCAACCATCTATGCAATGGAATGTAGATAATCAAATATTTCATAGGCATTCAAGTCTGAAGGCTGAGAATGAAAAATGTTGTGGTGCATACATAAAAAATAGATTTATGAGATTCAGATCATTTGTTTTTAAAGTACAACTAGTAACTATTTTATAGTTATTATGGTTGAGAGCACTCTAAAATTTTTTTTGAAATTTACAATTTAAGTTTCAATTTTAGAGTTGAAATAGAAGGTATAAATATATAAATATTATATAATTAAAAGTTAATCCCCCCTCCCTCCCCCCCCCCATTTAACTCAATGAATCTAGTGAATGCCATTTAACCTAGTGAACAACAATACAATGTATTTGGTACATAGCTCTGTACATGGTGTGATTATCGCTCTTTTCTCTTACTCATGTTTCTACCACAGGTGATTTCTTTTTGTCCTTTAAGTAACTTGGAAATGCATTAAAAGACAAAGATGAAAATGCCAATAATTATAGTATGATTTCCATCTTGAGTCCCTCCCTCACATCACTGAAACTTCTTTCAAGTTCTTCAATAAGCTCCAAGTTGATGAATCCAGTTGACACACCCTAAATCTTTATCTCATTTGTTCTTTCAGTAACATTTTTTTCCTGTTTACCATTTCCCTCTTTTTCAATCATCCCCCTTTGGCTTTTGTGACTTCTTTTTCTTGAGTTTCCTCCTGCTTTTTTTTTTTTTTGCCATTTACTATATACTCCGTTTTCCACCAGTTTTCTTTTATCCAGAATTCTTAAGACTTATTTCTCATAATACAAAGTGTCTTACTGTGATCTTATTCATGTCCATGGTTTCAATTTCCCATAGATGTTAGTAACCCTCAAATTTGTATCTCTAGCCCAGAATCCAAAACTCCAGATTTCTACATCTAGCTGCCTAATAAATACTTTACATTGGCGATCTCATAGACATTTCAGTTTTAAAATATCCAAATTCTAATTTATATATTTGTTTTCAAACCTGCTTCTTCATCCATATTTCTCCAATCCCTGAATAGTATCAACAGAAATTTGAGAATTGCCTAGACTTCTCATTATCCACCATCTTTTGTATTCCTTTGGTCACCAAGTCTATTACTGCATCATAAATTATTCAACTGTATATCCTCATTTCTAATATTTAGCCTGCTTTATTTTAGCCTGGTATATGAAAAGGGCTTAGACCTTTATCATATACCATCTGGATTACTATAATAACCTTCAAATAGTTTTCTCATCCACCAATCTCTCTCCCTACCAAAACAATTTTTACATCTGCTAAGACATTCTTAATATTCCCCTCTCAAATGGGTCTTAACAATATCATAAATCTGATCATGTTTTTTGCTCAAAATACTCCAGGGGATCCTTTAATAAATCTGAATAAAAAACAACTTCTTTTTATGATGCATAAAAATTATGTATTAACTGTGTGACCTTGAGTGGGTGAAAGACTTGACTTTTCTGAGTTACTACTATTTTACAACCACAAAAATGTTAGCAAATACTTACACAATATTTCCTTAGGCCTTTTTCTAAACTTATATTAACTTATTTACTATTTATAACAGTCCTAGGTAGTTGCCATTATTATCCCCACTTAATAAATGAGAAAAATGAGGTACAGAAGGTTAAGTAAATTGCCAAACTTCACAGAGTTAGCAATGGAACAGTCAGGATTCAGGGCCTGATAGTTTGGCCCAGGATCCATGTACATAATCAAAGCCTCAACTCTGTTGCATGTAACTGTAGACCTTGAGCAAGTCATTTTAATCCATTAAAGTTTCAATTTCCTCCTCCTTAGAAGCAGAACATTAATACTTCTTGGAGTCAGAAGGATTAAGTATAGTGGAGGCTTCATGCTCAGCATCTGGCCAGTCCTCAGGAAATGGTAATGATGAGGAGCCACTCATGAGAGCTTTCATAAACACCTCTGCAGACTTCTACCAGCATCTTTTTCTACTTAAAAACATCAGCCCTAAACTTCAACTAGACTGAATATTCACACAGTCTCTTTTGCATTTCCACATTCCCATCTGTTTAGAGTAATTGTCCATTTTCTTTGCTCACTAATATATTTTCAAAAACACTTAGTAGATATATCTCCTGCTCCCCAAAACATGCTTGCTGTGTTGAATCCCAATGTCACTATCATCGTGTACATATTTTTATTATGGTACCAGAGGCCCAGTGCACAACATTTGTGCTTGGGGGAGAGTCCCTCAGCCCAGCCTGCACCATCTCCAATCTGGGACCCCCTCAAGGGATGCCTGACTGCAGTTGGACAATCCAGGACTACTGGTTCCCAACTGCTTCCCTGCCTGCCTGCCTGCCTGATTGCTCCTAACTGCTTCTGCCTGCCAGCCTGATCACCCCCTAAACACTCCCCTGCTAGTCTGATTGACGCCTAATTGCTCCCCTGCCAGCCCGATTGCCGCTAACTGCCCTCCCCTGCCAGCCTGGTCACCCCTTACTATCCTCCCCTGCCATCTTGGTTGCCCCTAACTGCCCTCCCCTGTAGGCCTGGGTCCCTCCAAACTGCCCTACCCTAGAGGCCTGGTTGCCCTCAACTGCCCTCCTCTGCAAGCCCGGTCACCCTAACTGCTATCCCCTGCAGGCCTGATTGCCCCCAATTGCCCTCCCTTGCAGGCCTGGTCCTTCCCAACTGCCCTCCCCTGCTGGCCTGATCGCCCACAACTGCCCTCCCCTGCTAGCCATCTTGTGGTGGCCATCTTGTGTCTACATGGGAGTGGCCATCTTGTGTGTTCGAGTGATGGTCAATGTCCTTATTAACCTTTTATTAGATAGGATTTTTTAATGAAGTATTGTAACTATGTATTTTTGTCTGCCTGAGACACTACATATTGAACTTCATACAGGCAGGGATAATGCTCTTCATTGCTAAATGGCAGCAGTGTCAGTAAATATTAAATCAATCAATGATTAATATATAATATGGTTCAAATTTAACTTGACAATGTCCTAATAAATATATTTTAAAATATTCTGCAAGCACAAAGGGCATAGCAATTAATTCTAATTTCTTTGTTTAAAACTAGGAAAAGCTTCACAGAAGAGTTGAGTAGTGCCTTAAAGGTTGAACAGGATTTTACCAGGTAGAGAAAAAGAAAAGAATGTCAAGCAGGGGGGACTATCCATGGGAAGGTGGTGTGAAAGCATATTCTCTACGTGAGGAATGATATATGCAGAATAGCTAAAACATAAGGTCCACACGTGACAGTGTTGGTGACAGTGTAACAGAGAGGTTAGAATGGTTGGAGATGAGACTGAAAACTCATACTGTGACTACACTATGAAGGAATTTGAATGCAATACTACTTTGTTCCTGTTGTCATTATGGAATCTTGGAATGCTTTGATTTGAGGAGTAACAGTTATCGGATCAAGGTTTTATAAAGTTAACTTGAAGCAACATGGAGGAGTTTCAGAAAGCGGACAGTTGCTAAAGGCAGTATAACAGCAACTTATCGGCCAAAGAAGATAATCAATGAAAACCCGAGTGACAGAGAGGAATAACCAATTTCACGGTGTTGTAAACTTTGGTAAAGAACTGTATGCTTGGAATGAGAATGTTGAGTTTCATAAAAGTTCCAAGGGTATTGCTTAAAGTTAACAATTTGGTAAAAATTTAGTCAATAATAAATATAAATGATTATCTGCTTGTAAAATATAAGCTATAAATATATTATCTTAAGCCTTTTAGAAATCTCAAATATCAATCACTATAACATTTTGATCTCACTTTAAATATATTATATGCAAATTTTAGTTAATCCACGAATGAGTCTATGTTATTCAACATGAAAATTTTCTTTTAAGTTTGGACAATTAAAGTTATTTTACTCTAATCAATAAATAACAAAATTTTGGGGCAATTTAAAATAAAACAATTGCAAATAGTTGTAATTCTTTTTTTGTGTCTCAACATTTCACAAACATGCAAACAGAACTTTGAAAAACTCCCTTTTGAATTGGTCATATTTCATTAAAGGCCTTAAAAAGAAAAAAAAAGTAGTAGAGACAAATTATTGTGTAATTACAGTGTCAATTTAAAGAAAAAATTAAAGAAAAGTGTAATATTATACCCTTTTTATAAATTTTGCTCTTAAAAGTCTAATTAAAAAACAAAATTAATCATAATCTCTAAAATTTTTGCTTTTGTGTGTTATCCTTTTTTTATCAAAATAATATAAAAATTTTTACCACATAGCTAAATTATGAGTCACCTAATATATGATTTTACAAAGGACAGCTCACAATGACTGCTGTAGATATATATATAGCATCAGTTGAGAAAGTTATTCACAGCTTGCTTTATTTGTATATAATATGATTTAGCTTTAGTAAACTGTTCATTCTCCTTAAGTATTTAGTTCTTAGTTGATCTATATATTTTAATTTATGTAATATGTATAAATATTTACAGTGCACTTAAATAAACCATGGTTATTATGTCTGGGTGAAAATTAATTATTTATTACTGCTGAAGCAGGAAATCAGAAACGCTAAGGGTAAATCCTTAAATGGGATTTTATTTATTTATTTTTTGGTGTGATAAATGCTTGTATGAATAGAATGCAATTTTTAAACTCCAGCAACTCTGAATGTTATGGATTCCATTACTAAGTTAAAAATTAAGCTACACATTCAGAACCATAGAAGCTAAAAGCAGCTCAGGTTTTGGGTGGTGAGGAGAAGGCAGGAGGAAGGAGCCCAGTGCCTTCACAGCCTAGACCATGGTGTCTACTTCATGCTTTATTCTCTTTCTCAGCCTGAGAAAATCAGTAGTTACAAACTGGGCTTGGAAGCCTGAGAGTTTGTGGGAGATAATATCTTGGCAGGGTCTCCAGAGCAGAGCTGAGCTAGAGATTCTTGGTCAATTGAGGGTGTGCTCCCAGGAGAAGGTCAGTGAGAGGATAGGGCAGGGTGAAAGTCAGCAAAGCTGAGGTCCCAGGTGGAGACTAGCTATGCTCTGGAGCTGCAAGGGCACCACACATCGGTTCCTTCCTGGAGGCAAGTTCCTATATCACCGGTCAGTCATTGGCTGGAGGCTGTGGGCACATGGCAGCTGGGGGCCGCAACCTCATAAAGGAAGGTGGTGCCACTGAGGCTCAGGCCAACTCTGGAGAAGGGAACTCTGAGGTGTTTTGCACATCAGGGTGGCTACGCAGAGTGGCTGCCATAGCAGCAACCACAGCAGATGGTTTCTGTGATTGCTGCCTCTTTCACAGTGATTCTGAGGTAGAGGAGAGACCCCGTATTTGTCATGATGTGAGTTGATGGTATGACAAGACAGAGAGGACAGCAGGAAGAGGAGCTGATCATGAATGTATAGTCTGCACTTAAGGGGGGAGTGGCCAGACATGGGCGTGAAGGAACATGGTCCATGAAAAGGGGGAAGCAGAAGAGAAGTCGTAAAAAGCACCCTGTTGCTGCACTTAGGAACAGGGGTCGGTGGGGAGCCTGAGCAGGCGTGGGGAAGGTGGGAAAGCCAGGGCTTTCAGTTCCACCTGCACAGATGTAGCTGGAAAAGGCCGCTCATTCCTGTGCGCCTGCCCATGGTCACTGTGGGAAAGGAAGCCCTGATGAGTCCACTTTCAGCACAGAGCTGACTTAGCTTTAATCAGCCTGTAAGATGACTTTCCCACCTACCACTTGCTGCAAAAAATGAAAGGCACATGAAAAGGATTTAGGCTTGGTAATATATAATGCTTTTCTAATCTGTCCAGAGGATTAGCAAGAAAAGTAAATCTCCTCAGACATAATGTCTAAATTCTTTAGGATTCTTTGATCCAGTAAAGTCAATTACAGGGTGTGTGTGTGTGTGTGTGTGTGTGTGTGTGTGTGTAAGTTGTGCACTTTAAGTTGCAGGAACTAGCAATTATATAGTATTTTACCTGTAATATATGAAACCCAGAACAAAAGCAATATTCCTAGAGGAAAGCCAGCTTGCTTCATTGAATATGGCAACCCTGAAAAAAAACACAAAATGCCCCATCCATCATATTAATAAAACATATAGACATACAGAAGTTTTCTCCAAATCCTGTATATAATAGGCTAAGTAAATGGACATAGTTATATGACACAATTATAAACAATGCATATGCTACTACATTCAAACAGTAATACATGAAGGCTTATTTCAGAATAAAATGTTTTAAATTAAGGACATGTCAAGAGAGCAAATTTATAAGTGATGAAATAAGAATAAGAAAGAAGCCAATGAAAAATAGATGTCAGTTCACACAAATAATGTTCAGAGCGAAGGGATCATATGACCTAGGATATGGAGAGTAAAGACACAAAGCTTTCTTCATGTGCCACCTGGGCAGACAGAGAGGATAAAAAGAGCACAGAAGGGTGATGGAATATGAGTAGTCAAAATGGGCAACCATGTAAGAAAAGGAGAGAAAAATGAGAAGGCCAAACTATTTTTAATAAAGCTGAAGGGTGCAATATGAAATATTTCATTATGGATTGTTTGGGAAATGAACAAATAAAGTACAAGTAAAATATATTCAAAATATTTCCACCCCGAAAGTTTACTTTCTGAAGTATTTTTTTTCTTTTAAAAAGCCTGCTGAACAAATTAAGAGGGGTTTTACATGTTGCTGACATGGATCAGCATAAATTAGTCACATCAGGAATTAAGTCTGGAATTCTGCCACGCAGGGTTGCCCACTCATCCGTGGCACATAGAGGCAACATTTCAAACACGTCTTTCACCCTGTGTGTTACTACTCTGCTTCAGCTTCCTCCACTTGATGTACCATTTGAAAATAAAATTATCTATATAGTAAACCAATATATAGATAAAATTAAAAAATTAACTTATGAAGGGTAACTATTCAGTGATAACTGTGATTAAAATGTCAAAACTTTACTGGGAAAAAGAATATTCTCAACAAATAGTGCAGGGTTCAATTTTGTCCCAACTTTTTCTTAAATAGGATATTTTCAAATAACAAAAATAAAAGCAAGTAAGAAAAAAATAACTACCTTTTTTAATGTAATGCCATGAACTTAATTTTGCCATAACTTTCCCCTTGCCACAGATTGAGAAAATATGAGCTGATCATTCCTTTCAGTTATGATTTGGCTCTTTTGTTTAAAAAATCATACTATTTAACATTGACATAATTCACAAGTTTGTGCTTTAAATTTAACACTCTATAGATGGGTAAGGAAATATTGTCTGGATTTAATTTTTCACAAGATTGTTATGTTTTCACATTAAATGTTTGTACCTCCAATATTTCCAAATATTGAGGTCTTACACCTCAAGAAGGTCATAGAAAGGTGATTCAAGTAACGGTGGACACTTCAGGAAGAGGGACAAAGTAAATTAGGTAGCATTATCAATAGCCAGGCAGCCTAAGGAAAATTTTCAGCATCCCTCATATGAGTCTAACCTAACCCACGTGGAGGATGCGCTCAAACGTAGAAAGAGTGTAGGTCACCACTCAACCTTCAGGGAAAGGGGGACTTAGGTAATGCCCATTGTTCCACTGGAAAAAATGGAAGACTTTTATGAAAGAAAATTACCAACTTATCATTTAAGATCTTTCCTTTAAAAACTTTAATAAACACCAGTAACATAATAAGAGTCTTAAACTTGGCCTTTTCACTTACATTTAAAAAGACAACCACAAAGCAGCACTTACCTATTATACCGGATCCTATAATGGAGTTGACAACATTAAAAACAGCAGCAGACTGACGGCCAGTTTTCCCTCTGTGCTTATGTTCAGAAACAAGGGTTTCTTTGTCGGCTGGATCGCTCTGTTTACACATATATAAAATGGCCAATAATATGTAAAATCAAACAAACATTGACTGGTTCAAAAGACAGAAACGCGTCAGACACGTATGCAATGTAGGAGACTTAACAATATCAGTAAGGATGATAAGTAACATCCATCCTGATGAGAAAATAATGATGAAGCTAATAAAAATGTCCCGATGACAGCTTCACCAAGTTCAAGGACTGCTACACGGGACCTCAGAGTCAAGGATCCGTTAGGGAGCCAACGATGTGATTTTGTGAAATTAAAGGGGTTACATTAAAAATGCCTTCGAAGAAAAAGAAAAGAAAACAAAACAAAAAACAAGTCAAATCAAGGCCAAACTTTTTTCTCCTGGAGAACTTTCTCGGTGGTGCTAACGCAGGACCCAGTGCAGGTAAGCTGCCCTCTGCTGCAGGTGAATGGATCTTTGGGGGACTTGGCTTCAGAACCTGCCCCGGCCTCCAGCGTTACCTGTGGCGGGATGATGGGCTGCTGCTCCTGGTAGCCCATGGCAGCAGCCGGGTCCTTAGCAGGTGGAAGGTTAGTGGTCCTGGGAACCCCACTCTCGCCACATCTGCCTCCTCTGAGACCTCTCGCATCCGGGGTCCCACGCGGCGGGAAACCTCCGCCAGGCCAGCTGTTCCTGGTCCTCTGGCCCCTCCCCCGCCCCTCCCGCCGCCCAGGCTGCAGCCCGCAGCTCCCCCAGCTGGCTCAGCCCCGAGGTGATTGCCCCAGGGACTTGCGCAGTTCAATGCACCTTCCTCCTCCTGCAGAGAAGCCACCAGATGTTTTTGACCTGGACAGCTCCTCCCTCTCCCACTCCAACTCCAGCTTCAGCTGCAAAGTGTAGTTTGTTCTGCCCACGGCCCCTGTCCAGATTGTACAGTTACGATGGCCTCGTCTTAGTCCATCCCCAAGTGAGCTGCTCCCGGGCTGGCCTGATGCCCAGGTAAGCACGCAGCAGCACCCGCTCCCCCAGTATCTTTTCTATTACCTCCTCCTCCCTATATCACCTCTGCGGCAAATAGGACGGATGAAAAGGCAGGCTTTTTAATTTAAGTGGAAAACAAACAACTTTCCTAGAGTTTTAGCGAACTCGATTACCGACCGTGCTTTGGTCAAATATTTCCTGTGACTTTTCAGGGAAGGAGGCTTGAAGAGGGGAAAGGAATATGGATTGATGACATTCAAGGAGTGAGTTTTAAAGGGGGTAGTTTGTAAGGTGATGGGAAAAGGAAGACACCTGAGCTAGAAAAAACAAACAAGCACACAAACAAACAAACTTAAATGTCCATTTATTCATGATGAGGAAAAGGCCCAGCAAATATCCAATCACACAGAGGATGCACAGAGAGCAGTATCAGGGACAATAAGAGTGGTAATGTCACATGAGTCCTTATCGAACAATTAAGGAGGTTCTTCTTCATAGACTTTTATTTAAAATTATGAAGCATTTAAAAACATGGAAAAACTAAGGGAATTCTAAAGTATCCTATACTCTCCACCATCAAATTAACAATCATTGATATCTTTTTTTTTTTTTTGTCAAATTGCAAAAATAAACATTTAATGTCACAATAGAAACCCCACTTATTCTGATTCATCCCTAGAATCATCCAATTCAGGAAATTGGTGTGTATCTTTTCTACCCATTCTTTATATTTTAATTCATTCATTTGTAGCCTTATGTGATACATAACATTGACTTTGTTCAGCTTTTTACTTGTTTTTGGTTGGAGTGGAGCATTCCAGCTTCTGGTCACAGGTTTTTGTATACTGGACCAGAAATTAGAAGTTCATTATACATATTTCAACAATTTATCTTAAATATTTTTTTATAATTTCAAAAGTATTATTTATTTAATATAATTTCAAAAGTACTATAGTGTTAATGACAAAACATGAAGAAGAAAGAATTGGATACATAGAATCATTGGCAATTCACCCATGCAGAAGTAAACATAGATAATGTTTTAGAACCCTATAGTGTACTCAGATATTACAGTGCTTGAGTCAGAGAATTAATGCATATTACATGCACATAAAGCAGTTTTAGTAAGTCTGTCTTGGCCCCAGGTAAAGGCCATGGGAGCCAGACTTTGAGGAATGTAGAGAGCCTTAATCTGAACTTTTTATCAGATGGCATAATAATGTGGATAGCATATTATGCCCATGTAGAATTATCACTTTTCTTCACTATTTGATTACAGTCCAGGCTATGTGACTTCTAAGGGAATCCAGCACTCTTAGAGATAGTCAGAGAAAAATCTCTCTTGGCAGAAGGCTGAATTCATAAAGCTCTTCCTGATGGCTAACCTGACTCCTTTCTGACATTGTTAAGAGTCAAATTTGCATGAGAATAGAGATAAAAACTTTCAATCAACTTACCTCCTTTTGCTCCTTCCTCCTAGCTGCAATGCAGAGACATGATGGAGGAAGATGGTGCTTTATCCTGGACCATGGCCTGTTGGGCACTTCAGTTTGAAGAAGGCCTAGTAAGATAGAAGGGGCCTGGGTCCTGGTGGATACGCTAGATCTGGATTGTCCAGGTTATATGAGAAGGAAAAAATTTTTCATCTAGTTTAAACTATGCTGTTTGGGCTTTTCTGTCATGTACAGACAAATATTACCCTTAATAACACCTCCTATCGGTACTAAGACTGTGATTCTAATAATCAAAAGGATTCATGCAATCCAGATATTTTTAAATAACAGCACCTAAAGAAGGTCTTTAACAGAGCTCCTTGTGAGACAATAAAAATGTTCATTGTACACCGTTTACTATTAAATGCATATATAATCAACTACAAGTCAATTGATTTTGATATTCTTAGTTTTTCCTCATTAATAAACTGGTGAAAGCCTTGGCTAATATGGCCAGGGGGGGGTGTTATCTCTGTTGATATGGTGTGAGTTCTCTTCCTTGTGTGCCATGTTAGTTGGGTTTTTAAAATTATTTATTTTATATTTTATTAGTAGTACATATAGTAGCACATATGTCTCCCTGCCCCCCCCCCCCCCGCATTGACCTTCCCCTAACTTCCCCCTGCCCCCCCTCCCCCCGCACATGCCCTCACCCCACTCTCAGTGTTTTGAGTCCATTGGTTATGCTTAAATGCATGCATGCAAGTCCTTCTGTTGACCTCTTACCTCCCCCTCGCCCCCAACCCTCCCCAGCTTTCCCACTGTCATTTGGTAGTCTTATCTGCCTCTGTATCTAATTTTGTTCATCAGTTTATAATGTTCTTTATTATCCATAAATGAGTGAGATCAATCTCAAATCATTTGGCGTCTGGTCAGCACTGTTTGTGCATGTCTTGCTTCAGGGTCTGCATTGCTTATCACAGAGAATTATTATTAGATTTGGATCACTAACCCGAGGACTGACCCAGAAAAACTGGAGCTATAACTCTGCCTTGAGTGCCCTCTCAGCCCCTTCTGCACTACTGCCTGTATCTCTGCACATGGGATAGGGAGCGCATCTAGCGCCTCTCCGTAAAGAAGTGTTTCTGCTGGGGATCGAACTCCAATGTGACCTACATCTGTACAGCTCACAGTGCTTACTTTGTAATCTCAGAGCCGTCCCCCAACTCCAGCAGCTGGAGCTGAGCAGCTATTATGCATTAGCCACTCCACACCCACCACAATATGAAGAGCATCGTGTAAGACAGTAGGTGAACAAGCTGTGATTTGTCCTCAAATGGTACCAGTTTTTTCACTCAATAAATATGCCCAAGCACCTGTAAAGTGACAATGTTGAAGAAGTGAAATTGGGTGCTACCTGCCCTTTCATACCTTTTATGTTACCTCGTTTATCCTATGAAGATTATACTAGGATAAATAAGAGCTGATTTGCCTATTTTGGTCTTTTTTCTTTTGTTTTAATAAAGTTCCATTTGCAATATTTTAATCCTGTATCAGTTGAACTAAACTGGAGAAATGAAACTCTGTGCCCTCAGTTGAGCTGGTAGGAAGAGTCTCTCCCAGATAGTGCTCTAGAGATTATATCATCTCAAGGACTAGCAGAACTGGAGCAGAGAGTGAGGTGGGACCCTGGCAGCAGGAGTGTGAGTGACACCTACGGGTGTGTATTCTCTCCTAGCTGGAAGGCTGCCTTCTCATGCATGATGTGTAACAGAAATGCTCTTCATCACAAAGCATAGCAAGTGGCCCTAGCCAGTTTTGCTCAGTGGATAGAGCATCAGTCTGCAGACTGAAGAGCCCTTGATTGCAGGCTTGATTCCTGGCCCTATTAGGGGCATGTGCAAGAGGCAAGCAATTGATGTGCCTCTCTCACATTGATGGGTTTTTCTCTCTCTTTCCCTCCCTTCTACTCTCTCTAAAAATCAATGGAAAGATATCTGCGGGTGAGGATTAACAACAATAACAACAAAAAACAATGGCAAGTGGGTTTAAGATCAGGAAGTGGGATTAAGGGACCAAAATAACTTTGTGACTAGAGCCTGGATTGCCAATAGTATAAAAATATGGGGCTGGAAAACTTCTAAACCTCCTAATCTGGCTGTGTCTCTTTCATTCTGGTTTCAGGTACTTTTGTTTATTCCTAAAATGTAATACCCAGTCATTTACTTAGTGCTCTATGTAATTGTGGACTGTCTGTGGGAATGGGATGGATAACATTTATATTGTTCTTGTTGATGATGATTATTTTATTTCTTCACGGAACCTATTATAGTTACTGCTGCTCATTAAAAATGTACCAAGTCGAAGAAACAATCTCAAGAGAAATCAGTTAGTAAAAAGTCTCGTTAAGAGAGAATGAGTTTAATGTGGCCAGAAATCAGGGCCATCAGGAGAACATTTCAGTAATGAGATCATGATGCTCATTTGCCTCTAGGGCATCTGAGAAACTGAGAAAGGCCTGGATCATCTCCATTTATTAATTCAACCAAAATATTGAAAAAAATAAGGAAAATATAGGAAAGGATGTCACATGATTGTGACACAGTTTTAAATGTTTTCATTTAACAAATTAATCCTCTGCTGTTAAACTCCAAAATACAATGTAATATCACTGTTATTCATCTATTTATGTAAAAGCCTAAGCAACCTAATGATCAAATGACAGGTCAACCGGTCCCTATGATGTGCACTGACCACCAGGGGGCAGATGCTCAATGCAGGAGCTGCCCCCTAGTGGTAAGTGCACTCCCACAGTGGGAGGGCTACTCAGCTGACCTATTGGTGCCAGACGCAGGGCTCATGGTTGCAAGTGCAAGCCTCTTCTGGATGGTGACTGACTCAGCAGCATGAGCCCACAGCAGGCACAGCAGGGCCAGGATGAGCGGGAGTGGCAGGCAGGAGCGGCTGTCAGGAGCAGCAGGCAGCTTTGGACTGCTGGTTTCGGCCCAATCCCCACAGACCATGTCAAGGGACCCCACTGGTGCACGAATCTGTGCACTAGACCTCTGGCATGATAATAATAGGATATATTAAAATATATTTATTTATAATGCATAACAGCGGGATGGTGTTTTAATTTTTAAAACTGATTATGGGGGACAAAGTTTAATCTCTTTAATGCATCTCTGCAACTGTATATATATATATATATATATAACTTCATGTAGTATTAAGGTCTAAATCTGAGATTCATCAAGCACTGAAGACTCAAGCCAAATGACCCTTCCAACTACCTGTGACAGGCACTGTCTGTCTTACAAATGCTTAGTAGACATATATTTTAAAAGATGCATCAAATACTAGCAATTAAAGGTATCAATTATCCACTCATGTTTTAAGAGGATTATCTGCTTGTCCTATATAAGGAAGGGGGAAATTAACTATGCTCCATTTCATAGTCCCACACTAGTCACATATATGGAAGCTCATAGACTCTGACTAGAAAAGTAGTGTATGACCCATCAGGTATGCTCACTTTTTTTTTCTTTTCATTTTTGAACATTATTTCATTTTTTGAACATTATTATGATGGATAAAGTTTTTGTGTATAGCACTCTATAGTTTCTGAAAATAAGATATATTAACTCTGTAATTGGGAGCCAACCTTCATTAAAAGATGAATAACTTGACTAGGTAGTATAAGTAATGTAGCAAATGAGTAAAATAGATATATTTGCTAGAACAATTCAAAGGATCAATTTATCTTAAAAGGCTGAGTGAGTGGTCAGGGACATTTGATGGAAGACTGGAAACTGATAAAATTTAGCCTATCAAAGTTGAAATTTAATTTGTAAGCTTAACATTCTAACCTTGGATCCAAAAAAGAAAATAAACTATATAGGTAAAAGGTGGAAACATATGGGATGTCTGAAACTCATTTCAAAATGAGTTAATGTTTTTAATTAACAATGAGTTTTAAATGATTCAACAATGTCATTGCAAAAAAGTCTACTGCCGTCTTAGGCAATAAAACTTGAAACATATGACACAGAACAAGGAAAGTAGTAGTCCAGGCCATCTGTCTTGGTTACACCACACATGTGTAGACTATTATTTTCAGCTATGGAAGCCACAATTTGGAAAATTTACAGATAAATTGGGCCATTTTCAGAAGAGAGGAATCAGAATGATGAAAGGTCTCCTGACTCTTTAAATAGCTCAAGAATATAAGACTCAGGGGATTAAGGGTTGACTCAATATAAGAAATGGCTTCATATTCTAATTACCTAGAGATATTCTGGGATGCGTTGGGTGGTAAATTCCTAGTGGAGATATTTAAACATAGGCATGACCACTGGGCAGGGACATTGTATTATAGAGTATACTTGGGGATGATGAAGGATAAGAAGTGGGCTGGGTGAGCTTTGCTTGCAAGTAGGAAAAAGTTACTTGAGCTCCGTAGAAATGAGGAGGGGTAGCTGTTAGAAGTACTTATATACTATCAATAGATCTAGGACTAGGAAACTTGGCAGGGCTCCTGATAGCTCTAGATGTTTGCTCTCTCTGTCTGTCATGGCCAGCTTATCTTTATCTTCATTTTGGCTCCTTATTCCTCCCAGCTGTTCGTTTCTCCTAGGCAAAATCTAAGGGAATAAGTTTGACCCGCCAAGCTAACTACAGTCACCTCTGTTGAGCACAGCCTTTTGAACCACACATCTTCTTGGGTGGCTGCCAGCGTAGGGATGAGCTCTCCTTGAGTTAGATTCCAATCCCTTATCCAGTCAATGGCCATGCTGTAGGCCAGCTACTATGGTTTACCTGCCAAGCACTGGGGAATGGATTGGGGGAAACAGTTTGAAGTAAAGGTGGGCTTGGGCAGTGACTTGAACGTATAAATGAAACACTAAGTAATTTAAAGTTTCCCTTGGAATGGGTAATTCTTCATGATGCTAGGTAGGGTCTGAGTTGGACCTTGTCATTGAAAGTAAGATAAGGAGAAGTTATGGCAATTTCTAATATGGGGAATAAGACCAACACATGTATTATTAGGGTAAATAAGAAAGAGGCAAAGGTATTGAAAAATTGATAAAGGTAAATTCCAATTAATTTTATTATTATTTCTCAATATTTTTCAGTTGGTAAAATTGCCTTGTATTACATACTTTCCTCCTGTTAACTGGAGCGGCATCATGGGTATATTAGACAAAAGAAAAGGTGCTTGATTTGCAAAGATGTAAATGTGGGGTGTTTTTTTTTTTTTTAATATAAAGTACTATTAGTGTTTTATGAAGTTAAAAATAATATGTTGTAATAAGTGGTTTTATTCTTATTAGTGGCTGATTTCTGAATATAGAAAGCCATATGGGAAAATGAAATAAAAGCAAGAATGAAGCAAGGCATTTTTTTACTCCATTTTTTTTTTTAAAAGCCGTTTGTTTTTCATTTCAGATCATTTTGCTTTAATTTTCCCTTTCTCAGCTGTGCTCCTTTCTCCCAGCTCTTCCAAGCTATTCGCTCAGTATGAGACTCTCTATCTAAAACATTTTCTAGAAAAAGGCCAATGTAAACACAGTGGCCTCTTGCCAGATAGAAAGTCAGCCTGATTACAAGAAGTTGTTTTAAAATAGTCTGGGCAAGAATAATAAGAATGCATGCACTAAATACTACTACCTTCTTCAACATGATGTGCAAAGGGCCCCCCTGAGGGCTGGAGGAGGCGCAGTGCAGGCAGCAGCTGCATTCTCACGACCTTGCTTCCCAGGGGCTGACCCGGGTGGTGGGAAGCAGAGGACAGCAAAGCCCTTGTGTTGGCCTGGCCTTAAATGTCCCCACTGCACAGGCAGAAAAGAAATGTAGAACAGTAGCAACAACCACAGTATGTAAACTGTAAGAAGACTGTGTGTGCTTTAAGGTTTAATTTTAAAAACCAGAGAATTTTTTGGTGTATAGTATGTCTTACTAAAAATCCTATAAAATTTATCTTTAAAAATCATTTTTGTTTATCCTAATTAGAAGAAAAATTTCCCTTTTAGAAATGCCTTTTGAAATAAATTTGTGTCAAATGACTATACATACTTGTGTTATATAAGTCTTTTTTTTTTTTTTTTTTGTTATCTATTCCCCAAATATTTATGGGAAAAGGCCGGATTAAAAGTAATGTTAAAAAATGAAATGGAAAACACAACAGAATCTGAAATTGCTATTATCCCATAATCCATTTGTAATGGTTTCTGTGTTTGCTCAAATGATCTCCAGTTATGTTTCTCATAAGCTACTGACATCTTTTTGTGTGTGATGTGTCCACCAATAAAATTCAAGAGAGACAACAAAACTCTTTCAATGATTTCAGTTATGATAAAGATATTTACAGTCAGAGAGACATGGTCTTTAGTAGTTAAATGATTCATTTCAGGTGTATAGCACAGTGGTTGGAAAAATTATAGACTTTGCAAAGTGATACCCCCAGTAATCCCAGTGCCCACTTGGCACAACACATAGTTATTACAATTGTATTAACTGTATTTTTATGCCGTATTTTACATTGCCATGACCGTTTTGTTCAGGGCAAATTTAAAATATTGGTTTTTCTATACCATTTTATTGAATTTATGTTCTTATTCAATTACTGTTTTGCTGGTTATTTCTTCTTGTTCATTATTGCAAACTTTAGCTCTATGATAAAAACCTAATAATCATTCAAAATAGATTTTCTTCACGAAAATGTATTTCAGATAACTTAAAAAATAAACCTTTAAGCCAGTATTCATTTAGGGAGACTTACTTATTAGATATTATCTTTGTTTGCTACCTAATTATTTTTAAGCAACTATTTTATAAGCCATTCAGAGGTGAATTGATTAAAAAAAAGTGCTCTGTGTATTAGCTCTGAGTCCTGTAATTGCATTTAGCCTTGGCTCAGATGAGCTGGACGGGTCCTGTGTGCAGTTAGCAGATAGGCTGGGCACTCCATGGCAAGACCCAGGCTCAGTACTATTTCAATGCTGTGTTAAGATCAAGTGGATGGTGAGAGACAATTCAATAAGCTTTCCTGGTTTCTAGGTACGCACAGAAGTTCAGATAAAAACTTGCCTGAAGCAAGATTCTATTTCAGCAAATAAATTCAGGAACTAGGACCTTAGAATAAGGCTCAGATATCAAGAACAGAGAACTGCTGTAAGCATCATTGGTTTGGCCATTTTGATTGAATTGTTTACCAAAAAATGCCCACTCCTTTGTAGTGTTTTTTAACAGAAAAAAGGGGGAGGGAGTCTTATTTAGCTCTTGAAGCACATTTTAATTACTATTCATCTCTAACATGGCACATTACACTGACAGCTCTTTTAAGTCCAAAATTTTCTTATTCTTAAGTACTTGTTTTGTGTATGCTATTTTTTTTCATGAAATTATAGTGTACAATGAGACATGGCCTCTCAAAACACCAGGTAGAATATGTAGTAATCAATTTAATTTGTAGTCAATGCTCATTATTCAGCCAAGACTCTTTAGTAGTTTAATCAGCTCTTAACTGACTTGAAATTTAGAGATTAAAAAATAATGTCTAATTTTGGTTTTAGACACAAAAATAGCCATGGAACGAACTGTAGATTAAGGTAGATGAATGGATGAGTCCTCAACTATCCCAGTTAGATAGTTAAAGAAAATTTCTTGAGATATTCCCTTTTCTCCTTATACTTATTAGAACTTGGGGTTGAGAAAAAGGGGAATTATGGATTGATTAATGAATACATGATTTCTGGTAGCCACTTGACTTATGTAACTTTACTGTTTCATTACAGATATTCTTCATAGTGTGGGTTATTACCTTATTGGATGTAGTTGCATAGCCTCATGAATTGCTTAACAATATTTCCAAAAGGTAATTAATAATATATCTTACTTAGAAATGTTGCTGATGAAGCCTTTCAGGTTAAGTAGATAAAGGTTATATAACACGTGTTAATTAAGGTAATTTAAGGGAGGAAAATGTTTTTATTGACAATCTACAGTTTCTGATTGCTTCTGAAAATGAAACTGACAAAAAGATAGATTAATAGGAGAAACACATACAGATTTTATTGAAATTTTGCATGTCCATGGGAGCCTTCACAGAGAATGAAGACCTGAAGAAGGGACCACAGCAGGAAGTCTTTATTCCTTTAAGACAAAGTCACAATAAATTTGTTAAGAATTGACAACACACAGGGTTTTGAGTTAAAGGTAGTAAATGGTGAAGAAGTAACTAGAAAGATAAGGTTTAATTTAACAGGGTTTCTTTGTACAGGTGAATGACCCATCTCTGGTGATAAGAATGTCTTCCTTCCCCTGGGACAGGTAGGATACTTTTCACATGGGAGTTTTATGACCTATTTCAAAGAAGAAGTGGGTAGGAGAGGTTTGAGTGATCTTCCTGCTTCTGCAGTTTCCTCAGATTTCTTCAGTTTAAGATATTTAGTATGCCAAGGTACCATATTTTGGGGTAGCATGTCCTAAACGCTATGACTGGTAAACTCATGCTTGGCTAATTACAAAGCTCATGCTCTATCTAAAACACAATTGCAAAAATTTACAAAATATCTTAGGGAGAGAGACATTTAACAATTGGAAAATCCACAAGATTTTATGATTTAATATTTATGAAGACTTTTGAAAATCCAAGTAGTATAGGTGGTTTTTGTTAGCAATACCCTATAAACTTGTGTTCTACAAAAGGAATGACTTTCAAATAATTACCTAGTTTTTGAATAGTTAAAATTAGTCTGTTAAAATTTTCTTGGCTTAATTTAATCACCTTTTGTATTCAATTATACTGTAAGGTTAGTAATGTTTCAATATTTTAGATTATATACATATATATATTGGAAGACAATAAAACAATAACAATAACATTTATTGAATGCTTTCTACTAGTTGGTGAAAAAGATACCATTAATTTATACATAATCTATAAACCTAAAGTGTGTAAATCATCATCCTGAATTTAAGAGATTGAGTATTTTATATTTGAGTAAATGCAATAATTTTAGTATCTGGAGCAGGACATCAGGGCATTAGGTAAAAGGTCAAACACACACTTTCTCTAAATATGATCTTCTTTCTTTGTTTCTATGCTTAGTATTGTAGAGGTTCTAGAGAAGAGGTTTTTTTTTTTTTACTTTTGTTTATACTCATGAGTAAATAAATTCTATAATATGATTAAAATATTCTGAAAAGTATGAGAGGGGAAAACAATAATCTCACAGGTTTACTAAAGGGGGAGAGATCAACCAGAGGACTTGTATGCTTACATATATGCCTAACCAGTGGTCATGGATAACAGGGGGATGGAGGTATATGTGGGGAGGGGTTTGGGATGGGAATAGGAGGATGAGGACAATTATGTGATACCACAACCAATAAATAAATTTTAAAAAATTAAAAATTAAAAAAATTAAATAAAGTGTGTTTAATGTGTTAACAAAATAATTTTATGATTTATATTTTAAATCCATGTTGAAACAAGGTAAGGGCATAAATAATACAAATAACATGGTATTTTGTTCGTTAAGTAAAATAACTAATAAGGATTTGATTTGTCTGGTTAGCCTAAAGTCATCTTATCCACACATGAAAAAAATTGAAAGCATTTGACCTGGTTAAATTTACACAGTTCAGGGTGGCAACTGTTGGAATAAAGCTAATTTATTCTTTAGTCATGTGTTGTCCATTAGCTTCTGGCTCTTTCACTCCCGAAGATTAAGTTCTAATGAAAAGTTAATCTTTATTTGATTGACAAATGGACTAATGCCTTCTACAAAACAGAACGTTTCATTTTTCTTTCAAGATACTATATTCATGTGTTCTTGCCAAAACCGTTTGGCTCAGTGGATAGAGCTTCAGCCTGAGAACTGAAAGGTCCCAGGTTCGATTCCGGTCAAGGGCATGTACCTTGGTTGCGGGCATGTCCCCAGTGGGGGTTGTGCAAGAGGCAGCTGATCGATGTTTCTCTCTCATCGATGTTTACAACTCTTTATCCCTCTCTCTTTCTCTCTGTGAAAAAAAAAAAAAAAAAAAAAAATATATATATATATATATATATATATATATATATATATTGTTTTTTTTAAAGATACTATATTCATGTGTTCTTATAGTAAATTTTCTTCTAGTTTTTCAAAACCCATAAAAATAAATGTATAACTCTACAAAGAAATATGGGAATGTCTTGTTTACACTAAGCCAAATATACAATTACTAGCCACTGAAAATGTTTTTAATAAACAATGAACTCAGGAGTTCATTTAAACCACTGATTCTCAACCTTTCTAATGCCCCCACCCTCTAATACAGTTCCTCATGTTGTGGTGACCCCCAACCATTTCATTGCTACATCATAACTGTAATTTTGCTACTGTTATGAATCATAATGTAAATATCTATGTTTTCTGATGGTTTTAGGTGACCCTGCTAACGGTTCTCAACCTGTGGTCAAGACCCACTGTTGAGAACCGCTGCTGTAGAGCCTAAGACCCACCCATCACAATTGGGACAGGAAGTACAGTTCTAACATTTGGATGCAATAGTTTCTCTGCTTTTTAAATTTATTTTATGTTTTTATATTAATAAAGAGTCCAGGTTATTCCTTTTACAGATTGTCTTAATTGGTGTGTGTTTTTTTGGGTAATTTCATCACTATATTTAGACGAAGTATTTTTGACAAAAATACTACATAGGTGATGTGTCTTTCTAATACAAACTTTGAAATTTTTATATTGCTTTCTTTCCTAAGAAATGGAATTATCTTTTAGCAGGCACTCAAAATATGAAATGCCTTTTTCAATTTTATCCTACCTTATCAAGTTTTCAATGTCCTCTCCTGAGTTTTTTCTAGTTTGTTTTCCTGCATACTGTGTAATACAATTATATTCCTCATAAGAAAAGAAATGAAAACCTCTTATATAGCTAAAATTGTCTAACTTACTCATCTCCTACACTATACTTACTTTGAGGTCTAATAATTTTTTTAATGTATTTTTATTGATTTCAGAGCAGAAGGGAGAGAGAGAAAGAGATAGAAATATCAATGATGAGAGAGAATTATTGACTGGCTGCATGCCTGCCACTAGGGATCAAGCCTGCAACCCAGGCATATGCCCTAACTGGTAATTGAACTGTTAATAGGTTCATGCTCAACCACTGAGCCACACCTGTGGGGCTAATAATTTTTGTATGTGCTTAATCCCTCTATGTATATTCTCCTGATATAAATTGAATAACATAAAAGATTGAAAACAAACTTATTTAACATATAAACTACTTCAAATTTTATTTAAGCTACCTAGAAATGTAATTTTAAATTTTGGAAAAAAAAATATGTTTTTCTTAATTCTTCATAGACGGTTCATAACCTGCCATTGTGACTTCTCTTATAAACTTGTAATGGATTTTACCTTGCATGGTCTTGTTGAAACAGATAGTTCCTATCCTCCCACTCTTTCTCCACATCACCCTTCCTCTCTTTTTCCTTCTTTTTTCTTATCCATTTGATCTCTTTTCCATTCCCCACTGAATGAGTAGTAGCAGAGTGGTTGGGTAATTAATGACTGATTGTGAGTCAGAGCTTCTATCCTGATCCCTAGGAAGCTTTCTGGAAAAAAAAATAAATAAATAAAATAAATAATAATAATAATAATAATAATAATAATAATAATAAAATCCCCCAATAGCTGTAATTTTAAAGGAAGCCTTTCTATTTATTTAGCCATTTTCTCTGTCTTTCGTTTTCTCTTCACTTTAATTTAAATGATTTTTTTAAAAAATTTTCCTTTAAATTTTGAACTGTAGTTATTTAAGTTCTATCAGGTGTTATTACATTAATTCAATGCATGTTAAGTTTTCCTAGATAAAGGAAGTGAACTAATGTTCACATGTTAAGTGATGTAGGATTTTCATTAATTCCACTTCAATTGGGTTTGCCAACAAATTAGTTTTTAAACATGTACATTACTGTTTGGTCAGAGGCAGGAAATGGGTTTTCAGCTTGCATTCTCTCTCACGTCCACTCCTCATTGGTTTCTGCCCTCCCTCCGTTTTTCCCTTCCTTCCTTCCGGCTTCCTTTCCAGCATCACTTTAAAGGGGAATGGTAGCAGAAGGCAATAGATCGCTAGCAGATCTCTTTTGTTTCTAAACCACTACCAGCAGTAGTATTAGTCATCACTCCCCCAGCGGCCCACCATGCTATTTAAGTATTCCTCTTTGGATATGTTTTTCCCTAAGTTTCCTTTTCTGTTGATAGTCATGTTGTGGAGAAAACACTCCAGGCAACGCCTCCCACACACGACCCCATAAATATTTATGAGTTTTTAATTCCATTCTATACAAGCTATACAGTTGTTGTTTTTTGCTTTTCTGGCTGACATCCTTGTTTACCTATTTATTTCAAGTGAAAACTTTTACGATAGTTAAAAGAGGATTCTATCTTTGCCCATGTTTTGTATGGTAGAAACCTTAAACCATCACCAGTCAATAAAAATGTGTGCTTCCCTTTTAAAACATTTAAGAGATTGTTTGTGGCCATTTCCTTTGTTTTACTTGTTCAGTAACTCATATTTGACTGGAAATTATTTAAAGCTATCATGAATCAGTTGGTGGGCTATATTTTCTCTTTCACTTAGTTCACTGAATATTTTCTTTGTTTTCTTGACAACAGGTACCGAATCAGATACCGGGGATGAATACGAGATAGGCCCAGCTACTAAGTACTTTTTAATGTGGTTTAAATTAAACAGAACACAGTTTCACAATAAATAGTAGATCTTAGTAAAAGCACACTGTGTGCTGGAGCCTAAAAGCTTGCTGGGTGTGTGCAATTAGGTACGTGGTTTTAGTCTCTCTGGCCCTCACTTCCTCTCTGTAAAGTGGAAGGGAAGAATTAAATGCTATTTTACATGATCTAACACTATACAATCATTTCATCAGAGGATGTGCTTATCCTGGGCCTGCATGCCCTCAGACCCATTCCTCACTGCTCCCCGGCTCTGCACCTTAAAGGTGCAGATGATCCCCTACAGGTGGACTTTTCCAGGCTCCTGCTAAGGTGCAGATGATCCCCTCCAGGTGGACTTTTCCAGGCTCCTGCCTTAGTCACCTTCTGTCAGGATGAGGCAGGGGGAGGCAAGGTTAAATCAATGGTTGAAGACTGAAGGACAGGGTGAGGAGTGGTTTGGAGGAGGGTCAAGACACCTCCTTTTCCTTTCAGCGTAGGATGGCTTCTCTAATGGTTTCGTCTCCTCTGTGACTCCAGCGTCCACTGCATCCAGACTCACCACAGTTCCCAGTTCCCATAGGGTCAGCCTGGCCTCGTGATTCCAGTCATTGCATGTTTTCCCGTTGTTCCTCCAGCTTAAGGACCGTAAGGATTTCCTGCTATTGTCAACGTCCTAGGTTGTTACAGCCCTTTGTTTAACTCTCAGCTTTCACGTTCTCTACAGAACCACCCGTGCTCCACTGGAGATGGTTTCTGTTTGCCTGGTCCTATATGACTATTCCTCCGCATGGACTTCCTCTTTACTCTGGAGCCATAAAGGAGCTTTGAACAATTGAGGAAGAAAAACAAACACGGATAGAGTCACTGAGCTGATGCAGACTGATTCTTACAATGGATATTGGCATAGAAAGAAATGTTTGTTTTGAATTCTTTTCAAATGTTGAAACAAATACAGGATCCACTTTTTTATTGAAGGTGCCAGATTGAATCTTTTGAAAGTTAAGGCCCATGTAAATCAAGGTGGTGGAAATCGTCAGTGAAGAATTGCATTAATCTGTGTGCTTCTTGGTTCTTTATTATAGCCTCTACATCTATGAGATGTATTACTTTCCCATCAACAGTATTAATTTAAATTTAGAATAAAATTATAGTGATAAATGAATTAGAAATCTAAAGTTTTGATAAAAGAAAGATGTGTAAGAAACGCTTTTTTTTTTTTTTAAAAAAAGAACTGGTTTAGACAGTGTGCTTTCCTTACATTTCTTTTATGCCCATTGCCTTTAGGTTGCTAAGATACTTAATTCTAGCAGTTTCACCAGGCAAGCCAAGAACACAAAATGAGGTGATTTTACCTTAAAGTGAGATGTAGTATAAACCATTTTTCTGCAAAACCCTCAGTCTTACTCAAATAATGATTCTTGTGCCACCTTCCTAAGACTCTATGGAGATAAAGTCCAGAATTCAACTCGGTTCCCCTAACCCCTGTGTTGCTCAGGGTCAACTGTATTTGTATTTGCATAACAAGTAAGAGTTTTTTCTCTGCTTAAATAACAGTGATTATTTTAACACTTATCACATATCCATCTGTCCATTCGTCATTCAATTTGCATTCATTCATTCATCCATTCATATATTTATTAGGCACACACCATGTACCGTGCCCATCAAAAGGGCCATAATGGGACTAAATGTGCTCTTAAAAATAGGAAACAAGACCCAAACAAGTGTAGGACTGTGGGAACCCCTTTCATGTCCCACGTGGTTCGGGGTTCCAGTTCAGGTCCGAGTTCTGGAGAAGGGCCGCACACAAATTAAAGAGAGACTAGAAGAAATTGAATTTGGCTATATGGGGGGCCAGGTGGGAGCCCACCTCTAGGGGGAGGACTACTGCTAGGCTCTGGCCTTGTTATCCCTTTTATTGAGACTATGGGATATAGCAGGTTTGGGATATCCCCATAGCCCTTAGGCAGGTAATAAGCAGATTATCATATCAGTAAGGATTTACATAATTACAAGTTGGGGAAGTTGCCTCAGTTACCATTGTCTCAATTAGATAGGGAGTGGTTGGCTCTGACCTTTCAGAGCTTCAAGGTTGACCAGCCTTTTACATCTTTCCATTAGTGAGAGAATTATCGGTTTCCAGCATAGAACCACGTGTTATTGGTAATCAGAGCAAGATAAGAAACGTCTGGCTAGCAGCAATTTTCAACCAGTGTGCTGTGGCAGCTCACTGGTGTACTCCCAAAATTTTAAAAACATGCAGTGTGCCTGATCACTTAGTCAGGGACACTGACTTCTTTTCTCTTAGATTGTCAAATAATAATAATAATAATAATAAGACAACAGCTAACATAACAATAGCCATCCGATGTGAATGAATCAAAATTATAATTATCTTTTTTTGTCAGATCAGCAAAAATATAACATTTTTTTGGTGTGCCACAGAATTTTATTTTTTTAAAAAAATATGTTTTTGTGGATTTCTTTTAGAGAGATGAAGGGAGAAAGTTAGAGAGCTAGAAACATCAATGAGAGAGAAACATTATCGATTGGCTGCCTCCTGTATACCCTCCACTAAGGATTGAACCTGCGACCTCTTGGTTCCTGGGTTGATGCTCAATCACTGAACCACACCAGCTGGTCAGTGCTGCAAAATTTTAGTAATGAGTTTATGTGTGCCATGAGATGAAAAGGGTTGAAAATCAGGGGATAAGAAGAGCTAGGGTCTGACAAATTTTCTATTGAAAAGTTAGTCTAAGTAATTCTGCTGTATAGACGGAAAGGGTTGGACCAGGATTTTAAGTCAAATTTGGAACTTTTTAGAGCTGCATTTAGACATAGTAGTAATTAGAACAGTAGGTCCCATTTTGAAACACTTTAATGTGATTTCTTGAAGGATTCAATAGCATTACATCAAGTTGTTCTTTCCTTTAAAGTGCAAAAACATTTAAATAAAACCTGAAAGCTGCTCTCTGCTGAGGCCTTCACCACTGAGGACCATCATGAAGGAACAATGCTAGATGTTCATCCATTATGCACTTTGGCCACTAGAGGGAAGCATTTTACTGCTTTTAAGATTTAATGTGGGTCTCGACAAAATGCTGAGTTGTACCTGGAGGGCTTTGTGGTGTGGAAATCTTCAGATATTTGCAGTGAAACCCGCCATTTTCTCATTGATCTTCCAAGAGAAGAAATGATTCTATGCGAGTCTTACTAATAATCCTTAGGCAGAGGACCGAATAATTTGGCCAACCTGTTAGACTTTATGGTTGAGAAGTTACAGAGACATTTAAAATGTAAATTCAAAATTACAGAGTCCCTAGAGAAGATTTGCTTTTTAATTATGTTTTGGATGCACTTTTTTTTCTGGCCTATCTTTTCATCCTCTTTTTCAGGTCTATGTTTTCACTCACCTTCACACATCCTGCATGCAGAAATGTAATCGCTTGGCAATGACAGGTTCCCTTTCCCCACGACTCCACCTATTCCAGCTTCTTCCTCTCTCATTTTTACCACATTTGTCTACTTTTTGTTATCATTTACTTTTGTAGCTCCTCATTTATTATATTTTCATGTGTGTTCGCCTGGTATGTGTTATCTCCTCAATCAAATTGTAAGCTCCTTGAGGACATAGATTATGTTTTATATCATCGGCTCTATAGCAGCGGCTCTCAGCCTGTGAGTCATGACCCACAGGTTGAGAACCGCTAGCAGGGTCGCCTAAGACCATCAGAAAACACAGATATTTACATTACCATTCATTAACAGTAGCAAAATTACAGTTAGGAAGTAGCAACGAAAATAATGTTATGGTTGGGGGTCGCCACAACATGAGGAACTGTATTAAAGGGTCGCGGCATTGGAAAGGTTGAGAACCACTGCAGTCTAATTGTATATGCAGACCCCCGATTTCCATTCTTAGAGCCTGTTCTTTTTTAAAAATATATTTTTATGGATTTTAGAGAGGAAGAGAGAGGAAGGGAGAGGGGGAGAGAAATATCATAACCATCAATGATGAGAGAGAATCATTGATTGGCCATGGCCTACCTGCCCAACACTGGGGACTGAGCCTGCAATCTGGGCATGTGCCCTGACGGGGAGTCATTCTGTGACCTCCTGGTTCACAGGTCAACAACACTCAACTACTGAGCCATGCCAGTTGGGTATAAACAATACTTTTAATCCTAATAGAAATTCTACTTTATCATATTATTACTCTTTTAATACGCTGTTGAATTAACTTGTTGCTGTTTCTTTTGTAATTTTCCATCCATATTCATAAACAATATTGATACGCACATTTAAAAAACTGTTTTATCAGGGTCTTGAAAATTGGGTTTATTATATCAGCATAAAATAAATTGGTGAAACTTTCTTTTGCTGTTGTATGGAATAGGTTAAATGTAGACTATCTGATCTGATCTTTAAGATTTTAAAATTTAATTTGAGTATAGTTGTTTTAGTGCCTTACAAAAAAGGTTGGGAATCTCATTTGGTAGAATAATTTTTTCCCCAAAATTTTATTTCTGCCCTAAAAAACATGTAGAACAATATTTAAAGGGGGCATGTTTATTTCCCCTAAGGAAGCTCTAAGCACCAAACAATTTCACAAAGCAATTTTGTAGGAAAAATAAATAAGGACAACCCAAATAAAGACAATTCATACCACTATAATTTTCTTGACTGAAATACGATGTTTATAATGGAGACCCAAGGAAATGAAACCTACAGGGAAAGTTTTAGGTTGTGCAAACATGGGGGTAAATCCATGCATCTATCATTATATGCACAGAGTTGTAGAGATTGATACTTCATTTGCAGGAACGGTAGAGAGTGAAAATAAATTTCATAGAGACCCATTCCACTGAGACATTAAAAGTTATTTACTTATGAAAAAAATCTGCATTATTGACCATACAAAATGACCTTTTCATAATTGGCCCATTTTCTAAGACCATAGTATATGTCAGAGTAAATGAACACTTTAGATCTCTTCCCTATTTATCCAGTTTGATTTCAAGAGCCTTTGGTTTAAGTGAAAATTGTCCCACAGGCAGATCTCAGGACTCCTCCAGCACCGGAGATGCTGCCTCATTCACCTATATTTTATTTTCTGTCCTGACCAATTAAAACTTCTGGACTCCACTGAGATTTTATATGATGAAATTAATTATTCTGCATGATCTGGGAGCAAGGGCTATTCTGGTAACAACTGTCTAACTATGATTTTGCAACTATTTCCTAAATAGTCTCTATCATTCTGTGAGACTCATGCAGGTCTAATAACAAATGGTTGAATCTATATTGTCATCTACTTAATATCAAAAAGCAAATAACTTTTAGAAATAAAGACAATAACATAGACTGAAAAGCAATTTAACAATCTGCATAAGGGAAAGTGAGATAATTTCATATTGGAATCTTCATAATTCTTTGTAGCAATATGTCCCAAAGGAATGTGCACATACACTGTTTTGAGGAAAAAATATTACCAACGGATGAGTGTTTGTGCATACCAACTCCTCAGGAGGAAAATATTATGTATGTTATAGTGTTTAGATGTAAAACAAAATTAATCATATAAAAGAATTACATAGATAAGCAGAGTCCCTGAATGTACCTTTTTCTGAGTTTTTGAAACTGAAAATATTAAAAGTAAAGTTTTTAATTAGAGAGATATATAAAGGTATACTTGTTGTAGGTTATGAACACAGAATGAGAAAAAGCAGATGTGGACATGGAAGGTTTAAGATGGGTGTGGAATTAATAGATGACTTTTAGCAAAAAGGGACACATTTTTTTTAAGTGAGATTAAGAGACCAAAAGAAGAGATATGTAATTATTTAAGCATTAATAATTATTAGTTTAAAATATATTTTATTTTCTGTTTTCTAAGGGACAGTTAAAAAATGCTGACATACCTCAAAAAAACTGCTTTTTTCCTATTACCATGCAGTTCATTATTATATGCTTAATTATTCAATGTTTAAGTTTTCTGTTGTTGTTGAGAGTGAACCAGGATGTTACTGAGATCAAGTAAATTTTCTTAATCTTAATTTTAGCATCAAGGTAAAACCTGAGAAAAAGGTTGGTACATTTATGTTACACAGAGGGTTCACCTTTTATTATGATTTTACTTTTTGTTCCTATAGCATTATTTATACTAGACACCTGGTTCACGAAATTCATCCACAGTGGGGAGGGGGGAGGTTTGTGTGTCCCTCAGCCTAGCCTCTCCAATCTGGGACCCCTCAAGGGCAGTAGGACATCACTCTCACAATCCAGGACTGCTGGCTTCCAACTGCTCCTGCTCGCCTGCCTGCTTGCCTGATTGCCCCTAACCACCTGACCACCCCCTAACCACTCCCCTGCCAGCCTGATCGATGCCTAATGCTCCCCTGCCAACCCTATTGCTCCTAAATGCCCTCCCCTGATGGCCTGGTCCCCCCTAACTGCCCTCCTCTGCAGGACTGGTCCCCCCAACTCCCCTCCCCTGCAGGCCTGATCAACCACAACTACCCTCCCCATCTTGTGGCAGCCATCTTGTGTCCACATGGGGGTGGCCATCTTTGACCACATGTGGCAGCCATCTTGTGTGCTGGAGTGACTGTCAATGTGCATATTACCTCTTTATTATATATGGTTTTATTTATATCATATTAACCAAATTGACAATATTCTATACTGATTACCTTTTCCAGCACTTGACTGTTTAACATGCTTTCACATTTCAACAATCCTCCCATATAATAAAAGCCTGATATGCAAATCAACTGATCGGCAGAATGACTGGTGGAACAACCGGTTGCTATGATGTGCATTGACCACCAGGGGGCAGATGCTCAATACAGGAGCTCCTTAAGCCTGCAGGCCCCAGGCTAGCCAAGGAGGGTGCCAGTAGGGGTTCCCCAATCACCTCACTGGTCGACCTGCAGAGGGAAGTGACCAGTAGCGGCAAAGGTGAGGGGTGGGGCCAGCAAGCAAATGGTACCAAGCCAGACAAGGCAGGTGCCGGCAGGGGCCCCCCCCTGATTGCCCCACTGGTCATCCCACAGATTGGCCCTAATTGCCAACCAGGCCTAGGTACCCTACCCATGCAGGAATTTCATGCACTAGGCCTCTCATTCTATCATAATATTTGTAAAACTTCAAGTATATTTGGTAAGAAATTATGTAAACTATATAAACCAACACCCTTAATTGCACACTAATGAGTTTAGATTCTTTTGAAGGCTTTCTGTTTTAATCAGTACCAAGGAGTGGCTTGTGTTGAAAATAAAACCTCTACAAATAAGGAAAGATTGAGGCTTGCTAATAGGGAACACAGATCTAGTTGCTTAAAAAAGGAAAGTATGTAGGAAGAGCCTATAATTTTCACTACTATCTTTGGGTTTGGAGAAATGCCCAGGGTAGTGACAATGGGAACTTTGGGGGAAGACTCTAAATTTACCACATTGTAAGGAAGAAAATGGGAAATCTGATGGATAGCTTGGTTAAAAACATAAGCCATGTAAATCTTTGAAAGTTAAAGAAATAATAACAGGATTTCTATTGCTATTTTACCAAATTGAAATGTTACTATGATTTTACAATTTAAATTATTTTGAAAATAAGGCACATGACAACTGTAAGCCTTTAACTAGAGTCAAATTCATTATGAATTTGCTTTTGGGGCCAGTTTTTACATACAGTAACCCAATCTTGAAAACCTATTGTCTTCTCTGATCTTTAAAGTATCATTTCTCTTGGATCAGATCCTCTGTTTTTCCATTTGCTATTTTATGTTGCCTTGGGCAAACTTTCACATACAATAAATCCCCTGAATATTTTATTAAAATGCAGATTCTGACCCCATGGGTCTGGGGTGGGGCCTGGGAGTTTGCATTTGAACATGTTCCCAGGTGATGTTGGCCTGTGCTGCAATAACCTCCTAATGATTATCACTATACTGATCTTTCTATAGCACTCTTTTCATAAAAAATTTCCTTTGATGGAAAAAATTCAGGGATCTATCAAGTCTAAATTTGGTAGAACTCAGTGATTATGGCCACAGTTAACTCATTTATCACCCTTCATAATTCTGAAATAACTTTCTAACTTTATCCTCCACCATTCCCTTTTAATAATGCTGAGTTTTAGCTGAGAACGGTTTGGCTCAATGGATAGAGCGTCGGCTTGGGGACTGAAGGGTCCCGGGTTTGATTCCGGTCAAGGACATGTATAATACATTGGTTGCGGGCATATCCCCAGTAGGGGGTGTGCAAGAGGCAGCTGATCGATGACTCTCTTTCATCGATGTTTCTAATTCTCTATCTCTCTCCCTTCCTCTCTGTACAAAATCAATAAAAAATATTTAAAAAAAAAAAGAAAAGAAAAAAAACAATGCTGAGTTTTAGTCAAAGCATTCAAATCTTTTTTTTTCTTCAGAGCCTCTATTTCCACACAAGAGGTAGATGTAGCAGGCCTGCTGACTTTTTTCTCCCCCTAACCCCTTCCCAGTCCGCCCCAACTCCCAAACCCACTGGAAAAAAACACAGAGAGAAAAACAAGGATCCCTTGAGTAGAGGGATGGGGGAAGGCAGATGTTTTGAACCCATAGGGGATGGTAGATTTGGCCAGGGGCAGGAGGCAGCTAGCTCAGCCTGGCTATAGAAAACTAAAATAATTTTTTTTCTGTTTCCCTTGGGATGATGCAATGCCAGGCCCTGTGTCTGCAGCAACTCAATCTTGGGCTCAGGTCTCTCCAGCAAGTCAAGCAGGACACATAGCTACCCAGTGCTTGTGGGATGTTAAGCTCTGGGCTTTCAGTACTTATCGCTCTAAGATCCCTAGGGTTGTCAGGTTAATTTGCATACTCATTCCTGATTGGCTGGTGGTTGTCGCAGTTTGCATCTTTCTCTTTTATTAATGTAGAAAATTGGAAGTGTTCTTTCCTTTTCCATGTTCTAGAATAATTTAATCATAATTAGAATTATCTGGTCTTTGAAGGTTTGGTAGAATTCTCTTGTGAAGCTATCAAAGGTACCTATTGCCTTTTTAATAGGAGTAGTTTTGGAATAATTAAAAAAAAAAATTTTCCTATGGAAATTAGTATACTTAAGCTACCTATATTTAATAAGATAAATTTTGATAGATTAAATTTACTAGGAAATTATTATGTCATCTCTATTATTTGCAAGAGTTGTGCAAAGTACTTGCTTAAATATTTTAATTTCTTTTCTTTCATTGGCTACTTCTTATTTATGCCTCCTCTCTTTTTATTCTTAAATAAGCTAGCAAGTGATTCCTGCCCCCTATAAAACAGAATTTTAATTCTAATATTTTTTCTAAAAATTATTTTCTGCTTTACTTTTTACCATTTTCTTTTTTGTGCTTTCTTGTGTTATATAATGTTTATTTGTTTATTCTAGAGTTTCAGGCTCATATTTAAATTTATTTATTTTGCTATTTAATTTTTAGTGTTATAAGTGGTTCTGATTCTCTTAGTTTTTTTTTAATTTCTAAAACTTGCTTCTATTTCCTCTTTATCACCAAGTCTTCAAGGGACCCCCAAGTTCCCTCCCTCTACCCAGAGACCACAAGTTCCCTCGACTGCCCTCTCTGCTTCTGGGCATTTTTCTTCCTCTCCCTTTCAAGTCTTTGAGCCCCCAGGTCTCATCCCTATATTTGAAGTTTCTCCAGTCCAAGTAAAACTTTCTCCTCCAGGGAATGATGCTATAGCCTTCAGGGTTCTGCTGCTGTGTGCCCTCTGCTCTCTCTTTACTTTTTCCCTGTCCTGGGTCCTGGAGTGGGCCTGGGCTTTGGAGGCTTGCTCTCTGCTTACATGTAAACTGAAGTTTGTCACATTCCTTGTTTTCCAGCTATGCTGTAGGCATGGCTTATGAATTGTTTTATTTGCTCCCTTTTTTGTATCTGTGTGAAATTTGGAGATTGTGAGCAGAGATTTCAGCATAGGCAGTCACCATCCCCCTATAGGAACTCAAAGAACAACAGACACCACTTTTATATTTCAGAAATTTAAGCCCAATTTTTGTAAGAACTTGGGACACACCTAATATAATATTAGGTATGTAGTAAGTGATAATGAAACATCTTACGGATAAATTAATATCTACACTAATAAAAGAGAAAGATGCAAATTGTCCTTACCTTTGTGATGCCCACCAGACAATCAGGAGTGAGTATGCAAATCAACCCAACAAACATGGTGGGTTAATTTGCATACACAGGTACTCAGCAGCTGGGGGTGGGGCGGGATGCTTGCATTGTTGCCATAGCGACAACACAGGCATTTCACACTGCCCTAACTGCACCAGGCCTCTGGGCAGCATGAGAAGGTGAAAAGGCAGCAGCTCCTGGCTGGAGCCAAGGCAGAAAGGCAGCTCCAGGCCAGAGCAAAGGTGGAAAGGTGGCTCCTACTGGAACAAAGGGGTTGCTGGCAGCCAGGGGAAGGAAGGCCCTTCTTGCATGAATCTTCATGTATCCGGCCTCTGGTAAATTATAATTCATTTTAGCCAAAGAGATTATGGGTGAACTACTCTAATATTTAAGATAAAACAATCATGTTTGTGGGTGTTATTTTTTTATTTATTTATTTATTTTTTTTGTGTGTGTGTGTGTGTGTGTCTAAATTTTGTTAGTTGCTGGCACAGTGTCTTAATTGTTGCCAGTCTATGAGGAATATAATACTGCAGAGAATAAATTCAGATATTGTTTCATTCATTTGAATACAATTCTGAGAGACACAGTGAGGTGAGCCTATCTCAGGGAACTAAGATGGGCTCACCTCACTAGAAAACAACGTGGTAAAGGTTAGTTTTTCCTAGGAATACATGAAGTTAAGTGGAACTTTTAGGTAAAGAACAGAATATGCTAACTTTATTTTCTTTGATTAAAAAAAATCACATATACTAAAACCTCTACTTCTACCTACTTGGAAGGCTGTTATGTAAGGAAAAGAAGCCTTGAAAAATCCGTGGAATCTGGCCAGCGATTTTGATTAAGGAAAAGTTGGCAGACTGAAGGAAGTGGCTGATAAAGTAAATGTTGCCAAATAATGTCAATGTGTATAGTAAATGGTTTTCATAAACGCCATCATGTAGCTCTGTGGTGACGGGAAAATGGGGTAACTCAGAAGCCACTTTCAGGGGACAGGACTGTCAGTGGCTCCATTCTCCTCTAGAGCAGGACTTGCTGTGTCGGCGAACATGCTGCATATCTGAGCTGGCCAATGAAAGCTGCTGCCCACGTGTGGCTAATGGACTGAGCAACTACAATTTTTTATTTGCTATATCGTTACTTTATATAACCACTTGTGCTTCATGGCTACTGGATTGGACACTGGAGGTGTCCAGAGAGACATTCATGAGCTCAGGCTTGCAGTTATCTCATTTGGGAGGGAGAACAAAAATTAAAGAGGAAATTGGGTGGCAGGAGGAAGTGCGGAAGGGGTGGGGCAGATCTATCTATCAGCTACCTATCTATCTATTTATCTGTCTATCATTTATCATCTATTTATCTGAGAAAGAGAGACAGACAAACACTATCTTTCTTTCTTTTTTTTTTTTTTTTTTAAATATATTTTATTGATTTTGTACAGAGAGGAAGGAAGAGAGATAGAGAGCTAGAAACATCGATGAGAGAGAGTAATCGATGAGCTGCCTCTTGCACACCCCCTACTGGGGATATGCCCGCAGCCAAGGTACATGCGGGTCCCTTCAGTCCCCAAGCCGACGCTCTATCCATTGAGCCAAACCGGTCTCGGCTAAACACTATCTTTCATTGGGGGAGGCGCCCCGCCCCCCCCCCCCCCCCCCCCAACGCCCTGCAAGGAGGGGAAGGAAATGCTGCTCTCTGCTCCTGGGTGAGCCCCGGACTAAATTGCAAAGTGTCCAGGCTCTTCAATTGTTGCCTCTGCTATTTGTGTAGGGTTATGATATACACCTTTGTGCTCCACTCTACTATTTTCTGATTAATAGCTCCTATCAGCGAACTCCATACATAATCTCACGTGGTGAGTTAAAATTTTTGAATACTAAGCTGAGGAGCTCACATACACTCACACTAAACAAACACACACCCAACCCCCCCTCCCCACATTTGTCCTGCCGTGAAGCCAAGAGCTACATAGAAATGTGTTAACCTCATTCGTGTTTTACTGGTTTGTTAGCTTGCCTAAGGTGTAGGCTCTTAGATTCTGGACCCGTGATGCCTGGCTTTCAATCCTGGATTTTTTCATTTATTCGGTGTGTGACTTATCTTTTGCATTGGTTTCCCCATGGGGTTCTTACCAAGATTAAATTCACTTATATTTGTAAAGTGTCTATTGAACACATTTTAAATTTAAAAAGATTAGATGCCACAAGTATCTTCTCTTTGATCAGAGCTCGTTCAGATATCTGTCACGTGACGGGCACCAGAAACTCCCATCCGGTAGCTGGCCAGGTTGGTGCTGATTTGGTAGGTTTCATAGCTGACGGTCTCCATGTTCAGAGGCTCAGAATGGTAACAGACTCTCTTGTTCTCCACCGCCAGGCAAATGGAGAGCAGGGGAAATGTTGAGGCTTTTAGCGAGATGAATTTGAAATAACTGCAAATAGAAAAAAACATGTTGTCTGACTTGGCCATGAAATGCCTTCCAATTTAGCAATCCTGAGACAGTGCTGTTTGCAAAATGCAAATAGGTACTCAGGTTAGGCTGATAGAGTATTCAATATTCTGTTGCCAAGGATCTAAGCCTATTCATGGTATCCTATTTTTAGAGCGTACAAGAATGAATCAGAGACCTATGATTAATTATTAATGATCATGAAATAACACCATTGGATGACAGAAAGTAGAAAGTTTTAATAGCAGCTGCTTTGAGAATTACATTTTACAAAACATAAAAGGATTTTTGAAGTTAATATTTTACCTCTGGAATATTGATTGTTTTGAAATATCTTTTTTCTAAATATCTATGGTTTAGCCCTATTTGAAAAGAAAGGACCTTGGCAACGAGAAACTCTAAAAAGTTAATTATAGCTCTTTATTTATTAGCATGCAAACTGAATTTCTGTAAAATTTGTGAATGTCTAATGGCCTATCAGGGTAAAAGAAAGCATGTGTTTTGTTTTTTTTCCAGTTTGACTTTTAGTGTCCATAATAATGAGTGATATTGATCATTTACTACATCCTAACCCTGTTCACTATAGGTTAGATAGGTGAGAATACTCAAGGGTAAAAAAGTTACGTATCTGGTCAAGATCACAGAGGTAGTAAGGATGGATTTGACCTTTAACAGCCTGACTAGAGAACCTGTATTCTTAACAGTGATTTCTTTCCTGGTTCAAGTTAAGGACATGGACAGATTACATTTTGTGCACATTCCATACTTCCATAACTTGCCACGTGGCCATTCGTTTGTTTAACAAATATAGAACACTCATTAGACTAATACTAGATATACTTTACTGAACATTTCTTGGCTAATGGGTTAAATGTACCACCTTAATTAACCCTTTCAGAAATCCCATGATGTAGCTTAGAGGTCTTAAACGTCAATATTTCAGAGCCTGTGTGGAGGCAAGAGTTGAATGCAAGTCCCCTGACCCCAGGGCTAATGCTCCTGAACATCCCCTTCCAGGTGCCCGGTGCCACAGAAGGTGGGCAGTGCTTTACCTACACACCCTTCCTCAGAGAACTTGGGATGCTGTGCTGCTGCTGAGAGACACATACCAACAGCTGATACACATGGGAGGAATGTTCTGCTGCTAGGGATACAGATGCTGTGCTCTGAGTATCCTCAGAAAAGCAATTCCTATTGACAAAACAGGAAAGATTACACAGAAAAGGATATTTGATACGAGATTCATCAGAGAGCAGTTGCTTTAGACAAAACAGGAAAGACTAAATAGAAAAGAATATTTCCAGAAAGTGAAATCTGGAGCAGGATATAAAATTCAGGTAGTGAAAACTACCAGTGAGAAAATGTAGAGGGGGAAAAATACCCAAAAAACCATTAGCTTTGTCAATAGGCTAGTTTTCATTTTTAAAACACAGTATAGGAATTTTCTTTCCAAAGTTGATCTACACTTTCTTTTCTTTTCTTTTTAAAATATATTTTATTGATTTTTCACAGAGAGGAAGGGAGAGGGATAGATAGCTAGAAACATCTATGAGAGAGAATCATCGACCAGCTGCCTCCTGCACACCCCCTACCGAGGATGTGCCCGTAACCAATGCACATGCCCTTGACAGGAATCAAACCTGGGACCTTTCAGTCCGCAGACCGACGCTCTATCCACTGAGCCAAACCGGTTTTGGCATACACTTTCTTTATTGATGCCATGAATATATATTGATTATGTATTGGGTACTAGATATTGCTAATGCAATATTGAGGACATGGGAATGTTACAGGAGACAACATATTTCTCGTTTCTTGGAGCTTATGGTCCAGTAGAGAAGAGGCTGACAGTTAAAAAAAAAAAAAAAAGAAAAGAAAAGAAAAAGAAAGAGCAACTGAAGTGTGCAGCCTGTCTCATGGTGATAATGCTGCCACCAAGCTCTAAGCAGGGAAGAGGCGTGGAGAGTCAGGGGCAGGGGTGAGATGGTTGCTACCTCAAGTAAGGTGATAAGAGAAGGACTTACTGAAAAGGTAATATTTTAGCAAGAACCTGAAGGAGGTGAAAGAGCAATTAGTACATTTAACTTGCAGAATTTCATGTCTGATGGAATGTACCAGAGGCTTCTGATGGATGGCGGGGGATGCAGGTGGTGCCAGGCCAAGGCCCCTGCCCCGCCAGTCATCTCACACACAGAGGGCAACCTGTGGCAGGGGCGAGGCCAAGCAGGCGGCAGTTGGTGACCTCTCAGTCCCTTCCCTGGGGCCGTCAGGCTCCGATTGCCTGATGGCGAATGGGGAACAGGGGGAGGGTGGTGGCAGGGGTGGGGCAGGCTGTAGGCAGCTGGGAAAGATGGTCCTGATCACAGTCCAGGTCTAGGGGCCGTACCCACACATGAATTTTGTGCGCTGGACCTCTAGTTGTTCTATAATTGTACAAGTTGGAGCCTTAATTAGCCAATTGCAGGGTGCTTCTTTATCCTTTATAGTTCCTAAATGTATATTTTGAGCTCTCTCTGGATGTTGGAAAAACTCTCTTCTCTTGTAAATAAAGCCTGAAACTGTTATTTAATAGAAACGCATCTGCATAGTGATTGAGTCACAACAAATCCAGATTCCTGGATTCTGTGAGAGAGGCTTGTGCTTGCCACATCATCCCTCCCTCCTCATAGTTCCATGCCAAGGACGTGCAGGTTTGTTCTTAGATGGGATTTTCTGTGCTGCTCTGCTCCGTCAGCTCACATGAGGGCAGCAGAGAGGCAGAGTAGACCTGGCCCTGAAAAGCAGAGAAGCCTGAAGCTCTAATTTTGGGCGTAGTGTTTTCAGAAACACCCCTTCAAAAATCAGACACATGTTTTTATCTTTTTAAACAATCCTAGTCAACTGGCGTGCCTACTCTGCTCCTTTAAGAGAAAAGTGAGATCGGCATTAAGAATAGGTAAGTACTGTACAAGTGAAAACAAACATTCTCAAGGGTTGTAGCTGGTTTGCTCAGAATACATTTCCTAATTTGTGAGAGGCGGGGACAATTTGACAAAAGGCTTATTTAGTAAATATTGTTTCATGTTCTTGAGAATAATTATTTTGAGCATAGTCCCGAGGCCTGTCACCTGTTTGGATACAGATGGACGCACATTGTATTAAATGCAGTTTGGATGATACTGATGACAAACAACAGCTTTTCTATTGCATTTGTGAACTGCCTTTGGCTGTATTCTAGCCTCCAATGAAAAGTTCTCGAGGCAATGTGACTCAGACTGAAAATTTACGATGAATACTGTACTACAAGATGGAGGGTGACTTATTCCCCAGTGCCAGACTCCCTGTGTCCTGAGAAGGCCTTTGTTCTCTCTGCCAGATAGATGTCCTGTCCCCCCATCTCCATCCCCCCTCACTTTTTTAAAGACTCCCATCCTTTTGAGGCACTGATTTCTGCAGGCTTTTAAGGCCTCATGGTGGAGGTATCATCTCTCAGCAGCTGGCTCCATTGTGTCTTGATTTTCTTGGCCATTAAATGCCTCTTGTATTTATTCCCATGGAGCCCTATAAACTCCTAGGGGAACTGGGTCTAATCCCTTATTTTATCTCTAGGACTTAGCACACTGTATTTAAAAAAAAATTTAAATACAATTTTTATCAAGGAAGTGCCAGTAAAGGGTAAGAAAGAGAAACAGAATTATTTAAACCATGAGGAGGTTAAAAGAGGATTTGCTACTCTGCCTATTATAGGGTGGGGTAGGGTGGGGGGTGGGGAGGGTAACATTGAGGGCATAGTAAAGATGTTGGAGGTCAATTTTTTTTTCAACAGACATTTGACATTCAGATAGATCCAAGGCCTGTAGCCAGTCAGGTAGGTGATCATATGACTCAACACTGGTGAAAGCCAGGGGCTTAAAGAACTAGAAGAAATTCACATGTAGTGCTAAGCAAAGAGGGGTGTGCACTGTGTTGTCTTATTTAAAAGCAAAAGAAAAAGCTTAAATCTGTAGTCATCTTAGCAAAACCCTTTTCCTGTAGCTTTCTGGTTGTTAAGGGGGTTCTCTCAAGGGCATCGGTCTGTGCTAGAGGTCATGGCAGTGTGGTGGGGAGCGAAGAGAGGGAACCCTTTCTGGAAAGGACTCAGCTCTCCTTAGCATCTTGTTGCTAGGCGATAGCTCCTCTGGTGAAAGCTCGTCTCCCTCTTTAAAGATGGAGTGAGTCCTGTGGAGAAAAATGCAGTGTGTAGAAATCGGACCATATGCAAACTGTATTTTGTTCTAATTCTCAAAACTGCCTTATCCTATAAGGAAGACAAGTAATTCTTATTTAAAATCCTGCTGCTTAGCAATTAAATGCTATAACTCCTCTTTTTTGTTGTTGCAAAGCAATATACTTCCTTTTTAATCTTATTGATTTATTTTTACCTTTCCACCCATATGCCTTTCCAAATTGATTTAATGAGGTTCAGGGGGCATTGTCTTGCGATAGTATTTCCCTAGACTGCTGAATTAATTTCCACTTGAAAAATTACTTAGGATCTGCAGCGTCTAGCCAGCACCTGGCATATTGCTCTCAGTGCATATTACATAACAGAAAAATATAATGAGTTGTCAATTTGAAGGACCAATATTGAAAGAATATAATTTTTTAAAGGAAGTATAGACAGGTCAGTGCTATTTGTGTATATCTGAAAAGCCTACACATGTTTTGCTAGACCCTGAAATTTCAAAAATCAATATAGAATAATTATCCTTGTCAGAACTGCAAAATACCGTCTAGATCTTAAGAACCTTTGTATTAACCTTTCAATATTTTAAATTGTTAGTCAATTTAGAGAGCAAAATCTGCAATTTACTTTTATCCTCATCTCATAAGAATGCTACAGACTTTTGGAAGCCAGACGCCAAATTAACAAAGCAACAAAACAGTCCTTTTATTTTATTTCTGTGTTGTTCATCCTCACCCAAGAATATCTTTTACATTGATTTTTTTTTCTTTTTTCTTTTTTTTAAAGAGAGAGTGGAAGGGAGAGGGAGAGATAGAGAGAGAAATATCAATGTGAGAGAGACACATTGACTGGTTCCCTCCTGCGCCTGCCAGAACAGGACTGGGGATTGAAACCCCAACCGAGATAGGTGCCCTTGACCAGAATCAAACCCAGGACCCTTCAGTCTGCAGACTGACACTCTATCCACTGAGTCAAACTGGCTATTTTCATAAAGAAAAACTGATAGTTCTGTTTTCCTACCCAGTGCCAACAGGGGTTCCCTGGTGTTTCCCTCTCAAGCTGGTCAACACCCGCCTTAGTCTCCACAGCAGGGACTCGATGGAAGAGAGGCAGGGCTTCTAGGGAAAGGGCTGGGCCAGGCTCTGAGTCTGAAGCGATGTGAAGACACGGGCCACTTTCCTTCCCACAGTGGGACCCCTCTTGCCCAGCCCCGGGACTGCTCCTACCTCGGGGCTCAGGAGTTCATGGCCTTTTGCTACCACCAAAGTCTACACTGTTCCTAGTTAGCCCTAACCAGGGGGAGACCCTGAATCGGGGGCTCCTGCTTTGTATTGTGGTATTAGGGGAAGCAAGGGATCTAGACGTGCGAAACAAAGTGAAGTAAAATATATGATTAATACAAATCCATTAGTGTAATGGGAACTTCTTCTGTTGCCTTAGTCTTTATAATTCCTAGTTTAAGTATGTTAATGATAATCTCTCTGCAGTGATTTTCCTTTTCATTTTGCCATTGTTTTTTATTTAGCTTTATTGTTGAAAGTATTATAGATGTCCCTCCCCCCTCCCCCATTGATCTCTTCTAGCCCATACCTGCCCCTTGCCCCAGGCCTTCATCACACTATTGTCTGTGTCCATAGGTTATGCATATGTGTATATAAATTCTTTGGTTAATCTCTTCCCACCATCACCCTCCCTCTGAGATTTGACAGTTCATTCCATGCTTCTATGTATCTGGATCTATTTTGTTCATCAGTTTACTTTGTTCTTTAGATCCCACATATGAGTGAGATCATGTGATACTTGTCTTTCTCTGACTGGCTTATTTCACTTAGCATAATACTCTCTAGGTCTCTCCATGCTGTCTCAAAGGGTAAGAGATTCTTCTTTTTTTTACCTGCTGCATAGTAGTCCATGGTATAAATGTACCTCACTCTTTTATGCACTCATCTACTGCTGGAAATGTGGGCTGTTTCCAGATTTTGGCTATTGTAAATTGCACTGCTATGAACATAGGGTGTATATATTCTTTCTGACTTGTGTTTCTGGTTTCTTAGTATATATATGCCTAGAAGTGGGAGCACTGGGCCAAATGGGAGATCCATATTTAAATTTTTGAGGAAACTCTATACTGTTTTTCACAGAAGCTGCACCAGTCTGCATTCCCATTGCAGTGCACTAGGGTTCCCTTTTCTCCACATCCTCACCAGCACTTGCCCTTTGTTTTGTTGATGGTAGCCATTCTGACAGGTGTGAGGTGATACCTCATTGTTATTTTCATCTGCACCTCTCTGATAATTAGTGACTTTGATTATGTAAACAGTGCACACATCTGTTTTTAGATCATGTAAACAGTATGCACATTTTACCCTCAAACAAAGATATACTCAGAGAAATGCTCCAAAGCTCAGATATTTGCATTGAATATGCTGCTTAGTCATGTATTTATTCAGTCTCCTAGGCTGTTTAGTGTAATGATGCGCATATGAAATCTGACAGTTTTCTAAAGTCTAGCTAGAAAAATTCTGAATAGATAATGTTGATAATACTTTCAGTGACAATAGATATGTAGTGTATTCATATTACAAAAGTGATTTGAATTTTTGTTCTATTTATTTATTAGAAAGGTTGTAGCTCTACTGACCACAATTAGCCTATGAGCTTTTCTCTGTGCTGTTTCATTTTTTTTTTTAAAAAAATACATTTGCTTATATACCAATCAATTTAATTAAGAGAAAGAAGAATTAAAGCTTTTATTATAGACTTCTTATTACTTATGTTATATTCATGGTTAAGGTATCTAGAACTCAATTAGTGAAATAAAAAGGAGAAGAAAATGCTGTCCAGCTTCCCCAGGAGTCTGCCCATGGGAATGGTATTAGGAAGCAAAAATCTTTAAATAATGCTCTTTAACCCTCAAAGTTAGATATTAGAACATGCTTCCCAAGAAGGGGCAATTTTATGGAGGATCATTAGGATGGCAATGCTATATATAGGTGCAGTTGCATTAGAAAAAGCGCACAATATTTTACAAGTAGCCTTTAGGCTGAATTGCAGATAATGTAAAGGAAATTGCAGTCGTTAATAGCACAGTACCTGCAATTGTGATGAAAATTTAAATTAAATTTGTTTTAGAATCTGCACGTATAATGTTGCTAATGCAAATGTTTTATTTGCAATGTCAGAGATGAAAATGTCCTGTTAAATCATCTCCTGCCAATGCAAAATAGACTCCTGAAATCTGCTTGTGATGACTTTGTCGAAACTGCCTTCACATTGTTGGCTCAAACTTAATCGTTTTGGGAAAAGTCTATTTTAATGTAGAAGGTAGTTATTCAGATGTGACTATCCTGTTAAAAACAGCCATAGAGTCAAATGTCACCATTATGGTTCTCATATAACCCAATTACATATCAGGTGACTCAGCAGAGGTGTGGAAACCAACAGGAGCCCTGCTATGTCTGATAACCTTTCTGTACAACACTCAGAGTGCTTCACGGATCTTTGATGCTATTTAGGTTGATACGTAAATTATCTAGCCCAGCGTGTTCAAAGGCTCACCATGCGGCAACATCAAAGATCAAAAGCAACATGCGTTGTTATTCTATTGAACTTCAAAGACTAATAGAAAATCATGCAGTAAGTTAAATGAAAAGCATTTTATACATAATTTCAGAAACTTTGAAAAATGTTAGGCATAAAGTCTTGGCTGAACTGAAGGTATTCCAGTGGGTTCTTGTTTAAAAGTTCTCTAGCTAGTTCTCACTGCTGCCTCTCAGAAATCCTCCGAACCTATGAAGACACAGATAAAGAGGAATTCTAACAATGCAATCACAATATGGAAATGAAATGTAACCTATTTCCGAAATCTGAAAGGAAATTTCAGTAACTGCAAGAACCACAAAAAGGGCTTTTAAAATGGAGGAACTAGATTCCTAATCCTATGCTGTTTGATTATGATTTTCTTTAATTCAAAAATTATACTTTCTTGTCCTTCAGGTAACCTTGTCACTCTTTCCCTCTAGATGCACACACTTCAGAGGGTCTGAACCAATAAAACCTGGGGCAAAACTAAACTGTTATTCCTGACTCTCCCCCTCCCCCACCCTATATACACACTCAGGAGAGGCAGTTGAAGGGATATCAGGCAGGAGAGGAGGGTGGTATGTTTACTGGCAGTAGCATGTTACATTTGAAAACCATGCTCCACACGAGTCCAGTACTGTGGAGGGGATGCCCATAACCATGGTGTCAGCCTTGTGTTCCTGACTCTTCTGTGAGAGCATCGGAGAGTCCCTGAATGGGAGACAGTCAAAGGTATCACTTTGGTGCAGTGGAAACTCACTAGGTTAAAAGCCCCTTATATATTGAGAGGGGGGCTAAAGATGTATTTATTATTTGCCATAACATCATAGATCATAGAGAAATATTGTATTAGGACAAGGCATGCAAAGGTTAATTTGCTCATTGGCTATCACTGATTTTTTTCCCCCCTATCAAATAAGTATTAAGGGTCTAGGCATGATGTATTCAGTCTTGAGTAACTGAAAAGAAAATCATTTGCCTTGAAGACCATAAAAATTCCCTAGGAAAGAAAGACCTGAGGGTGGAGAAGTAGTCTTATGAATTAGATTTTAGAAAAATGATTGGCATTTCTGATATCCTAAAAATATATATAGTTATATATATAGTTACATATATAGAAGTTTCGATAGAATGTGAGATGAGATGGTAATTTAATAGCTGAATTAAATTTCAAAATGGAGACAGTAAAAAATTCAAATTGGAGACAGTAAAAGAGAGATTTGACACTGTGGAAAATCCATAATGTGAAAAGCAATGAGTACGTGTCTCAGGATGTATGGGAAAGGGGAAAATAATGAAAAAGATGTGGACAGTCATAAATATGAAAAGCCAAAAATGTTAAGTCAATCTCAAAATTACACATGATCTGAGAAAGAGACTAGAATAATTGGATCAGAGTCACCAAAGATAATTGATGGAACATGTCCTGGGTTGATAATGCTTCTTGAAAGGATTCTCTATGTTCTAGCAAAAATCAATACAAAGAAATCTATAGGAAGGCACATCTAGGTAATTTAAAAAGAGTTTTCAAAAGAGTTACAAAGTATTTCAAAAGCATTGAGGTCAATAAAAGCAATTTCTTTGTAACAAAATAAAAAGTATGATGACATCAGATGACTTCTCTGCTATATAAATGTAGGAAGATAATAGAACTATATAATTTTTAAAAAAGTTTTAGCTCAGGGATTTTATACACAACAAATCTTTCATAAGTAAAAACAGAAAAGGTAATTTATACAAAAGAAGATTATCTGACAATACATTACCTATCTATTTTTAAAAGTAACATGAAAAATATACATCAGTGAAACTAAAGACAAGTCAAAATTCAAAATTCAAAAAGGACAGTATCATAAATAGTATTTATGGTCCTGCACTTACTTTTTGTGGACCCCAAATCTAGTAATTTCATATGAATTTGGAGTCTAGGTTACCACCTTACTTTTTTCATACTTCCCTCAGCTCTTGCCAAACCTTCCACATAACCAGGAAATCTGAAGTGCTTGCAATAATTATTGACAAGTAGTTCTAAAAGGCTATGTTGACATCACAGCTTAACAAAACCAAAGCTCTGTTGCCTTGGTTAAGTTCGGTGCTGAAAATTTGTTTCTACAGGAGAGGTATTTAACTTACCTGTACCTTAGTTTTCCCTGGGGATATTAATAACACCTTTCTCATAGAATTATAAGAATTTAAAAAAATCAACATAACATTGTTGTTAGCGCTGTTATTTCAGATTTTAAAATACCACTTCACGGTATATATTTTATGTGGGTAAATTGGAGAAATGAATAAAGAATAGCATAATCTCCTCTGATTGGAAGAGTGTAGGTTATACTGTATAATACAGAGCAACACACCTGAATCCCTTTTTGCTACTTTTTGCCAATGGGAATTTGCACAAGTGATTGAATCTATCTGAACCTCATTTTTTTATACTTCTAGAATGAGGCAAATAATATATAATGAATAAGTATGGTAATCAGTTCATCAGGGTTCACTTTGGATGTTTTCAAATTTGGGGCGTAAACTCCCACATTATAAAAACCTCTCAGTCCAGAAAAATTGGGACCAGTCATCATTCTATTGCAGGATTGTTGAAAAGGTCAACTGCTTGACATATAATCTTAAAATATAAGTGTTCAATAATGTTTTTCATTATTTACACTGTTTCTTGTAATGTATTCAAAATCTAGTGTGTATCTTACACTTACAGCACATAATTTATACTCACCACATTTCAAGAAAACAGTAGCCACACTTGGCTAGTGGCTACCATATTGGACAGCACAGCTCTAGATGCTGAAGTAATTTGAATAAGAGATAAGTACTTCCTCAAACTGGTTCTTTTTTTCTCTGCCAAGAAGATGACATTTTTTTTTCATCTTATTTCACATACACATTCAAAATGTCCAAGTTCTTGAGATCTTTTGTGAAGTCACATATTGTAGCTAGATAATGAAGTAAAAGGATGTATAACATATATTGTGATTATCCACAGCACTGATCAACAGTAAGGTTTTGATATTGTGTAAGGTTTTGTTCACCCAGAGCAACCAGGCCAAAAGGCATAGGCTAGGAAAGCTATGCTGATTTCATTTTATAGCTCATTTATTTATTTATTTTTAAATCCTCAACCCAGGATATGTTTTTATGGATTTGAAAGAGAGAGAGAAAGGCGGAGAGAGAAACATCGATGTGAGTGAGAAACATCGATCAATTACCTTCTGTACAGGCCCTAACCAGGAGTTGAACCTGAAACCTAGGTATGTGCCCTGACCAGGAATCAAACCCACAACTCTTCAGCATATTGGATGACACTCCAACCAATTGAGCCACCCAGTGAGGGCTGTTCACTTTTTTTCCCCTCACTGACTTTTAAATTGTATAGACAGTCTACATTTACAAATAACTTGGGCTAGAGAGCAACCTTAAATCTTTGGTCATTCTTTTTTTTTGTCTAAAAATAATGTTTGTCCAGGAGATTATTAATCATAGCATGAAATACAAAATGGTGGTAGTTAAAGTTTAATGTTTCCAAATTTTTATATCAGTTGTTTTAACCTCAGATGACTATGAATAGATCATAAGAGATAGTTGTTTTGTGATTTTTAACGGATATCAGAAATTTGTCAAACTTTTTCTTAGCCATTGCTAAATTTTAGACATTCTACTTTATACTTATGGACTTCACATAGATTATATAGTTAATAATATTATAACTAAAGAATGAAATGAAAGCAATTGGATCTTCTTTTACTTCTCAGTCCTGGATAGAAAACAAATATAAGATAACCTTTTTAAAAATTTCATAATAGACTGTAACCTCTAAGTACACTCATTTAATAAAACCAGGAAAACTAGCTCAAACTAGACTTAGTCTTTTCTACATAATATTTCTGGACACTCAATAAAAATTAGTATTATATGATAATCCAAAAATCTATTCTCTGGTTATTTTAGATAAAAGCTAGGAAGTTGACATTGAAACCATTTGGCCCAGGGTGACAAGTTACATCTCCGATGCTGGCCCTAATTGGTTATTAGTGGCTGTATGAAAGGATCTGCTAAGGAGCACTGTGTGGTCCAGTGCAATTCTCTGTAAAAGATGAACCAAAGATATCAGCCATGGCTGTGGGAAGTGGGAGCACATATGCACACCCTTACCTCTCATTAACAGCAATCTTCACAGAAAAGGAGCACCTTGCCTAGTAAGGCAAGGGTGACAGAGGTGCATTCATTATTTCAGCAGACCAGTCTGGAGCTGCAGGCAGTGAAAAACTGGGTCAGCGAGGTGCTGAGCCTAAAGGAAAACTCTGCTATTGGAATTTTGCAACAAAAGATAGACTCCTGGTGCAGATGTTCTCGGGGGTCTTCCTGGGGAAGCCGCTTGCCTGAGCATACTGAAGCACCAGTATGTTTGTTTATGTGGTAACTGGTGGGTATTCGCAGAGCATGGATTGAAGGTGCCAAAGAAAATCAAGATTAAAAAGTGAAACCCTCTTAAAGCATCACACATCAGTTTAAGACAATATTAAACTATTCCAAAATGGGTTTTATCAGCATTTTGGTGGATAATAGGTTCTATATATTTAGACCCCTTACAAAAAAGATAATCCTGCCGAAACCAGTTTGGCTCAGTGGATAGAGCGTCGGCCTGTGGACTGAAGGGATCCAGGTTTGATTCCAGTCAAGGGCATGTACCTTGGTTGTGGGCACATCCCAGTGGGGGTTGTGCAGGAGGCAGCTGATTGATGTTTCTCTCTCATCGATGTTTCTGGCTTTCTATCCCTCTCCCTTCCTCTCTGTAAAAAATCAATAAAAAATATATTTAAAAAAAGATAATCTTTAAAATGTACAATTATTCTATCTAATAAAATAGTAATATGCAAGTTGACTGTAACTCCACTATACCCACAAGCCATGCCCACCAGCCAATCAAGAGTGAATATGCAAATTAACCCAACCAAGATGGCTGCAGCTACAGAGCGAGCAGGAGGCTTGGGTTTCCCCAGCAATGAAGGAAGCCAAGCTTTCAGCACAGCCTGGTCAGCCCTGGACTCCACTCAAGGCTACAAAGTTTCAATTATATAAGATAAATAAATTCCAGATACCAAGGCCTCTGCTTGGATCACTGGGGGGAGTGGCCAGCCTGCTAACCACCACAGGCCCATTGCCAGGCTGCCTCATGCCCCAGGGGAATTCCCATTCTGATCCAGGAAACCTTTTAGGGCAAACCAGCTGGCCCCAACCCGTGCACCAGGCCTCTATCCTATCTAATAAAAGAGTAATATGTAAATTGACCATCACTCTAACTCACAAGATGGCTGTCCCCATGTGGACACAAGATGGCCACCCAAGATGGCCAGCAGGGGAGGGCAGTTGGGAGGAACCAGGCCTGTAAGGGGGGACAGTTGAAGATGATTAAGCCTGCAGGGGTGGACAGTTAGGGGTGACCAGGCTGCCAGAGGATGGAAGTTGGGGGCAATTGGGCCTGCAGGGAAGGTTAGTTGTGGGGGAACTAGGCCTGCAAGGGAGAGCAGTTGGGAGGACCAGGCCTGCAGGGGAGGGAAGTTAGGGGCAAAAAGGCTGGCAGTGGAACAGTTAGGCATCAATTAGGCTGGCATGGGAGTGGTTAGGGGTGATCAGATTGGCAGGCAGAAGCAGTAAGGGGCAATCAGCAAGGCAGGCAGGTGAGTAGTTTGGAGCCAGCAGTCCTGGATTGTGAGAGGGATTTCCAGCTACCCATTTAGTAGTTGGACATCCATCTAGGAGTCCCAGATTGGAGAGGGTGGAAGCTGGGCTGAGGGACACTCATCCCCATGCACAAATTTCATCCACCAGACCTCCAGTAGACTATAGGCACTGGAAGTGATTTCACTTATTCCACCTCATCACTTAAGAGTCATCATTAGATAAGCAATCTAAGGAAGTTGTGTGAACTTCAGGATCTAAGAGCTTATGTGTATCAGAACTGTGTCCAGAATAAGGTCTGGTTCTACCAGGGTATTTGATTTCAGCAAGGGACAAAAGTCTTAGTTTTAGAGGCCTGCTAAAAATTATCAGAGGACACCTTAACTGTTATTTATTTCATTTTACTTTAATGAGTTCCCTTAAATTATTTTGGACAGGTAACTTTTCATTTTCTTTTTTTTCACATGAGTTTTCCACATTAGACACTGGCCATGTATGTTAGAACCTATCTTATTTACCTTAGTATCTGCCCAGTTTTTTTTCATATAATTGGAGTTGTACCAGAATGTGTGAAATACTGATACTCTGGTGGTAGTTATATGTGTAGATAGATGATGACATGATACTAGATATACATACAGAAATACATATGAAGTGCAGGGTTTTTTAAGACAGTACCTAGCTTGAATTGCTCCTACTTAACTCTGTGTTCTAAACTCAAATTTCTTTTTTATATAATAGCTCTGAAAGTATTATCAGAATGAAATAGGCACTTAGGCCGAGACTGCCTCCTGATTGCACATTGGTTATTCAGCACCCAACATATTCCCCAGATCATTGTTCCCAAGGTCTTTATTCAGCAGCTACACAAGTGGGAGCTAACAGATCGAGTAGCCCAGCTGTGCTGCGGCCAACCTCAAAAAATTCAGAATGATCATGATGGGAGACAGTTAAATATTTAACGGTAATAAAAGGAGCAAGGGTTATTATTGCAATAAAATGCCATTTAAACTTTTTAAAAATCTCAAGTCAGCATATTTCTGTGAAAGCTTGGTGGTTCGTTTTACATCCCTTGATCTGTAGGATGAGCTTTGTTTCTCCTGGGAGAACGCTTCACCAAGCATACTAGAAGTAATTGCATTTAGCTACTTTAGATTGTAAAATCAATACACATTGAATATTAGACTGTTCATGCCCCAGCCTTGTGCAGAAAGAGAAAAGCAAAAGGGCACATTTCCACATATTTGTTTAAATTTTAATTGCATTTTGAAAAAAAACCAAAAGCCTCTAGCCAAGAATTTGCAGCTATGAGAGTCTAGGTCATTAGAATCTAGGTCAAACTCTACTTCTGGGACTGTGCAATGTTTCCAGAAATAATTTAAATAATTTTTTCCTATTGCTTGCCAAATCAATAAAAATATTTCAGATAATTATTATGCCAGATAAAATGGATTCATCTTGTTCATCATATTCTATGAATTCTGTCTTTTTGGTGTCTGCTTTGGTCTAGGTGATTTAAAAAGCTGATTTCATGAATAATTGCTACACCTATTCATCAAAAATGTGGATTTTGGAATAATTTCTTAATATTACCCTAAAGAAGGCTATAGTTCCCTGCTTCCTGCTTTATATCAAGCAACCCAACTTGATTGAGCAACATTTTTTTATAAATATCTATAGGGCAAAAGAAAAGAAAAAAAAATCAAGGTTTCTTTCTTTTTTAAAAAAAATACATATATATATTTTATTTCATAGAGAAAGAGAATTAGAAACATCAATGATGGGAGAGGATCATTGATCAGCTGCCTTCTGCATGTCCATATAGGTGATTAAGCTGCAACCTGAGCATGCCCTGACTGTGAATCAAACCATGATCTCCTGGTTCATAGGTCGATGCTCAAACACTGAGCCATACCAGCTGGGCTAGTTTCTTTATTTTTTGTGATCTATGTTAAAGTAAACTGACATGGCCTATATTTTTATTATTTATTAATTTCTAATGCTTCTTTACTTATTTTTATTTATTCTCAGGTGAATGCCACAATAATGGCATTAGCCTAAGTTAAGAACTTTTTAACAGGTAACTAGACAAAGTTGCACTCCTATTTATTTAAATTATTTGAACTTTTATACTTTCTCTCATAGAGAATTTCAATAAAGGTCAGGGCATAATTGGCTAGCTAAATACATTTTAAAATAATTTTTAAGAAAAATTTCTAATTGATACTTTAATTCAAAGATCATATATTAAGCACTTCCTCTGTGACAGCCATGTGCCCACACTGGGCTTACTAATATGAATAACACATATGCTTTGTTTCCAAGCAAAGATTGACTGAGTCATTAATTTTATTTTTAGAAATTGAATTTTACAAATGTGAAATATGAGCTCTCTAATAACTAGTGATTATGAAAGTTTGAAACTTTCTGTTGAGCTATATTCCTATATTTTATATTTGAATGCTTAACTACCTAATACTCCTATTTCTAGATAATAGAAATATATCCTGTAAGGAAAAGCTTTGTAAAAAGAACATCATTTCTAGACTTTCTTTTTCTTTTGTAAAACCTTCTGACCTGATAAACTTTTCATTGTTCTTGAAAGTGCACCTATCTTAAGGCAAAAGAGGAAAGTATTTTTGAGCTGTATGCTGGGACCAGATGTTAAAGAAAGCCCATTATACCTCTGTTGATCACAGTCATCAAAAGCTGGCTTTGAAAAAAAACAACACAACCTTGATGTCTTGAATATTCATAGCCTTTTGCTTTTTAAAAAAATATATTTTTATTGATTTCAAAGAGGAAAAAAAGAGAGAGAGAGAGAGAGAGAGAAAGAGAGAGAGAGAGAGAGAGAGAGAGAGAGAGAGAGAGAGAGAGAGAGAAACATTAGTGATGAGAGAAAATCATTGATCGGCTGCCTCCTGCATGCCCCACACTGGGGATCAAGTCTGCAACCCAGACTGGGAATTGAACCATGACCTCCTAGTTCACAGGGACAATGCTCAATCATTGAGCCACACCTGCTGGGCCATAGACTCTTACTTTTAAGGACAATTACAGCAAATTTTCAACAAGCTCTTCCTAACCCTATACTAAATTCAGTAGCACATTTATGCCTCATATCACCCCTAGGATGTGTGGCAGAGTTTAGGTGTTATGACTATATCCTGTGGAGCTAAATTTGTCTGGGTTTGAATCTACCAGGACATCCCAATAATACCCCATATACAAAATTCCCTAAATGGAATCTGTTGCTTTTGCCCACCAACATGCCCCATTATCTATATTTGCTCTATTAGACATTGGTACTGTCATTTTTATCCAGTCAACAACTCTGCAATCTAATTCATTTCAAGCCTCTGTTTCTGTATCTCCTAATTTTTAATACTATTTATTCACAATTAATCCCCCCGCACCATTGCATTCATTGCAGCTTGCAGCACTTTTAGGTGGCTGCTTCCCCTAACCGTGTCCCTTATCTTCAATCTTGTCTAACTCTAGTCTATGACTATAGAACCATCCCACAAATCTAATTATGATAGATTCAAGACTTAGCTCAACATTTTTTTAGTTTCCCCTTTGACTTCTATTCATTTATTAAAACTTTAGGTGAGGTCTTCTGTGTCCCAGATTGAGTTAGGTACTGATCCATTCACACATCCAAAATTTACTATGATAGAAACCTAAGCAAAATTATAACAATCTAATATGATAAGTACAATCAACAGCATCAATAATATGCCAAGGTAGCATATTGCTTACCTTTGAAGACATTATACTGTGGGTAGACTTTGAGCTGGGTCTTCAAAGAATAGAGTTCGCCAAAAGGATGGGGTCAGGGGCCTCAAATAAATGCCAGGCGATGCACCAGGATGTGCAAATAAAATTTAGACTTCCTTCCAGCATTCCAAATTCTTGCTTTTAATGATCCTCTTATTTAATATTTACTCTTGCGTGTGAACAGAATGAACTAAGTTTTCCCTGACATGCTATATTTTCCATATTCTCAATGTTCTTTTCCTATATCATGAACCACCTAGCTAACGACAACTCAACCAGTGGCATTTTAAAACACTTTGACACACAAACCCCTACTCCCAGAATGAGTTATTTGTGTTTCCTCTCTGTATTTTACTTTTTGTCCTAGAACTAGTTCTTAGAATATATAAAGAAGCTACATTACATTGGGTATTGTGCCCAGATACATTCAGGTCCTCCAAATGATCCTTCAAGAGCTGTACTTGTACAACTTGACCCTCTCCACTCAAATAAGATAATCAGTATCTCTCTTTTGGAAATGGCATAGTGTTGCCTAAGAGGCAGCCAATTGAAAGGAGATCTGCAAATTTCTACTGAGGAGGTTATTCGGATGTCTTGATTTCTCTACTTTCTGAAGCTTGCTTGTTCAACACTTTTGAATTTTATAAGTTACTTCACCATGCTCCTAATCAATATCCTTTTTTCCCCTTAACCTATCTGAATTTAATTGCCATTTTCCACAACCAAAAATAAAACCCTTGATTATGACACAAACTACACTACCTAAAATCATTGATTTTCTTGTATGGATCCCTTATTCACCTATGAATTTACTGAATCCAGTGATTGGCATGTGATAGGCCCTCAATAAAGGCTAGATGAACTGGAATGGACTATTTTGGGCTCAACTCCAGACATCTTAAATGCAATTTAAAATTAAAACAAAAATCATCAGCAGATTAAAATGTATTTATTACTTGAAATTATAAGTGGTCAACGGATACCATCTTATGTCTGTTGTAGCACAGACTTGTCAGTTTCTGGCAGGTCAAATGAGTAGCACCTCAGTAACTCCTCCCCTCTGCCAGGACTCTCTTTGAAAGGGCTTTGGACTGACTGCATGGTGAAGGCAAGGTGGGCTTGTGCTATTGCGAATTCAAACACTGCAAAATCAGGCAGAGGGCTTAGGTTCTGGAGAAAGAATTTGTGAAAGACCATTTACTTGAAACTAAAGTGAGATTCATGAAGAAAAAATAAAAACGGCCACACAGTGACAGAATATTTTGACAACTATTAAGTTTTTAGCCATGTAAGTTTTGAAGTAACTTACATAATTTTCAGTGTTCTTGAACTACCATGGCATTTTTACTTTTTGGTGTTATGGTTATAGAGCTGTAAAAACATTCTTAAATGTTATATGTCATTTTAACCAAATATATTTACATCAAATCTATCTTAATTTTAGCTCTTATATACATTTTCTTATCCAACCTCTCTCTCACATCCATTGCCCCAGAGAATCAAAAGTTATGTTACTTTTCTAGTTTTTGATAAAGTAAATATATATAAACTAGAGGCCCGATGGACGAAATTTGTGCAAGGGGCTTGGCCCTTGCAGCCCTGGCTTCCCTCGGAAGGATATCCAGAAGATTGTTTGGCTGTCCGGTCTAATTAGCATATTACCCTTTTGTTATTATAGATTTTACTTACATTAAAATTAACATTTTTAATGGGTAAAGGTAAAGGTATTCTTTGGGGTTTTGTAATTTCAAGTGTTGCCTCGTTATATAATCTGATTCATGTCACTGTTGGAGTTACTTAAAGTGCTTAGGGAGACAAATTTAATTTCTAGTGTCCATGCATATATGTTTAGGGAGAGTAGATATACCATATTTTCCGGCGTATAAGACGACTTTTGAAACGAAAAAAAGCCTGCTCAGATTGGCCAGAGTCAGAGAGGCAGTCTATTAAAAATAGAACTGGTGTTGCCTCGGAAGTGGGGGGTAGTCTTATACAGTGAATATAGGCCTAAACCTATGATTTAACTGTAAAATTAGGGGGTCTTCTTATACGCCCGAAAATATGGTAAAGGAAGGAGAGACTAACACAATGAACACAGAGAAACATTAATGTTATTTACAGTAACGTTAAAAAAATCAATATCCAGCCAAAACTGCTTTTGCTCAGTGGATAGAGCATCGGCCTGCAGACTGAAAGATCCTGGGTTCGATTCTGGTAAAGGGCATGTGCCTTGGTTGTGGGCACATCCCCAGTGGGGGGTGTGCAGGAGGCAGCTGATCGATGTTTCTCTCTCATCAGTGTTTCTAGCTCTCTATCTCTCTCCTTTCCTCTCTGTAAAGAAATCAATAAAATATATTTTAAAAAATCAATATCTAGTTATTGTTTAGCACAAATTTACTCAGTACTTACTCATAAACAACATTCTTCTGTGAAAAAATGAAAAACACTTTTTAAATTAGTATAGCTCTTTTCCTAAAGCCTTATGTGCTTTATGTAAATACACACACACATTTGAAACCCAGTTGATGATGTAATCATGGGAATTTTAAGAAACATGAAATATTTAAAGGTATGTTAGTCCCCATATCTGTGAAAGTGCCATTAGTAAGAAATATGCTTTACCTGCCAGAAGGAGTTAGGAAAACACATATTTAAAATATTGTATTTTATCTTTTTTGGAAACCAGTTGATACTCTTTATTTAACCAGGAAAAAAAATAATTTTAAAGCATTTCCTATAAACTCCTTAGAGAAGGAAGACAACTATAGTAGCATTTGAATTAGCATGCATGCATGCATCCATATTAATATAACTGCATATACACTTGCAGTGGTAGTTCTGTTTCCCCTGGTGTACACAGAACTAGCTACTATATCTGTTTGCCATGGCAGCACGATCTTGATGCAATGCTTCAGGGTCCTTATCAAAATGAGTCATGGTGTGACAATATAACCCTCTTCCCAGAGCTGAAGCAACTGATTTCTGTGGTCGGAAGAGGGAATGTTTCATGAGTGTGTGGGTTGTAAACAGAACAAAAGGGTTATCTGTAATTCAGACTAAAAATAAATCCCAGAGTTGGCAACAACATTCTCACCACGGGCTCTGCTCCAGATGAAAAATCTGTGTTTGAAAAATTGTTAAAGAAAAATCTAAGCATAACACGGAAGAGCACCTTTTCTAATAGCTTTCTCTAATTATTTGAGTTGTTGTTGTGTTTTATTTTAATTTCATTCAGGCTATAGCGATAGACTTATTCTCGCCTCTCTTTTAATAAGAAGACTGTAAAAATGTCCCAAGGATGTTGTTACGGAACATTAAGTGTCTGAACTCAGGGAACAGTAAATCCACTCTCCAGCCAGGAACTAACTGACACTTTTTTTTTTTTTTTTTTAGGAGACACACTGTCAACCCAAGAATGACTTCGCTGTAAATGTGAAATGGATTTTGATTATCCAGCTTTCTTGCTTAGTAACAATAGGCCAACACAGCAGATAAAATTTGCATGTTGACATTTGATAACAAATCCATGACGTAACACTGTATTTCTGTGTATAAATTTAATTGTGAAGTTCTTATATATCATTAGTACTGAGGGACTGTCATACATAAATAGTATTGTTAAATGCAACAATAGCCCGGTCAGTGTGGCTCAGTGGTTGAGCGTCGACCTATGAATCAGGAGGTCATGGTTCAATTTCTGGTCAAGGCACATGCCCAGGTGGCCGGCTCGATCCCCGGTAGGGGCATATCAGAGGCAGCCAATCAATGACTCTCTCTAATCATTGATGTTTCTATCAGTCACTATGCCTTCCTCTCTGGAATCAATAAAAATATATTTTTTAAAAGCATTACTACAGATGTGCCTCTGATGTGTGACTATTGAACTTCAACTTTGGATATACTTGTAATTCATCTTCTGATGTCATCTGCAGATCATTTTAAAAAATATATATTTTATTGATTTTTTACAGAGAGGAAGGGAGAGAAATAGAGAGCTAGAAACGTCAATGAGAGAGAAACATCGACCAGCTGCCTCTTGCACACCCCCTACTGGGGATGTGCCCACAACCAAGGTACATGCCCTTGACCGGAATCGAACCCGGGACCTTTCAGTCCGCAGACCGATGCTCTACCACTGAGCCAAACCGGCTTCGGCTGTAGATGGTTTTTGTTAGGTCTGTTTCTGATTCTGGGCCTACTTCTTTGCTGTCTGGGCCATATGATCTCTTACCTGATAATAAATGCATAATCACATCACTGTTTGTGTGTATGGCACATGAAGTGATATTTTATTTTAGTACAGTGGCTCTCACAGTTTCTGATCTCAGGACACCTTTATACTTTTAAAAATCACTGAGAACCTCAATGTTTTTCTGCTTATGTGGGATATATGATTGCTATTTACTGTATTGAAATTAAAACTAAGAAAAAAAATTAAATTATGTATTTATTGATTTATTTTAAAAGTAGAGGCCATTCCAGGAAGGTTCCTGCAAGTACAGGGCTTCCCTCCTGCCACCACCACCTCTCCCATCCCCCTGCACTTTCCCTCCCACCATTGCTGCCCTGTGCTTTCCCTTCCGCTGCCACCCTGCACTTTTCCGTACCCGCTTTCCCTCCTGCAGCCACCTTGCTTTCCGCTTTCCCCTTTCCCTCCCTCTTCCTTCTATGCTGTCTTCAGTTTTCACTCCTCCCTCCCTCAGTATATGCAACTTAACTGCCATCTTTATTTGGGTTAATTTGCATACTCACTGATTGCTTGTGGGCTTAGAGAAGGTATGGTTAATTAGCTTTTTTCTCTTTTATTAGTGTAGATAACAGTAATAAGACAATTACATGGTAAAAAAATATATTTATACATGAAAAACAACTCTAATTTCCAAAACGAAGGAAATGTAGCAAAAAGAACGGTACTGTTTTAAATTTTTGCAAATCTTTTTAATGCTTGATTTATAGAACACAAGTAGATTGCCATACTTATTTTTGCCCTCAATAATAGCATTATGTTGTTTTGGATGAAGTGTATGAAGAAGATATGGTCTCACATAGATATGCAATTGGGGGGGAAAAGAAGCATTTTAATAGCTTTTCAGACAATTATATTGTTCTTTAGTACCACACTGAAACTCAACAAGTGAGTATTTCTTTTTTTGTTTGTTTGTTTGTTTAAATATATTTTATTGATATTTTACAGAGAGGGATAGAGAGTTAGAAACACTGTTGAGAGAGAAACATCGATCAGCTGCCTCTTGCATAACCCCACTGGGGATGTGCCCACAACCAAGGTACAAGCCTTTGACTGGAATTGAACCTGGGACCCTTGAGTCCCCAGGCTGATGCTCTATCCACTGAGCTAAATCGGTTAGGGCAACAAGTGGGTATTTCTTAAAAGTTAGTGGCAATGTGGAATCTGAAATCAAATAAGTAAACTTTGGATACTCTGACATTTAAAATCTATTGACCTATCTTGCACTTTGAATGGATCTTAACTCTGATGTGATTTTTTTTTTTTTTTTTTACTATCATGGATTGTACAATTGGAAAATATTGCTTCATTAAGTTATGAGATCTTACCAATGTTAACACATTTCATTATATAATACAAAAATTATTTTTTGATTTGTTAATATCATCAGAAAAGTTTTTATGTATTGGGAAGCTGTCAAGTTCACTGAGGCAGTTACAAGTTTTCCAACTTTTTTATTTTTGCTTTAAAGTTTGAATTTTATGACTGGCAAAATAGTGTGTTTTTTACCTTAGAGTGACAGGCTCATTTCATTTATTTCTAAGAAAATGCCTGTCAAATACCCAAGTCTGAATAACCAGAGCTTGTCTGTCAGTTGTTCCTTCAAGTAAAAATGGCGTTCCATGAAAAATGCAGCTAGCTTATCTCCAAGTCCAACAACCAATTGCTTTTCCTCAAAATGACAGGTATAAAACAGTAAGGTTTATTGTGTATTCTGTTTTTGTTACACAATCCTCAAAATATGTGAACATAATGGTCAAATTTTTATAAAGTTATTATTTTTTTACTGCTTCATCTAGCACATTTTAAAGTAAAATGTTGTTGCTGTGTGGTTTTTTAATTGTGTGTGTGGCAGTGAGAATATAGTGCCTATTCATATCACTGCCTTGAATCAGTCTAAGACATTCCTAATTTTATCTACCAATCAGTGCAAATGTTAACATAGTGAGGAAAGCAAATATCATCTTGCATTAGGTGCGACTTGTTATTATTATGAAAATAGAGGCCTCCTGCAGAGATCGTGTGCTACTGTCTAAATCCTGACTCTACCACTTCATAACTTTGTTCTCCTTATCTGCTGCCACACAACAAACCTGATCTAAAATTTAACAACTTATTAATTCCTCTCATAATTCTGTGAATTGGTTCTGTTCAGAAGGGCAACTTTACACAAGGTTTCTAATGTAGTTGAGGTCAACAACTGAGACAGAGTCATCTAAAGGCTTCCTCACTGTATCAGGGTTTTACAGAGAAACCAATGGGATATATATAATATATATATTATATATATATATATATATATATATATATTTATTTATTATAGGAATTGGCTCCCATGGTGATGGAGGCTGAGAAGTCCTATGATCTGCCATCTGCAAACTGGAAAACCAGGAAACTAGTATCATGATTCAGTTGGAGTGCATGAAAATCAAAGGAGGTGAGTGGGTGGGTGTGGTTTGGGTGATACAAATCCTGGTTTGCGTTGGATAGGCTGAGAACCTAGAGCACTGGTGTCTGAGGGCAAGAGTAGGTGGATGTCTCAGCTCAAGCAAAGAGAGACAATACACCTTTCCTGTACCTTTTGCTCTGTTCAAGCCCTGAATGGATTGGATGATGCCCACTCAAATTTGTGAGGGGATTTTCATTACTGTACTAATATACTGCTTTAAATGTCAATCTCTTCCAGAGACACTCAAAGCACAGAGACATTTGGAAATAATGTTTTACCAGCCATCTAGGCATCCCATAGCCCACTCAAGCTGATACATAAAATTAACCACCACACCGCCTCATATGTCTGCCTGGGATGATAGCACAGAAAGAGCTTCCCTGTGTTTTTTTTCTATGTATTAGGTGGAGCTGCTAAGTCTTCTTGAGTTGATGGGGTGGCCTTGTATAGTAGGTAGGAGTCCTATTGGGCTCAGCCTCCCCAACCACCTAAGGTGAACACTTTAGGTGCACCCCTTTGTGGGTTGTGTGCACAGTCTTATTGTAGTTTAGCTTTGATTGCTGTTGGTGTCACTTGGAGGAATTGACCTCCAGGCCAATTGGCTGTGGAGACCAGCTGTGATTACATTGGGAGAGCTGCTGTGCAAGAGACACCCTTATGAAGCAGGACTTGCTTCAGTGGGATTTTGATGCTCACTGAGTCTGTTCCTCCTGTGTGGTGCTTATGGATGTGAAGAGTTGTAATCTGGTATGGTCTCACACACTAACTATTGGGTACACTGGCTCCTAGGTCTCCAGGGAAGTGTAAAGTCATCCACTGCCTGGGGCCACCCAGCAGAAGCTACAGAGAGCTCTTCAGATTCCTTCTCTTTATATCAGGTTTTGAAGTGCCCTGACGAGGCCCAGCTGTGAAGAAAGGCAGGCTGGTGCTGGTGCTGCATCTTGGAACTTTTGTTGATAGGTTTGGGAACATATAGGTAAAATTGTATACTTAACTAGAAGCTTAGAGCACTAGTTAAGTATACAATTTTACCTATATGTTCCCAAAAATTCTAGTTTAGCACTTCTTAGTTGGGATTCATGAATCTGTATTTTAACAACGCCACCAGGTGATTCTCATCATGAGAGAAGTTTGGGAAACACTGGCCTAGAAGGACAGGCCATTCATATGCAAAAGCTGCTGCACACAGCTTGGATAGGGTTGTAAATTGGATGGGGCATGACATTAGGGAATCACCAGGCCAGAGCAAACAGAAATGGCTACCAGTCAGCCCTGCAACCAGGGAGGTCTCAGCATGGGAACCATGACCTCTGCGAGCACCTCCATCTGAAAGAAAGCTGCCTCCAAGTTCCTGCCCTAATACCAGACAGTCCAGTTTCTCCTCATATGTTTCTGGATCCCCCCAAAGCCTCACCCAGCACTGGAGCTCAGAGGAAGAGGGAACTTGTAAGTTCAGTTCATGGTGCTGGACCTTGAAAAGGAGCAGCTGGATCTCCAGCAGCCTGTGTATCACTCAGCCCCAATCTGTACTGGGTTTTACAGCCCATAGTTCTTATCGCCTATAGGAAATTCTTTTCCCAGGTCTGAGACCCTGGGTTGGACATCTGGTGTACAACTGGGACCCTTTACTCTTCCAGGCAGCCTCCACAGAGATGATCTTCCTTCCTATTAAAAAAGGCCCATATGGGTGCGGGCCCAGCCTGTTCCTTGCCTCTGCACCACCCACCAGTGCGATTTCTTCTTTACTTCTCTAGTTGTAGTACTTTCTTTCAGCCAGATTTCCAGCAGTTCTAGGTGATGGTTGTTCTGTATTTTAGTTGTAATTTTGATGTGGTTATTGGAGGCAGCAAATGCAGGCATTTGCCTACGCCGCCATCTCAGTTCTCACTATGATTTTATTAATCACTATTACTTAAAAATAGGCAAAAATTAGCCAATGGTCTCTATGGTTTCAATACAGTTTATCCTTTTAGAATGCCAGCAGTTACATATGTAATTCTTTCAACAATAAAATTTAAAAAAATGAATGTTAGCAGTTTGAGTTTCTTGGAATTAAACTTTGTGTAGCTGTTATACATGCTTCCATTTTCTACACCAGTTACTCTAGTCAAGATACAAAGAAATGATGCAGTGCTAGAGAGCAGGCTTCTCTCCAGGCTGCACTTCACTGTTAGTGACCTTGTGTTAATATTTAGTAGCAAGTGGGTTTCAATCCAGAAACTGCTCATAGATCTGGATGTGATGCCTGCATCAGGTCTCAAATAACAAACTCTGTGTATGTTGGTAGACTAGATGGCTAAAGCTTATGTGTGATGCCCTGTTCTCTCCTGGGATAACTTTCCCAAGAAGGCCCTTATAATATATATTTCTAATCCTAATTTTTGCTTCCCTTATTAGTATGTCATTTCACAACATTTTGTTAACATATGACCTTCAGCAGCCCCTTTCTGCTCTTTAAGTTTACTACAGAGCTCCAAATCAAGTGTGAAGAAAGTCTTGCACCATATGTCAGTGACAGTCAGATTGATAAAACTTCTTTCCAAATCTGACAAACATTGGAAACAGCCCATTTACATTTCCTCCCTAGAGAAGTCATTTTTACAACTTTAGCTAATAGATTTGAATACTTCATGTCTAAGTATAGTAAACTTACATTTTCTTTCATGAAAAGACAGAGGTGGATGCAAATGCTTACAAAACGTTTAAAATGAAATTTGTAATTCATAATCACTTAAGAACCATGTAGAATAGAAGTATATGGCTATCCTTTAAAAAAGATGCTTCATTGTAGCTCCACTAACTTTTGTCTAAATGGTAAAGACTAGTGTGGCTTAACATGCACCATCATTGCTGACATGTACACATAAGGAACTGTTTGACATTGAAATTGGGACTCAAAAGAACTGTTGGCCCAGAAAGAAACTCACTACAGACTGATTCATTTGCCTCTCAGCATAACGATTATGGCTTGTCTCATTTTTGGTTCTTATAAGTGTATTTCTAGTATCACATGATCTCACTCATCTAGGGAAAATAATGAACAACATAAAGTGATGAACAAAAACAGACCTGGGGACAGGAAAGCATCGATCAGATTGTCAAACCTCAGAGGGAAGGTTAAGGAGGATGGGGGTAAGTGGGCGAGATAATGCATATCAGCCCAATCAGTGGTCATGGACAACAGGGGCATGCGGACATGCTTGGGAAGGTGTATGGGATGGGAATGGAGCGGATGAGGACAAATATGTGATACCATAATCAATAAAGAAATAATTTAAAAAAATATGCACCATCCCCTTCAGGTCTCATTAAATACTCATAAAAAAAAAGGGCTAAGATGTTTGAATTCTTGTCAACTGGCAATATCAAAAGTAGAGTTAAAAATACACAATACAATATACAGATGATGTATTATAATAGAATCATACACCTGAAACTATATAATTTTATTAATCAATGTCACCCCAATAAATTCAATAAATTTTTTAAAAAATCTTATAGCAACCTGTCCTCAAAATAAGCCCTTACACGGGCATATGATTCTTGCCTTGGTTGGATTCAAGCTTATCTTCCTCTTAATCCATTTATTTGGACAGTTTGATGAGTCACAAAATATTTATTGTGCACCTTTTACCAGGAATTCGTGTCAGGCCCCATGGTATTATATGCTGTATTCCCTCAAGTGGATTATAGCCTTGCCAGCTACGGTAGTTAACTCCTTTTTATCCCTCAGGTTCATTTAGACATCTCTTTGTAGAATGAATTAGTAAGGACTGGATTAAGTACCCACTTTTCTGTCCCCGTATCAGCCTGAATATGTCCCCATTTTTAGCCTTGTCCACAGCTTCTCAGTGCCCCCTATTCGTTGGTAAATTCCATGAGAGCAGGGAGTTTACTGTATGTTATTGGCCATCGTTGTTTCCTCAGCATTTAGTACAGTGCCAGGCACAGTAGGTGGTCAATTAATATGTTAACTGAATCAATGATCATCTTTCCTGAAATTTGCTTTGACATCTCCTCTATCTCTGTTTATATTCCTTGCTTCATTTCTTAGTGCCTGTGTTTAATTATTTCTTCTGTGTGTGTATGTCAGTGCTGCCTGACCCTAATTGGGTGAGACACTATCTATTTAACCAATTTTTTCCCAGTCCAGAACAAAATAGTTCATTTGATCAAGGCTTTAAACTCAGAACAACGTGTTCTGAAATTAAATTATTTTAAGCTCAAGGGCAGGAACTACAGTTTTCTTTCCTATTCTCTCACACCTTTTGATTCTCCACATAAAGTGATAGTCAATAAGGATAAAGTAATATCAAATGTGGTTTCAGGGGAAATATTGATTAAATACAACAGTGAAATAGCTATTATTTAGAAAGTCAGTATGCTACATAGGGATTAAATTTCAGAAGGTTTGGTACCAGCCAGATCCAGGTTATAATGTTGGCTCTGCCACTGACTTAATGGCCCTGGAGCCTCAGTTTCCTTATCTTTAAGATAAATTTAGTAAAACTTATCTCATTAGGGTCTTATGAAGTATAAATAGGGTCTTAGGAAGTATAAATAGGATAAAATTTTACAAACACTGAATATGTAGTACAGTGGTCTATAATTGTCATTTTGCTATTTTCTTTCTGACCAATAGAAGATGCTTTGCATTTATATATAATGCATTTACATTTATTTATAAATACATATTTATTGGCTTATTTTCTTCTACAAAAAAAAAGATCTTTTAAAATAAATTAAAAAACCTCTGGGTCTTTATAATTCTGGGCACATAGGAATGCACGCAGTAAGCAAAAGAATGTTATTTGTAGCTTCTAGAGATGGAGAAATCTCTAGAATACAGATGTGGCCACTGTAAAATGGAATGCAAGGCATCCTAACATATAAAAAGCCAGGGGTCGTCACAACTGAAACAACAGGATGGTCAACTGAACAGCAGGCTGCGTGTGGGGCCAGGGGCCAGTTGGGGGCGACCAGGCTATCAGGGAGGCAGTTAAGGGTGACCAGGCCAGTAGGAGGGCAATTAGAGGTGACCAGGCCAGTGGTGGGGCAGTTGGGGGCAACTAGGCTGGTAGGGGGACAGTTGGGACAACCAGGCCAGCAGGGGGGACAGTTAAGGGTGACCAGACTGGCAGGCTGGCAGAGGTCAATAAGGGGTGACCAGGCCAGTGGGGGTGGGGTAGTTGGGGGTGATCAGGCAGGTAGGGGAGGCAGTTAGGAGTGACCAGGCCAGCAGAGAAGGAAGTTGGGGGTGACCAGGCCAGCAGGGTGGGGGGGGCAGTTTCAGGTGACCAGGCTGGCAGGGGGGGCAATAAGGGGCAACCAGACCAGCAGAGGGAGGCAGTTGGGGGCGACCAGGCAGTGTGGGGGAGAGGTCAGTTAGGGGTGACCAGGCTGGCAAAAGGGGCAGTTGGGGGTGACCAGGCCAGTGCAGGGGGAAGTTAGGGGTTATCAGACAGGCAGGCAGGTGAGCAGTTAGAAGCCAGCAGTCCTGGATTGTGAGGCCTAAATTGGCAGTTGGACATCCCCTGAGGGGCTCTGGATTGTAGAGGGTGCAGGCTTGGCTGAAGGGGCCCCCCATGCATGAATTTCATACACCAGGACTCTAGTTTATATATAAAAAGCCAGCAACCAGAATGCCAAAACGACCGTAACAACTGGTCACTATGATGCCCACTGCAGCCAGCGAACTGGCCAGATTGGGGAGTGGGGCCTGCCAGCCTCCTAAGGTCCTTCCCCCGAGCTGGCCCCACCCCTTATTGGCCTCTCCCACCCTGGTCGGGAGGCGGGGCAGCTGGCCAACCACCCTTCCGCCCATCCCCCTGGCCAGACATGCCCCTGATTGCTGCCCTATCCCAATAAGGGGCAGGGCTGGCTGGCCAACCACTTGCAACCCGTCCCCTGGCTGCTGACCCCCGATTGGCTCCCCCACCCCATTTGGGTGCCACACCAGCTAGCTCACCCCCACAGCCCCTCCCCATGGCTGGCCTGGCCCCAATCAGCCCTCCTACCCCAATCTCCCACCGTCTCCTCTTCCTAACAGGCTGGACTAGATCTGCCCCAATTGGGGCCAGGCTGGCCATACACCACCTGTGCCCAAATTTTTGCACTGGTCCTCTAGTGTTACCATTTTAAAAGAAATGATTGCTTCTATGATATGTTTTTAAGAATACATTATTAAAATGGAAAATTAAATCTTATAAAATATTTATTTTTATTTTTTAAAAGCAGTATTGAAAACATGTTATTTGGAGACTAGATTTAGAAATGAGTTACCTTAATATTTGGCCCTTGAACTCACTTTAAAGTTCAAATTTTGCTGTTTTATTCACTGTTTGATTGATACAAATGGAGAAATTAAAAAAAATTGAAGCTGGATTAACTTCTTGAAGTAAATTTGAAAATTAAGAGAAGGAAAACTGCACATACACATCTATCTAATAGTAGGGTAATATGCAAATTGGTTGGGATGCCATGCCATCACAGTAACAACCAATCAGCATGCTGCAAGTGCAGCAGGTGCTGGTGGGCAGGAACTTGCAGCACTGGGACTTGATGGTGGCTGCTGCTTTCCTAGGGCTGACCCTGGGCTCAGGCAACCTACCAATGCCACCGCTACTGCAAGGGCCTGAGGATTAGGCAATGAGGGGTGGGCGAGGCTCAGGCAAGCCACAGTGGCTGTGATGGTCAAGGCTGAGGCAGCCTCATGGCTGGCAGTTGCAGCAGCAGAAGCATGATGGGGTGTCACCTTCCCCAGATCACAGGGTCACCTCCCACAGAGGTAGCAGCAGTGAGGGAGTGATGGGGGCAGTGTCTTCCCTTAATCAGCCAGTGGCCTCCTGTAGAGGACATCCCCTGAGGGGTCCTGGATTATGAGATGAGTCAGGTCAGACTGAGGGTACCCTCCCCACCAGTGCAGGAATTTTATGCATCAGGCATCTAGTATGTATATATTTGAGATTTTTAAGAGGCCAAATATACTCCCCTCAATATCAAACCAAGCTAGACAATTGTGTCTTCTTTGCTGAAGTAAAGCTACAATAGTCCATAAGGGTTACTATGTCTTTCTGCAGGCAGGAAGACCCTAAAATAGAACTCAGAAGGTGAAAGCTAAGTTTTTCTGTTTTTTTCTACTAAACTCCCTGGAAGAATTAAGGTGAACAGAGTCTAGAAATTTCCTTTCCATACTTTTCCCTCTGGGAGAATGGGTTGGAAATTTCCTCTATGAAAACATGAGATGCATATGTGTCTATGTGTGTGTATGGGTGGTGTGTACATATATACATATATTTTATCTTTAATGTTTGTATAAATACAGTTTATGTATATATATATTATACACTCCCCCTCCCCTCCTTATGAGAGACAAATAAAGGGGGAGAAAGAAAATACCAGGAAGTAGAAGGAAATTTTTCAATTGTTTCGTTTCAAAGTGAAAAGTCAGAGTAGTTATAAAAGTCCAGGAACACCACCTAATTTACTGAAGACAAACTGCCATCACCATTTCTAATCTTTGGTCTTTTATTATTATAGTTAACATTAGTGTCATAATATATTATTAAGAACTTAAATATTGATCATGACATCACTTTTTAGAATGTTAAGCAAGTGTAGGTATCCCTTAAGAAGTGCATTTTGCCTTTTATTATAGCTTAAGATCCATTTTTATGTAACATTTCTTCACTTATGGTTTGTTTGCCAAGTTTTATCCCAAAAGGATTGGAGTGGCATTATGTTATAAATTCCTGTATTCATTTGTTTGATTGTGCTCTCAGAATTCAGAAGGATAAAGTCTTCATGAATAAATATGCTTCTTTATTTGAAGGTCAAAAATTCCATCCATATTATCCATCATCTAAATTAAAAATAACACACCACACACATAGGGAACTTTGCTGTTGATATATAGTTCATGAATAATGTATAAACCAAGACCTTCACAGCATTTCTACATAAGGTCATAAAAAAGTCCAAGATGTACTTGTGATAATTTTCTTTTGGAATTTTATTTTTGAGGGAAGTAACTTGCAGTAACTGAATAATAAAAATAGTTTGCATGTAAATTTATTATTTAATTTATAACTTTTTTTTCATTTACATACTGCTTTTTCTTGTTTGCATTTTCTCTTAAACGATACAGGATGTCAACGTAAATTAAAGGTGTGACCATAGATTTTCTAGACAAACTACCTGTGCTTTGAATTTAATAAGACTACAGAATTAAGGGGGGAGGAGGGGAAACGCCATTTATGTTTGTCCATAAAATTGAAATATAAAGAATACTTTTAAATATCACTGACTCACTTTTTCTATTTTAAAGTCCAGTTGAATTAATTTGCTGTTTTATAATATAAATGGGGCATTTTTATAAACTAAGAGGAGAGGTTCTTTATAAGTGATAATAGATTCCATATTTCTATTTATGCTTGTGTTAGCCACTTTTAATTTGAGGAAATTTGGTAGTTTGTATTTATCTTTTTGTACATGCTATTGGCCTTTAATTAAAGATGACAATTACTAAACTGATCTATAACTTTCTTTAGGAAATATTCTTGTTATAATATTATTTATTCTTTTTACTAGCAACTATTGTTATTACATAGGAAGACAATTCTATTGGAACAGTAAGAGCTTTGTCTTTATTGAACCTTAGAAGAAATAAACGGCTTTCCTAAAAACAGCTCTTTGAGCCCAGCCTGTGTGGCTCAGTGGTTGAATGGCAACCTATGAACCAGGAGGTCATGGTTGGATTACCTGTCATAGCACATGCCTGGGTTGGGGGCTTGATCTTCAATGGGGGGCCTTCAGGATGCAGCTAATCAATGATTCTCTCTCAGCATTGATTTTTCTTTCTCCCCCTTTCATTTCTTCTCTGAAATCAATAAAAATATATTTAAAAACAAACAAACAGCTCTTTGATTTGTTTAAATTTTAGCTAATTAGGTGATCAGAGTATTGTCCTTAATATTGTGTTGTGTGGGGGGAGGGAATGAAATGAGATTGTTTGTATTCTTTTCCTTTTCTCTCTTTCAACGTCTTAGGTCACTGCTTGATGTCACAGCAAAAGGCTCCACCACTGTGTTCTCATGCTGCCTCCAACCAGCCCTGCTGCTTCTGCTCAGGGCAGAGGAGGCCTCTTCTGTCTCCATGACAACCTTGTGTCCTCTGGGAACCTGCTTGCAGCTAAAGACCTTCTGAGAGCAGGGGGAGGGGCATTTTCTGAGGAAAATCTCACCTCATTTCCCCTTCCCAGAGAAATTTGCTTAATTGTATCTCTCTCTTATTGTTTGTACGTGATGGTGTTACCCCAAATCCGCTCACAACCTTATTTTGTATACAAAAAAAATCCACAGCACAAGGATTTTCCCAGCAGCTGGTACAGTTTCTCATTCACGTGCCTTTTATGTTAATTTTAACTTTGTCTCTAGTTCTCCAGTTCGTGAAATGATTTAAATATTAATGCGCACTGGAAAGCTAAACCCTGCTGTAGCCTGGGAATATTGTTGCTATACGTTCTGAATATTTGAAAGGAATAAAAATTATTTCCTTTGCTTTTTGTTTATTCAGACTTACTGTTATTGGGGACATTGAAGTACCCCTTTCCCCACTGAGTGCTGAGTGGAGTCCTTATGATAACTCAAGAAAAATAATTTTCTGAGACTCGCTCAGGAGGATGAGTGATTTTTATTTGTGTGGAATTACATCCCTGGGTTTCCAAAGTCCCATTTCCCTTAGTCCAGGAAAAGCGTAGTCGGGGTTTCAGTAGAGCTAAAAGCAAAGGCAGTGTCCAGACTTCCCGTTTCATGTTGCAGCTGGGTCCAATTCAGCATCAGGCTAGCTGCAGTCCATCATTCCACTGTGCGTGGGAGTCCACATGGCCGTGGGCCAAGGCGGGCAAATACAGGAAGCAGGAGCAAGAGGCCCCAGAAGCCAGGAGTCAAGAGCAACACTCCAAAAATGAAGAGCCAAGAGCACATGAGAAACCAAGAGCACAAGAGGGCACACTCCTGATTAAATACCTCCATGGTGGAGCCTTTGCAGTGACCACACCCATTCTGGTCAATGACTTGTTCCCAGGCATGACTAACAGGCAAGCACACCTTTGCTAGTCCCCTGACCTAACTGGGCATGGGGCTGTTCTCTCTGTCCAGCCCCTCCGCCCAGCCATCTTCAGGGAATGGACAGGTGACGCCCTAAGCCTTGCAGGGGTCCTCAAACTTTTTTAAGTGGGGGCCAGATCAAGGTCCCTCAGAGAGCTGGAGGGCCGGACTATATGAACTACTAATTCCTACTGTAACATCTTGGCTGCGCTCACTGCCCAAAAAACCTGGCGGGCAGGATCAGACTCCCCTGGGGGCTGCATGTGGCCCGCGGGCCGTAGTTTGAAGACACCTGCAAGGAGTGTAAGCGTTAGCTTCCTGTTGAAGCAGTTCAAAAGGCGTGCCTATACTATTTGGCCTTCCTTCTGTTCCTTTCCTGTTATTAATAATTAGGTTAGCTGCAATGGTATAATTATTATCATAATTTAAAGTTGTACCCCCCTACCGAAAACAAAACAGACAACCAACAAACAAACAAACAAAACATTGTTTTATCGTTAGGCTCCACAGATGTGTGCCATATACTTTATAGAAACCTAAATTTCCCAAGTTAATTTATCTGGGGATGAGTATCTGATTTAACCTTGGTTGCAAATTCTTAGCAATATTTTACATATATACTTATCCCTTTAAGTAAACTTTATTAGAAAATAGGTATGCTTTTGCCTTGTGGCTGTACCTGGTAATCATAGTGGGTTGGTACAGTAATTTCCCCGTTATTCTTTATCTCAAGGCCATTTCTTCCAGACTTGCGGTTTCGACTAGCATCCTGGACCAAATGAATTACAATTTGTGCCAAGGTTGTCCTGGGCCCTGGACTTTTCCTCATCTTGGGGTGGTGGCCCAGGTGGAGTGAATTTAGATAAGCTGGAACTACATTTCCCAGAATTCCTTTTCCCCATGGCTTTGGTTTAGCGTTGGGAATAGGCACAGTGAAGCAGCCACCATGTTATTTAGGCTCTGAGGGTGCACATGGCCCCAGCAATAAGCTAAGCTGTGCTTGCTGCTTTTCATCTTGTGGGAGCAGGCGGGGCATCCTTGGGCCTGCAACTCCTCTGGCGCCATAGTTCGTCTCCTTCGCCTTCTCTGGGTCCTGGACCAACAGGCGTGCAGCTCCGCATCGCCCGGGAACAGCTTCCAAGGCAGGTCACCCACCCTCTTGGTTGTCTCTTTTGGTTTCTCTGAATCCTGGGCGAGGTGCCTTTGTAGCCGAGACCTGACTAAATTTAAAGGAGACATAGACAAATTCACAATTATATAGGAGATTTTTAACATACTTTTCTCAATGACTAATCGAATAAACAAAGCAGACAAAAACTCAGTAAGTACAGAGATGATGAAACATTAAATATGTAGATCACGGTAGCTCACAAGTGCAGAATAGACATTTGGAAATACAGAACATTTACTAAAAACAAACAAAACAAAACAAAACAAAAAAACAACACAAAACATGTAATCTATGAAGTACATCCCAGCACGGTTTTATTGTATTTATTTTAAATTTTTATTTTATTGTAGTAAGAACACTTAGCATGAGATTTACCCTCTTAACAAATTTTTAAGTGTATAATGCAATATTGTTGCCCGTGAATATAATGCTGCACAGCAGCTCTTTAGAGCTTATTTATCTTGCTGAAGGAAATTTTATGCTTGATTAATAATTGCCCTCTTCTTTCCCTGGCCCCTGATAAGCACCATTTCAATCTTTGAATCTATGATTTTGACTATTTTTTATATCTGGTATAAATGGACTTAAACGTCTTCCTGTGATTGGCTGGTTCCACTGAGCATAATGTCCTGGGGGTTCATCCGTGTTGTCTCAAATTGCAGAACTTCCTTCCTAAATAGTATTCCTTAGTATGTATATGCTACTTTTTTCTTTCTTTTTTTTTTATTTTATTTTATTTTATTTTTTTTACCTATTTATCATGGACATTTAGTAGGTTGTTTCTACATCTTGATTATTTTCAATAATTCTGTGATAAAAATGGAAGTGATAATATCTCTTTCAGATCCCAATTTCAGTCTTTTGGGTAAATAACAAGAAGTGAGATTGATGGATCTTATTTTAGTTATTTTTAAAAATTTTTGAGTAATCTTATACAGTTTTCCATAGCAGCTACATTACTTTGCACTCACACCAACAATATGCAAGAATTTCAATTGTCTCCCTATGCTCACCAACACTTGTCTTCTTAGATATGCAGATTAATGTTTTTCATTAAATTCAGGAAGTTTTCAACTATAATTTCTTCAAATCCTTTTTCTTTATCCTTTCTCTTTCTGTTCTCTTATTTTGGGCATTGCCATTATATGAATGTTGGAATGTTTAATGGTGTCTCATTTTTTTTTCCCCTAAAGCTGTTTATCTTTTTTTTCTTTCTCTCTTTTCTTCAGATTATGTAAACTCTATCAGTCTCTCTCAATTTTACTGATTTTTTTGTTCTACCAGCTCAAATTTACAGTTGAATCCTTCTAGTGAAATTATTGTCTTCTTCAACTCTACAGTTTCTGATCCCGCCTACTCTCTAAGACTGTTGTTATTGTTTGCTTGCTTCTTTTTATCTTTTTAATTTTTTGTTTAGTGATTTGACTGAATTAATTTTGTAAAGTCTAGTTACTCTAAAGTGTGTAACCACTAATTTCCCTGCTCAGATAGCCTTCCTTTATTTATTTATTTATTTATTTATTTATTTATTTATTTATTTATTTATTTATTTTATCTTAGGCTAGATACCTTGGTGTTGCCCTTGGGTTAACATTAGCCATTTATTGGTCAAAGGTTGTGCTTAAGGCCCTTATCCAGTTAGATTTTAACTTTTTGCCACTGGATGTATGTGTGGGTTGGAGGTTGATATCATGGTTCAGGGTGTTTGGGTTTGGGGCCTATGTAATTCAGGGACTAGTAGGTTTGAATTCTTCTCTCTGCTCCTTAGCGGGTACAATCCTGGACACACACACAATCTTTCACATTGCCAGGGGAAAGAGCCTGAATTTATTCTTAATCCTTCCTCCTTAGAGTCACCCCCTGGATTAGAATAGTGTATTGTTCAATCAGTGTTTGGCAGAGGTTGCCTTTAAGCCTGTTATAGAAGTGAGCTTCATGCCATCTTATGGGATGGCTTTGTGTGCATTTTGGGGAGTGTTTTCATGTATGCCCATATCTTGTTCTGATTTCTCCTAACTGAATGAAGCCTAGTCCGTGTACAGTGTTTTTGACCCACATAATTGGCTGTGACCTTAACAGGGTTCTTTTTGGCTTTCTCTTTCCTTGGTTCACTCCATTGAACTTCTGGCTGCTCTATTGTTTTGCTTGTATCATGGAGCTACTAGCCTCATAATGTCCATCAAGATCTTGTTGTTTTAGATGACACCCTTAGACATGGAGTTCTTCACTGTCTATTTCAAATAAAGTCAGTCCCCTCAGGAACTGCTCCAAAGCTTTTTGTCCTTAACCACAGTTGGAGCTAAGACTCCAAATATAGTCCCAAAAGTTAGATTTCTAATTTAATTACATTCAAACATGGTGTAGTCCATATGCTATCAGTTCTTTGAAAATTTCTGATACTTGCTTTTTGGTTTGTCATTTAATGTGTTTTAATAAATGTGACTTGTGCATTTGAAAAAAACCATGATACTTTTTCAAATGCTACTGAAGAGTTCTTTGTGTGTCTAGTAGGTGAAGCTTTTATTTATAATCAAAGAATAGATGTGCTTTTAGTTGTTTTTTTTTACCCACTCATTACTTTTTATTTATCTTATATTTCTATTTTTCTTTTTCTTCTTGTGCTTTTAAATTTATTGAATATCAAGTTATTTCTTCTTATTCCTGTGCTCATCTTAACATTCGTTTTTTTGTGTGTATCTTTGAAATTTTAAGCATTTTAAGCAGAGTTTAAAGTTCATAGTCCTAACATATGGTGACAGGAGAAGATTTGACTTGGGTGCTGGGTACACAGTGCAATGTACACGTCTTGTGGCATAGAAGCCTACACATGAAACCAGGTGATCATGTTGACCAATTGTCACCCCAATAAATTTAGTAAAAAATAATAAAGTTAATAATTTTATCATCCACCTGAGTTATACAGATTTAGAATTTTTGAACTCCAACATCTCTTCCAGCTTGCATGAAAATATTTTACTCTTTTAGCTCTATTTTTTTTAACAGAAGTAAAAATTATTATTGCTTTTTGTCATCACTTTTTAAATTTTATCTGTTAATCATACATTTACAGTTTTATTTTGTTTTTGTCTTAACATTCCTTTCTGAATCTTAGGACTTTCTGATGGAATAATTTCCTTCTACTTGAAGTATATCTTTTAGAGATTTCTTTGTGAGAATATATTGGTAATAAAATATCTCCATTTTTGTTTATCTGAAAATGTTTGAATTTCCTCTCTATTCTTAATGATAGTTTTCCTGTGTATAAAATACCTGTTTAACAGACATTTTCTTATAATATTTCTTGCTGTTATATTCAAATAGTTCTGTTTACTTTGTCTTTCTTTTTACTTGTAAGATTTTGTCATTTGTTTTGTTATGAAACTTATTACGATGTGCCTGATTATGACTTTCTTTTGTTTATCTTGATTAGAATTTTTGTGATTCCTAAATGTTAAAATTTTTGTTCATCATTAATACTGAAAAATTCTTGGTCATTAAATAATCACATATTTGATTCCCTTATATTATAATTTCTCTTTTGGAATTCCAATTATGTTATACCTTCACACAACTCCCTTAATTTCTCCTAAGGTTTTTCATATTTTTTTTAATCTTTGCCTCTGCTGTTTTGTTTGTACTTTTTAAAGATTTTAATTCACTATTTCTCTCTTTACTTTTTTTATTTTAAATATATTTTATTAATTTTTTTACAGAGAGGAAGGGAGAGCAATAGTTAGAAATATCAATGAGAGAAACATTGACCGGCTGCCTCCTGCACACCCTCCTCTGGCAATGTGCCTGCAACCAAGGTACATGTCTTTGACCAGAATCGAACCTGGGACCTTTCAGTCTGCAGGCCGGTGCTCTATCCACTTAGTCAAACTATTGTAGTTAGGACTCTCTCTTTACTTTCTTATAAGTTACTATATAAGTCTTCTATTTTGTTTTAATTTCACTTATTGTATTTTTTGTTTCTAGAAATGGCATAATATTCTTCAAGTGTGCCTCATAATTTTTTTATCTGTCCCTCACTATTCATATTTTAAATCCTTTTATATTTTTTAATACTATTAACCATACTTATATCCTATCTGAAGACAGTGGGTATGTTCTGCTTCCACTCTACAGTTTTGTTTTCTCATTGCTTACTTTGTTATTTCTCTAATTACGAATTCATGTGTCTTGAACTTTATTTGTGGGATATCTTTGAAGCATGGCTGAGTTGTAGTCTTTCAGAAAGGATTTCTGTTCATTTCTACCAGGAGCCTGGAAGTACTAGGAACATGTGTCTGCTTTAAATTGAATTTTTGCTCTGCAGTATTTTGTAGTAGGCTGGTAGTATAAATACTGGTTAAAAGATGGGTGAATTCTGGATTATGAATTTTAATAAACCCAGAACTAAGACAAGACACAAGTTCGCTTACCAAATTGCCTTTCTATCTGCCTTTGCAAGGTTGGTTTAAAAAAATATTTTCATTAAGTGAGTAGCTTTTTGTGGTCTTGAATTTATTCAGGACCTCTCACTGGAATTGGATCAAAATATGTGTCTTCTATTCCCTGTACCCAGGTCCTTAAAACCAAGCTTTAGACAACAAGGAGAAACAGAAGACCCCAAAGCAGCCTCTGAGTGCAGTGCTTGCTTACCTTTCTCTATCAGCCCTACGGACTTTCTCCTGTTTTCCTGTAAGCCCGACTGTTCAATAAGATGGTCTTTAAAATGCTGTATTCTGTCTTTAGGTATTTATGATAGGAAGACAGTTGTCTCACTATCTGATGGAAATATATATTCGTTAAGCAAAATCCTAACATCACACTAAAGTGTACTCATGAATTATCAAATGTGAAGAATATTTACATGAGTAAGGTACTAAAATAAAACCTGTGTTTTTATTCTTGTAATGTATGTCAGATTGAATACAACTAACTAAAACTATTCTTTCATTGATAGAATTAATGAAATGAAATTTTTGTTTTAGTAGTTTCTGTTAGGTAACATATATTACTTGAAAGCCACAGCTAAAAGGTATACAGTATTTACAAGATAGGTGAATATTATAAAGGTGGTGAATTTAGATTTGAATACATTTGAGAGTCATTCTCAGTCAGGACTAAAAAAAAATGTACAATACTAGTATTATTGTTTGGCACTTAAATATTTTTGTGTGCTCCTGCAAGAATCAATTGTACTAGTAATATATCTGAATACTGATAGTCACTGATGCTCTGGTAGTCACTGCTGATAGGAAAGAAGGTAAAAAAAAATAATAAGATGTGCCCCATACCTTGGATATATACAATCTATTAGGAGAGATAAATGAAAAGGAGATAATACAGCACATTATGATACACACCATCACTGATACACTTAAGAAGTCTAAGAAGAAATGATATATTCCACTTGGGGAAATCTGAGGAAGGTTCCTAAAATATGGTGCTATTTGAGCCAGTTCTTAAAAGATGAGCAGTGCTTTACCAGGGTGGGGGAAAGGAGAGGGAAGGGCATTTCAGATAAAGAGAATAAATAGCATGTGCAGAGACAGGAGAGATATCAAAACATTGTGTAATGTGATTCCATGGAGGAGAGAGCGAGTTGTGGAGTGGTGGCCATGACAGACGAATGTAGTGTGATAGGTGAAGGGCAGGTTATCCAGAGTATTTTTTTACTCCATACTAAGGTAAAATTGATCTCTCACTAATGGGGTGCTGTCTACTTTAGAAGGTTTCCAATATGTATTTCTGTGTGTCAACTGGCAGAATTCCAGAGGACAGAGAGATCTTGAAGAGAGGAGAGGAGAGGAAAGGGGAGGGGAGGGGAGGGGAGGGGAGGGGAGGGGAGGGGAGGGGAGGGGAGAGGGGAGATCCAACAAAAGGATCTTTAGGAGTAACAATAAATGTTTGGATGCATTAAATCATTAATTATTTTCCCTGTAAAAAGAATAAAACATTGTTTATGCTGTAAGAGAATGATGTGCTTCTTTCTTTTGCGATTAAAACCAGTACTTTAGGGAATACAAAATTAAGCCCAACTTCTTCATGTTTTAAGGAAAATGTTAATGATCAAGAAGTAAGTAATTTTTTATTTCAGACAATTTCACAAATGACTAATGATTTCTTTGATTTAGTCTCTTTGGTTATATATTAGATATTATCTTTTAGAAACCTGTAATATCACAAAGAAGAAATAATAGCTATCTTTTCAATTATGTTAAATATCCTTCACACAAAAATATTTAAGTGCCTTGTAGTATAAAATCTTTGAGGTCAAGAAGACTTTTAATGGTATTAAAGTCAAGGCCAACTGTATCTCTGTCTATTTAAAGTTATCTGAGTAATGTTTTAAAAGGTATATTGACTCTGACTATTTTAGAAGATGGTTATTTAGATATAATTCATATCAATTAATAGATTGGTCGACTAATAATTACATAATAGGATACATAAAAAGGCTAAGGATTTTGCAAAGTAGTACTTCTCTTTGCTGTTGGCAAGATATGAAAATTTATTTGAGCAGGAAGAAGTCAATAAATTTCAATTAAGTCACCTTATATCATTTATGTTGGGGTTAGGGTTAAATATTAAATGCATATTTAGATCCAATTCATCTTCAAAACATGCATTATAACTGAAGTTTAGCACTGATAATAAATATTTGGTTTTGACAGGACATCAATCCAAGGAACCCTGAAAAAAGTTAATGTAAATCCTCAATTACTGCATTATTAATATTTTATCTGTAAATAGGAGTTAATAAAATCCATTTAAATAATGAAGTATATAAGATTTATTAACTACTAAGAAATTTGTAGATGGTTAACAGTTACACTATACTGATAGGAATTGAGATTAAAATGATTACAGCCAAAGGAATTAATTTTGAGTTAATGATCATTGTAGAGAGCTACTGTTATTGTTAGGACACCTACCAACTAAAATATATGGGTTTGATCCTTTGCACACACAAAAGTTCACAAAAGTGCTTTATTCTGTAGTGCTGCTTGGTGGATCATGCCCTAAGTTGTTATATAATTCATGTGAACTTTTATGTATATAGATGTCAGATCAAGTACAGGTTTTACTAATGATATATACTATAAACTTAGAACAATTAAAAATAAAAAAAATAAAAACAGAGGCCAAGAAATTAAATACAATAAAAAATGAAATATTTATTCTTTTGGCTCAATAATGACGTAGCTCACCATTCTTTTTTAGTAATAGCAATTCCCTGCATGCATTTCATCAATACACTACAAGTAAATAGTTTTGTAAAATGAATTAACATTATATTTTTGGTTTGTGCAAAAAATTATAGCATTTCAGATCATTGCACAACTTTGCCACTTTGTTCATGGCTGGAAAGGACACAGTCCAAGTTATATCTCTAATAGCTTTAGTGTAGCAGGAATTAAAAAAATAAGACTAGTCTGCATAAGCAAATACTACAAAAGTTGATTAAAAAAAAAAAAAAAAACCTTCCATGAATAAAGTGTTAGAGGCAACCAGAATTGGTAAAAATGATCTAGGTTTCAGTTTTTGACCAATGTATCTGCTATTGGCATGGTAGAAAATATAACAAAGTAATTCACAAAACCCAGTGTCTAACTTTTATTTTAGGAAATTATCCTTTGAAAAGTCTTATGAATTCAAAAGTTTGGAGTTGTGATTAAAAATAAGAAGCAAAAGCAGAAAGCAAAATAAGTTGCCATGTCATCAACCTGAAAATAATTTTCTTATGTACAAATGTGACAAATAAAATTGATTATATTTTTACATTATATTTAAACAAGTGTTGGACATATTTATAGCAAAGTATGAAGTATACAGGTTTTGACAACAGGCAGTATGCAGTGTGTTTCTTTGAGATCTAAAGAGGCACTACACAACACTCAAATTAAAAATGCAAAAGTCAAAGTGCTTTTAAATAACTGCAAGCTATTCTGCTTGACATACTAGACAGAGAGCTGGTTGAATTCAGTCTACCACCAACATATCACTTCTTCTAATCAAGACTTATGAAGAATGGATTGAGTAAAATAGAGCAGCATAGGCAATATTAACATGCATTAGTGATAGTCTTCAAACTATTTATGTTTAATGAATGGTACAGGTTATATCCCTGTTGGAAGCTCGCAAAAGACACATATACTGTGGTACATATTTGATTTAATAGAACTTGTTTATCCGGCTGTATATATACTAATATATATATATTTGCCCAAACATGCACCACAGGAAAAAATAACTATTTACATAACAGGGTGTTGAATAAAATGTCAGCTTTGCTAAGAGCAAAAGATGGCAAAACAATACTGCAGCAGAAAGTGGAACAACTATTCTAAAGTGATACTTTAGATAGACTATACTTTTCTAGAACAGATTATTAAATTACTTTTTTTAAAAAGCATTTAACCAAAATTAAATATAGAACTCTGGAACTTGGAATAAAATTTGCACTTGCTGAAACAGAACACTTTGCATAAAAATAATCCTTTAAAATTAGAGGAGACTTTACAGGCACATAACTGTTCAGATATAAACAAACATAGACCAACACTTTCAAAATTAAAATCATCTAGAAAATGGAAGTACCTGAAATTGTTGATAGTACAATTTTGTTTCTGGTTTTGAGCTAGAATTTCATCTCTCAGACAAAACACTTTTGTCTGATTATTTGAGAAACTTTTGGGAACACAGGGATCATATACTTTTTTTTCCTCAACTTAAACCTCATTTACAAAAATAGTGACATAGTATTATGAATAAACTATGAATTAGGGGCCAGGGAATCCACTAGAACAAATTTTGTAAAAATATGGCAGATATGGAAGTTAAAAATAGAGTGGGTGCTAGTACTGTACTAAAGGTGTTTGGTGTAGTTACAATGATCACTGCACAACTATCCCTACAGTCTAGGTAGCTGTTGAGTTTCTCCTCAGCAGTGTCAGCTGGTAATGAGAACCGCAACCTTTTGTCAATGTTGATACCCTGACTCACAGAGTTGTAGTGACGGAGAGGCCACTGTCTTGTTATAGGCACTGACCATGGGTATTTGTTAAAACAGTCAGTTTGGCATAGACCTCCTCTGGGAGTCCTGTTGACACATAGACTTTACCTTCATAGGCTGTAAACAATTGATCACAAAGATAATTCTTTGTTTTTACTTCTGATTTTCCCTGACCTCTTTCCCTTTGCTTTCTTTTTCTGGTTTGTCTTTCTCAAACTTTTCTTTGTCTGGCTTTGTTACACTATCATAGGAAGGAGGAGAGGTGGTAGAGGAACTTCCATCTGTTTTTTCTGGGGTGGAGTTCCCATTTAATTTGTCAATAATCATGTCTTCCTTTATAGGTAAGTCAACCCTCCCTTTGATTGCCTCTTTATTATATTTACTTGATACCTTTTTTAACCTTTGCTTTAAAAGATAACATCTGAAATTACGCTGAATAATAGCAGCAGACACCTCCTCTTGTTTGCGTTTCAAAGTGGTGGTGATGGGTTCATAGGAGACTTTGGATGGGTTCGAGGCCATGAACCGGTCTTCCATCTGTATTCGAAGGGCATCCATCTCTCCGCTCTCACCCAAAACACGCTTTGTAAAGGCAAATAAAATGTCGAGGCAGTGGATCCGGTCCCCACTGACCATGGGCAGGTCCATGGCGATGAGCTGGACTTTGTTTGGCTTTGCTACCAGAAGGGGAGGATCTAGGGCAGCTGCAAAGTCGGAGAGCTTGGAGAACTCTATAAACTGGGTGGCATCAGGGTCAAACTTCTCCCAGACCTCATAGAACATCTCAAAGTCATCCTCACTCAGGGGCTCTGCGCTTTCCTCAGTGGCGACACTGAAGTTCTCCAGGATGACAGCGATGTACATGTTCACCACCACCAGAAAGGATATGATGATGTAGCTGACGAAAAAGAAAATCCCGACAGATGGGTTCCCACAGTCTCCCTTCACTGAGCTTCCAGGATGAATTGCATCAGGGTCACAGTCAGGTGGTGCACTGTTGAGAATAGGTGCTAACAACCCATCCCAGCCAGCAGAGGTGGTGATCTGGAACAGGCAGATCATGCTGTTGCCAAAAGTTTCAAAGTTGAACATGTCATCGATTCCAGCTTCCTTTTTAACATAAGCAAAGTTGGACATCCCAAAGATGGCGTAGATGAACATGACCAGGAAGAGCAGGAGGCCAATGTTAAACAGGGCGGGGAGGGACATCATCAGAGCAAAGAGCAGCGTGCGGATCCCCTTAGCCCCTTTGATCAGACGTAGGATGCGGCCAATCCTGGCGAGACGGATCACTCGGAACAGGGTAGGGGACACAAAATACTTTTCTATCATCTCAGCCAGAAACATGCCTGTGGAAAAACACAGAAAGCCACTCAACGGTGAATATCTTATGCTTATATGAATACTTTACATCTCTTTGCAAGTTCTATGAAAACAACAAGTTCATTATGAATATAAACCTTTGCTAAATATTTAGACCCACTTCCTAATTTTGCAATTAAAGATTACAGTTTTACACAATTATTATGTAATGTCATAAACCTATATGGATTTTTGCAAAAAAATAATGTAATAGTGATATAGCAATTTAAGTTTATACACACTATTTCCTATGAACAGGTATCCTCATTATATGAAACATGCTAATTACAAAGGCTTTTTTTCTGAAATTTAGAAATATATTATTTTTTATTTTTTAATATCAAAATTTTTCAGTTAGAGGAAAATGAACAAGACTGTTAAACTTCAGATCTACACACAGTATAATTCTCATATCTTATTTCCATGTTACACAGCTGTCAGGCCTGGAGGGACCTTCCTCCAATGGACCTCTCTGTAATGGAAGCACCCTTACCTACAATGGAGAGAATCACCACCACAAAGTCAAAAATGTTCCAGCCTATGGTGAAGTAGTAGTATCTGAGGGAGATGAGCTTTAGCACAAACTCTCCAGTGAACAGGATAATGAACACAAGGTTGATCCGGGATAAAACTTGAGTCATGTATTTGCTCTGGTCATCAGTTTCTACCATCATGGTGACCATGTTCAGGCAGATGAGGATCATGATGCTGATATCAAAGACTTGTCTGGTTACAAAATCAAAGACCATTCCTTGGAATTTGTTCTAGAAAAAGGGAGGATAGAGAAAGTGAAAATGCATATTATGTAAATAGTGGTCCAATAAAATTACAAAGTTCCACAAGTGGCCATGAGATGTACACCCTTCTTTATAACCCCAAACAATTATGTATGCTTCACTTCTCTTATGTATAAAAAAAAGAGAAAGAAGTGAAAAAAGTGATTTGTGTCCAGCCAATGTGGCTCAGTGGTTGAGCATTGAACCATGAACCAGGAGGGTTCAATTCCTGGTTAGGGTATCTGCCCAGGTTGTGGCTCAATCCCCAGTGTGGGGCATGCAGGAGGCCGCTGATCAATGATTCTCTGTCATCACTGATGTTTCCATCTCTCTTTCTCCCTCTCCCTTCCTCTCTTAAATCAATAAAATATATTTTTAAAAAACAGAAAAAGTCATTTGACAAGAGCAAAACATAATTGGTTTATTTAGGATCTATGGAAAGAGAAAGCTGAATAAGGCATAGATTGGTGGCAATTGGCTGATAAGATGTATGTGCTTTGCTTGACTTTAATAACTATGATTATTTTTACCAAAAATAGCAGCAACTAGTAACAAATATTTACAAAGTAAGTTAATGTAGACAGACTTGTACAATACTCCAATTCATTTATCAATACTTTAGGGCTGATAGTATCTTTTTTCAATCTCTCTCCCCCACAAAATATGTCAGTCATTTTCTATTTAATTCTACCTCTTCTAACGGAAGTATTTAAATGACCTTCAGTAAAGCAGGTCATGCCCTTTTGTGTACCCTGGACCTCCTCCCATCTTCTGCCCAGCTCTAACTACTCTTAAACATATGACGAAGTGAAGCATTTTATAGGATTCATAGACCGTATCTAGTCCCAGTTCTAGCAATTACAGGCTTCTGACTAGAGGCATGATATTTACCTTCTTTGGGCCTCAGATTCTTTATTACTTACACATCTGAGAGGATAGATGAGCTAGAGTACAGCTCTGTGAGCATAATGCCTTATTATCATGCCTTCCTATTATTAGGGAGCTCGACAGAGTATGCATTCCAAACATGTCTTTTTTGTGTGTGTATTTCGTGGAACAAACTATTTTAATGACATCCTTTTCCTTTCTAAAAAAGGTTAAGAATATTTTTAATCATAAGAATAAAGACAACAAACAGCATAGAGGGAGGCCATGGGTGTGGGATGGCAATCTTAAAAACTCCATCTACTTAAAAGGCCCAGAGGGTATCCTATAAGATCAGAGGAGCAGGACCCTAGTGCATTGCAGTGGGAGCATTATGTCTGCGTGGGATGCAGTTACCTGGAACCCTTTAGTTGGAGGCTTTCAACTGACAAGACTGTGATGAACATTCCCCCTTTTTAAAGAACTTAGTAATTCTTATGGAGCGTCTTACCAGGTGTAGCAGTTGTGAATTGTGTTACACAATATGGACTTCACTATCAGGGCATATTATGTGCTGGTGGTATCACACAATATGCTCTGATCCAGAGCACTGCCCAGTTTCATCCTGGAAATCAGGCTTTAGAATTTTAAAGAAGACGAGAGGCCCAGCGCATAACTAAATCATGAGGGTAGGGTCCTAGGCCCCGCCTCCTGCGATCAGGGCCATCTTCTGCCCACTCGCCAGTCCCCAGGCTGAACGCCAGCCACCTCTGCCACCAGGCTTTCAGGCATTTGGGATTTACAGCTCATCCCCAGCTGCTCCGGGGCTCAAGCCTGTGGGAAAGCGGGCACCTGAGACTTTGTCTCCATGTGCATGTGTGGGCTGGCCGCTGATGGAATGCACTGCCTGCTCAGTCTGCTCACGCGGGCGCCGCCACCACCACCTCTGCTGCTGCCACTGCCACTGCTGCTGGGGCCTGAGGTGCTGACGGAGGTTGCAGGGCACGCTTGCAACCTTCCTGCCCCGGTGTGAGTGGCCCTGAGCAAGCAGTGCATCTCATCAACAGGTGGCCCGGCACATGCACATGGAGGTGAAGTTGCCTGCACCCACTTTCTCGCAGGCCTGAGAACCCAAGCAGCCGGGGAAGAGCTCGTGATCCCCACAGCCTGACAGCCAGTCCCGTCCTTCCGCCACCCACTCCGATTCCCCTCTTCACCATCGCTGATCCATCAGAGTGGCCTGGCCAGGGGGAGGGACCAAGAGTTCAGCAGTTTGGCCCACTTGCCAGTCACCAGTCCCACCCTGCCCCTGCTCACAGGCCAGAGAGGGCAGGGGAGGGACCGAGAAGTGGTCAATGCCACCTCATGGTGACCGGTCATTCTGGTTGTTAGAGCTTTTTATATATATATAGATGAGTCATTCTTACTGCAGGCCGAGGTATGGGTTTCTGAGGTTTCTTGGACCCAAGTTTCTTCATTGCATTGTAATATTTTTTTTGTTCCTCTGTCATAAAGATGTCCTGACCTCCAAAGTAAAGACACAGAATAAAATTGGTTACAATCCCAGAAATGTGTAGAACAGCATTTTTACAAAAATATTTCTGGGTCTTTAATCCTCTCTCCGTTTTTAAATGGATTATTATCCTGCTTCATACAGATTTTTCTGCTTTTCCCATTTATGTGAAATTCTGAATACTTAAATATTATGCAAACCCTGTAATCACATAAAACTCTGATTAGTATAGGATCTTAATTTGATTATGTTTAGAAGGAAGACCAGAGGTCTGATATATTCTAGTAAAAGAAAAAACATTTTCTTAAACTATTTCACTGTTGACAGTTTTACTTCCTTCAACAATTTTTGAGCACATTTGTGTGCTAAACAATGTATCTGTATCAGACTTTCTTTTTAAAAAAAATATATTTTATTGATTTTTTACAGAGAGGGAGGGAGAGGGATAGAGAGTTAGAAACATCGATGAGAGAGAAACATCCATCAGCTGCCTCCTGCACACCCCCTATCAGGGATATGCCAGCAACCAAGGCACATGCCCTTGACCAGAATCGAATCTGGGACTTTTCAGTCCGCAGGCTGATGCTCTGAGCCAAACCGGTTTTGGCTGGTATCAGACTTTCATAGATACCAGATATATAGATATATAAGATACAAGGACTGCAGGCACTGCAAAGATAACAATGAATTCCAAGACTCAGAAATGGGCTTTGTATAGGAGAGTACGCTTAGCTAGACCTTCAAGGATGGTTAAGGCTTTGCTGAGTAAAGCAGTCCAGGCAGAGAACATATTCTACATGAAGGTAGAAGAATATGGCTTGTTCAGAAAAGGGCAGAAAATCCATGTGGCTGTGAGTGTAGAAAATGATAGTAGTGTTGATGGTGGGTGGGTAGTAACTGAGGACTAGGGAAGTGGATATAGAAAATATGTTATGGAGGAAATGAGGCTGGGAAACTGGGTGGAGATCATTCCTGAAATGCTTCATAAGCAAGGATAAGACATTGGAGGTCCACTGAATGTTTTGAAGCAGTGGCCATATTTTTGGGTGAGAAAAACTCTATTAGCAAATCTGCACAGGATGCACCAGGAGAGGAGCCACTGACTAGAGCTGGATTCCTCTGCAGCTGAACTAACCATATAGTGAACAGGAAAGAGTATACAAATGATCTAAGTCTATCATAACGGTGAGTGTTCATATATAACAGAGAAAAGCTCAGCATGGAGAAAGCTGAGAGCTGAGGGATACTTATCTTCTTTTTCTGTTGGTTGAAGTTATCTATGATGACACCAATGAACAGATTCAGAGTGAAGAATGACCCAAAGATGATAAAGATGACAAAGTATAAGTACATGTACAGATTTGCTTCGTATTCAGGCTGAAATTTAACCTGAGTAATATTAAAAATATAAAATATTTTAAAACACATTAAATACTTAAACCAAACAACAATTTGATGAGTGTTGTCACTTAATATAGAACTACTTTTGCCTTGTCCTGAAATAGTAGTTTGTGAAAACAATTCTTTTTTAAATTGTTGTGATGAAGGATAAGGGAAGTTTATAATATTTATGAGTGTTCTTGCATCTGTTTTCTCATTGTGGCTTATCCGTATATTATTTAGTGTACGTAACAATGGTAAAAACAGGGCAAACATTTTGAGCCTATTATTAGTCATATATATTTTTGCAGTATTTTCAATTTGGGTTTGGAAATACTGGCTCTTGGAGGTACGGCTTTAATAACAGAACATCAACTTCTCAGAGGAAAATTCAGCATAAGCGATATGTTCTGAGGAATTATTTTTATTCCTATTTTTAAAATTGAATTTCCTTGAAACTTGCTTGCTTTTATCATGGTATTTTTGGAAGTTGTTTCCCAGGCCCTGGTTGTTTATCATACTCACCAGGGATAGGGAGAGACTTTTCGTAATCTTAACAGTCTCATTTGCTGGATCAATTTTACACCTTCTGATCCAAGAAGTTAGATTTCTTTTTTTTAGGAAGTTAGATATATTTTCATTTTAGATACATAAAATAGACATATATTAATCAAAAATTATCTGTATTGAAGTGTATGGTCTTAAAAATGTCATTTCTACATACAATTGTAAATGATTTGATAACATCTAATATAAAATTCTGGGCCTTTCAGTTAAATTATCACAGATTGTTCACTATAAAATATCTAGTAGCTATAAATAGTTTTAAGCGGTACTTACATCTCGTGAATCAACAGCTGCATACATAATTTCCATCCAGCCTTTAAATGTGGCCTGTAAACAACATATATTTGAATTCCTCATAAAAGCCTAATCCAAGAATATGCACTTTACCTTATGAAAGCATGATAACTTTTTGTACAATGTTATGGAGTTGAATGAAGAAATGAAACTGAAATAGAACAAGATTTTATTTTGAGTATGGGACTTATTTTCTTTGTTTCTCTTGGAATGTTTTCCTTTTTTTTTTTTTTTAACCTAAAATTTAACTAGATGCTTGATTCAGAAAACCACATCTCCATCTCAAATCCTTTTGTGAGCTCTGTGATTCAAACCTATGACGTGTTTAAACACAGGTCAGTCATTTTCATTAATTAATTATCAATTAGTTAATATACTGTCAATTCAAAATTATTAAATATTACTCATTTTTAAATTCACTCTATAAGTTAGCATTTTTATGTATTAGAATCATATTCTTTAGATATTGAAATAATTAACTATATGGTTAATGATCCATCCATTTAATTCATTACTCAATATACTAGTATACATTGTTATTTTAATAAATAAAATTGCTCCTGCACAATTTACAATAGCTAGGATTTGGAAACAGCCTAGGTGCCCATCAGCAGATGATTGGATCCAAAAACTACGGTACATTTACACAATGGAATATTATGCAGCCATAAAAAAGAAAAAATTCTCATCGTTTGCAGCAACCTGGATGGAATTGGAGAACATCATGCTGAGTGAAACAAGCCAGTCAGTGAAAGAGAGACACCACATGACCTCACTTATTTATGGATGATAAAGAACATTATAAACTGAAAAACCAAAAGATAGATATAGAGACAGTAAAGCAACAAGAAGACTGTCAAATTACAGCGGGGAGGTTGGGGAGTTCTGGGGGAGATAAATGATCAACCGAAGGACTTGTATACATGCATATAAGTACAACCAATGGACACAAAACTCTGGGGAGGGAGGGTATGTACGGGAGGGGGGGGATTGGTATATGTACAAAAATAATAACTTAATAAAAAAATAAATTAAAAATAAATAAATAAAATTGCTCCTTTGGCAATGATTGCTACAAAAACTTAGAAATGCTAATGGCACAGTAGTGCTCGATAATTAGGAAGCAGAAATATAAAATCACATTAAAACAAACTAAAAGCTGAACACTGGGGAAAATACATGATAAAATAATTGCAAAACATCTTCTTTACAGTCAAGTCAAGATTGTGGTATAGGTGTTATCATCAACTGGTTTTTTTTTTTTTGTTTTTTTTTTCATGTCAGATGTTAATCATTCAAACAAAGAGCATCAGAGAAATGAAAATGTTTCAAAACTCACACAGCAGCCACTTACCACTTGCAGCAATGCGAGATATCCAGCACCAACATTGTCAAAGTTTACTTTCACATTTTTCCACCGAGCTTGCTTGCCAAGAGCCTGGCAGTCACTAAAGTTGTTGACTTCACTAACGTCAAACACGTTACCCATTGTTGTGTTAACACAATGGTAGAACTTGCCAGCAAACAAATTCACACCCATTATGCTAAAGATCAGCCAGAAGATAAGACAAACCAAGAGCACGTTCATGATGGAGGGAATTGCGCCAATAAGAGCATTCACAACCACCTAGAAGAAGAAATGAGGATAGGGCAACTTATGAATCATTAAAATGGAAACCATTTCTTTCATTTATTTAATACTAAATGGGTGTGAAAATAAAATAAAAATCTAGATGGACAAGTTGTTTCTTCTAGTATTTTCTAGGACATATTTGATGAAGGAAAAACACATAACTAGAGAGCTAAAGGATTTAAGGAAAACAAAATATATCAAAGCATGGAAATAAATAAATAAAACCTGATATAGTAAGATGGAATCAGAAAATGTTTGCATGCTGGGGAAAAAGAGAAAAAAGAAAGATACATTATGTACCAACAAAATAAATAGTCATCATTCAGCAATACAGTTTAATTTTCAAGAGTGTTGAAAATGTGATTAAACCTTATATAAATAAGCAAAGTATCAGTGATGCATTAAATCTGTATCCACAGCACAAGTTAACTTTTCAAGAATATAAAAATAGGATTAGGAATTTGCAAAGCCTCTTTTTTTTCACATATTGATACATTCATTTAAAAAATATATTAGAAAATGAGATGAAATTTGTCTCTGGACATAAAAGTACTGAATCTGTCCCCATCATTATTATTCCAACTCTCTTAAATGTTCACTTTGTAGCACATGTCACTTCACCAGGCTGTTCTATTTCATTAAGAAGAAATTAAGTCACCTTTCCTCTAACTAAATTCAGAAGAGATTAAGATCTATTTTGAAATCTCTATCAACAGTATCTTTTCGTAACTAATATCTGGTTTATAGTGGACTATTTTTTAAGCATTTATATTAAGTGAAAGTATTGTTCTATTTGAAAACTAGAGGCTCGGTACACAAAATTCATGCATTGGTGTGGGGCGGGGGGTCCCCTCAGTCTGTGCCCTTTTGTAGTCCAGGAGCCCTTGGGGGATGTAGAGCCTAAGCTGTCAGTTGGACATCTTTAGCTTTGCTGCAGAGGCAGGAGCAGCTCCCACCATTACCGCTGTGCTGGCCAGCTGTGAGCCCAGCGTCTGAGTGGCACTCCCCCGTGGGATCACACTGACCACCAAGGGCAGCTCCTGCACTGAGTGTCTGACCCCAGTGGTCAGTGCACATCATAGTGACTGGTCGTTCCGCCGTTTGGTTGATTTGCATATTACCTTTTATTATATTGAATATTATAAATGTTATTTTAGAAATCAACACCAAAGAATTTTTAATTGACATCAAAACCTGCAATCCAAAACTGTAAAAATGTCATATGCTACTTGAATTTTATTTTCTTTAGAAATTAAGTCAAAAATAATATACTGAAATCAGGTTTTACATTACTAAAATTTGTGTAAAATTACCTGCACAAGTTCTCTTGTCATCAAATAAATGCATTATATATTTTATCATATTTTATAGCTGGAATGTTAATTTTGCCATATGACTGAATTAAAAATGACAGAATATTTTTTTTCAGATTAAAGCAAATATATGTTTTTTGTTTCATTTAATTGCTATGTCCCCTCAAAAATGAATTATTAACATGAAGCCATACAACCAGATGAGGCTTACATAATGTCAGTAATGGTAAAAAAAAAACAAAAACAAACAAACAAAAAAAACTGGTGTGAAAAGAACCTGAAATTGTGTAATTTTATTGATTTTATCTTGTGACTTTCATTACCAACTATCAGCATAATGAAATTATAATGTAAAACTAAGTGTTTCTTTCCTTGCAATGATCTGAAAGAGTGGTTTAATTCTCCCTCAAGAGTGAATCTCAAAGTCAAGGCTGAAGTGCTTTTAGTATCCAAGGAATCTAACAAAAAAGCCCTATGGCCTAGAAGAAATTCAATATCCTTGTGCTTTCGTAAGCTGGATTAAACAAAGCTGGCCTCTGTGCTAAATAGTATTTTGAGGTTATTGCAAGTGGGTGTGTATACAAGTGTGTACTGTATGTTTAGATGCAAAAATGTACACTAAGGAGGAGAGCAGGAGAGGAAAATACAAGTGCTTTAGAAAAAGTGAACCTCATTCAGAATGCTCACTTAAAAGGGAGATCTATAAAGCAAACCTCAGGGGTTGCCTGCAATCTTTAATTATCCTAGCCCCCTACTTGGTTTTCTTAGGATATATAGATTTTGTCAGAGGCTACAATTTAGTGTTGCTTTCTTGCTTAACAACTATTTTTATTACTGATGTTAATTGAAAAAGTAAAAGCACACAAAAACCATTTTACCTTTCATTCATCACCCGTAATTTTTGAGGAATCAAACTACCTATTGAAGAAAAAAAACAAAATAACCCTCCTAGGATGAATGTCAGTAGTAAATAGTCATTTCAAAGTGTGTAAGCAAAGCAAAGAAATAAATGGCAGCACGTGGTTTCTGGAAACATCCTTGAACTTTTGTCAGAAGACCTCCTTCTGCCACAAACAATTTTTTGAAGGCCTGTTTCAATTTTAGGAGGCTAGGCTTAGTGATCTCTAAGATTCCTGCTCTGAAAGTTTGTAATTCTATGAAATAAATTTCAAGACAACATGACCCCGCTCTGTATCTAAATCTAACCTACATTTAATTCTGACATGAATCATCAGAGAGCTCTTAGCCTTCTTACCCTCATGCCTTCAAACCGGGATAAAGCTCTCAGAGGTCTTAAAGCTCTTAGTGTCCGGAGGGATTTGATGGCACCAAGTTCTGAGTAGCCGAGTGCAGTGGCGACCAAGCTAACCAGAGAAACCTACAAAAGGAAAAATTATTCATCATTTCACTGAGAAATAAGCTGCTGGCTGAAAGGCATAGCGTATGGCCTAATCTTCAATGGCAACCATATAAAACTTCAGACATATCTTGGCAGCTTCCATCTTCCACATAGTGGGATCATCTTACATGGCCAGCCTCATCTCATACTATTGCTTTCCTTACCAGTGAAACTGGAGTCCTTACTCATTTTTATAAACATTTGGAAACTCCTCTGGTTAGATATTTCACCCATGGAGGCCCCTCCCCCCCCTTTTTTACCTCTGCATATTTAGGGTATTCTTCCAAAATGTATACACACACTTTGAATACTTATAATGGTAGTGTTTATTTAGATATATTTCATTTTCAAAATTAAGTTATACATTTTTAGGACACCCTGTAGACCATTAATAATTCAGGATTTGGTGTAAAAGCCATATCCTCCATAGATCTGTGCATAATATCATTGATTAGAAACCATGTTTTTCTCCTGAATTTATGTAGTATCTTGGTTATGCATAGTGGAGACATTTGCCATGTAATCAAGTCAATGCATCCATTGGATGATGTAAGGGCATTAGGGTTTAATTTGCTGTGAAAGATGCTATTGGAAATAGATATAAGTGAACCTACCCACAATCTTCTGAGGGCAGATAGAATTGGAGCCACTGTCCCCTCATCATTTCATTTAGCATACATCTCACAAAATTGGACAGAAAAATAGATGACTTGAAATTAAAATTGACTAGTGGCAGGATAATTTATTGAACTATTCATTTCTGTCTAGTGTTTGCTGCCACAGAAGACTGGAAAGATGGAAAATTTATTAGAGGGCACACAGCCTTCTACAGGCTTTAACAGCTTCTTTTTATTTCTAGAGCTTCTTACTGAAGACTTCCTCCACTCTCCCAACCTAGTCTTTTGTTTAAAGATAAATGGCTGCAAATTTTTCAAGACCCTAAAGTAAGGAGGTTCTTGCTTTGAAAGGAAAAGAAAATAGTAATGGCTAGCACCCAAACGTACTGGCAGATTAGGGAGTTGTGGGTTCAAAGGTTAGGAGGTACCACTAACACATAACAACCCGACACTGGACTGAGTGGCTCTATGTGTTGCTGGAGAAGCTGGGAATTATTGAATTGCCTTTATTTTAATGGGCCTCATGTCATTTTGTGTAATGCAAAAACTCACTTTATTGAGTTAACTATTGTGAAAAACCTTAATATCCTTTAAGGTAATTTTGAAAAACATAATTTAAAAGTATTTATGTATTTTTTATTGATTTCAGAGAGGAAGGGAGAGGGAGAGGGATTAAAACATTAACGATGAGAGAGAATCACCAATTGGCTGCCCCCTGCATGTCCCCTACTGGGGATCAAGCCCACACCCCGGGCATGTGTCCTGACCCTGACTGGGAATTCAACCGTGACCTCTTGGTTCATAGGTCAATGTTAAACCACTGAGCAACACCAGCTGGGCTTGAACTATATAATTTTATATGTATCCATCAACAGATGATTGGATAAGAGAAGGTGAAGTACAGCCATTTGCAACATCAATGGACCTTGAGAATATCATGCTAAGTAAAATAAGTCAGCAGAAAAAGCGAAGAACCATATGATTTCAACTCATATGTGGTATATAACACTGAAACTCATCGATGCAGACAACAGAATGGTGGTTACCAGAGGGAAGGAGACTGGGGAAGGAATAAATATATGGTAACAGAAGATTTGACTCTGGGTAGTGGGCACACAATGCAATATACAGATTATGTATCATAGATGTTTGCACTTGAAACCTATATAATCTTATTAACCAATGTCACCACAATAAATTGAATGCAACACAAATAAATTCTGGACTATGGAGAGCACAAGAATGATTACTTTCTCAGCAAAGCAGAAACCCAAGTGCCTGCAGAAGTCAAGCTGTTTCCATGAACTCTCAAAAGGATCTGAACCTGGAGGCACCAAGTTCCTCTAAAATAGGGAGGTAATGGATGGCACTGAAAACAGAACTGCTTGCAAGTCTCCACAGGAAAGCTGAGTCCCTTCATCCACCTCTCTACAGCTCTGCAGGAGAACAGACTGCAGTAATGCACCTTCACAATATACAGAGTAAAATCTGTAGCTGCCATAGAAGTCAGAACATAGAAACAATAATCTACCCTGTGAGAGCCGTGAGACCACGATAAGCCTCTTCAACACACCCTGAAATGGAGGGTTTTTCATTAATAGTGCCCTCGGGCTCAAACAGCATGGTGACTAAATCAATATTTCTTAGAGCAAGGGCACCTGGAACTTCAGGGCACTTAGTATACACCTCCTCTCTTCCACCCCAGGACAGTCCTGTTTCCTTTATGCTTGGCAGCTGCTAAAACCAGGCTAGATACTGGCGAGGACCAGGTAGAAAGCTGCCCTGGAGTTGCTGGCAAAGGGTTGTTGATGAACAAGGGAGGCAAGGGATGCTGGAGCTGGTGGGATGGGTAAAGTTTATGGCAAGAATGGAGAGAAGGATATCCAGTGTCTGTGAGAAGTAAAGAACAGTTCCTATGTCAACAATGAGAGCTCATTTTTAGGTAGGGGGAGTTTGTAAATCAGGGTTGCCTCTTTGCCTTTGACATCCTTCTCCTTCTATCTTAGGCTTTTGCAGTTTACTTATTTGTCTTTGACTTTGTACATGATTAGAAAATCCACAATGCTCACAAAGTATATAAAAGCAAACATTTTGGTCATTATACCACTTATTTTTTTAATTAATTTTTAAAAGTATATTTTATTGATTTTTTTACAGAGAGGAAGAGAGAGGGATAGAGGGTTAGAAACATTGATGAGAGAGAATCATCAATCAGCTGCCTCTTGCACACCCCCCACTGGGGAAGTGCCCCCAACCAAGGTACCTGCCCTTGATTGGAATTGAACCTGGGACCTTTCAGTCCGCAGGTCGATGTTCTATCCACTGAGCCAAACCAGTTTTGGCCATTTATTTTTTTTAATATATATTTTATTTATTTATTACAGAGAGGAAGGGAGAGGGATAAAGAGCTAGAAACATCGATGAGAGAGAAAACATTGATCAGCTGCCTCCTGCAAACTCCCAACTGAGGATGTGCCCACAACCAAGGTACATGCCTCTGACCGAAATAGAACCTGGGACCTTTCAGTCTGCAGGCCGACGCTCTATCCACTGAGCCAAACAGGTTTCGGCTATACCACTTATTTTTATTTTTTTATTTTTTATTTTTGGAAGTGGGAAGCTGAAGATAATCTATATATAAGTATTCATCCCTGGGGAACACATGAGCAAATTCTGGTGGTGCCCTACTGTGGACTGCTGTATGACATACAGACTCATGGGTTCCACAGGGATTTCATTTAAATACTAGTTGCCTGGTGCATGAAAATTTATGCATTGGAAGGAGTGTCCCTCAGCCCAGCCTGCCCCCTCTCACAGTCCGGGAGTCCTCAGGAGCGGGAGGTGACCTGATGATCAGGGGAAGGTGATGCCCTATCACACCTCTGCTGCTGCCATTGCCGGCAGTGCAAGCCTTGGCCGGCCCTGGTACCTAAGCTTCAGGTGGCCCTCCACCATTGGAGGCTTGCCTGCTCCTCGAGCCAGCCCTGGGCCACTGGGGAGCTGAGGGGACTGGGGGATTGTGGAGGCAGATGGGCCCTGGCCATGCTGTGTGCCTGCTGCCCAAGTGGGGCTGAGGGGACTGGGTGCCGCCATCTTGTGGCTGTGGGCACCACCATCTTTGATGGGGGAGAAGTCAATTAACATATTCCCTCCTTATTGGCTGTGGGCTTTGCCATCTTTTGTGACGGTGTGAGGGTCAATTAACTAGCACCTTTAAAAGAAAACAAGTACCTTGAACCATCTCATTTCTAAGTTTACTTCCTTGTCTGAAATTCTATAATTCAATAATTTCAAGTTGGTTGAGACAAAATAACACTATATCTTATTCATGCTGAAAGACAAATCACAGTATTTTTATTTACATATACATCATCCTTAATCACTGCTGGAAAAATACTTTGTTTATGGGGTAAATAACTATGTATATATCCCTGGGTTTAAACCCCCCCCCCCCTTTTTTTTTCTGGGTAAATAGGAATTGTTTTTGACATTTTACATAATGATTTTCCTCATCTACAAAATTGGGATCATAACAGTAGATGCCTCAGTGGTTATTGTGAAGATTAAATGAATTATGACAAAGGTTAGCTGTTATTGATATTATAAAAGGGAGCCCTTATCTGCCTTTTCTGTCACTATTTAGAATCCTAGATGATGAGCTAATGTCATATCCCTTAGAAAGAGAGAGCCTGGTGACCTTTCTATGGGAGAGACTTTATGAGGTTATGACTGGATGTTCAGAGGACATTTAGTAAGCCATTTCTTGGTCCAATGAGCCATAATGGTGTTAGTGTTAAAGGGGAGGACCCAGGTCCCAATTTATTTTTTATTTGGTAACACGAAAAATTTGCTGATTGACTGGTTGTGAGGAGTGATAGAGAAGGGCAGGTTGAAGATGACATTTGGTATAGTGTTATAGATACACCACCATCGGACTAAACATGGAATTTAGGAAGAAATACATGGAGGGAAAAGATAATAAATGTACTCATACAGGAGATGTAAAAGTAGGTATCATCTAGGAAGCATTTAGAAAAGTGGGTTGTGGTTTCAGGAAAGACTAGAATTAAAGACTTAAAATATCTTTGTGCTAAAAGTCATGATATTTTAAAGCATGAAATATAGAATGTTATACTGCTAAATTAATAGGATAGTCTATTTAGCATGGGCAGTGAGAAAGTTTTCTTATTAACAATGATGATGCTAAAAGAGAATTGCTTCCTTCCCAAAAAAGGGTCACAGTCATTACGATCAGACTCCTTGAGTACAAAATTTATCTTAGCCTCTTATTAGTTCTATTTACTTAGGCAAGTAACAACTTTTCTTTGTCTTAGTTTCCCCATCTTCAAAAAGGGAGTGATTATGGTTTCTAACTCATATAGTTTTGAAGATTAAATGAGTACATATAACATGCTTTTAGTAGCAACTATACCCAGTAAGCATCAAATGAGAGTTATTCATCTTAATTACTATTAGAAAAGGCTCTTACTTAGTACATTGTCTGTCTAATCCAAGTTCAGGGCTTCAAATGCCAGTTATAACCTAAAGACTCCTAAATTCATAATCAGGTCCTGGCTTCTCTCTAAGGTCCAAGACATATAAAAGTCCACACATATTCTTAAATGTCTAATTGGCATTTCAAACTCTGTACATTCCTCTTCCACCTAACATCTGCTTGCCTGGTCAAATGTGTTTTGATCTTCCCATTCCAGTTAATGGCTTCATTCTCTACCTGTTTGTTCAAGCCCGGGTTGAAAGAAAATCTATTTGTAGAAGCCTCCCTTTTCTTCACACCACACATCCAGTTCATCATTAAGTCTCATCACCTCAGTCTGACACAATCTTCTTCTTAGATTATCAATACAATTTCCTAATTGGTTTCCCTGTTTTGACTCTTTGCCATTCTTAATGACCTATTAAGATATGATCATTTTGAAACTGTAGATCAGATCCCTGCACGCACCCCTCCCTGAGCTTCCTATGGTAACTATAATTAATATATATGAAATTACTTAATATGCACAATATATAATAAATTACAATAAAAACACACAACTTCTTGCATGGCCTTTACTAGTAGGTACATTTCTTAAGTCAATTTCTATCATTCTTACCCATGTTCCTTCACACAAGCACACTAGTTTTCTTTCTGTTTCTTGAGTGTCCTCTGCTCATACTCATTCCAGGACCTTCAGATTGTTCTTTTCCAGGACCTTCAGCTTGGTCTTTGAATGACCGGCCCATTGTTATAAACTGAATGTTTATGTCTAACCCCAAATTGATATGTTGAAACCTAATCCCCCATGTAATGGTATTTGGAGATGGGAACCTTTGGAAGGTGATCAGGCAGAGCCCTCATGAATGGGATTAGCGCCCTTACAAAGAAGACCTCAGAGAGCTCCTTTGTTCCTTCGGCCTTGTGATGTTACAGCTAGAAGACAGCTTTCTACCTGCCACGAAACAGGCTCACCCCAGTGACTGAATGTGCCAGTGCCTGGATCTGGGCCTGAGAAGTTTATGTTGTTTATAAGTCACTTAGCCTATTATATTCTGCTTTAGCAGTGCAAGTGGCCTAAGATACCTTACCTCATCATTTACCTTTGCAAAGTCACCTTCCCCAGACAGTCTAGCTAATACTCTCCTCCTATTCCCTACTTTGTAGTCATTCTCTATCCTGTTATCCTGCTTTATTTAATAGCAGTAATCACCATCTGTTACCTTATTTTTAGAGTTTATTTGTTTACATCTCTACTACCTGTTCGATACCCCCATACAGCAGCGACTTTCAACCAGTGTGCCACAAGAATTTTAAAAAAAACAATATCTGGCTATTTATGGGCACTGACCTCTTTCCCCTTAGGTCAGTGGTCAGCAAACTGCGGCTCGCGAGCCACATGCGGCTCACGAGCCGCAGTTTGCTGCTCTGTTGACTAATGAGTTTGCCAACCACTGCCTTAGGTTGTCAAAATAATGACAACAGCCAACAACAGTAGCCATCCATTGTGAATGAATCAAAATTTACCTGTTTTTTCAGATCAGCAAAAAATATATTTTTTAGTGTACTGCATAATTTTACTAACTCTTTTATGCGTGTCATGAGACGGAAAAGGTCAAAAATTGCTGCTGAGGAGTATAATCTCAAACAGGGCTTAATCTATCTTATTTATCTCTCCTTTCTCTACAACAATAAAGTGCTCAAACTTTGTTGTTGAATGAATGTTTTGAGATTGGACAGCAAGCTCACAACAATTTACTTGTACTTTTAGGTAGGGAATAAAATAGAGTGCATTTTTTACATAATTTTTCAATGTTTACATTTCTTCTGATATGAAAAATTTCATTTATACTTCAGATTTTTTTTTTAAATTTTATGTAGCTGTTTAGTTTTGTTACTGCAAAATACCTGATGGATTGTGAACTCCTTTTACATATATTTTACTTATACTTTCAAAAACTGTTTTAACTTTTCATTTACATTAGTCTAGTGGTCTGAGAAAAAATTGTTATCTGATATTACAGTAATTTATATATTTAAGTCCCTGCTACAGGAGAAGGAAAAAAAATAGACCCATTTAAGAGAATGTAGCTTACCAATGGTAGAAGGCTTTAAGAATCCAGTTCTAATCTACTAATTCAGTCTCACTAAAAGGGCAGTTGTTTTTTTTTTTTTTTTTTTTTGGAGGGGGACCATTCTTTGTCATTAATTTATTCATTTCTACATTATTTAATAGACACCTAAATAACCACCTATATCAGGTGGTTAAGAAAACAAAGATGATACAATACTCCTGCTCTTGAGAGACTTTTTTGGATGGTATTTATGTCTTCTCTATGAGGAATATGCATGGAAATCCTAAAAGTGCAATGTAATGAGTACTTCAGTGATTGTACACTTTTTCAGTAAGTGTAAATATTCAGTAAATTTCAGAGTTTTCTGGAGTTCTATCACATTTATGGATTATCTTAATACATGGCAAAATCTTTTCAAACCAGAGAAGATTCCTCAATGTATTTAGTATTTAATCATTTCAGGAGAAACTACAGACTATAAATGCTAAATCCCAAGGCCATTTTGAAAAAAAAAAAAATTACATTTGTACCAGTTAGATAGGAAAGCTGGGAGTGGGGGTGGGTAAGGAACACTGAATTTAGAATTAGAAAATTTGGACACTAATCTCAGCTTTAAATAGTTGTGTTATTTTAAGAAAATTCTTTAAACCAAGGCTTCAGTTTAGAATAAACTCTTCAGAAAACTGTCTAGAATAAAGGCTAGATATTCTTAAAGGTCCATTCCAGCCGCAGAATATGAGAATATTAAACTTACTTTGATGGATAGCTTTTCAGGACAATATTGAGATTCATCTCTATTAATCATTAAAGACCAGCATGGAAATTGGAAGTTATTTCTGGTCTACTAAAAGTGACTCAGCAGCAGACTTCTTTTCAACTCAAAGGGTTAAACACACCTTGGTTATAGAATTATGAGTATGTATGTGTGAGAGAAAGGAAAGTAGAGTTTAGATAAGCCATACTTGTCAAAAATGATAAAAAAGAATGAATGCACATATATGACAATCATTGATTTAAAGTGGCAAGTGTTAGAGCTAAAAATGAAGTGCTTTGATTGCTATGAAATAGCTAGAGGTGCTTTTTGGGAGGCTGTGAAGCCTTGTGCTAAGGAATATCCCTGACTACAAAGAACCAGGTAACTATCATTTTGCCCCAGTGCCACTACATTGCTTAGAATAAAAAACAAAACAAAAATAGACTGCACGTTAAACAGATTCCACTACTGCCAAGATTCCTATGACTACTCACCCCAGGGCAATCCGTTTAGAGCAGGGCTCCTCCAACTAACTCTTTGCATGCTAAATACTTGATTACTACTGGGCTAAATAACTACTGGTTTAAGACTAGAGATGCATTTCACTGTCTCTGTGTGTATGTGATTGGATGAATACAGGATAGGTTATTTTAACATTATTTAATAACACATTACCAAGTAAGTGATTAAGAGGTAATTCTCACAACGCCTGGCCTCAAATCTGTCTTGATTTTACTTCCTTGGACTTTATTATTAACTGTTAATAAGATAAATGCTTAGATATGTCAATTAGCAGAATTTCATTTTAGCTATTCCTGAATTTGAGGTCCAAAACTTTCAGAAAAAGAACAGCTGTCTTCTTGTGGCATAGACCATATTTCTGTGTTTTCTGTTACCACTATCCACATTTATAGGATCTCTTCTGTTTTCCATGAGGCTTTTCTAATTTTTGCATTTATTACACATATTTTAAAAGGTAACTGCATAATTGTGTCAGCATTAGTGAAACTAGGTTCTTAAAAGTCAAAGTTTCAGTTATAGACATATATGAAATGGCAAACTTGCGTCTTTAAGAAATAACTTATACTGATGTAATCAGTATACTTACATCAACGATCAAGAAATCTAGCCAGCACCAGGCATTCGTGAAATATGTTTGAAATCCATAAGCTACCCATTTGAGAAGCATCTCCAGGATGAATATATAAGTGAACACTTTGTCAGCATATTCGAGCATGGTTTTGATAGTCTTTCGTTGTTCAATGTATATATCCTCAAAAGCCTGTGAATGAAGAATTTTATTTGAATGGCTTGAGTTCCCCATATATTTGATAAAATTGCTTAGTATAATACTGGTCACACAGCAATATTTTGATAAGTATTAGCTAATATCAAACAAACATCAGACATGTGGCAAAATTTAAAAATTAAAACTAATGGAAATATGGTCAAATAAATGTCAATATCTTTACTGATTTAGTATGTGCTTTCTTCCTTGCTTTTTATACCAAATCTCTATCTCAATTACTGCTACAAAGACATGCTTATAGAGAAGTAATATAAACTGAGAAGAATAATTAGAAGTTTTGTTAATGAGGGAAAGACTTGACTTATTCCAACATGACCTTGAATGTTTCCCTGAAGAATCTGGTTTATTTTGAAAGAATAAATTGATTAGACATAAAGAAATCAAGATACATTTTTTTTATTCCCTAAATGTTAATCTGATTATTTGGGACAAGTGGATGGTATTTGATATGGAAGGTAACATAGTTATAGAATGTCTCTGGAAATGGTTTTCTCAGTGAGGAGAACATCTGTTAGATAAACACCAGATGAGGAAGTCCATCTGGCTCTTTATGGTCCTGATTTATTCTGTACTGAGTTTTGCATAGTTAAACCCTAGATGCTAAGCTCTGCAAGGCACAGATATATCTCATTTGCTTTTTCTAGTTTTAAATTTTTCTTGACTTCAGAGAGAAAGGGAGAGGGAGAGAGAGAGAGAGAAACATCAATGATGAGAGAGAATCACAGATTGGTTACCTCCTGTACGCTCCCCATCAGGGGACTGAGTCCACAACCCAGGCATGTGCTGGATAAGGAATTGAACAGTGACTTCCTGGTTCATAGGTAGACGCTCAATCACTGAGCCACTCTGGCTAGGCCTCATTTGTTTTTTAAACTCAGTGTATGCTTTTGGTATTTTTGGAGAATAAGCTATTTTACTAAGACCTGATTCTTGCCAGCATGCATTTGACTTACCAAAGCACCACTACTAAGGAGAATCATGAAGACAATGAAAGTCTCAAACCAGTTGTGTTCAACAATGCTGTAGCAGGTTTTCCGAAGATTCCACCAGACCTTTCCTTTGCCTTCTTCTGTACTTACTTGACAGAATGGAAACTTTTTAATACACCCTACGAGATAAGAGTCAATGAAATAAGTTAGAAAAATATATTGTACTCTTAATTAGGGAAAAATAAATTTTGTTACTCTCATCTCAGTTTTAAATCATCATTTTATAGGGTAACTGGTTACTTCATTACCTAGTTATTTTCAGCACCTCTCCAGTATCACAAATCATCAACTCCTAGAATTTAAGGAATTACTTTATCAAAAGTTACTTAAGTATAAATGGTTTTGTTCTTTAACACTGGTTATGATCTCTCTTTGCCTCGAGGCCATTGATGAAAATAGTACTTCTCAGGATTAGGGAAAAGCTACACGTTCAAATTGCTTATTCCTTTTTTGATGTGATCCTGGATTTTCATTTCCCTCTTTTCATGCACGGAAAATCCCTCTGTGTTCTCCGGTATCAGCCACTGTCAGTTTTCCCGAGCTAATTTATTTTCAGCTAAGTGCTTTTCTTAGTCACACCTATGACTCATCTTGTCGGTCAGTATCTCCATTTCTTTGTCTTCCTCCTCTTTGAGTTCATGTTACTGTATTTCTAACTTCCATATGCTTTTCTGCTCTAAATCTCTGAGCTTCTACTCATCAGATTTAACCAGCAAATCTCCATTTATTTATAAGCAAGATGCCGTAGTGGTTGCTGTGAGAACAACTACTGTTATCTCTCTACAATACAGCTACAGCCCCAGACAGCTCGTTCTGGTCGCAGCACAAATTAAGCACATTTGAAACTGTAAGGGATGGGGTGTAATTAAATTAATTCATTTTGTTAATCTTCACCCCAGGATATTTTTCATTGATTTTTAGGGAGAGTGGAAGAGAGAGGGAAAAAGAGAGAGAGAGAGAGAGAGAGAGAGAGAGAGAGAGAGAGAGAGAGAGGGAGGGAGGGAGGGAGGGAGGGAGGGAGAGAGAGAGAGGGAGAGAGAGAGAGAGAGAAACATAGATGTGAGAGAAACACATCAATTGGTTGCCTCTTGCATGAGCCCCTACCAGGTCCCATCCGGGGAGGAGCTTACAACCAAGATACATGCCCTTGACTGGAATCGAACCCAGGTTGCTCTATCCATTGAGCTAAACCGGCCAGTGCCAGATGGGGTGTAATTACAGCCACAGCTACAAATCAAATCACCACACTAACAATGGAGTCTGAAGCCATTGCGGTATCAATGAGATGACATTCCAGAATGCCATTTATCTCATAAGGTTAATTTTTCCACCTTCTGGAGGTGGGGGGGGGGGGGTGAGGGGGGAGAAGACCGGTCAAATCATCCTAATTGCGCAGGCAAGGCCACTGCTATAATACAATCTGGAAATATAGATAAATTAACTTTTTGGGAGAAAAGAGGAAAACAAGATAAACATGCCTTCACCATTTCTTTGAAATATTTCTGTCCAATGAGGTCTATCCAGTCTGTAAGGAAAGAAGGGAGATTACATTTAATCTCATTAGAGCTCGTTTACCTTCAGTGAAACAAGCTTCTGGTTTAAGGTCTTCCTCTGGCTCAACTTCAGCTAGTTCACCTTCTCGGGGCGGAGCAACGTCAACGGTGCTTCCTTCAGATGAGCTGGTTCCATTTAATTTCTGGAAACAAAACCCCATCGCAAAGATGTCATTCCCCTCCCCTTTTATTAGTTAATTTGGAAAGCTCTGTCATAGTGTGAAAAAAAAAATAGTGTGAAAAAAATGGTATTTGACTCTATTAACATTACTGATAATTACATACTAATAATTTAACATAAATTAAAGTCCTATTCAAAACACTGTAACTATGGACTTAATTCAGACAAAATAAAGTTTAGACAGCATTCAATGTGGGTGACTGGGAAAGATGGATTTATACCGATTAATGAGTTTTATGATCTCCATATATGATTGCCACATGAAAAGCATTTATTTCATCAATACTCAGGCCAATTCAAGAATAGTTTGATAAAAGTTTGGTATGCTGGCATCCACTATTGATTATATTAATTAAAATGTATCAAGTCAAATTGTAATTTCCACCTCTTCCAATGGAAATTTTCAGAGGGCAAAGAACATTACCAGTTGTCTGTACTACTGTCCATGTTTCTTTATTTTTAGAAAGGAAGAAAGGCTCATTAACATCAGTCAAAGTCATTATACTTCAATTTCGAGCTATATTTTTCTCTGACTTACATAATTTTCTTCCTATTTTACTTCTTTACTAGCAGAAAAATGATCTCTTTCTCTCTCTTTCTCTCTCCTATTTAATATTTGCTAAAGATTTCTAAGTGGAAATTTCTTCGTAAATGACATTGTTCAGAATTTATTTTGACTTATTAGGAGCACATTCTTAATTCAACATGTAATCAGTTTGTGGATCTTTCCATGAAATAAATCACTATGACATGCTACATGGCTAGGAAGAACCACTTTAATGTTACAATAATAAATATCTAGTAAGTACTCTGAGGTCACTTAGGAAAACATGGATGTGCAACAATTTATGAAAACTGATGCAAAGACATGACATACAGCACAACCCAGGCAATGTAAAGCTTTCAGAATGAAAGAACGGTGCATGGATATGATAATGGTTTCAAAGCCTCCATTAGCTTTAGTAGCTAAGTGGAAGGGTCACTCTGCCCTAGCCTTCTGAAAGAGTTCATGTGTCACTAAAATAGGCCTAAATGTCTTCCTAAGCACAGGAGAAAAATGGATTCAAAATTCTTGATTTATCGAAATCACAAAATGCAAATATAGTTTGATATGTTATAATATGACCTAATTGAAGAGTAGTTTCCAGATGATACTTTTTGTGATGTTACTTTAAGGGTGAAGTTAACCAGGTGCAACTAATAAATAGATTATGAAAATTAAGTCAAAATATAATTCTATAATAAAATACCTCCTATCCTGAAGTATGGTACAGAGAGAAGGGAGGCCATCATTTTGGGCTGGTGGTTCACAGGATTATTTTAGTACAAGAGTGGTAGCAAGAATATCATAATTGCATAATATGATAACATCACAACTGCATACAAAAACCAGTAAGAAAACAAGTATTTCTGAGATTACTTATAAAAAGTTTCATGCTTCTTCCTCTTGGCCAGTCCAAGCTCAATGATTTCTTTTGAGCCTGGTCATAGTCCACCTCCCATGAAGCCTTTATTTCTTACATGATTTATCCACACTAAATTTTATGGAATGGTATAATTATAATTTATGTACATATATAAACATATATACCAAAATGTACACACACACACACACACACACACACACACACACATATACCAGACAATCCAAGCACAAAATAGACAATACCATTGTTGAGTTAATGAAGAGTGAATAGATTAATAACTGTATTTCTGTTTTACTCTTTTTCTTAATGTATGTTTATTGATATATATATATATATATATATATATATATATATATATATATATATATGGAGAGAGAGAGAGAGAGAGAGAAACATCAGTGATGAGAGAGAGAAACATCAATTGGCTGCCCCCTGCATACCCCTTACGAGAAGTCAAGCCCATAATTGGGCATGTGACCTGATTAGGAACCGAACTGTGACCCCCTGGATCACAGGTCAACATTCAACCACTGAACTGCACCAGCTGGGCTGTGTTACTCTTATAAATAGAATTATATTTAGATAATTTCATCTCTCCATTTTGATAATTATTGTATTAACAGAGCTTATTTAATTGTATTAGGAAACACATTTTTCTGCATTAATAAGAATTATTTAATTAATATTTTAGTGATAAAAACATATTTCAAAAATGTTTCTCTAAAATATTGGCAGACACTCAATAAAGAAATCTGAGAGAAGAAATTAATAGTATAGATGTACTAGTATATACCCCCATTAATATACATGTACTTTCCTCTTGGAAAACTTTAGGAAATATACTCACCCTTTACTTCTCATCTTAGCACTGTTAATATGATTCTAAGATGTTTATTGTTTTTCATAATATTTGTCTGCTATATATTATGTCTTATATTTAAATACAAAACTTATTTAAAGCAAACTCTTCACAGCACCAGTAATAGTAGCTGCTAATCTGAGTGACAACTGAATCTACTCTTTAGTAAGTTTTGACCTCTATACATATTTTTGATATGATACTGTCTTTGGATTATAAACGTTGGTGAATGTGATTGACATGTTTGGATAAAATAATTTTAATTTTCTAAGTGGCTCTAGAGACTATGCATTCAAAATTATAATATAAAGAGGTTCAGTAGTGAATTAGTTAATCTCTATCTGCTTGGTATAGTGAGACATAATATGTTTTTTGAAAACAGAAAAGGAAAAAAATTCTGCATGCTTTCTCTTCTCAAACCTATTTTACAACAAGAATCGCTTCACTGTAATCCAGGAGTTTTCTGGTTCTAAGGATAAGTTCTTTAAACTTACAATCTGTAAAGCTCCTTAAGGAATGTTCAGAGATCTGTAGACCCGCATGCACCAAAGCTTCAAAATTGGTAGGTTAGTGTTCATTTCACTAAAAAGTGTCCAGTGGGAAGCTCCTTCCCTTATCCAGGTTGCTGTAAGTTTAATTCTTCTTAAATTGAAGAATCAGGCTGATTCATATTATACTCTTCATAGGCCACAATTTTTCCATAGGAAAGTTATAAAACTATATCAACTACATAAAATTTTAAAAGTTGAAATTTACCTGCATGTATAAATTAAAGCTTAGACTGTCATTAGATTATAACAACTTACCGATTATGATATACTTCCTTATGTGCTCTATTCACTGGATCCATAAAGAATTTTATTGCTGAGTTTTTAAGTCATTGTTTTATACTTCAGAAAACTAGTTAAGCATTTAAAATTCTACACATTGAGAAAACTACCTACATAATCTAAACATTTTCTAAGTTCAACACTTTGACATTCATACTCTGGTAAAGGGTAGTTTATAATACATCTGATCTTGGCCAAACCCAAATGATGTCCCAGATGGCTATTTAAACGCATGTAACTGATTTAAAAGCAAGTGAATGGTGATAAATACGAAGAACTTACTTTCTCTATATTGCCATAGCTGTGATACTACAACGATATAAAAACAAAACAACAAAAAAACAAAGAAAACCTGAAATGAATTTTTTCATATTAAGGAACTTGTTGACTGTACTAACTAACTAAAATCAATACTTGTTTTGATGTAGTTTGAAAACATGATTAGCTCTATAGGCATAATGACGCAATGCTTATGCTTTCATATAAAGCCACATAGTACAAGCTCATACTTGTTTTCTTGTACTATTTTCTTCCTGCTCCTCCGATACTGTATGGCACTTAAGGTCAGACTCTTCCATCCCTTGTAGAAATTACTGAGTCTACAGAGGGATGATGGCTTATGCTGTACGAATGCACACTGGAAAGCAGGTTTTTAGATGCAACATTCTCCGGGCCTAATTCAGCCGCAGAACACATGCCTGGCTGTAGCAGAAGCCTGGCGCAATGCTGTGGAAGCTGCACGCTGATCCAAGAACCATGCGCTCAAAGACATGGTACCTGAACATGAAGTTTTCAGGAAGATGAATTACAAATACCACTCATCAGAAACACCAGAATCAGCACCCAGGAAAGCCAGGAGACCATGTTTTCCCCCTGAGAGCATGAACTTATATAGGAATCTTCCCCTTATGATGAATATTCCTCTTGATTTTTACCCAATTTAATGATGAAATTTAACTTTCAGAGATAGAAGAGAATGTTAGCAACTGGCCTACTTCCACTGAAATGCGCTCACATTTCATTTGTTTTCAGTCAGCTATCAAATGCTTGACTCTCACAAACTGCTGTTTCAAGAGGCAAAAATAAAAGATTCAGCCATTACAGATTGCCTTTAAAATCTAGCCATTGATCTCAGAGCTTCTGGGTTTTGTCTTGCAAGTAGAAGAGGAAAATTGTTTGGTCAGACAAACTATCAGGGCCTTAGTCCGATCTTTTGGATATGCGTATCCATATCTTGACTGAGGACATTTCACTTGAAGAACAGGTAGCCACATAGTTGAGACCATTGGGTTGCTTATTCAAGGCAGGAATTACACAACTAAAACCAATACTTCTCTTTGATGGACCATTTATTGAATGGTTAAAATATAAATCACTTGTATTTGGTTTGACCTCAACATATTTAAGATATGCAGTGCCCCCTGTACTCCTTTTATCTTAAAGTAGCCTTATTAAGGACATAATACATGAAATTGAAAACAATTATGTGGTAATGGAAGAGTAAGGTAAAGGGCATTCAGAAAGCAGAAGAAAAGGCTGGTTTATCTTGAGAAGATATACAAAAATTACCATCTATTATAAACCAGCCTTCATTGAGTAATTTCAGCACCAAAACAGTTCTCTAAGGGGTTTAAAATGGCTCTTCACACACCCATCTGTGCCTCTGTAAGAGACCCCTCACACTCAGATTCACAAAAAGCATGACTAAAATCATTTTTTTATTTAAAAAAATATATATATTTTATTGATTTTTGCAGAGAGGAAGGGAGGATAGAGTTAGAAACATCGATGAGAAACATCGATCAGCTGCCTCCTGCACATCCCTTACTGGGGATGTACCCACAACCGAGGTACATGCCCTTGACCGGAATCGAACCTGGGTCCCTTGAGTCCGCAGGCCAAAGCTCTATTCACTGAGCCAAACCGGTTAAGGCTAAAGTCATTTTTACATTAAAAAAATAACATAAATAACCAGGGACGACTTTTCCCCTATTTTTTCACTAATAATCTTATTTCTGAATTTGTTGCATTCTACAACTAATTATCAGTTATCCCTAAAGAATAAGAAAGTATTTATAAATTAAACCTAGAAACAACCCTAAACTCTACTTAGATATCATTTTTCACCAAGAGCCTTGAAAATTGCCAATATTCATGAACTTCTTACTTTTGCTTTATAATTTCCTTCCCAGAACCCTCACTCAGGCTCCAATAAGCAGTGGTATCAACAAGAAAAAGTTGAGTCAAGAGAATAAGCTAGACATTAATCCTCAAACCTACAGTAATTTTGGAAGATGCCCTTTACTCTTTATAAAACTATAATTAATATTCAAAAGTAGGAAATTTTCCAACTTTTTTTTTTTTTTTTTTTTTTTTTTTTTTTTTTTTTTTTTTTGCCTGCTCAGTTTTGGGTAGAACATTTTAGGGAGAAATTATTGTAGGTCAGGGAAATTTTTTAAAAATGGACCAATTAATGATCAAGACACCAGGAACTTTTTTCTACCCCATATAATGATGTTTTCCTTCTTTTAAGTACTTTACAGTGATCACTTAGGTTTTGCAGACATATGATTTAACAACTTTTCTAAACTACATAAAATCCAAGATATGTAGTGCCCAAATGCATACAGACTATGGCCCTTCATATCCAAAAACTTGTGATCACACTACTCTTCTTTTAAAAGACCTTACCCCAAAATATAATACATGAAAACAAATATTTCCATTTGGAGCACATGGATTGGATGGATTGGAAATTATATTTACAATATAATTTGTCTGAAAATGGAAGCACTATTTACACATCTATGTGCGTCTCATTTTGGTGATACAATTTACTTATAAGGGCTGAATCAACAACAACAAAATTGTGGTCTTATTTTAATGAAATAAAAGCAGGTAAATAAAAAAATGCATGCCCTCAAGTTCTTGACTATCTTGAACTTTAAACATTCCTATCGTGTTTTAAAATAGATATAAATCCTATGGTCATGCAATTATTGCTTTTAAAGGGGAAAAAGACTAACTGGAAAACTCATTAGCAGAACCAGATAAGATGTTGGGACTGCCCATGTAGCTGACCATGCTGCGATGTGTCACACGATTCAGCAGAGCAGCTGAGCATGTCTAGCAGTTCCTTGCCATGGCAGGGGAAGGAACATAGCTGAGTAGCATGCAGGCCAGTCAAGATTCATTTAGAAAATAATTGTACACTTGCTTGGGTAACCCGGGTAAAAGTGGTGGCACGAGTTTCTGGCTGGTTAAAAAACCCCAGAGCTGCATTCTTGATGGCTCCCGCTCGATTTTACCCCTGTGAGAAGTAAGAACGGTAAGCAGTGAAGGTTACAGCAGGATAATGCTAGATTGTGCTTTGGAATTCAACTTCAAATATGATTTTTAAGAGCATTTATTCTATATCCTTTATCTAGGAAGACAATGAAACCTTTCAAGGACAAAATTGTCAAAATTGCTACTTATATAAAAATTCAAATAAATCATGATTATGGAAACTTTAAAAAAGATAAAAATGAAGAAAATTTAAATGTTATATCTTGTCACAATATTTGTATAATTCCAAATTATTCAAAAAGAAAAAGATCACTGTTTTTAAATCTGTACCTTAAATTCTCTTACATTTTTTCATGCAAAGCTTTATATTTATTTTCATACCGGACTATTTATGTTAGTGATCCATATAGATGGATACAGTATATACATAATATATCAAGTAATATATAATAACAATGATTCATTTTTTTATCTCTAAAAGCTTCTATCTCTAAAATTTTCTCCCCAGCCGGATGGTTTATTATGAAAATCATTAGGAGTTGATTAGATAGGCTTTATAGGTTTTATACAACTTCCACATTAATGATTAATTTACTGCCTCTTCCTAAAGCAGAAATGAATTGAAATTTTTTTTCTCTTCCTTTTTTTTTTCTTCTGTGATAAATGTATCACTGCTGGGTCTAGCTTGTATGTTTTCTCACTTTGTCAGCAAAGAGATAAGATACTGTGCTCTCCAAAGCACAGCTCAATGCTCTTTTCCTACTTGTGGTAAAAAAAACAACTAAGAAGCATGAGTCAAAATATCACTTTAAGAATATGTTGTGTGTGTGTGTGCATGTGCATTATAATTACTAAAAAAAAGAACACAGCTAACATTAATGTGCTCCTGGAATATGTTTAATGTCAGCAGTTTTCAGAAGTTTCAAATCAAAACTGAACTTTGCTGAAATTTACTTAAATCTTTTCTATAATGATAGAACATGCTGATTTTTGCTTTTAAAAAAAGTGTACTTTTAATTTTTGTGTGAGCATATATGGAAATTGATTGCCCTGTTACCTATTCAGGGATTATTTTTTGTAATAGTTTTTAAAACCATTACATAAAATTTATTGTTGAATTTAATTTTACTGCACAAAATACTTTGCCATTTTATCGTAACTGTAAAAGTATTTAATTGTATATTTACTTTGATTCATTTTCCCACCTTATTATCTGTATATTTTAAACAATTTCATTACATTCTGTAATTAGATTACATGTACCCAAAATTAGCTCGAAAGAAGAGAGAATGATTATTTAAAAAGTCACCCAATAAAGAAATTTTTGTTCCAATAACAAAATCTTTTCTAGGATTTGATAATGAAGATATTGTATCCTATTTATTCCAAATTTATCATTTTTTAGCCACTAAAAAGACATCACAGTGAGGTAGTATTCTTCTATTCTTCCAAGCAATCATTTAGATATCTGCATACATTACAGAGTTTTTTGAAGTATTATGGAAACCAACTGTTTCAAGATATTTAGTTTTCACAGTGCCAAGGTGATAAACCTATGGTATTAATGTAGCAAAAGTTTCTCCAGCTCTTTGGCTTTTCTAGCTCTTCTTGACCTCAAGCTAGTCTTGTCCATTGTCTTTTCGCATTTTTTTCTGTATACTTACTTCTTTGGTGAGCTCCTCTAATTTCAAAAGATCAGATAATTATGAATCTGCATTTTTGAAGCTATTTTTAAACCTGAGCTCTCACCCAAGCTCTGGTTCAAAACACTGTCACTTCTACTTCAGCATATCATAATGACATGCCTTCTCTTCCCATATAAACCTGGTGATCTTTTCCACAAAGAGTTTTAGACATTGGCATTACCATTTTTCCAATTTTCCAGATTTTTTATTGGGCTTGTCAAATTCCCACACTTACTCCCCTACTCAGGAATCTCACCTCATTGCTATCCAATGATTGTTAGTTACTACATTCCCCACCGTAACCCCGCTTATCCCTCACTCTAAACTGTTTAACTCATTGATATCAAATAAAATTTCCTAAAGCATCATTTCTCTGTTGGGTTTCCCTTGCTTCAATATAGACAGCTTCTTATTGCCTATGCAGCCAATTCAAATTCATCGACTTACTTCAACGACTGAGCAATCTGGAACTAACCCATTCAAAAATATTTTCCACTAACTTCTCAACCATACTTTATTTCCTTATATATGGTGATTGTTTCACTATCTCGCATTAATATTAAACTCACTCTCAATCCTGTCTTTTGTTTAGTAGGTTTTTGCTATTTGACCCAGACTTTGAGGTTTGTTTTAGTTTTATCTCTTCCGTTTAGTAACTTACTATGTTCTTGCTGTTCTCAATACACATGCCCTTATATTCAGTGCTATAGGATTAATCTTTTTTCTTTTCTTTTTGGGTTAATCCTTTTAATGTCTTTATTTATTTTGTGAGTTAGTGTTAGCTTCCCCAAAGATGTTGAGGTTTTCCTCAAGGGGGTTATGCTATGGAGCTCTCCTTTAATTTTTTCTTACTCATAGTATCCAGCAGAATGCTAAGTTAATAAAAGTATTCAATACATGTTTATTAATTCATTGGTGTCTCCTCTTAAATCAATATCAGATGAAAAATCAGAATTAACTTCTTATTTTACTAGAATGAACAACATATAGATTAGAATTGAACTCACTAAGTTGACTTTGAGTGAAATTCAGAGAAAAAAAATCTCATGCATCATTTAATGTGTATTTTTACCTTTCCCAAAATATTTTCAAACTTACTATTCTATACCAGCAGTTATGAAATACCTAAAAAAAAGATCAGAGAGCTACCAGTTGTGATATTGTCAACTACTTATTACTTATACGAATTCAGTTGTTACTGTATTTAAGAAAGAAGGTTATGAAATATGCTCACAAAATCAGACAACACTGGTCTGATTCCTAGGGTTTCAGTATTACGCCCTCTAACTAAAACTTTCTTTTATAACTCCATGCTAGACTTACTTCTTACCGGTATATCAGAAGTTCACAAATAAGTAATAGTAAAAATTTTAATATTGTTCTCACAACACAGTATTGCAGAATTAATACCAATAAACTACTATTATGATATCCTATGAATTCTTATCATGAAATGGGAAAAATTCCCTTCTTTTCTTTTAAATAACTAGTAATATGATAGTAAAAGCAGCTTTTCAATTTATAACTTAACTATAGTCTTCAAGTAAAGCTTTTCTAAGTAGTTCTTAGTATTTTCAAGTTCATCTGGAAGACCTTATAGATTTGCTTATTGCTGACTGAGCAAAATATTATCAGTGCTATTTGTAGTTTTCTAATATGTACAACTCTTTCATAAATGAATAACACAGTATCATAGGCCAAAAAAAAAAAAAACTTTCAGAGGTGAACAAAAACTATAAAAACTTTTCACATTAAAACAAATTGTAGCAAACCCTAATATTTTATAGAAAGTAAGGAGATGACACTTTCACAATGACCAATAAAATATGGTTCCTTGATTTCTTTCTACAGAGCATAATTAGTACAGAATAGAACATATTAGATGTTAGACCATATTTTTAAATCAAACGTTCAAACTATCAGGAAAATAAATGCTAACTGTTCAAAATGAACATTTTCTATGAAAATCTGTAATTTCTATGATTGAACTTCCCAATAAAAATATTTTTTACTTTTCAAATTTTACCCTTTATAGCTTCCAATATACTTTTAAGTAACATAAACACAGTAAGAATACTAAGTAATCATATTGCCTGGTTATTAAAAGAAATACAACACACAGCTTAAAAGCATTCTTACCTCTTTGCTTTCTTCCAGTTCAGACTCACTGCTGAACTCCTCAGTATTTAAGTTTTCGAAATCAGACTCTCCAACAGCAATTGGCACTGTCACAGTGAGGCTGGGGTTGTTTATGAAGGACATGTCATTTTCATCGATTACATATTTTTCAACACTGCTTCCAGTGCCTACACCGCTGGTAGTTCCATTCCCATCTTTTAGATAGTTAAGCTCTTTGCTTATTTCAATTGCAGTATTATTGGACATGCAGCTGTCTATTTTGTTGCCTTCCTGGATTTCTAGAACTTTTGGCTTTCTAAAAAAGGTTTTTCGGAAACAGTCCTGTATCTTACTTTTCACATAATCAATTCCCTTTTGCATCCTTCCTACTGCAATCTGGAGATTGTTCATTTCATTATCATCATCAGTAGCAGCAAGGTTGTCAGAGCTGAATGAACTCAGCAACAAGGCCAGAAAGAGGTTCAGAACCTAAGAGAAAAAAAATTAATTACATTAATATTGAAATATGCACAAATATAATAGCTTAAATAGGACACTCATAGATCTTTGCTAAAATTAATTCATCAAATGCTTCTACATTGCTTACTGTATTTTAGACACCATGTCTTAATTACACACTACTTAAAAGGACCTGACATTGCCGAAACCGGTTTGGCTCAGTGGATAGAGTGTCGGCCTGCGGACTGAAGGGTCCCAGGTTCGATTCCGGTCCAGAGCATGTACCTTGATTGTGGGCATATCCGCAGTAGGGGGTGTGCAAGAGGCAGCTGATTGATGATTCTCTCTCATTGATGTTTCTAACTATCCCTCTCTCTTCCTCTCTGTGAAAAATCAATAAAATACATTTAAAAAAATAAATCAATCAATCAATCAATCAATCAATCAATCAAAGGACCTGACATCTATCTGCTATAAGGGCAAAATGGAAAAACAGGCTCTATCTATTTCCTACTGAGGAAAATGGGAATCCAGAGCTTCTAATATTTAAATTATGTCTACTCAGGGTTGCCAATGAAAGATAAATCCCATTTATATGTTTTAGCTCAATGAGAAAAAAATAAGACATTTTCATTTTAATCATTTTACTTCATTTTACCAGTTTGTTTAGGGAATGTCTAGTTTTGTATTTAAATAATGAATTTATTTATTTAATAGTCTAGTAATATGTTAAAACAATATACTTGAAATGTACATTCCTTTGTCCAATGGCCACAAAATTTTATAACAGTAGAAATTTCTAAATGCAAATTATAAAATACATTGCCCATAAATATGCTTTGAAATTTGTGTCCAAATAGTTCAACAGATGGAGAAAAATTTAAAATTATCCCAAGGCATAGGCTAGACCCATAAATTACCTTTCTCTTTCCTCTTTTTGTACAGAAAATATGAGGAAATCTTATCTCTGAGAGTATCTTTGGGATACATGGGGAAAATTATCTAATTAACAGATAAAATATGACTAATACAGAATAATTAATTATAGCTGATGCAAAAGGAAATTTATTTATAGGAATATTTTTAGCCTGAAATGTAGTTACTTAGTTAAAAAAAATAGTTACATGGTAGAAAAACACATGAAAATAAAAACATACCAGTTTGTTTCCTTATTTCTGTATCAGATTTTGTTCAGAATATAGAGCTTCTTAATTTATTATTCTGAAAAATATTTGCTTGTTCAAAGGTATTCCACAACATTATTTTAAGCATTCTCATTCGAAATGCACCTCTCAGTGGAACAGTCCAGTGTGATAGTATAAAGAAATGCTTTGTCTACACATGATTGAGAAATTTAAACATTAAAACTAAATATACAAATTGTGGTTTTACATGTGCGCTTTTAAACCAGAGCTGAAAGTAGGTCTTTTATATCTACTTAATGTCCATTCATATGAGTAACTTAAACTATAGTAATTTATTTTCCTTTTAGAAAGCACATACAGAGATGAATATATTTAGTCCCTTCCAATAATTAGAATACATAGTTAAAAATACTAGTATAATGCTCTATTTCATTGAAATTTGTCTTCAAAATTTTGTACTGTGAAACTTATGCCTTTTAAAATATATTTTTTATTGATTTTTTACAGAGAGGAAGGGAGAGGGATAGAGAGCCAAGAACATTGATCAATGAGAGAGAAACATCGACCAGACACCCCCCACTGGGGATGTGCCTGCAACCAATGTACATGCCCTTGACCGGAATCGAACCTGGGGACCTTTCAGTCCACAGACCGACGCTCTATCCAATTGAGCCAAACCGGTTTCGGCTAACTTATGCCTTTTAGTAAGCAAACAATATGAACTCCGAACTTTTAAATTTCAATATAGAGTAGATGTATTTTTAATATTGGAGATTATTATTTTATCAAAGTAATATTAGGATAAAATAATTCAGGCTATAAAATATTATGATAAAGTTAATCTTAATAATAAAAACATTTATTTGAAGAAAAAACTAATGTTTCCCTCCCCCCCCCCCAAAAAAAAAAACCACATCAGATAGACATCATCATCATAGCATTCACAATATTTCAGTTTTTCATTATAGTTTCATAGTTTGGAAACTTGAGAAGTTAAGTAACTGGCCCATGCCTAGAGTGCCAGCATTGGGATCTGAGTCTAAGTCATTGATGAAAAACCAAAGATATGTCTACAGTGTCAGCTACTGTCTAATCTTATTTTTTTATTTTTTAAATAATATATTTTTATTGATTTCAGAGGAGAATGAGGGAGAGAGAGATAGAAACATCAAGATTGACTGCCTCTTGCATGCTCCGCACTGGGATTTGAGCCTGCAATCCAGGTATGTGCCCTGACTGGGAATGGAACCGTGACCTCTTGGTTCATAGGTTGATGATGCTCAACCACTGAGCCACTGAGCCATGCTGGCTGGTCTGTTCTTATTATGAATATTTGCAATGCATACGTACCACGAGGTTTCCAATGACCATGACCAACATGAAAACAATAAGGCACATGGTTTGGCCAGCGACCTCCATGCAGTCCCACATGGTCTCTATCCACTCTCCACACAGCACGCGGAACACAATCAGGAAGGAGTGGAAGAAGTCGTGCATGTGCCAGCGCGGAAGTTTACAGTTGCTGGAGATCTTGCAGACACATTCTTTGTAGCTTTTGCCAAAGAGCTGCATGCCGACCACCGCAAAGATGAAGACGATGATGGCCAACACCAAGGTGAGGTTTCCCAGGGCCCCCACTGAATTGCCGATGATCTTAATTAGCATGTTCAGGGTGGGCCAGGATTTTGCCAACTTGAAAACTCGAAGCTGCAATCAAGTGAAAAGCTACTCTTAGCAGTAATCACAATGTAATTGTTGAAATTAGTTAAACATCATTTAATTAGTGTACTATATTATAGACCAGCTCTGTGGGATACAAGTTTGGATATAAAAATCTCAAGATATACAAAACAAACTCAAATCCAGAAAAGAGTGTAATAATATTGGAATTGCAAATCAAATCATGATATAATTTAAATGCAAAAGTAAAAAAATATATATATGTGTATATATATATATATAATATTTCAGATGTGATAAATAAAACATTTCTGATTTATCAACAGATACTATGAAAACATTAATATTTTTATTAAAGACATAATTTAGCAAACTAATATCATCCTCATACTATATTTTTGAGAGTAAAAAATACGGATCTTAATGCACATTTGTAAAATAAACTACTTTGATAAAAAATACTTATAGAAAGCTCTCTTTGCACTTGAAAAAATACACATTTTACTTAATTTTTAACAAAATTTTACATATTTTTCAAAAGATTTTTAGCTGACCTCAAAAAGTTTGCTTTACTATCGTTTAAAGTGCTGATGCTATCAAATATTTTCCTACATGTACCTTTAATGTAGCTCCCACTAATATAAGGTTGATAAAAAGCTAAGATTAATTGGGACCTAAAGTTTCTATTTGCATTTTTTATAGACTTTAAAGCAAAAAGAAGTTAAGAAATTTAAAACATAATTTTAGAAGCACATGTGTTGTTAGATGTGCCCTACATAGTTAATCATTATGAAATGTTTCAACCATTTTTATCATTCTGAGAAAACAGTCACACTTAATTTTAAAGAGAACATTTATATATTTCCATAGACTGCCACACATATTGGGATAAATTTAAAATTCAAAGTAAATATTTTAGAAATACATTTGGATTCACTTTCAGAATAAATGTTCTGTTAATGAAAAAGAAAGTATAAACAGTCTGTGTGCAGATACCAGTCTGAATGATCTCAGTACAGACAATCCCTCCACACTGGACAGGCCAAGCTCCATCAAACTGAGACTGACAATAATGCCGTCGAAGATATTCCATCCCTCTTGGAAATAATAGTAGGGATCCATGGCAATGAGCTTGAGAACCATTTCTGCTGTGAAGATCCCAGTGAAGACCTACAGTAAAGAAATGTGACAACTTGATACAAGCTTAGTATTTTAAGTAGATTTGTTTTATTTAACCAATCTGATAGATTTTCAGGGAAATGCTGATTTTAAAACATTTCATCATTCACATTTTAAATTTGATACTAAATAACAGCTATGGAATTGTTGCTATTTTTGGTATGCTATGCTTCTATAATCATATATATATATATGATTTGAATATATATTTAGTATTTGTACATTAGGAAAAAAATCTATATGTTATTGGAGGTTACACAAAAAATATTTTAAATTTAGTAAAAAACATAATTTGTTCATGATTTTTGTTTTTTTAAATAAATGTCTTATTTCTATGACTTTATCAAATTTCCTGAAAACTTCCTGAAAGAGTGTGCCACAAATGTTTTATAATAATGATCTCTGGGTGCATGCCTCAGAATTGAGGTTAATAATTAATAGAACAAGGAACTGCAGATTTCATTAAAGCAGTAGGAACATATCCTCAGTGTGCATATATCCATAATTAAGATTAATAAATTATCTGAGTGGTTACATGAAAGTCTATTTGACAATAGAAAGAAAAACAATAAACCAAACTCAAAATTTAACTCTTAACTCAAAACCATAGGTAAAGAGGCCCAAGGACACAAAGAGCTATGAAATTACTCTTGCAAAATAAAAAATCTTTTAAGGCAATTCTCTTAAATAACTATAAGTAAAAGCTGTATTTTAGGACTTTGAAGTAAAACTTACTATTTACCAAGGTAAATTAGCCTTTACATTGGAGAAACTCTGTCAAAATAATATTACCAAGATTATTTCCTAAAACATCATATTAATTAAAAATATTTATCTACTCTTACTAATATATAAGTGGAGCTAATATCTCATCTTCCCAGTCACAGTAAGACTTAAAAAAAGTACCCATCTGGAAAAAAAAATCTCCATTTCATCATTTATTCACTCAAATGTACTTCAGGCGAGCTTGATACATGAAAATCCACACATATTGTGCAGTGTACATTGAAATATGATTATTTTTTCATTTTATGGAATGACTCACCATGGTTATTTTCGCCCTGTTGAATCTAAAATAAGTTCTGATTTATACATATAGCATTTCTTATGTAAAGCTTCAGAAGCAGCTACTATTTGAAATAGGCAGCTTAATAATAGAAATATATTGAACTACCCGGGAAAGAGTAAGAAGCTATCTAGGTAAGTGAACTACAAATATCTCTTTCTATAGAAAATCTTAAGGTGATCTTTTTAGTTCTTCTGAAGAAACTAGAAGATATCATGCATTATAAAAACCTATATCTTAAACTTACATTCTTTCATCTAAAATTTAATCTCAACGTGACACTTCTCTTTAATAGTAACATTTTAATTATAATTTGAAATTTAAAATCACATTGTTTATAGCTCTAAATGTTTTCAGTTTAGGCTCTAAAAGCCAATAGGATTGTTTTTGGTACATTTTAGTCTAGGTTTAGCACTGTCAGTGAATACTAATTTTTAGAAAGTCTTCCTCATTCTAGCTGAGTTCAACCAAGGACACTGATTATGATGCCCATGTTTACATAATTTTAAAACTCCCTCAAAAAATGCTAACAAAAGAAAGAACTGGTAATCTCTGGATATGTACAAGGCTATGGCTATACACACACACACACACACACACACACACACACACACACACACACTAGATAGAGGCCTGATGCACAAAATTCATACAAGACCCTTGGCCCAGCCCCCACCCACTGCCACCACAGCCAGGGCCCTCTGCTGCCTGTACCATGGCCACCACCCACTGCGGCTTTAAATATTTGTTGTAATTGTTTTTTTGTTTGTTTTAGAAGTTGAAATATATTTTAAAAATGGTGAAAAATTTTGACATTTGTGATTTTTATTTCCCTCATCTGTCAGATGATATTTATTGAGACGATTGATCAGATCTGTGTCTAAAATTCTCAGACTTCTATCATATTGTATAACTTTGCAACTTTTATTCAGAAGTTGGTATACATATGAATATTGTTATACTAGAGGCCCAGTGCATGAAATTCATGCATTGGGGGGTGGTTTCCCTCAGCCCAGCCTGTACCCTCTCTAATCTGGGACCCCTTGGACATCCCTCTCACAATCCTGGACCACTGGCTCCTAACCACTCACCTCCTGCCTGGTTGCCCCTAACTGCCTCCTACCCCCACTGGCCTGATTGCCCTTTACTGCCTCTGCATGCTGGCCTGATCACCCCTAACTGTTTCACCCCACCCCCGCCAGCCTGGTCACCCTTTACTGCGCCCCCTGCCAGCTTGGTCGCCCCCAACTGGCTCCCTCTGCTGGCCTAGTTGACCCTAACTGCCCCCCCCACCTCCCGCTGGTCTGGTCACCCCAAACTTGCCCCTCCTGCTAGCCTAATCACCCCTCACTGCCCCCCCCCACCAGCCTAATTGCCCCCAACTGCCCCCCTGCAGGCCTGGTCACCCCCTACTGCCCCTCCCTGCTGGGTGGTGGTCACCCCTCACATCCCCCCTGCCAGCCTCGCACCCCACACAGCCTACTGCTCAGTCGTTTGGTCTTCCCTCACTAACGCCACTGTGGACCAGGTTGCCCCACACAGCCTGCTTGTTCAGTCATTTGATTGTCCTTCACTAACTTCCCTGCCTGCCTGGTCACCCCATGCAGCCTGCTTGTTCAGTCATTTGGTCGTTCCTCACTAACCCCCCTGCTGGCCTGGTCCTAGGCAGCCATCTTGTGAGGGTGTGACAATCAATTTGAATATTACCTCTTTATTATATAAGATTATATAGGATAAGAGCCCTACTACAAGTTGGAGATGACAAGGGATTATTTTATTATATTATACCATACCAGGAAAGGAGTTAGTTAGCAAAATAACACTCCATGCAAGAGGCATCCCAGGTGAATTCTAAGATTTGGCTTGCAAGTATTTTATCTTTCAATAAATAGGAGTCATTATTTTTCCTTTAAAGCACATGTGTCAAACACAAGGCCCGCGGGCCAAATCCAGCCCACCAGGCCTTGCAATGTGGCCCGCACCGCGCTGTCATCACTGCACTCCGCTGTCAGTTTATGACATTGTCAGTTTATGACTGTTCAGTAAACCATTCGTCCCGCGATTTAGGCTGGATTTTAGATTTTGGCCCCTTCTCTGATTGAGTTCGACACCCCTACAGTTTAAAGTGTTATATTCCTGTCGTAAAATTTTAAATTTCCATTCTATAACATATCATTTAACTAAAATAATTTAGTTAATTGCATTTCTTTAGGATTTTATATTTTCAAACAACCTGTAAGATCCTTAGAGCAGGTACCATTATCTGAGTTCCCTTCCAGGTTTAGGAGATTAAGGATATATCATGGAACCTTAATCACTGGTTACAATGAGAGTTATAGTAATAAAAGTAACCACAACTCTTTAGGAACTACAAATCTTTGTCTATATTCCCTGGAAAAATAGTTACAAGTTAGTGGAAATGTTTGTATGAGGCAGAGGTTGTCTAACCTACTATGATTGATATAAGGATTTCTTGGAGTAATGATCAAAACACAATAAAAACCAAAACCAAAATAGAGCATCTTAGAGAAACTCAATAGCAATTTGAAGTCTCTTGATACTCGAATTTAATCAGCCCAACCAGCAGAGGAGTGATATAATTTTTATATGCCCCAGAAATAGGATGAAAAAGGAACATATTGATCTAAGTAAAGACTAAAAGTTGTGCAATTTTTTTTATGGGACATTCTTATATTAACCAATTCAACTCAAACCTCTATGCTGTTATGCTGTGTGTAGTCATTTGAAATTCTAAATTTATTTTAATGAGCAAACTTTAAACCCCACAAAATATGAAATGGAACTATCCAAGGTATATAATGTGGTCAAAAGCCAGCTAAGTACCAATGATGTAAGGAATATTTTATTTACTTACATATTAAATATATATTTATATTATATATGTGTGAAATACATAGTAGTTTTTTATATATAAACATTTAGTATAAATGTTTATATAATAAAATAAGATATATGAGGAATTATACTGTGAAATCTTTTTTAATATTATATGTTATTAATAATAATAAGGAACTATCAACCAGTAGAAACAGTCAGTTTACACATTCTCTTATTCTTAGGGTTAGAAATAATTAATTCAAGTCTGTTTCCTGTCATCCACACTCTGCATCTTGATGAGCCGTGTTTCCCCATCACTAACATCTATTTATCAATAGTTTTACCAGTTATCAGTCTTCTACCTCATTTCCCTGCCTCATTATCTTCATTGTTACTCCTAAAGTTATAGAATTTTAGAACTAAGTGGGGCATGAACAGTTATCTAGTCAAAACATTGTACTCATGAGAAAAATAGGCAAAAATCTAAGCAACTTTTTTCAGGATCTCCCAGATATTTAGCATGACCACTTGGACTTGGAGTCAGCTTTGGTGCTTGTCTAGTGCTTTTCCATTTGATAATACTGTAATGCGGTCTCTCTTATCATGTGCTTCCATATTAATTGCTTCAACATTGGAATTTTATAAAATCTCAACTTCCTGCCTCACTCTGACAAATTTCTTCCTTTATTTGTTCAACTTCCATAACATCCCAATATCCTGGGAAAAATACAAGAGCTAATTTCCATCAGTATTTCAAAGAAAGGCTAATAGCAGATGTTAGAGGAAGGAAATTGTTTATTGAGCACATGCTCGATGCCAGGCACAGTGCTAAATGTTTTCACATTACCTCACTTAACCTTCACAACAGCACTGGTAGATGGGTATTATATCCGTTTCAATAATAGAAAACAAAGACTCAGATGTTTTATCATACGTGTCCAGACACTACATTATTAGTAAGCACTGGCAATGAGGTCAAACCCAGTTCCACCAGACTGTAAAGCCCACATTATTCCACAAAAACTTGCTACCTGAATCAGCCCTTTTGCATAGGAAACAATGAGTTGGCTATTTTTGAGCAACAATCATGTAAACACTGTTGGAGATACAAAAGAAAAATGGAGCATGACTTTAGCCATTGAACTAATTTATAGTAGATTTAAAAATCACGAATTATGATACAACAAGAAATTGTATATTTAACCATGTTTTATTTGCAAATGCATTTGGAGTTAAGAAACGGTATCTAATTGGACTGAGTATCATTAGAGGAGAAAAGACTAGAAATGAACATTTAAAAATATGCAAAATTAGGATGAAGTAATTTGAATCAGAATACTCTAAATATGAATGTAGACAACAAGGAGATATTTTCCTATATGTCACTATATAAAAATGTGTATGGTGTTTGTGTGGTACAGTGGTAAGGCTGGTTATACTGATGGGACTGATGGTGATTGATCATGAAACAATGCCCAGCAAGATGGTATAGGAAGGATGAGCTCAGATGGGATTGGGGGAGTCTTAAAAAACAGAAAAGAGTGTTGGCCCACAAATATAGACAATAGACACTTTAGCAAGGTAATAGCACTTGTGTACAGAGTACTAAGAATGTTATTTTAATAATAGTTGTAGGATTAAAAAAGACATACCTTAAGTGAAGAAGTAATGGGTCTTAATTTCAATTTGTACACAAGAAATAGGGGAGAGGAAGTTAGAATGGCTATAAGATCCCTATCTTTGAAGCTGGCCACTACTAGAGGTAACACAAAAGTGAAATGATATTTGTTAGGACTCTCAATAAACTGAGAGAAATATTATTTTTCAGCTGTCATTTATTATATTTAAAGTTGTCTTTGACCAATGGTCTGTAGCAGTTGGAAATATAGCACTTACTTGAACACAGCTAATATCACAAGAGTAAATAATTACTAGGTTTATTAAGTACATAGAAATGTTGAGTGAAAGTCATAGCTGTAATAAGCATAAACAAAGAAGTAGAGTTGGACTGATTACAAAAAATCAAAGAACAATCAGGGGGGAAAAAATCAATATTAAAGGTGCCAAAGATGAAGAATTGCTCAAGAACCTGATGGGTGTGGGTCTATTGAAACAAATAAAGCAGTGAAACTGAAATCCCTTTGGGGGATAGACGGAAATGCAGTTTTATGCAACTGTTTGCCCAGTATTTTCTACCTTTTGTTAGGGATTGCTCCTCCACGTGTATGATTATGTTAGTCTGCCATGTTTACATGTGGACTCCACCCTCTGCCAGACTGATTAAACCAGAAGTGAGCATCTAACCCACACAATGCCAAAGACTTCCCCTGTTATGAGAGTACATGAACTGGAACTGAAAAAGAGAGCCCTTCCTTTTTCAGTGCAGAGGTTACAAGAGGTAAAACCATTGATCTATGGATAAGCATGTTTCCTGACGAAGATGAAGGCACAGTGGTCCTTTGGGCTACATCAAAGCCCTGGTTAAAGCAATTTCTTGGAGCTCAACTACAAAATTACCGTTTATGTGGTTTGGTAGCCTATCTTGCCTTTTCATTCCACAAGTCATCCTCTCCCCTCTTTAAGCTAGTTTGAGGTTTTTGTTTTTTTCCTCTTTTGTGCCAAAAGGAATATTTTGATTAATAAACTAAATAAATGCTTTTCTTGTTCATTCATTCCAATTTCTTTGTATAATTAAGGAGGAAACGTACATGTCAACACACACATTCACAGATGCCTGGTCTAGTAATTTGAACCAAAACTATGGCTAAGTTACAAATGCATTTCACCAACTATTTCTTCTCTGTGTGATTACTACTGAAACATTTTATTAGATCAGCAATTTTCAACTGGAGTGCTGCAAGAGGCACACTGGTGTGTGGCAAGAATTTTCTAAACATGCAACACCTGACTACTTAGTCAGGGTACTACCTCTTTTTCCTTAGATTGCCAAATTAAAAAAATGTCAAGAGCCAACACAACAATAGCCATCGGTGTGAATGAATCAAAATTAAACTTTTTTTTTTTCCAGATTGTCAAAACAATTTTTTTGGTGTGTCACAAGATTTTTGCAATTAGTTTGTGTGCCATGAGATGAAAAAGGTTGAAAATTGCTGTTTTAGGTAATTCAATTTGAAATAACTATGCCCTCTGTTGTACAAAAACTAAATTGTGTGTTCCTTTCACTGGATATGATTTTTTAAGAGTCTGTGTGTGCTAAAATTCATGATTATGGAGCTAGATTTAGATATGATGGTTTTGCTAGACCGATATTTCCAGCAAGAATGACAGTGAGCCGAAACTGGTTTGGCTCAGTGGTAGAGCGTCGGTCTGCAAACTGAAGGGTCCCAGATTCGATTCCGGTCAAGGGCATGTACATTGGTTGTGGGCACATCCCCGGTAGGGGGTGTGCAAGAGGCAGCTGGTTGATGTTTCTCTCTCATCGACGTTTCTAACTCTCTCTCCCTCTCCTTCCTCTCTGTAAAAAAATCAATAAAATATATTTTATAAAAAAAAAAAAAAGAATGACGGTGAAAATTTTAACAAGTTTACAACTGGTGAGACCATTATCCATCAGACTGATATTGATCCAAACAATCAACATTCAAAATAGTTGAATTTTAGACCTTATTGAGATTCTCTATAATATTTCTTTAGATATTTTTTCCCTGTGGGGGAAAACAAGACTATATTTTTTGTTTCAATGTAGCACAGATGGGTTTCTTTTTTCGTCTATATCCCCCATTTTTGCCCAAGGACTTAAGTAAACTTCAAATAAACTTACCAGGTTTCCTACAGTCAACACAGTACTGAATTGGTCAGTCATTGGGTAGTGCTCCATGGCCATAAAGAGGGTGTTTAAGACAATGCAAATAGTGATGGCAAGATCAACAAATGGGTCCATCACAATTAAATTCACAAGATGCTTCACTTTTAACCATGCATCACAGCAGTCCCAGATCAAGAACACATTGGCAAATCTGTACCAGCAGGGTGGACATTTCTGCCTAGATTCTTCAAGTTCTAGAAGAAGAATAAAGAAGAGTTAGTAAAAAACATTGAAAATGAATTTTTGCTCTAGATTATACATTATTTTTGTAAAATTGACATTTCTACTTGTGGAATAAAAGTTGATAAAACAGCTTAATAAACTTGAAAAGACAATCCCATTAAATATTTTCATAAAATGTTCATTAAAAATGTCATGAATAGACTTTATTTCTCCTTTAAATACAAAAAATAAACACTTTGAATTTATTATTTTGATTCAAACTAACTTCATTACCTAATAACTTAGATAATGGTTAATTAAATTGCTATATTATTTCATCAAAACAAGATTTTATATCAGCTTTATAGGAATATTAAGTGTATCAAATAATTATTGTTTAATTTGAAAGTACCTTTTTGAAAACACTGTTTTTTAAAGATGTGATCTTTATCAATACATGTGACTTATTCTTTCCTCTGATTGTTTCCACAACACCACTGATCTTACCAACAATGATAATACAGTATATAATATATATATATATATATATATATATATATTCAATATATCAAAAGAACAGGATACAAATGTAACTGATGATTTCTAAAGAACATATGATGATTTCTAAAGAACATATGTTAGGTATGACTTATTAATATACATTGCCGTACTAATTAAATATCCTTCTAAACTTCAAGAAGTGATGACTTATTTAATGAATGAATAAGGGACTAATAATTATGACCCATTCCCATGTGCCAAAATTAGTAAGCATTGTGCCAGCTCTCTTTTGAGGAGATGCAATGGTTTCTGTGAATGTGGAAGATGGGGGAGAGATTTTTTAGGGTCCTTGTTGAAGGTGGAGCTCATGTTTTGATTTGTCCAACTCACGCATGTGCTTCTCTGAACTCTATTCCCACCTCCTTGCCTGGAAAACAGGTTAGAGATTGAAAGAGATGTTTCTTTGTGCTTCTTTATACCAACACTTAAAAAAGGAAGTGTTCGCTCTAATTGTTTAAGGATAATGTAATATAAGGGTAAGTAATCACTGATATACTATCAAGTGGGGAAGTGTCACTCTGCAGAGATAAGGACCGAAATAAAAAGGAAATAAGAACAATATTAGTTTTTATAACCAGTGGGAACATAATATGTCCCATATATCATCTATATAGGTCTAGTATATAGTTCTGATCCTGGGCAATTAACCATGATAATATAAAGAGAAGACTTAGGTTCCACAAAGCATCTGATCATAGAAAGCTGCCCAATCCATGGCTGCTCCTTACCCTCCATTGTGTTGGTCAGGATGCTGGCTATGCTCATGGCTCTCTGCCTTCCAGAGGAATCTTCTAGCATTTCCATCGAAATCTGGTACGAACTTAGCCTTCTCTTTCTGACCTCTGTCTCAGTGGCGGTGCCCTGCGAACCAAATACTGATGGCTCAAACCACCCTTTTCAATGACTAATACAACACCACATAGCATTTTTTGGAAAACCATGCTACATGCAATTTTTCCAAGTCACAATTTTCAAGCAATAAAATACTGACTTTGTTCTTAAGTTATAAACAGGTTTGTTTTTTTTTAAATGATCATAGGTGATAGCCTTTACCAAGAATTCACCAGTTAGAATGCAATTATATAGAGAAATTATATTGCAGAACCTGCTGGATTTTTCAGGGAAATTTTTATAAGCATGCTAATGTCATATATTGTTTCATCTTGTTCACATTCAAATTTTCTGGTTATTTCAATAACTTGTAATCAGATCAATCTTCCCCCCAAATAAATAATATGATTATATAGTCCCATGGGTACGTTGTTTTACTGGAGGCTATATTGACAATATTGACATATATGGGCCAATTTTTTTCATGCACAAACACAGATGTACAATGAAATGTGTGTGCTTTCCTGAGATTTTCTTAATTATTTCTATAAGCCATTTTATAAGAAATAACATTTTAGAGCCATTTTAATAGATATCAAAATATTTTAAGTCACTGTAATATTGACAGTTGTATAAAAACTGCCTATTACCTATTTGCTCACTATAATATTTCATTTTAAGTATATGAAATTTCCAGAATATGAAAAATTATACAATTCTGGGTGATCATATATCTATAATGGTTTGGTTGTTAAAGTGCTCATTATTTTGTGTTGGTAGGTCTACTGAATTTGCAGGTATTATTTCATCCCAGATTCAAAAAACTGGGCTTTTTTAACCTGAAGCATTTGAAAGCTAATGGTCCCATACAATTCAATTGATTCTAAAAAGGTCATTGTTTTGCATTCAATGAATAATACATAATCTTTAAGCACTGCTTCCAAAATGACAGTCCTTAAAAAAAATAATTTATTATTTCATTATTAGGCCTTCATTATTTCAAATTGGTATATACTGTCAGTAGGAGCTAACTTATCATCTATTATCACCTCTGGCAGTTGTCCAGTAGGTGAGGTTAAAGCTGATGGTCCACCCACCAAGGAAACCACACCATTGCAATCCACAGTGCTGTGCATCTTCCCATTTGCTGGAAGCCCTGGCACCATCCTGGATGACATACTGGCCTGACTAACGTTACTGTTGCGTCGCTCTCCGTGTCTGTGGGGCACAAACAGTGAGTCTCTCCTGCTCTCGCTGTCTTCAAATGTGCTGTGCTCATCATCAGCAAAGTCATTTTCAGAACCGACATCCTTGGCCCGACCTCTGAAGCTGAAAATGCTTGTTTTGCTGTTGCGTCGTGGGGAAAACAGGGAGCCACGGATACTTAGCAGAGACTGAGGAAAGCAAGGAAGAAAGGAGTGGGGGGCACACACACACAATTATTTAATGAAAATCCCAATATTGCAGCATCTATTTTCTTTTGGGTCTAGAAGAGTCTTGCTCCTAAACACAGGTAACCAAATTAATAGAAAACACATATGTTTTGCCAAAACTGGTTTGGCTCAGTGGATAGAGTGTTGGCCTGCAGACTGAAAGGTTCCAGGTTCAATTCCAGTCAAGGGCATGTACCTTGGTTGCGAGCACATCCCCAGTAGGGATGTACAAGAGGCAGCTGATCGATGATTCTCTCTCATCGATGTTTCTAACTCTCCATCCCTCTCTGTTCCTCTCTGTAAAAAATCAATAAAATATATTTTTTTAAAAAGAAAACACATGTTTTGATATTTTTATTATAGATCACAATGCAAATTTAAACATATAGTATTCATTTTTTTTACTAGAAATATTGATTTGCAATTTATTAAGTCCATGACCATTTCATTTAATCTTCATCTAGCACTGTGAGGTGTATTTTTTAATCACAATGTTATAGGGCTGGAGCATCATGCTGAAGATGACAAGTGAGTTTTTTGTTTTTTGTTTTTTGTTTTGGTGGGAGTGGTAGTTAAACAAGTAATAGGTTGCTTTCTCTGCCAAATACTATAATCTGAAAGGACATACAATTTGGGAAATAAGTTATGGCTCAAGTGAGACTGTTGGCTCAGATTTCAAATATTTGTAGGAAATATTTTACTTCTGGATAATGGTTTAAAAACAAAACTATTTTCTTTTCCTTCACACCTTTTGGATTCTGACAGGAAATTATTCTTTTTCTGGACCTGTTTGTCTCTATCCACCTGGAAGTAAAAGTCATGAAGATAATCTATGATGCTGTCTGCCAAATTTGCTAGCAGTTTCCCAAATGGCTAATCGTGATTCATGTTATTTGAGAAAATATATATCAGAGTAATGACAACAGAGAGTATTTCTAAACTGCTTTATAAATTATTTTCTTACTTAACATTTAACGCTAAGTGCTTTAAAAGGCAAGATATATATACTTGACTTTGCTAAAGAGGGTGATATAAAACACAGCTTATCTTTCTGATCTCATTTTAATTTTATTAAAAGGAACTGGATGATTCAAAACGATTTTGCATTACACGTGTTCACAAATAAATCAAGTTAATAGTTTCTGGTACAGGAAAATGAGGATTTAGCATGATGTCTCTTATTTCACTGTTTGGATAGATTTTAAACACGCAGCACCGAATAATTCTACTTTTAATCTAGCCTTGGTGATAGTTTTCAAAGACATCTTTATTCCTTCTGCAGAATCTTTGTTTACTCCCTTTCTCATTTAATGTGACATTCCTGTTGCTCCCCAGTTTGTCTCTCATGACCTCTCCTATCACTCTGCATAGCCAGGGCAATAATGTATTCATACATATAGATACATGTGCATACATAGTCATATGTCAACATAAATATGCACGGACCCTCCTTTCTTTCTCCAAGCTTCAGTGTAAAACCAAATAAAATCATTTTAGTGGGGGAAAACATTGGAAAGGCAAACTCCATCAGATTTATTTTGGTCCCTCTGCCTAATTAGGTAATGCTGATTTTCTTAGGCCTCATTCGTAGCTTTATTTTTATGACTTTTCCCAGAATACAAAGCACTAGAATAATCTTTGTTGCCCTTTATATTAGGGATGCTCTGGGAAGATACTATTCATTTAAAAAGGTGCCATTGGTGCGGCCAGCATAGCTCAGTGATTGAGCATCAATTGTTGAACGAAGAGGTCACAGTTTAGTTCCCGGTTGGGGCACGTGCCCAGATTACAGGCTCAATCCCCGGTGTTGGGAGTGCAGGAGGCATCCAATCAATGATTCTCTCTCATCATTGATGTTTCTATTTCTCTCTCCCTCTCCCTTCCTCTCTGAAATAAATAAAGATATCTGAAAATAAAATAAATAAAATGAAAAGGTGCAGTTGCTTTGGGTTTGGTTAGGTTCGCCACAGGAAATACCGACTGCCAATTGTCCAACCTGCAGCTGTGTCTGCATGACACACATTTATCTACTCACTATCAACAGTGGTTAGGCGAATTTCCACTCATCAAACTGATCAAGAAATTAGACATTTTGGAGAAATTAATTGAGCCCCCATTAAAAAGAATGCTAATGCTTTAAATCTCCTCAGATTCAATTTAAATGATCAGTACCTTGGTGATGTCCAGACTCGTTTTTGAAACTTTAATGTGCACTTTTAGGTCCTGGCCTTCTAGAATTAGGATTCAGTGAGAGAGGGTAGGACTCTGGAATCTGAATATTCACCAGGTGGTTCTATGCAGGTGGTCCTCACTCTATACTCTTACATTAATCCCTAGGACGGGTCAGAATAATCATCTCAATATACTCATGTTCAGAGGCCATCTTTGGCAACTGAAATTCTGTATGCAAAGGTTGGGAGAATGTGGTACATTCATCATCTATCCTGTGCATGCCTTTACTTTGCATGTTTTTAAGTCAGGGTGTCTTCAAAGGCGGTCCAGATCTTTGAGTTTATTTGAAACTTCTATTCACTCTTTAGAAAATATAATAATGGGTGTGAGCACAGCTTTCAAGGCAATGGAGACTGAAAAGGGAGATGACAAAAATAGTATTCAGAGAAAAGAAACCAAAAATAACACACTACAAGATACAGCAGAGTGCAGGGAATACCCACAGCTGCAGCAGGCCTTTCTCCAGGGAAAACAAGCTTTTGTGCTCTAAAGAGCGAAAGATCATCTTTCTTTGCCTCAGGCACGCCAACAATCCATCCCAGGGTTTTATGTTACCTTGGGCCCAGAAGGTAAATCTGAACTCTTTTTCTTAGTTTTCAGTAACAGAAGGGAGAATAGAAGGAATCAGGTCTGTAAAACACAATGCAGGGCTGAACTCAAGTGGTTTTGGAAAAGTCAAGGCTGGAGCACGATGCAGGGAATTTGAAGATGTTCTAGTAAATGCACACAAAGCCATTATTGGAGAGAAATGTCCACTCAATAATATTTCAAGTTACAAGTATGTTTCTTATCAATGTTTTCAATTATCCAACAATTATACTTTGTTCTAGCTACATAGCTACAAAACTTGTGGTTTAAAATACGTTGTCTCAGTGTGTCCAAACAATATAAATGAAATCTTGGAGGGGAAGGGATTTACTTTCCATTGTACAACTTTGAATAGTTTTGTATTATAAACATTTATTATCTATTTAAAAATAAAATACCATATGGCTTCTCTGCCTTGAAGTTTTCAGAAAATATATTTATTTTGAACAATATACCCTGCCCAGTTTATGTTTCTTGACTCCACTACCTTCATTGATTCTCATCTCCATCAGAGTCCTTTTTAAAAAAAATTAATTTCTTTATTGATTAAGGTATCACATGTTTGTCCTCAACCCCCATTCCAATCCCTCCTCCCCTGATGCCACACCCCCCTGTTGTCCTTGACCACTGGTTAGGCTCATATGTGTGTACATAAGTCCTTTGGTTGATCTCTCCCTTTTATCCCCACCCTCCCTTTGAGGTCCAACAGCCAAGCCTTCTCTCTGGGTCTGTTCTTGTTCATCAGTCTATGTTGTTCACCATTTCCCCTAGATGAGTGAGATCATGTCCTATTGGAAATATACTCAGGAAAGTAGAAGAATATCATGTAAGGAAAAATATCCTGAAAGTAAATCACATCTAGAAAATTTGTACTTTAGAAAATTAATTGTACTGCTATCAGCAAGACACCCATGAAAAACACACATGGTGTCCAAACAAGCCAGATAAAATCATTTGGGCAAAAAATGAAAAAAGATCCCAAGTCAAATTTATAGAAAATATGACTTTATTACCTTTAGGTCCAGAGTCCGTTTTTGTTTACAAAACTAGAAATTGTAATCTGCTTCTGGAATATTTTTGCTTTGTGAGTTGTGTTAATGCTCTGTGTCTTTTTACTTAGGAGAGTAGATATTGATAGGCTTTTCCCTTTAATTTTTACATATCTATCTATCTATCTATCTATCCATCCATCTATTCTCTATCTGCCTATCTACCTACCAATCTACTTATCTCACTATCTCTGCATTTACAAATATAAAATGAACTGCATGTAAAATGTGTATATTCTGATTCTGATTTTAGTATTTAACTCTGGCTGTCAGCTAATTTCCCTTTGCCGTGGCTTCTCCATGGCTCCTCAGCACAGGCCTCCCAGCTGCCTGTGGGGCATCCCAGGCACACTGCCGCATTAGGGACCTACTGGCACTCGCTGGAAGAGCCCACAATGTTCTTCAGTGAGGTAGCCTTTTCCCATCTCTAAATGTTTGCTGAAATGTCTCTTTTACAGTGAGGTTTTCCACACCACGCTATTTAAAATGTTTATATCTAGTTAGTGATCTCGATTCCCCTTTTCAAGTTTACTTATTCCTATAGCACTTAGCACCTTCTAACACAGTCCATAACTTATTGTCTGTCTCCTCCTGTAATATAAAGTTCCCCGAGGTCAGTGAATTGTATTGCTTTTGTTCATTGAGATATTTTCAGCATCTAGAAGTGTTTCTGCCACACAGCAGGTTATCAATAAATATTTGTTGATTGGCCAAATGAACTAATCCACAAGTTTTTATTGGAGCACCATGATGAAACAATGGTGGGCAAATATTGATTTTCAAAATCAGATAAATATATTCATATGAATGTTGCTAATATGCATTTACATTTGTGAGTTATTGAAACTACTCAAATTTCTAGTTTCTCATTTAGAATTCATTTAACTATTTTAATTTAATAAGAGCTTTACTATTTGTCACATAGGTATTCCATATTGTTCAATCCCCCACAACTGTTTAAGGTAGAGATTATTATCCACCATTTTACAAAGTTAAAGTGACTCGACCATAGTCACAGAACTGATTTGGAGTTGAAATATGAACACGGGCTTTGTGACATCAATCATTAAGCTGTGATGTCAAATACTATTAATCCTAACAACTTCTAATAATCTTAATAATGCTAAACTATGTCAGAGATAACAGTTTAAGCCAAAAAGAATCTGGACCTATAGACGCTCAAGCTAAATCCAAAAGTGTTATACTGATGTACTATCATATGTTATATTTATATTATGCCAGATAGTTGTTGGATCTCTTGATACCAGCATTATCTGTAGGAAATGGTGTTCGTCTTATAACTTTTTGTGTGTACATGTTATTTTGTCCTAATATGAAAATTCAAGCTATAAATTATTAACATAGAGTTAATATTTATTTTATTTGCATAGTAAATGTAAATTATAAATTAAATACCCATTGATAACTTGTATATGCCTTTTGTTCCCAACCAAGAACTAAACAATGAATTTTGTACTTCAATTTTTAAAGAAGTTTTATAAGAAGTTTGTTTTGTGTTTTGTTTTTTTTTTCCTAGGAAACATATCAGTTATTTAATCGGATTCTTATAAGAAATTCAGAACACCACTTTGTGAGGATGAAGTGCATTGGTGAGAGCAGAGCACATGAAACTGAGGAACAGCTTTGATTTTTGGCAGAATTTGTGAGTCCACAGCTTTCTGGTCAACTTTGCGCTGTTTTGTAATCTCATATTTCTCTGTGCTGAAGATCTCACCCTCCTGGTGTCTGGGCTTGCACAGCTCTTCCTCCTCTCTCTCCTCTCCCCATCCCCCTCCTCCTCCTCCTCATCCTCCTTCTCCTTCTTCTTCTTTTGAGGAAGCATCAGTGAGATGTTTGGGGATTTTTATATCACTGATATCAGTTTTGGTGGAGGTGGCAATGACATATTTCTGATGTGTTCTTCAAAGAGGAACTCAATTGAGGGACAGAGGTCCAGTCACAAGTAGCAAGCCACTGCTCAGCTATTTCAGAAAAACACTCTCCTGCTTCTGTGGATCCCAGTGAGGATGATCAGAATGGTCCCAGGAGTGATGCTGGCCCGCAATCTCCTCACATGCTGGCTGAAGGGTTTCTTGCCATGGCTCAACAGTTTTCAAGGCACATCTTCAGTAGGTTAATATCTAGGCATTTTGCGGAGTTTAACCCCTCGGGTACCACCATTCTTGTCGCCACCAACTGGCTTTGTGACAATAGCAAGAACTTTCTCCTTTTCTTTTCAATCCTGGGTTTAGCTGCCAAATACTTGCTCTTGTACATGGCCTTTTGCGAATACATAGCTGACCGGAGATATCTGTCAATTCCTCTGTCGAGGACGAGGTTTCGGCTGCAGTGGGTCTTCCCCTTCTCAGGTGCCTTAACCTTGCCGCCAACATCAGCCTACTTCTTGGCTTCAGGCTTCTTCTTCTTCTTAGTATCCAGCTTCCCAGTTTTCTTTTCACCCACCATCATGCAAGATGGGAAAGAGAACTAGAATTCTATTCTGTATATGAAGGACATATAGCCCTTGATTGATGTATAATGTTTTGCTCTAACTTAATTTTAATTATGTAGAGTATTTCTCAAAATATTACCTTTAGGGTATAATTATGACCCAGATTAATACGATTAGAAGAGTTAATATGTCATTATACATCAACATTTAATGAACCAGTATTCAAAGTCATAAGTACTTAATCACCAATTTCCTAACTATTTACTCTTTATATTAAGTAAAACTTATTGCGGACAGAAAGTTAAAACAATTTTTTCTCTTTGACTTGACATATGCTAAAGAATTGATTTGCTGACATTAAATCAGAACAAAAATAGACCATCTTCAATTTAGTTCTCTCCAAGAGTATTTTGGTCATAATTTCATTCGAGTGAATCATAGCATGACACCAGATCAGGATAATGGAGACTCACAACAACACAGTTCTCCTATCAGAAGATAAAGGCCAAGTCCAGAGACATTTCTTTTCAAGATTCATACATATGTTGCAATCAGAACCACAGATAATAAAGACAGAAACCCAGATGTAAAGAAGATAAATTAATCCGAGGCCTCAGAAAGGAAAGATAAGCAAAGGATTGTAAAACTATCTCCCTGAAAAGTATAATAGAGAGGTTTTCCTCCCCACCACACCCGCCCCCTACCCCCCAAAAAAGCAGATGAAGAAACATTGTCTCAAAATAGGGCAACATTTAAAGCTGATTACCTTAAATTAAAAGTTAATCTAATACACACACACACACACATGATCTCTGAAAGCATAACAATCTAGTCACCAGTGTATATCCTATATAATAAATGGCTAATATGCAAATTGTCCCCTTGACACAGGAGTTCAACCAGCAGGCAGGCCGGCCAATCGCCATGTCCCTTCCCCCTGGCCAGGCTGACCAGACCCCACCCATGCACAAATTCATGCACTGGCCACCAGGTGGCAGACGCTCAGTGCAGGAGCTTCCATGACACGCACTTGCCATTTACAGAGAAATGGCACTGCAGACCTGGCACTGACAAGGCAACACTTGGCTTCCCCCAAGTGGGACACAGACCCCACCACCACCCTGGAGTGACAGCTCACCAAGTCACAGCTGATGCTGCTGAGACCCTATAGTGCAAAATGCGGCTCACAACCCAGGCCAGCCCAGAAATGGTGGCTATGGGTGCTGGGTAATGCCATCACATAGCAATGACCAGCCTCCTTGCAGATTCTTCAGCCCAGGAACAAGACTTGCTTCATAGCTAGTTGGAAACATTTCACACTGTAACCAAATGTCTGAAGCATTTTCCTGTGCCTCATTTCATTTGATCCTCACAGAAGTCCTGGAGCAGGTAAATAGGAGACTTGGTGGAATCCTATTTTCTTTCCATTAGCCAGAAAACAGTGATTTAGAAAGTTTAGAAAATTGACCTGACTGAAAAGAAGTAAGAAATGGTGGACCTTGAAAATGACTTCAGGTTTTCTCACTGCACGGAAAATAGTCAAACACTGCTGCAATTAAATATTTTACCCTTTGTTCTCCCTCCTTGTGTGATTTATAATAATAATAATGTGCTTTGTGTTGATATTTACTGTTGTGTTGCTGACAATTAACTGAAAGAGAAGTTAGGGTGCTTCACTGGGCTGGAAAAAGTTTAGCTATGTCAGAAAGCAGGTCTGATTAAGCAAGTTTATTATCTATCCATAAAAGGCTAAGTTGACTACACATGTGCGATACATATAAACCTCTCACTGGCACCAATCATATGTGTGTGTTTTGATCTGTTATTGTCGATCGTGAATTTGACACTTCTATCATAGGGAAAGGGCAAATAGCAATATTAAAATATTTATTCTAATTAATTTCCTTTCAATGTGCATGAATTCACGCACCAGGCCACTGGTGGTTTAATAAAAGTCTTGTTTAAAAATAATTTATGATACAAATGTAAATAACTATAATAAATGTTAGTTACCTGCCTTTCATTTAAATCAAATGTGCAAAACAAAACACAGCAATTAACAAGCAATAGCAATGCCAAAGTAAATTGGAGCACTTGGTAGAAAGCCATACCTGATGAGGGGAGTAGAATTTCTTGTCACTAGTCAGGCGGTTTCCATCCATGGAAAAAAGGAAGCTTCTTCTCTTGACACTGTCTTCGGATTCAGATTTGGGAAACCTGTCTCCCTCGCCTTTGTTGTTTCCTTCAAGGTGCTCCCTCTGTCTTCTCTTCTTCCTCCTGTTCCTCCACTCCTTTGCACTTTTGGAGCTTAACTTTGAGGCTTCTGAGGAACTTTCCAAGAGCTCACCCAGACCACCTATTCCACTAAAATCTCTTGAAGCAGCTGATGCTGCTGCAACTGCCTGTTTAAAACAGAGCAAGGCGCTGGTTAGAACCTATGACTTTGAAAACAGTTCAATGGTAAATTGTTGCCATTTATGGCTATTAATTATATGTGAACATGATGTCTTCTGGTCACTTCATTGTGCTTTTACTCTAAGAGTTCCATTAGTAATGACACCGTTTTCCGTACCATAAAGCAATATGCATTAGGACAAGTAAAGTCTGGTTTGGCACACCTCCTGAAAAGATGTGCCAACTCTGTTGAGATTAGCTTCATTTCAAGAGATAAAAAATACCTTCTACATTATAAAAGCAAATGTTTCTTTTCATGGTTGTTGGTCTGGTTACTATTCCAACTCCAGCCACAGGCGTGTTTCTTCTGAAACATGGGGTTGTGAACAACTGAGTGGTATTTTTTTTCCTCCTAAATCTAGGACAAAATATTTGTGTGTTTGTGTGAACTCAAATCATTTAAAGTGTTTACTGTTTATCTCTCGATAGAAGTTATGGGAATGTATTGGCTAGTTTATCTTCTTACTTCATTTGAATTACATTTATTACTATAGTTCACATCCTTAGCGTCATGTTAATCCCAGAGATCAACATGATTAATTTACCGCATAGCACTTTTAATTTCAAATTCTTCAATGTTATAAATTATTATAATGAATAATAACACATGCTAACATAGCAGTCAATAAGTACCTAAAATTATCATTCAAGGGTTTATGATGATTTTTCAATGTTTTTCCATATTTTAGTACATAGTGAAGCATTTCAAATTTCTGCACATGCTAAAGAAACACAGCAAGCTCTAAGATAAAGTATGGCAAACATTTTGTATTTTTATTTATATGAATAGTATTTTTAGACTGGAAATTATGTAAACATGACTAGAGAGGATATGAAATAGCAATATAGTGCATATTAAAGCTGAGTCTCATTAAGTATATTCATGTTTTTAAACATAATCAAGGAAGTGGAAATGATTAAATATGAGGATACTGGCTCAACTCTGTACATATGTCATTCCTGAGTATAAATAACTCTAACTTATCTACCATTTTGTTCTATCTTTTCCATTGGACTGTAAGTTAGACAGGACTTCTGTCATGTTTTGGTGTGCCTAGTATTACCTGACATAAAAAAAAATGGGGGCTCAGTTACTATTTAGTAAATAAGGATGAAAAAAGATATAATGTCATCTGTTGTTATGGACACTGATGTGGGGATGGGGGAAGAATAAGACATACCTAGATTTGACTTTTTTAGATCTCAGAAGACTATCAGAATGTATAACAGAAATATATTTTAGGAAAGAATGAAGATAAAATTTATAATACTTTGACATCATGCTGTGCTTCCTTCCTAGGGAGAAAGAAACTCTAAGTAGCTTCCATTTCTGAATCTCATCTCAACTTGAAAAATATATATAGCCGAACCGGTTTGGCTCAGTGGATAGAGCGTCAGCTTGCGGAATGAAGGGTCCCAGGTTTGATTCCGGTCAAGGGTATGTACCTTGGTTGCGGGCACATCCCCGGTAGGGGGTGTGCAGGAGGCAGCTGGTCGATGTCTCTCTCTCATCGATGTTTCTAGCTCTCTATCTCTCTCCCTTCCTCTCTGTAAAAAATAAATAAAATATATTATATATTAACATTTATTTTCAACATTTTCTTATAAGATTTTCTTATAAGATTTATCTCTCTCTCTCTCTCTCTCTCTCTCTCTCTCTCAAGAGAGAGAGAGAGAGAGAGAGAGAGAGAGAGAGAGAGAGAGAGAGAGAAATACAAATTCTCTACGACTCCCATGATTTCAGTGATGGAATTCATGGAACTACATATTTATAGTACTAAATATGTGTTCAGCTAAGCAACAGATAAAATGTAAGACAGATATTTGTTAATATTGAGTACTATATTAATTATGGAAACTCAGGTCTAAAACTTGGTATAAGCAATGCCCCGCATTCAGATGAAACATTAATTCAGAATTTGGGTATTTACAGAATTGCATATAGTCAGATAGCCAGACTTTTATTGAATTCTTGGTCATCAGCATTACTTCTAACATCATCAGTGATGAAAGATGAGAAATATTATGAAATACTTTAAAATATGAATATGTTAAATATAAATATTTGCAAAATAAATGAAAAAATGAAGCACATTTCTGTAGCAAGTTAAATATAGTTGATTATGACTGATACACAGTATACATAATATATACCATTGGAAGAATGGAATATACATGCATTCCCCTTTATCCAAATAAAGTCCTTAACTCACCTTTCCACTTTGAATAGACAGAAACATGCAACACACAGTCTAATCATTTATTGTCTAGCTTATTGTTAGAAACAAAGGAAGTTGTGGTAATATTCCTTTGCCATAATCCTGAAACTCATGTTCATTTAAATCACTTTCGGAATTTGTTTTGCATTAAGACATGATTTCCCTGCTTATTCTGGGTAACAGTTGGCAAATAACTCAAAACCAAAACAGATTTCTAAGGCAACAATGGTAACCTCCTGACACAACACATTTTCTGTGTCACTCACCAACTCAAAATCTGTCACTTGTTCCACTTCCAGTGATTTGATGGTCCCTCAAAGGCAGATGTTTCCTGTCACCTCTCATGTCTGTGTACCTGTTTATACCTAGCTCTGTGGCATGGCCAGTGTCCTGTTTATTTGCAAATGGCTTGCTGTATTCCTCTTATGGCAAATAATACGTCCTTAACATTTTATTATAAGATTTCTGTGTGATTCAAAATAGACTCTATAATTCTGTATCTGTGTCTTTAAAATATAAAACCACATGACTGCCAGGGATTATACTGCATTTTAAACATAAAATCCAGTTTTTTAACCCTACTCAAAACTACAAGACATTGTCCCGGCCAGTGTGCTCAGTTGGTTGAGTGCTGTCCCATGCATCAAGAAGTCACCAGTTCAATTCCTGGTCTGGGCACATGCCCAGGTTGTAGGCTTGATCCCCATGATCAGCAAATTCTAAATATATGATTGAACTGAGTAACCAGCTAAGCAATTCATTGTTAAATCCCATCTCACTAAATAAATAAGTAAATAAATAAAAGCCAAAAATAAAGACTTAATATTATATGTTGTGCATCTTCAAAGTAACTAAGTATTATTAAAAAGTTCAATTTTGAAACTACAAATTCCAAGGATATACTGTCATTCAAATAAGGTTTCAAATATCTGGAGCCATCTATCTGGGGGGAAAAAAGAATACCTATATATCAAAATGTCACTATGTACAAAAGATTTTGTACTTCTGTTTCTGGTCAAGAAATAGTAACAGGGATCAGATTTACTCTCCTTCCTGAAACAAACAGTAAAATGGACAGAACCCATGCAATAATGGTTTTGAAGACTGAATGAATGAGACATTGGGTAGAGTATTCAGAAGAATTTTCACTAAACAGTAGGGAATAATAAACAGTAGGAAATAATTAGCCCTAAACTAAATGCTGACCTAGTTCTACGTAACAAATATCAAAGTTTTGAAGATGTAAGAGGATCAAACTGTTTATAAGTAATGTAACTATGTCTCCCAAAAAGGATAAATAATTTTTATTTAAATAAAAAAATATTGAGCAACAAAAAGGTAAAATGAACAGCGTCTATAATTCAACTGAAGATTTTCAGCAATGTAAAAAAACAAAAACAAAAAAACACACAGAGGACTAGATGACCATTCATGAAGAAAATAATTAATTAAAACCAATATACATCATAGATGTTAGAATTTCCAAATAGGGACTTTAAATAGTTATTGCAATTGTATTGTTTATGTTCAAAATATTAGAAACAAAGGAGATATAAGAGAGATGCAGATTAAGCTTTTAGAGATGAAAACTGTAATGTCTGAGATGGAAAATACCCTGAATGGGATTAATAGAAGACATTACACTGAAGGGGAAAAGATGATCAAGATATAGCAATAGAAACTATCCAAGTCAAAATGAACAAGCTGATTCTAAAGCTCAAATAAAAACTACAGAGGACCTAGAATAGTCAAAATGGCTTTGAAAAAGATAAAAATTATCACTATCTGATTGCAAGACTTATTATCCAGCTACAGTAATTAAGAATGTGGTATTGGTGCAAAGACAGACAAATAAATCAATTTGACAGAAGAGAATTCAGAAATAGATCCACTCACATATGGAGAACTGATTTTTGACCAAGGTTCAAAGGCAATTAGAGGAGGAAGAATATTTTGTTCAGTAAATAGTGCTGGAATAATTAGATATCTCTCTATATATAAAAGCCTAAGCAGCCGGAATACTGGCCAGTAGCTATAACCTGTACTGATCACCTGGGGGCAGATGCTCAAGTGCTGCTTAGCTGACCACCAGGTAAGCCAGATGCAGGGCTTACCTGGCAAGTCTCTGCGGCAGCTTTACTGAGTGGCGGCAGCAGGCATATCAGGGCTGGGATGAGTAGGAGCTTCTCCCTGGCTATCTGGCTGCCTGCCACCTTGCTCACTACTACATCCCTTGGGGGATGTTGGACTGCCAGTTTTGATCCCTGGCCTGTGGGGATCAGACTGAAACCTGCAGTTTGATATCCCCTGAGGGGTCCCGAATTGTGAAAGGGTGCAGGTACCCCACCGGTGCAGGAATCCATGCACCAGGCCTTCAGTCTATATATAAAACAATATCAACCCATAAAACACATTTTATACAAAAAAATCATATTGACTTAAATATAAAACACAAAACTATAAAACTTGTAGAAGAAAAAAATAGGAGAAAATCTTCATAATGCTGGTTTGGCAATAAATTAATAAATAAATAAATAAATAAATAAATAAATAAATAAACAAACAAATAAAATAGATACAACACCAAAAGCACAATCAAACCAAAAAAATTGATAAACTAATTTATAAAAATTAAAAACTTTCATTTTTAAAAACACTATTAGGAGGAAGAAAAGACAAGTTACAGACTGGGAAAAAAATATTCGCACAGCATACATGCTATAAAGGACTGACTTATTCCTAGAATATATAAAAAATACTCAAAACTTAATAAGAAAACAAACCACTCAGCTAATATAATGGCAAAAGATCTGAACATTTCTCAATAGAAGCTATACATATAGAAAGCAAGAACATGAAAAGACATTCAACATCATTAGTCATTAAGAAAATACAAAACAAAACAGCAATGAGATACTTAATATAATGCTTAATAAGCCTTACCATCCCCAATATTGGCAGATGTATTTGAGGCAATGTAACTCTGACATGAATTAGATCTCACTTTCAACTTATATTTTCCTTTTAATAAGACACTATTATCCTTTCTCTTCTCCTCAAGACATAAGTGCCCATTCAACATGTCCCTTGCCCAAATAGGCCATAATATTAATGAGAATTTAAAGTTAGAATCTAATATAAGATGCCTTCCTGATGTCCTTAGAGGAGCTGCAGGAAACACCTTTTGTGCTACAGAAACCCAAAAGAATGGTTAGGAGTCGGTATACCTAAAGTTTTCTTCTTAACATTTTAGACTACTTAACTTCAGATTAAACCTCAAATAGTATAAGTAGTAAAATACAATGCTTGGAAATATCAGTGATGTCTTTTTTTCACATTAAACTAAAAGTCAGATTTCCTCTAAGCTTTCTTGAGACAATTGTATATACTAGGTGTACCAGTTAATAATGACAGATTTTATAATTAAAAAAAACAAAACATGATAATTTCAAGAGGAACATCAAAAGTGCTTTATTCAAAGTAATGTCCATTGCTAGCTACACATTTCCCCATCTTTCAGGTAATTTGTGGATACCATCCCAATATAACTTTTTGTGTTTTGAGGCAAACCATTCAGAGACCCAATTTTTCACTTCGTACATTTTGCAGTGCTACTCAGAAAGTGCATGTGTGTGCCCATTGGAACAAGTGGTAATCTGAAGGAGCAAAGTCTGGTGAATATAGCCTGTGGATTAATACTTCCCAGGCAAGATCTTTTAACCTGTCTTTAACTGGTTTTAAAGTGTGTGATGGTGTGTTATCGTGAAGCAAAATTAGTTTGTCTTCTGGCACATTCTGGTCATTTCAGGATCAAAGCATGATTTACATTGATTATTTGTTGTCAGAAACAATTAGTATTAACTGTTTCACCTGGTTTTATAAGCTCATAATACACAACATTTTCCTAATTCCACCAAACGCAGAGCATTGTCTTATTTCCAAAGTGATTTGACCTTGCAGTCAATGTTGATGTTGACCTGGATCAACCATGATTTTGTGTGTTTGGGATTCTCAAAATAAATCCACTTTTCATCACCAGTCACAATTCTATACAAAAAAGACTTTCTCTCATGCCAGTGAAGCCACATTTTACTGATGACTTTTCAGTTTTCCATTTGTCTTTTATTCAGTTGACGTGGCACCCATTTTCCTTCCTTGAAAATCTTTCCCATTGCTTGTAAATGATCAGAAATTGTTTGCTAAGCAATGTTTAATCTTTCTGCAAGTCTTTTTGAGTTTGACAATTTTTGAGTTAAAAATATCTATGATGTTAACACCTTCAGAAAATTTGACATGAAGTTTTGAAGCTTGCTGTCAATACGACAAAATAGCATACATATCAAGTCGCATATATATAAACATATGTGTAACTCCATCTATTGAAAAAAATCCGTATTATTAATTGGTACACCTCTTAGTTAACCTCATCCCAAATGTATTTTCTACCACCAGCTAATTTTCTTATATTTAATATCTAAAAAGTTTCTTTGACTCCCAACTTCAGTAACAATTTTATATTTCTTTCCAAATAAGAATGAATGCCTGTATACCAAATGAAAATCCAGTTCCAATTTGACAGACATAATCCTACTTAAAATTTTAATAATAATAATAAAGCTTTGTTTATTCCTCAGTACCTGAGCCTCTTCTTGTTGCTTTTTAAGCTGTTCGAGCATCTGCTGAAATTCAGCCTCTTTCTGCTCTGCCTCTTCCAAGGTGGCCTGATTCTGTTCCTCATAGGCCATGGCCACCACAGCCAGGATCAAATTCACCAAGTAAAAGGAGCCCAAAAAAATCACCAGGACGAAAAATATCATGTATGTTTTTCCAGCAGCACGTAGTGTCTAGGCGGGGGAAAAAGGAATAATTTCATGAGTATTTAATATACTTTAATAAATACATAATTACCATAATTAGATAACCAGAAGGTGAATGCTTTTTAGCATTCAATGTATTTTAAACAAGATTGAAAGGCACCCTCAATGCCTGTCATATAAGAAACTCTCAATATATAGGTACTAACTGAATGAACAATTGGGGTCCCCAACACCCTGATTTTAAATAGTACCTTCCTCTGTATTCCAGAGTGTTACAAACAAGTATCTGTATTTGTCATTTCATGATGTTCCCAGAATTAAATTCTAGGCATGTTAATTTGACATCATTGTGATGGCCTATATGTCCCCAGAATTCATATGTTGAAATCCTAATGCCCAATGTGATGGCATTAGAAGGTGGGACATTTGGGAGGTGCTTAGATCATGAGGTAGGATCCTCATTAATGAAATTAATGCCTTATAAAAAGGGCTTCCTGAGAGATCCTGCGCTCCTTACACCAGGTGATGACACAGTGCTAAGGTGTCACTTCTGAACTAGAAAGAAGGCTCTGGCCAAGATGAGACCATGTTGGTGTCTTGATTTTGCACTTCCTAGACCCTAGAATTGTAAGTAATAAATTTGTACTATTTGTAAGCTACCCAGGTGTGGTATTTTGTTATGGCAGCCCAAATGGACCAAAAACACTTACCAATTGGTAAAGGTTTTCCCAGTAGTCTTGAGTCATCAGTCGAAATAGAGACAAGAAAGCCCAGCTGAAAGTGTCAAAGCTTGTGTAGCCATAGTTGGGATTTCGACCAGCCTTCACACAGACGTATCCCTCTGGGCACTGGCTATAAGGGAGAGAAATGGAGTTAAGGTCAGTGTAGCAATTACTGCTGTTTCAACCAACATTGCTCTCTGTGATTGATTTTTTTTGCCTTTCATTTTTAGAACATTTCAGGTAATTGCTCACAGTGAAACTCTTATCGGATGAAATTTATTAGGGAAACCAATAGAAAATTTAGGTTCAAAAAGTCAGATTTATAGACAGTTAGATTGGCAGAGGGGCAGCAATCACACACTTTTGTCTCTGGCACCATCAATATCCTGCTTTTTACAAAGTAGCAAGGGTCAATAGTTAAAAATAAACCTGGCTGGCGTGGCTCAGTGGTTGAGCATTGACCTATAAACCAAGAGATCATGGTTCAATTCAGGAACATGCTCCATTTGTGGGCTCAATCTCCAGCAGGGGATATGCAGGAGGCAGCTGATCAATGCTTCTCTGTCATCATTAATGTTTTTATCTTTCTCTCCCTCTCACTTCCTCTCTGAAAGAAATAAAAATATTTTTAAATAAATAAATAAATAAATAATAAAACAATAAAAAGTCAGAAAGCAACCAAAGGTTAATTAAGCTCAACTTAATGAGCTTATTTGTCAACCACTTTGGTAGAATTTTCTAAGATAATATTTATATTTTAGAACAATTTTAGATTTGCAGAAAATTTGCAGTGTACAGACACTTCCTATATGTCCCATGCCCAGTTTTTCCATATTATTAACATCTTATGGTACATTTCAATAAATATTGATACATTATTATTAACCAAAGTCCATACTTCATTAAGAATTTTATTTGACATTTAACAATAAAGCAGTTATCAATTTTAGCAAATAAATGAACTAATCCATAGTATGTACTCAATAAAAGGAAGTGATTGTTATTACTTAATAAGAATAAAGTAGGCATTAACCAACCTTACCCAAAATCTTATCTAGTCTTTTACATTAACAATAATAATAAAAAATAATAGGTAACATGCAATACACGCTGATGATGGACCAGGTGCTAGTAATTAATCACCATAATAACCATAAGAGAGAGGTGATATTACTCTCCCCATTTTAGAAATAAGTAAACTCAGCTACAAAGAGCTTGGGACACTTTTCCAAGGTCAAAAAGTTTATAAATGGTGGAGTTAGAACTTGAACCTAGGCATATATGAACTGTAGAAGTTATGCTCCTATTTACTACACTCTAACCACAAAGGTTGGAAAAACTATCAGGGGAAAAAAAATCTCACCTAAGCTCCATCTCTAAGATTGGTATATGTTTTCAATAGCTCACTTAAACTTTCATGGCTAAAACAGTTTTTTGTTTCCTAGGATGACTCAAAATATGTTCTGTAAGTTCTATGATCTAAGAGTCACTTACTATTGCTATCCCTTGGATTCTAAAAAATTTACTCTCCTGATTTAAAATTAATTTATAATATTCTTTAAAAAATGTGTCAAATATGAGAAACTAGCAGCATGGCTAAGATATTGCAGCATCTGTTACTGTAGAATGTGACCAGAAAGAACTGTTAATATACAAACTCAGACTTGAATATGCCCTTGACATTCATCTGCCTCTTGGCTTCATTATACACAGGGTTTAAGGTTATTTCAAGATTATGAAGTCTTTCAAAGCTGTTCCCCAGCTGGGCTTGCACCCCGAAGACCATGCTATATTCTGGATCCGTTCCAGCCACATCAAAACTTCTCTCAACTGCACATATTCACACAAAGCCTCCGATCTTGTGTTTCCTTCCCTGTATTTCCTAAGTGGCTCTGAAGCATTTACAGAAAGGACAGGCTATGGACATTCGCACTTCGGAGCAATAATACAAGAGCATCTTAATTGTGAAACTTTGCAGAGACCTTCACCCAAAGGGATGGTGTTAATACCTATGAGTTTAGAACTGATAACAATCCAGTAAGACGGAGAAGGTAGTTCCGAGGTAGGCAGCACCACTCTTTACTGTATACATGTGATGCTATCCTCATATGTTTTTTCTTACCTGCTTTTTTCCAAAGTGCTCTATATCTTTTTTTTAAAAAAAATCATTCCTTACCCTGCATCTGAGCCATTCCCACAGAGTAAAGGGTCTTTGTGTCCATCCAAAACATAAAAGTGACCTGTTAATATAAAAAATAAACTAGTTTATTTCATATCAGTCTTATTGACATTGAGAAAAATGAGTTTGACTACCTCAGTTATTTCCAAAATGGACACCAATAAAATATATTTTTACAAAAATAGCTTCACACCCACAGCCTCAACTATTTATTGAAAATTCGTTCAGCAAGAGCTAAAGTTAGCAAATCCTTACTGTCATCTTCAATGTATTCCTTCCAGTCAAATGTGCTCATTGTTACATTAACAAATGTCCCGTTTGAGTCCATTGTGCCATTAAAGAAGGAAGTGGTGTTGCTTTCAAAAGCAGAATCGCTTGGGGGCCATTGCAAGCATTTATTCCGCAGGTTGCCCATGAACAGCTGCAGACCAATCAGCGCAAACACGCTCAGACAGAACACGGTCAGGATCATGACGTCAGAGAGCTTCTTCACAGACTGGATCAGGGCCCCCACGATGGTCTTTAAACCTGAGAAGAGAGAATGCTAGGTCAATGAGGAGGAGGGCCATACCCCCATGTCTCCTTAGTAGTCACATACATTCTCAGTCCCAGCTTTGTGGACAGCCAGACGGCTTGAGAAATGGATGATGAGCAGATTTCACTTGTGAACAATATGCTTTCTGGAGGTTAAAAATGAAAGTGTAAATATCTAGGCAGGAAGTTGTGTGTGTGTGTGTGTGTGTGTGTGTGTGTGTGTGGCTTTACATGCTGCTACAAACATGAAGAAAAAAAAAACAGGTTCAATTATTTTTCATTTCTCCTTTTGTGTTTCATGAGGCTATTTCCCTCCAAGCCATTCTTTATACTAGCTTCCAAGTAGCAATGGTTTAGAGAAGAAAAGAATTTTAAAATGATAAAAACAGCCACATGCATGCTGTTTTATAATATTTTCTCTTAAAAAATATCCCTTATTGAAATAGATCTGCAGTGAATTGTAAAATACAAATCAGTTAGTAAAGCCATGGTAGCAAAGCTATTTTAAGACTGTAAAAGAGAAAACTTTACATTATAAATGCAATGAAAAAAAATAGAGGAAGAGAGCAAAACTAGTATTTTCATAGACAGCTCATGCAATTCCCTATTAAACTCAAAGGCCGATTTCATAAATAAGTATGTGATTTAGGAACTGGAATGCATTGAAAAATAAGTTAGCATTCTCAGAGGTAACAAGAATAATAAGATAGCTAATGCTATAAGTGTGATTTCAACTTCACTATTATTACTGTATATTCAGACAGCCTCAGTGTTTAACCCAGCTCTCACCTGAAATAAGTGAAATTGCTTGAAGAATTCTGAATGTTCTCAATGCTGAGACATTACCCAGGTCCACAAACTCTGTCACATATTTGCAATAGGGGGTTCACACACAACAAAGCAACACACAAGAACAGTTAAAAATATAAGGGTCCTACCATCATACACCAGTTTCTTCTTACCTGGAATTACAGAAATTGTTTTCAAAGCTCTCAAGACTCTGAAAGTTCGAAGAGCTGAGACATTGCCTAGGTTTACAAATTCTGTTATATACCTGTAGAATAAAATCCAAGTTACTGATAGTTTAGCAAAGTTTATATTAAATAAAGAATGAAAGCCAGGTTTGACGTATTAAGTCCCTTGAGTTAAACAAGTGGAATTACTATTGAGTTCAAGGTGCCATGTGGTAAAAGCTGTTTCTAATTAATAAAATTGTGTTGCTTTATTTCAATATAATTTTCACTAATGTAAACAAATGTGTTTGCAAAATGAATCAAAGTACAGTTGGTGGTATTAAATTATAGTCAATGAATAACTTCATTTTGATGAAGTGGAAGACTATATGACATGAGAGTAATATAATTTTTAACTCATTTACCAGATTATACTTTGTAATATGTATTCTAATATGTGTTCTCAAAATATATGGAGCATATAGTTGATTTGATTAATAAGCATACTCTATATTTAAAATATGCCAAAAAAACATGATTTATGCTGTAACTATTTTCATTCCTTTGAGTTTATCAATTTTTTCAGAAATACTCACGCCATCACAATGACACTGAAATCCAACCAGTTCCATGGATCACGAAGGAATGTAAAATTTTCTAAGCAAAATCCTCTTGCCAAGATTTTTATTAGAGACTCAAAGGTATAGATCCCAGTGAATGTATACCTAGGAAAATCATCCAAATTAACAATTTTGTTTGAACTTTTAAAATAGATGTTTTCAAATATATTTTCCTTCCATGGATTTTCAATTGACAAAAATTTTGTTTCTATTTTCACTTACAAAAAAAAAATCTAGTTTAATTAATCTTACAAAATTAATTAAAATCAAGCTTAATCTCTGAGTAAAGGGTTGAACTGAAGAGATAATATTTCCCCTAAAGAATATGATCTTATTTACTACTTAAGTTTTAGAATAAGTTTCCTATATCTTCTGAATAATCAAATTTGACTCAAGCAACATTATCTGATTAAAATATAATACAAGCTATATATATAGTCTTCAATTTTCTTGTAGCTAAATAAAAAAGGAACCATTGAGCCTAATTTTTATATTATATTTTATTTAAACCAATATACCTAATCATTTTAATCATTAAGACTAGCCAAATTTCAAGTTTCAATGGCCTCAGGTGCTGTGCCTCCCTCATTGGACAGCTCTAGAGGTAATATTTCTTGGGTTGGTATATTAATAATAAAACTAGAGGTGCATGAAATCGTGCATGGGCTGGGTCCCTCAGCCTGGCCAGCAATCAGTGCTGTTCAGGACCTTTTAACCTAGTCTCAACTGGGGCAGATACCCATGGGGAGGGGCCACAGAAAGTTGGCTGGACAGCCAGAAGAAGGGACTGCAGGAGGTTGGCTGGCCATGAGAGGTTGGCTGTGGGAGTGCACTGATTACCAGAGGGCAGCTCCTGTATAGAGCGTTTGCCCTGTGATGATCAGTGCACATCATAGTGATTGGTTGACCAGTCGTTTGATTAACCAGTTGTAAAGGTCACTCAGGCTTTTATATATATATAGATATTTCATTCATATTTCATAATGATTAGAATTATGTTTAGGGTTATTTTATATCTTGAATCTAGAAAATATACTTAAGAGTCAGGCATAGAGTTATACAACTGCTTCTCTCTCTCTTCACATATATGTTTTATAGAAATATTATCATAATTCATTAATTCATTAATATTTAATTCATTAGTATTTAAGTGTGTGTATACAATTACCAAATTTCAGAGATAAAATTCCTGAATCTAACATTGCACCAGCTATTATCTCTATGCAAGTTGGCCAAATAACGTAAACATGCTCAGATTCAAATTTTAGCTCCTAAAATGGTGACTTTTCCATTTCCTATTTACATACTGCATTTCTAGCCCTTCCTTCTTTGAGTGTTGACAATATGATTTATTTCTGTTTCTTCCAAAAATAATTGAAATGCTTGCTTGTCAACATTGTGTTCTTTTTTAAAGTGCAATTTAAGTTTATTCCTCAGATTATTTCACCCAAGCCACAAATATTTGATTTACTCTTATTAAAAATTGTTTTATTTCCAAGCCTACTAGAATTTCATATGTGAAAAAGGGAGTGTTATTTTGTACTGTTTCCTGTTGAAATTTTCTTATATTAGGAACAAAGAAATCAGAAGAAAATGTGTGCAGAAATCTCCACATCTACAAATTTTCCTCCTTTTTTAACTAATTTAGTAGGTTTAAACAGGAATATATTTAATTGCTATCTTTACTCATTATGAAGTAGCTGACTATTAGGAAGAGATGTAATTAGCAATGTCAAGATTATGTTCACTTGTGTTTTAGTTTGATTATTTGTGTATTACATATAATCATCACGATATTACTGTTTGGAGAGAAAGCTGGCCTTGTAAAAGGCTATAAGACACAGTTCACGTGTATGTTCTAGTATGTTCTATTTATCATACGAGTGGTCAGTGCTTTATGGTCTAAACTTATACAATTCTGAGTAATCTACAGTTACTAGGAGTAAGATTAAATTCCCTACTTCTATTCCTTTTCTTTTTTTTTTTTAAGTAAAAAATCTTGCCCATCTGGCATGGCTTAGTGGTTGAGTATCGACTTATGAACCAGGAGGTCACAGTTTAATCCCCAGTCAGAGCACATCCTCAGTGTTGGGCGTTCACGAGGCAGACAATCAATGATTCACTCTCATCATTGATGTTTCTCTCCCTCTCCTTTCCTCTCTGAAATATATATATATATATTATTTTTTTTTTTTAATAAAAGTTAAGTAAAAATTTTGTTGGGATACTTGGAGTATATGGTGAGTGTTGATAGCTAAGTACCTATTACCAAACTAAATTGAACAGGTAAGTGAGAATCAAGGAAACCTTAATCTTTCTTAGCTCTGTGCCCACTAGGCTCTTACTCATCCTGTTGATTCTGTCCAGGTCCTTCCCGCCCACCCCCGCAACCATAACTATGTCTATCCTATATAATAAAAGCCTAATATGCTAAGTGTCTGGTTGACCAGTCATCCATTCAACCAATCAAATCCCACTATGCTAATGATATGCTAAGGCTGCTCAATAGCTCGCTATGACATGTACTGACCATCAGGCAACCAGTATGTTAGCCTGCTGCTGGGGTCCAGCTGATCAGGACTGAATGAGATGGGCCGGACATGCCCTGGAGCCCTTCTGCGGTTTCTTCCCAGCTGGCCAACCTCCTGTGTCCCTCCCTCGCCCCAATCATGCAGCAGCGGGATTCCTCGGCTTGGCCTGCACCATCTCACAATCCAGGACCCTCAGGGGATGTTGGAGAGTTGGTTTCAGTCTAATCCTGCAGGCCAGGCAAAGGACCCCACTGGTGCATGAATTCATGCACAGGGCCTCTAATATGTCTATAAAAGTGCCTTGTCTAACATAATATGATCCTCACTATACAGTGTGGTCCTCAGCATACCATATCTGTGCATGCTACCTCTTTGTCCTCTTTGTACAGGGACTTTCTGCTCTGATGACTTCTGTTTTCATGTCAGAACTGAGTTGTCTTCTCTTTTCGTTGGATTCTGGGGTTTGGAGATTTTTTTTTTTCTGTAACCTCTAATATTTTGCTTGTGTTTTTTTTTTTTGTTTGTTTGTTTTTTGCTAGAGATAATTGAACAGGAAACCTGTGTAAACTTTTCCAAATGAAAGATATAATTCAAAAAGTATATCTTCATAATTTATTTTCATAATTGACATAGTCAACTCTAAAAATGACTTTAAAAAATAGCCTGCATATTCAGGTGATAATATTCAGGTATCATGTAAACATGTTTGAATGCTTCAATAACTTCTGTGGGAAAAGTACATACAGGATAGTTGTATAGATATATGTTCATTTGTTAATCTCCAGATCATAATTGGTAACTGAGGATGTTGTTAAATGGCTTGTTTCAAATATAAAAACTGGATTTTCTACTTACTAAAATAATTTATTGGGAGCATTCCCAAACTACTATAAAATATCTTTAATGTGTTAAACCACTGGCAAATGATAGCTTAGGATGGTACAATAAATCTCATTTAAATCTATAAAAATAATTGGAAATAAAACTACAGTTTTTATAATAACCCATCTCCTATTGGAAATTATTTTAAAAACAAAAACAATAAAATATTATACTAATTTTAGGTTTATACCACACATAAATAGCTTATACAACCTAAAGACCTTAGACTTCACTGAAAAACAAAACAGAACATGTTTCTTTATCATGAATAACCTCATATGTGATTTATAACCTCATATGTGGGAATAATGTTGACCTAGTGCAGAAATTGTGTTATTTAATGCACAATGTTCCCTACCCTACTGATGTTTTGAAACAATCAGGGGCATCTTTTCCCCACTCATAATAGAACATCCTGAGCAATAAAAGAAGAATTTAATACTAAAGTGGAAAATTGCCAGAAGTGCCATATTTAGTGCAAGCAGGGTCTTATTTAACATGCCCAAGAGCTACTGAGCCTCTGACAATATTGAATCAAATGTTTTATTTTGATAATATCTTTCAAATGTCCTCAGGGCCCCATCTCAAGGGAGGAAGGACAGAACCCAAGGTCTGAGTCTGCAAAGTAGTTGCTGGCTGTGATTTTAGGTACGGATGTCCGTAGAGAGTTAACTGGGCCAGTATCTTTTCATTGGGATTGTTATTGTTTTCATTAGTGTAATAATTACAGTTTCATAAGTTTCGAGTGACCATTCCTTTATTATCTTTTCCCCTTAAGCCCTTTTTTATTTTTTGAGCATACTTTTGTGGAGGCATTTTATTTCTTTTATGAAACACATCTCTGATGTTTTAGCACACATGTTAAAGTAAACTACATATCTGAATATCTAAGTAACTTAGTTATCTAAATGTATTTTTCCTAAGTATAACATATAATCAAAATGCCCAATATAATAATACAGAGCTAAACACCTATAATGAATGATAGACTAGAATGTAATTATTTTATCCCTCAAATCTTTCAAATGGTCATTGTATTTTATCTAAAATACATGAATATGATTGAGTATTAACTCATACGAAATGATTGGTTATGTTTACTAGCTATTATATGCAATTTATAATCTTTCTTAGATACTACCTATAGTTGTTGGGAAAAAATACCTAATTGAAGAAAAACTCCCCCAAAAACTTTCCTTATATTCTTTCATATTACAGAAATAATTTTTTTCTTAGAAGTATTTAGCCTGACTTCAAAAAGTGGAAACCATCAGTCAGACCATAACCATAAGGAGATTGCTAGAGAATTTGAGTGTGCATTTCTAATTGCAAGAAGTCATTCCTACTTACTCTACATTCTTTGTCCAGTCTGGAGGGTTACTCAAGGTCATAAATACACAGTTGGTCAAAATAGTGCACATGATAAGCATGCTGAATAAAGTAGATTAGTTAAGGAATAAATGCTAGTATATTATCATGATCCAAATCACACAAATATCACAAATGCAAATTACCTGTGAAATTAAGCTTATTAGTTTTAAAACAATGAAAAAAATAATAAGAAACTTCAAAGCCTGTCATAAATTCTTATCCACTGTTTTGAAAATTTTATATCATTTCCTCATAAAACTGAATTTAATAGAAAGAGATTTCTATTTGAAATAAGTGGGAAATTCTGCATTCCAATCAGTTATATGAAATTACACTGTAAGAGGAAATAACTTATTTAGTGAGTTTACAGTATAACCCAACTGTAAAAGTGTAGTTCAGATATAATTCAAAATATCCAGTACAGACAAAATATTAATAAATATAATATAAATGCCCTAAGAATGGATAGGCCACTACAGTCAAAGATTACATTGATTGAGAATTCTACTGTGATGAAGTACTCTAGTAGTCTTATAGTGACTAAACAGATAAACACTATTTTGAGAGCTTCCTGGGAATTAGTGTGATAATTTCTCTTAAGACCTCAGTCCAGATTTCACTCTAAGAAAGCTTATGATTATTTTTAAGTGAATCTTTTGTTTTTTAGGAACTTAGTTATCTAAAAGTATTTATATACTTTTAGTATTATATCATGGGAAGAGAGAATTTAAATGTACCTCAAAAGGTTATCAGTCCTATTTGCCCTATTTCTAGGATAACCAGTCTTTTGTCTCTGATTTTATATAAATCTACTTTGAATCTGTCTGTATGAAATGCCTATTCTTGAAACTTCCTCAGAAGAGCACATTTCTATTTTATCATTACTTGTTTGAAAATCTTATTGAAATCTACACTTTTCTGTCATTTTACATATACTTTTAAAAATATATATTTTAATTAATTTCAGAGAAGGAGAGGGAGAAAGAAATAAAAACATCAACGATGAGAGAGAATCATTGATTGGATGCCTCCTATACACCCCCCCTACTGAGGATTGAGCCCACAACCCAGCATGTGCCTTTGTCTGGAATCAAACCTGGGACCCTTCATTCCTCAGGCAGAAGCTCTATCCCCTGAGGGAAGGAGGGAGGAGGGAGGGAAGAAACAAGGAGTCCGGCCTAGTATAGCTCAACTAGCATTGTTCCCTAGTTCAGTTCCTGGTCAGGGCACATGCCAGGTTTCATGTTCAATCCCTAGTAGGGGGCTTATAGGAGATAGCCAATAGATGTTTCTCTCTCATCGATGTTTCCTCTTTCTCTACCCCTCTTCCTTCCTCTCTCTCTAAAATCCATAAAAAAAAATATTTTAAAAAAAAGGAAGGAGGAAGGGACAGCCAGACCCAGATGGTAAAGATACAGAGCCAATTAAGGCAAAAGAAGTTTGACAATTTAGTAATATCAGTTATAATACAACTAGAGGCCCAGTGCATGAAATTTGTGCACTGGTGGGGAGGGTATTCCTCAGCCCAGCCTGCACCCTCTCCAATCTGGGACACCTCAGGCAATGTCCACAGGGATTGAGTCTAAACCAGCAGTCAGACATCTCTCTCACAATGCAGGACTGCTGGCTCCCAACTGCCTGCCTGCCTGCCAGCCTGATCACCCCTTAACCACTACCCTGCCAGCCTGATTGATGCCTAACTGCTCCCCTGCCATCCCAATTGCCCCCAACTGCAGGCCATCTTGTGGTGGCCATCTTGTGTCGACATGGGGGCAGCCATCTTGTACAAGAGTATGACAGTCAATTTGCATATTAATTCTTTATTATATAGAATATACTATGTTTCTTGAGCAAAACTTATATATGGTCTAATTGAGGTTAATAAAAGTGTTGTTTCTATTGCACAATGTAATTCACTTACATATTTGCTATCATAGTTGCAATTTTACTTCTGTTAACATTCTATAATCCACTAGTCATTCTATAATATTCTATAAATAGAATAGTCATTCTATAGTACAATAATAATTGTATAATACAAGTCATTTTATAATATAATATATAAATAGAAGTCATTTTATACTTTTTTAAGTAGCAGAAAATTAATGAGAACAACAGATTAAAGAACAATGTAAAAAAGCAACCACTAGAAGTATCATTTAGACAATTCACATAAAAAGGATATGAATGTACCAAAATCTTAATAGCAATTTTTCTAACAGGGTTTAGTGGAGTTAAAATATACAAGGCAGAGGTGGCACTGAATCGGAAAATTGCCTTCCCTTTATTCAATACTATAAAAGTCTGAAAAAGAAAATATGAGAAAAATTAATAGGTTAGACATGCAGCTTATTTGAAGAGCTTACACACATGACAACTTTTTACCTGATTCCTTGTTCAAACTTGTTTGTTTAAACCAGTTGGTATAGCATAACAAAAATATCATGGTAAATGTCTACCCCCTAAAATAACTTACAGCTACAAATAAAAATATTTTTTAACATTATCTAATCTGTCTCTAAGGTTCCAACTTTATGATACAAATTAATATCCAACACAAAATGTTTACCAAGTTATAATGTAACTTAGCAGACTCCAATTCTATTTAAAGTTTACCATCTGTCACAGCTTTGGGAACTTTTCAGTTTATTCTGTACATGTTGCTATTAAAATAATCTTTTATAAATATTTTAATTACCTAAAGTCTCTTACCTCCAATGTTTATGATGACTTCTTATTTTCCCTATGGTAGTTGTCCTATTTTAAAATGTCAAAACCTGGTTTTGATGATTCTATAGATCTGCTGGTAACGAAAGGAACAACTACATTGAAAATTAGGGTGAAGTGCATCATTTTGAAGGGAACTCTATAGCTAAAAGCCTATCATCTGAAACCTCTAATTATCAATTTAGCATTGAAGCTACGTTACCAGTGATTACCTACCATATCTCTCTAGAATTATCTTTTTTTTTTTCCTTCATGGCAACTCTGCTTCAGCCAATTCAACCCACTTGTCAATCCCACTCACAACCTGTCAGCTTCTCCCTTTGACTCTGAAAAAGGGTGTCACAGGATCCTAGAGGAAAGAGGACCCTGAGAGGCCATCTCTGCAAACTTCCTCCCATTTCAGGTCCATAACAGACTTGACAGTAAGGTCCCCCTACAATGCCCCACTACTATATCAAAGGTCCTTATTCTTGTCTCATATTAGAATCTCCTGGGGTGACTTTAAAATTGCCAATATTCTGAAGGATGGGCACAGACATGGTATGTTTAAAAATTTCCTCAGAGGATTCTAATCTTCAGCCAGGGTTGAAAATCCCTACTCTCTGAGAATCTCCTCAGTTATCAAAGTCACCTCTTCCATCACATCTTCCCAAATAAACTATGATGTCTTCTGATCACTCCCTAATTGCTTTCTTCACCGGTTAAGTCTTGGTATGTTAATTTGCACACTTTGGCATGTTGCTTGTAATTATAGTTAAGTAGCAATTTACATGTAGGGTTCATTCCACTGAGAGCTAGGTCAGAAGTTATAAACCGCTGAGCATAAAGAGTATGCAATCTTTTTTCCCTCCACACTTTTCACAGTATTTAATAGTGCTATTTGTAAATAAATACTTGCTTAATTAAATGTGGGTTTACCTTTAATATGCCATTTACCCCTATATATTAATTTACTTAATAATATGTTTTTTTCCTTTAACCAACGTCTATATCTATATAGTCATGTTCACTGACAACATGCCCTGTTTGAATAGGTGGTCAGAAACATTGTGAATATAAAGGGCAGAGAACCCCATTTCTCTATACAAGCCCTTTTATATTTAAGACCATGGAGCCAACCATTACCTAACCAACCATTTTTTTTTTTCCTGAATGGCATTCTATAAATGTGAACAATTCTATGAAGAGAGCAAGAAAGTTGTTCTTTATTAGCATTGAGATTATCCAGAAGGGACAGTGGACATGGGAAGATTGCCCTTAAAGGACAAATGCATTAAAAGATTTTCTTGAATTCACAGGATTAGATCATCTAATGTTATAGTCAAACAATCTGGATCCATTTAGGCAGTTGATGACAGCAATAACATGTAAAGCTCAGATAATTCAAGATGCATTTGATTATGCTTTTTTTGAAGCAACTTCCCTGAAAAACAATTGCCACTTGTAACATTAGGAGATTTTGTTTTGGGGAAAAAAAAAATATCCAAATGCAAAGCGAATGAAAGCAAACTGTTCATTTACACATGGACTCCTACACTCTTCCTGTGAGATTAATTTGTGTAGCACTAATGGGATTAAAACAGACATGCCAAGGGTATCTTCATTGAATTTGCAGGTTCTAGAACAGAGCAGGCCTTTAGAACAAAAAGTATGTGTAAAAAAAGGCCAGTTTATTTCTGCAAAACAACATCTAACACAAAAGAATCTTTTTTTTTTTTCCTGAGAAGTGAGGAATGAGATACTAATATCCTGAACAGGAGACAAGAAAGACATTTGAAATGTGGGCTCTGATGTTATTGAGAGATGTAAAAGCTGAGAAGTCTTGATAAGATGAGAGATAATTAGAGGAGGAGTAAATAGTGTCAGTTCCAAAAGCTGGTCTTCAAGTAATGATAAGTAAGGAGGTGACTTGAAAAATATAATAACAGTATATTCCTACTTGGGTAATGATTATTATAAGTGGAAGTACATTAAGCTGGTCCTTGTCCGCTCTGGAATGCTGCTCACTTCTTTTTTTTCCAAGTAACCACCCATGTTATGTAGCTTTGCTAACATTTTGACTACTTGGTGCAAGAATAAGCTTTACATCTATGAGTAGGAAGGTCCACATCAATCGGAGAATTTTTTTAAAAAGTTATACAACCAATTTTTAAATATTTTCTTGTATTACATTAATGAATACCACGTAGCGTTTTTGCTTAATGGTTAAGAGCTCCAGGCCGGGAGCTTCACTCACTGCCTGAGTTCAAATCCTGAATTCACCACTTATAATGTGAGATCTTGGGTAAGTTACTTAACCACCCTGCACTTCTCTTCTCATCTGTAAAATGACACTAACGTCAGACCTACCCTACTGGCTCTTTTAATATCAAATGAGTTACATCTGAGTTCTACTCGCAGTGCCTGACAGAGTATGTGCACAACAAATGTTAGCTATTATTGTTATCTCTGTCACTGTTCTTAAGTTACTCCTTGGTCAACTTAAATGCCATTAAAAGACATTGTGCTGTTGCTCATCTGTTTAGGTTAGCTGTGTAAATGTATCTTTAATGGCAGCAAACAGTTACATAATGCTTTACCACTTTAAAAAGCCTTTCACCTGCATTATTTCATAATTAACATAAGTTTCCTGCCTTATCTTAAAATTCCAGAACTTCTCCATTAACTTCTTAAATTACTTGCACCTTTAGATATCATAAACTACTTTTTCTTCAATAGCACCTCAAACTTCATCTTTATAGATATTTCAGAAGGAAAGCAGTGCAGCCAACAGTAATGAGAAAACAGTCGCTCAAGATGGGTCCTGGCCACTATGGACAAATCAAGGTCCAAACCTGGTTCCCAGGCAGGAGGCAATAAAAGCTGACTTTGTTAGCACACAGGGAACAATTCAGTCTCCAAGCGGCAGACTCACATTAACCAAGTTTTAAAGCCTAACATACGAAATCATAATGCCAACCCATTTATTTATGATGAGATATATTGCTTTCACATGGACTGAAATAACTGCAAAAGCATAACTAGCACAATCTTTGTTTTTAAGCAGATCTATGGAAAGACAAATTATAAGAAGGTTTTTGCTGAGGTTGGAGCCTTAAAAAACCTACTTAATAAATGATTCAGAATGCTTAGCATCTCTGTTAGGTAGCCCACTGTACCTCCCCTACAATGAAGTGTCCTTCATTTGAGGAGATAAATGCTTTCAGGACACTACTAAATATCTGTCTCCCGTAGAAAATGCTAATGTTACTCTCCAGTGTTCTCTCCCCACCCTTCATTTATCTTACCATTTCCCTTGGTTAAAGATATGTCCTGTCTTTAAGTTGCAAATGCATTGAATCATGTCAAAATAAGTGACACCCCGTCTCTTTGCAAATACATCCTTTTCATAGGAGAACTGTCTACTTGTTCCTTGGGGGATGTCTCACTTTCATCATCATGTGTAATAATCCAGTAACTAAATTTCAAAATTTCTATAAAAACGTGCTGGAATAAATTACTTTTAGGAATATATTACTATATTTTCCATGCCACCTTCTATGAAACTAGTTTAAAAGGAAGAATTTAATTTAATTTTGTGTGGTGGCTTTAAATAAAGCATTCTAAAACTTGCGACTCAAAATGTGTCCCATGTACAAGCAGCATGAGACTCACTTGGGATCTCTGGTCCCACCCCAGGTCTATGGAATCAGAATCTGTATTAAACAAGATCCTCGGGTGATAAGTACTAGTATGCCATCTGCTTAGGTATGTCAACAATAACAGATGCTTTGCTTTGCTAATACCAGTTTAATTCTATCTCAGTTGCTGTGACATTGTAGACACGAACCATCTCTTCACTTTTCTCCCCTGGAGCCCAATCTTGACTTTATTTCTTATAAGCATTTCTGCTTCGTATAGAATCAAATTTGAACAGAATGTGGTGTGGGATGTATATGAGCCTGAGAAAAGTCTATTAATGTTAAGTGTTTAATAAAAGACTAAACTTTGGAAGCATAACTGAACGTTCAGCAGTATGAAATCAACACTCACTTTCTTACTGATGTAGTATGGGTCCAGGTCCTCCAGGGGCTCTGACACCATCTCAGGAGGGATGTCTCCATAAATAAATGGGAGGTTTTTTCCAGCTTCCAAGTCACCATTTGGCTTTGGTTTGTTCTCGTCATCATTGTCTTGTTCTCTCTTGGGGTTCTTGGCTTTCTCTTCTGCAGCACGTTTTTCGATAGCAGCAAGGGATTCTCTAGTGAAAAGGCGGAAGCTCTCAGGCCCCGGGGGTACCAGCAGTGCCTGTGCCATCTTTTCATCCTGCACATTTAATCACGTTTAGCTTCTTGCATAAGAATTGCCTGTTAACAAACAAAAATGAATGAGAATTAGGAAAGCAAATGAATGAGAGGGATTAAGAAAATCATCCAAGATGTTATTTAATGTTCCTTCTAGTAATGTTTTAAAAGTAGCACACCACAAATTTTAATTTGGAAACATCATAATTCAATCTAAAGTTTTCAATAAGCCAATTTCTAGAAGTCTATTGAAACTCTGTTCTGAGCCAAAATATAGTAATATACTTTTGGTAAAAAGAGTAATGCTTGTCAATAAAATACTTCAGGACTCATATTTCTCTCACCTCTCCTTTTATCACATCTTACTCTCCAAATAAAGACATTAAAGAAAAGACAATATTATAGACTGACTCATAGAATCTCAGGATAGGACAGAAGTTTTGCATAACCCAGCCCTGTGCTAGTCATCAGCATCATTGATCACTGCTTCTCCAGGGAAGGTCTGACCAGCAGCAGGTACAGTTGAAGTCAAGACTTTGTTTCTTTTTTGGCTTTCCTTTTGGATCCTTCTGGGACATCTTCTGAGACAATGCAGAATATGGCAGAGGAATGAGGGGGAAGGTAGGTTTACAGTTGTTCTTATGGAAAATAATACAATTCTATATAATAAAACCCTAATATGCAAATAGACCGAACGATGGAACTACCAGTCACTATGACACACACTGACAAACCAGGGAGCAGATGCTCAACACAGGAGCTGCCCCTTGCTGGTCAGTGTGCTCCCACCAGGGGAGTGCCACTCAGACAGAAGCCAGGCTCACGATTGGCAAGCACAGTGATGGTGGCAGGAGCCTCTCTTGCCTCTGCTACAGGTGGCCGGTAAGGAGTGAGGAGTCCTGGACTGTTAGAGCACCAGACTGCAAGAGGGATGTCTGACTGCTGGCTTAGGCCCTATCCCTGGGGGAAATTGTGCCTAAGCCAGCAGGCAGACATCCCCTGAGGGGTCCCACACTAAGAGAGGGTGCAGACTAGGCTGAGGGGACCCTCCTCCCCGCGAGTGCAGAAATTTCATGCATCAGGCCTCTAGTAATCCTATAAAATAAAAAGGTAATATGCAAATTGACCATAATGGCAGAATGACTGAGAACAACCACCAGGGGACAGACGCTCAATGCAGGAGCTGCCCACTGTGGTCAGTGTGCTCCCACAGCGGGAGCTCTGCTCAGCCACAAGCCAGACTAAGGGCTGCGAGCACAGTCGTCTGGCAGGAGCCTCTCCTGCCTCCTTGGCAGCACTAAGCTGGCAGATGGACATCCTCTGAGGGCTCCAAGGCTGCAAGAGAGCACAGGCTGGGCTGAAGGACACCCCCACTCCCACCCTGAGTGCATGAATTTTTGTGTACAGGCCTCTAGTTAATAAATAATAACACTGCATTTTGCATACTCAAAATTGTGATTCTACTTTTATCCAACCCTGTATATTTATTTCATTTTCTAATCTGATGCTCTTTAACTATTCTAAGACAATTTTCAGATGCTTCCTGAATCTTTCATTTGGTGTAGTAGTTAAAAGCATGGAATATGGCCTTACTGGCATGGCTCAATGGTTGAGCATTGACCTATGAACCCGGAGGTCATGGTTTGATTTCCTGTCAGGGCAAATCAGGCTTAATCCCCAATGTTGGGTATGCATGAGACAGTCAATCAATGATTCTCTCTCATAATTGATATTTCTATCTCTCTTTCCCTCTTCCTTCCTCTCTGAAATCAATTTAAAAAATTAAAACACATGGAATATGGAGTTAGAACCCTTTGTTCTAAACCCTGGCTCTGTGACTTGTGAGCTACATGACTTTGTAAAATGTAACCCTCAGTGCTTCAGCCTTCAGCCATAAAAAGGGATAAGAGAACTGACCTCCAAGGTCATTGTAAGGAATAAATTAAAGAATTTACATTAAGTGTTTAGAATAGTTTCTGGAATTAGTAAACACTATTTTAGTGTCAGTGATCATAATCTAATGATCCTCAGTTCCTCCAGCTATTACTCCTGTTTGGTTTCAGGCATTTTTACAATTTGAGTCACTTTTTAAAGTAAGGTCTTGATTTGCTGGGACCACAACTGACCACAGAGCTCCAGGAATGGGCTGGAAAGTGAAGAGCACAGGGTGGAAGGGGGTGTTCACACATGCCTACCACCTGGCTGGGAGAGGAAAGAGAGACGGCAGACATGTGGAGTCACCTTGCTCAGTTTCCCAGGGAAGGAGGAAAAATTGTATCTTCTGGAAATGTGACAGTACTGTCCAAAATACAGGAAATCAGGTACATAAGTTTTGAATCATAAGTTAATAGTTACTTTGGATTGTGCCAAAAAATCAATATGAAAACAGAAACAATAACAACATAATATGAGTGCATCAGTCGTCTTGTAGAATGATCTAAAACCACAGCATCAAAGTAGTCATCCAAGTCATCTGTCACATTTTCCCTGTCCCCGTCCGCCCACCTAGCCCTTGCCTAGTCTGCACTAGTCTGGTCTCCATGGTCATTTATCCCCCAGTGGCTTTCTAATTGTTAGCAGTGTGTTGCATATCCAGAAACTCTGGATCCTATAGTAACATAAGAAAAATTGTATAGTTTTATATCATTTTTTTTTTTAGTTTAAATTTGGATTACTGGTTCCCAATTCTGTTCTAATGACAAAAAATGATTTTAATAGCTGTTCTTTTTAAATGGAATTTGTATTTATAATATGACATTATTATATTCCTTGCTACTACGAAGGCATAAAATATTATAATAGATTTGTCATAAATCGTGTCATTTTCCCCACTAGGTCTGAAAAAGACCTTCTGATTTGAGGCGGAGTAGGGTTGTTTTGTGACTTTTTTTTTTTTTGTACTTCATTAAGTGGTATGTGAATGCGAATCAGAAGGTTTGAGAACAGTTCTTCTGTTTTATTCAAAAATAGTCAACTATTAATATACAGCAGAATCAGTGTTTTCTTCTATATCATGTCAGTTTTGATGGGCACATAATTGATCCAGCTCGAGGCTGTGTGGAATAATCACAGCTTTTATACTTTTGAGTATGGAAGGAGTTTGCCCTTAACTGTAAGTCTTAGATACCCAGAGATGCGTGATTCTCTCATCGCCTGTCATGTACTGAATGGGTAAGTTCTTCTCAAATGCTCAATGAAAATGGAACAGCATGGCAAACCTGTCTTAAGAAGTTTCTGTGAAACATGGTAGCTTTCTTAGGGGAAAAGAAAGGCTGCTTTTGTATTTGAGCTCACAATGATTGTGGTTTCTTTATAGACAATGGAATGAAAAACATGTAGCAATCAGAATGAGAGATCTGGGTTAGCACTGAGTATGTCACTAACAGTTTGCCTGTGTCATTTAACCTTCCTCAACCTCAGTGTCATTGAAGTGCCTTATCGTATATGTGGTAGCACTTTGCCACAAGAAATACTCATTTAGGAATCCAAAATGGCTGCACAGGTAAACACCTAACCGCAGCCGCACACAACAATTTCAATAAAATACAACTAAAATATAAAATGGACATTACCCAGAACTACAGGAAAGTCGACCGACTGGAAATTCTACAACAAGAAGGAAAGAGAAAACCAGAAGGAAAATCAGAGGAGCTGTAAAAGCCTAAGGTACGGAGACACGTTGCCCGCGGAGCGGACGGAGCCGGAAAGGAGGGGTGGCTGAGTGCCTGGCTGGCATTCCCTAGCGGGAAGGAGATAAAAGCTCCAGACTGTGCTGAACCCCAGACCCAACAGTGCTGAACCCCAGTTCTAGGCCAGACCCTGGGGACCCAGGCACATACAGAGGAAGCTGGGCTGTAAGGCGGAAACCCAGGGGAGTGGCGAAAGGAGGTCCCGGAGGCACACACATTGCACACAGAGAATGGATGGTTGGCTGTGCCGTGGAATTGCCCTGGTGGGAAGGAAACAAAAGCTCCAGACTGCTCTGAACCCCACGTCCAATCCCACTTCCAACTGAAATGAACCCCAGTTCTGGGCTCAATGGGGGAGAGACTAGACTGTTTGGTAGCAGGTGAAACTCGAGGGCACCTCACCTCAGAGGTGCTTGCAGCGAGTACCGAAGGACCCTGAAAAACACTGAGACTCAGGAACCGCATAGGGCAGGCTGATGGAAGCCAAGGCTGTAGGCTCCACCCCGAAACTCCGCCCCATCCAAGCTGAAACAGAGACTTTTAAAGCTACCAACTCAGGGAAGCTGCGAAAATGCCGAGACAAGAAAAATAGATCACAAACTAAAGGAATGGAGTACAAAAAGCGACTGGATATAGAGTTCAAAACCACGCTTATAAGGTTTTTCAAGAATTTCTTAGAAAAGATCGATAAGACCTATGAGGATATGAAAAGGGATCAACTAGAAATAATAAGGAATCAACAAGAAATAATAAGGGATCAACAAGAAATAAAGAATACATTGTCTAAAATAAAAAATATTATACAGAGTCCTAAAAACAGAATGGAAGATCGCAAGAATCAAGTCAAAGATTTGGAACATGAAGAGCCAGAAGACACTCCTCTGCAGAAGCAAGAAGGCAAGAGAATCCAGAAAGTTGAAGATAATGTAAGAAACCTCTGGGACAGCTTCAAGCAAACCAACATAAGAATTATGGGGATCCCATAAAATGAGAGAGAGCAAGATATCGAAAACATACTGAAATAGTGACAGAAAACTTCCCCCACCTGGTGAAAGAATTAGACTTACAAGTCCAGGAAGCTCACAGAATCCCAAACAAAAGGAATCCAAAGAAGACCACACCAAGACAAATCATAATCAAAATTCCAAGAGCAAACGACAAAGAGAGAATATTAGAAGCAGCAAGAGCAAAGAAGGTAGTTACCTATAAAGGAGCACCTAAATGATTGTCAGCTGATTTCTCAACAGAAACCATGCAGACCAGACGGGAATGGCAAGAAATATTCAAGGTGATGAATAGTAAGAACCTACAGCCAAAAATAATCTACCCAGCAAAGCTATCACTCAGAATCGAAGGCCAGATAAAGAGCTTCACTAATAAAAAAAAAAAAAGCTAAAGGAATTCATCACCACCAAACCAGAATTATATGAATTGCTGAAGGAGGTTCTTTCGGAAGAGAAAGTAAATAAAGATAAAAATTATGAACAACAAATACGTAACTATCAACAAGTGAATCTAAAATCCAAGGAAATTAAAAAAAAATCTGATGAACAATATTAACTGTTGAATATAATAGAATCAGAGGTATGGAAGGGGAGTGAACTGACGATTCTCGGGGAAAGGGGAGAGGGGGGTGTGGGAAGAGACCGAACATAAACTGTGCACCTATGGATGAGGACAATGGGGAGTGGGGAAAGGGCAGAGGGTGGGGTGGGAACCTGGTGGAGGAGAGCAATGGAGGGGGTGGGGAAGAGGAACATTTGTAATAATATGAACAATAAAGATTTATTTTAAAAAATACTCATTTAATTGGACTCTCCTGGCTGCTAAGTTTTAAAATGAAATTAGGCTAAAAGCATTTAATGTGGAAATCTTTCAATAATCTTTGGAGATGACTCTGATTTCTCTGAAATGTTATAGAACAAGGACCATCACAAAATCATGAATATTTATTTAAAAAGTAAATAGTTCTGTACCTTCGTGTTCACTTATCAAGGCTAGAATAAAGAATCTGAGTCTTGGTCAAAAGGAAGCAAAGAAGTCTCTTTGAAATTCCTATACTCTTATCTCTTACATCCTGAGAAGCCAACCAGTCCCCGACTCAGCTTTTCCTCTGAAAGGGGAACTATTTGGATAGGCAGAGACAGGGAGGAGAGTTTCCGGTGGCCCCACCTGCAGCTTTGCTGTTTAGAAACCTCTCCTAGTTCTTTGGAAGTTCTATTTTTAATTTTAATTCTAGTTTAAAATTTTTTCTTCTCTTTTGTTCCTTGTGATCTTATTATACAAAACTCTTACATAATTTTATATTCTTAATAGAGCAGACTTTTAAAAATTAATTCCTGCCGATGACTTGGTGTGGAATATATATTATTAATGAATATATGTGCATTATAATTTATTAAAATACATCAAATTTAATATGCCAAATTTTCTCCAGAACTGTCCTTGCAAGGACAAAAAAGATAAGAATAAAAAAGATCTGAGATGATCTCTTAGATTAACACTAGTGTCTCTATGTGGGAATGTGTGTGAGTCAAGCAAAAGCATCCCTCTGTTAATTAATAAAAGGATTGTGGTTCAAATTATCCTGTTATGGGGATGAACCACAGAAGTTCAAACCTGGAAGGGAATTAGGATAATTCAGGGAATATTTATTGAAAGACTACTGTGCATCAGTACTGTGCTTGGAGTACATACCTGTGGTCCCTGCCCTTAGGGAGCTGGCCGTCTCTTGGGAGAGACAGGTATTTATGCAAATGATTATAATGCAATTATATATAGCTGGCTATTTCTGCGCTCCATAAAAGGGAACAATTTCTTCTGCCAAGGGAAGGAAAGGAAGGAGGGGTGTGGTTCATGCAACTTTCCCTGAGGAAGGGATAGTGAGGTAGGTTTTATAGACTATTTGGGATATGACCAGTTAGATGTGGCGGTGCTAGTTGGGGGAGGGTTAGTAGAAAGGCCTATCTGTAGAGACATCTAAGCAAGAAGACAGCATGTTCATGGATCTAGAAATAACAAAGAGCCCGGAGAGCTGGGAGGTACTATAAGGAGTTTATTATGCATGGAGACTAACCTGCCCAAAAGGGAATGGGAAGAGGAAGGGCTAGAAAGTTAGGCAGGATATAGATCACTAAAGGTCTTGTACAGCACACTAAGGTAAGCCAGGGATGGGGAGTGACATGATCAATTTGAAGATTAGAAAGATGGTGGCAGTTAGAAGTGTAAACAAATAGGAACTAACCTTAGAACAAACGGTTTTCAAAAGTTTGATTTCAGGATCCTTTTATACCCTTAAAAATCATTGGTTACCTCAAAGAGCTTTTGTTTATGGGGGGACTTATCTACCCATGTTTACCATATTCAAAATTAAAAGAAAAATTTATAAATGTTTATTAACTTAATAGTAAACTATTGTATGTTTATATATATACTAGTAAAACAAATGTTTAGTGACAATAACTATATTAACCCAAATGAAAAGAATTGAGCGAGAATGAATTTGTTTTACATTTAGGCAAATCTCCTCATTGTCTAGCTTAATGAAAATAGCTAGATTCTTTTAAAATATATATATATTCTTATTTATTTCAGAGAGGAAGGGAGAGAGAGAGATGGAAAAATCAGTGATGGGACAGAATAATTGATCGACTGCCTCCTGCAGACCCTGTGCTAGGGATCAAACCTTCAACCCAGGCATGTACCCTTTACCAGAATTGAACCTGGGATGCTTCAGTCCACAGGCCAATGCTCTATCCACTGAGCCAAACCAGCTAGGGCTACAGCTAGATTTTTATATCTGTTTCTGAGTTCAATCTGTTGAGATATGCTGTTTTTATCCAAACAAATTAAGAAAATTCTCACATATAAATTATCATATATATATATATATATATATATATATATATATATATATATATATGGAAGAGGAAAATTTTAAGTTAATTGCCTTTTCAGGCAATTGTGATATTCTTCTTGGATAAACACTAAAACTACAAATGGCAGGTTTGTTTGTTTTTAATAATTAGTTTTAAAATGGAACCTGGACAGATACATGCAAAAAAAAATAAAACTAGACCACCAACTTACACCATATACAAAAATAAACTCAAAATGGATAAAGGAATTAAACGTAACATAGGAAACCATAAAAATCTTAGAGGATTCCACAGGCAGCAAAATATCAGACATATGCCAAAGCAATTTCTACACCAATACAGCTCTTAGGGCAATGGAAACTAAAGAAAAGATAAACAAATGAGACTACATCAAAATAAAAAACCTCTGCATAGAAAAATAAACCATCAATAAAACAACAAGAAAGCCCACTGCATGGGAGAGCATATTTGCCAATGTTATCTCCGATAAGAGTTTAATTTCCAACACTTACAGGGAACTCATACAACTTAACAAAAGGAAGATAAACAGCCCAATCAAAAAATAGGCAATGGACCTAAATAGATACTTTTTGAAAAAGGACATACAGAAGGTCAAGAAATATCTGAAAACATGCTCAAAGTCACTAATAATCTGAGAGATGCAAATTAAAATGACAATGAGGTACCATCTTATACCTGTCAGAATGGCTATCATCAACAAATCAACAAATGATAAGTGTGGGTGAGGATGTGGAGTAAAAGGAACCCTCGTGTGCTACTGGTGGGAATGCAGACATGCAGACTGGTGCAGCCACTGTGGAGAACAGTAGGAGTTCCTAAAAAAAAAAAAAAAAAAAAAAAAAAGAAATTCCCATTTGACCCAGTGATCCCACTTCTAGGAATATATCCCAAGAAACTACAAACATCAATCAGAAAGGATATATGCACCCCTATGTTCATAGCAGCACATTTTGCAATAGCTAAGATATGGAAACAGCCTAAGTGCCCATCAGCAAATGAGTGTATTCAAAAACTGTGGTACAGCTACACAGTGGAATACTACGCTGCTGTAAAAAGGAAGGAATTCCTACCACCTGCAACAGCATGATGCTAAATGAAATAAGTCAGTTGGAGAAAGATAAAATATGACATGACCTCACGCATTTGTTGAATATATTGAACAAAATAAACTGATGAACAAAAATAGATCCAGAGACAGAGAAGCATTGATCCAGACCATCAAACCTCAGAGGTAAGGTAGTGGAGGGTTGGGGAAAGAAGAAGAGATCAACCAAAGGACTTTTAAGTATACATATAAACATAACCAATGGACACAGATACTAGGGGGTCAGGAGACTAGTGGGGAGTGGAAAATGGGGGGGGATAAGGACATATATATAAAGAAACAGGGTCCCTCACATTCAAAATGACTGAAAGCTCGACGGAACACCAGAAGTCAGTCCTGCAGTCAGTGTTGGGTTGGCACTGAGTGCCACTGGTGTGGGGATGGTGACCCAGCACTGACTGCTGAAGGGCTGCAGATCAGGCCTGGAGAGAGGCCTGAGAAGAGAGTTAGAGTCTGATCCACAGCCTTTGTGGCAGCTGTTCATCAGCTGTTGCCTCCCTTTTTCTCTTCAGGCTTTGACAGCAGCCAGGCCTCTATTCTCTCTGGGCCTCCACGAGAGCTGTTGATCAGCCCTGCTTCTATGATCAGGCCCAGAGATAGGCCTGGAGATGCTGACTGGCATAGAAACCAACAAATCAAAACCAAATCTGGGTGAATTGTGAAGAGCCAATGGCTGCCTAGGAGTTGGAGCTTTTGACACTGACTGGCATAGAAACTGACCAATCAGAACCAAATCTGGGTGAATTGTGAAGAGCCAATAGCTGCCGATGAGGTGAAGCCTTTGATGCTGATTGGCATAGAAATTGACCAATCAGAACAAAATCTGGTTGAATTGTGAGGAGCCAAAGGCTGCCTAGGAGATAGAGTTTTTGACACTGACTGGCATAGAAACTTACCAGTCAGAACCAAATCTGGATGAACTGTGAGGAGCCAATAGTTGCCTAGGAGGTGGAGCTTTTGATGCTGATTGGCATAGAAATCAACCAATCAGAACCTACTCTGGGTGAACTGTGAAAGAAGAACCTAAGGTGGGGGCTGAGGAGGTGTTTTAAGAACAACAGCTGTTTGGTGTAAGGTGTAAGAAAGCAATTCAATTTTTTAATGATCAGTTTGGTAGTATAGTGGATATGGCTGGCTATCAGTCCAGATATAGTGATTATGTGTTTTTTTTTCTGCCAAGAGCATCTCATCCTACTGAAAAAGCTCCCCCCCCCCCAATTTAAGCAATCCTATTTTATATAATCTATCTATACTAATACAAGGGAAATATGCTAATTAGACCAGGTCGACCAGCCATCCTTCAGACATCTGACTTTTTCCAGACAAAGCCATGATGGTAGGAGCCAAGTCAGAGGCAGTTAGGGGCAATCAGGCCAGCAGGGGAGGGCAGTTGGGGGTGATGAGGCAGTTAGGGGCAATCATGCTGGCAGGGGAGAGCAATTAGGGGCAAGATTAGGCTGGCAGGGGAGGGCAGTTTGGTGCAATCATACTGGCAGGTAGAGGCAGTTAGGGGCAATAAGGCAGGCAGACAGAGAGGTTAGAGGATATCAGGAAGGGAGGGGGGCAAGGTAGGGGCATTGGGCAAAGTAGGGGCGATCAAGTCTGCAGGCAGGTGAGTGTTAGGAGCCAGTCATCCCAGATTGAGAGAGGGATGTCTGACTGTCAGTACAGGGATTGGGCCTAAACCAGCAGTCATATGTCCCCCGAGGGGTCCCAGACTGGAGAGGGTGCAGGCCAGGCTGGCTTTTGTGCACCAGGCCTCTAGTACTTTAATAAAGAAAAAATACATAAATAAAATTAATAGAAAATGGAGCCTGAAACTATATTAATGTACTTTAATTGATCTTGCCCTTTGTATGGATTTTATTCCATCTAAATGAATAATCTAGACAATATTGGCACATTATTATGCATATTTTCCAAAGTTTGACAAATTTCATTATGTAACATTCAAAAACATTTGTTAATATCATCACTGAACTCACGAGAAAAGTGATAATGCATTGGGAGGCTGTCAAGCTCCCAGGAGCAGGTAAAAGTTTTCCAAAATTCCAATTTCCACTTGAAAGCTCCAGTTTTCACTGTCAACAAATGCTGTCATTTGCTTTTCCTGAAGTAAAAGGCTTACCTTTTGTTCATTTTCTGAGAAAATATCTGCCTCATACCTGTGTTTGAATAACCATAGTTTGTCAGTTCTGTTTTCAGTGAAAATGGTGTTCTATGAAAAGATAGGAGTGGCTCATTCAGCTCCTGACTCACAATCAGACAAGTGCTTTTCCTTGAAGCAATCATGTGCTTCTGTATGCAGCAGAAATGCTTTCTGTATTCTTCCCATTTCATCATACAGAATATTAAAACTATGTGTTCTTTAGACTCTATATTGTTAATAAAGTTAGTAATAGGTACTGCTTCATCACTGATGTTCTTACGTGAACCGACATGTGGACTGCTTCAGTTCAATGCTGCTGCCTTGATTCTTGCTAAGCCTTTAGCAGCTTTACCCCCAGGACTTTGGCAGTTGAGTACAAATACCAAAACAGTGGGAAAAAGGCATATGCCATCTTGGTATTATTAAGAAAATAATGTGGCAGAAACCGGTTTGGCTCAGTGGTAGAGCGTCGGTCTGCGGACTGAAGGGTCCCAGGTTCGATTCTGGTCAAGGGCATGTACCTTGGTTGCAGGCACATTCCCAGTAGGGGGTGTGCAGGAGGCAGCTGGTCGGTGTTTCTCTCTCATCGACGTTTCTAGCTCTCTATCTCTCTTCCTTCCTCTCTGTAAAAAATCAATAAAATATATTTAAAAAAAAAATAATGTGGACCTCATAGTCCCCCTAAAAGGGATTCAGGAACCATCCCTCACCCCCACCCCAGTTGCCTGCAAACCACCTTTTGAGAACAGGTGAACAGGGAGGAAGCCGATGGACACCAGTGGTCTAGGGCAGTGAGCCACATGCGGCTCTTTGGAACCTTGAGTTTTTAGCAAAGGCCAGCTTAGGAGCACCTTAATTAAGTTAATAACAATTAACTACCTACATAGTTTAAGTTTAAAAATTTGGCTCTTAAAAGAAATTTCAATTGTTGTACTGTTGATATTTGGCTCTGTTGACTAATGAGTTTGCCAACCACTGGTCTAAAGACATTTTGACCAAATCTCCAAGGACAGAGTCTAGGTGATCAGAACAGTATTCAAGCCAAAACCGGTTTGGCTCAGTGGTAGAGCGTCGGTCTGCAGACTGAAAGGTCCTAGGTTCGATTCCAGTCAAGGGCATGTACATTGGTTGCGGGCACATCCCCGGTAGGGGGTGTGCAAGAGGCAGCTGGTCTATGTTTCTCTCTCATTGACATTTCTAGCTCTCTATCTCTCTCCCTTCCTCCTCTCTGTAAAATATCAATAAAATGTATTTTTTTTAAAAAAAAGAACAGTATTCAAGTTCTGGTTCTGCTATGCTTTAGCGGTGTGATCTTGGACAATTGTTTTTATCTTTATACTCTTTAGGTGACCTAACTGCACACTATCTGAATTATTTGGAGATATTAATAGTGCATACTTTAGAGCTAAAGCATATACTAGTAAGTGACAAAATGCACCTAGAGGGTAAGCACAGCATCTAGAAGACAGTAGGTCAATAAGTCAGAGAGAAAACAAATCATGGCCAAAACTGTCTTTAAGGCAAAAGAAGGAGAGAGAAAACCATTGAGATTTTGTGATGACTTGATCTGAGGGAGAGAGAAGGAAGAACTACAAGCTCATTCCCAGATTGTCATTAACCCAACAGAGAAGTGGAGGTTTGTAGGGCATGATAATAAATTCTGTTTTGGATTTATTTAATTTGAGATGCCTGTGAGACAACTGGGTGTCTAATTAGAATAGGGGTCTGAGACTTAGGAAAGCCATCTGGGCTGGGAAATATTAAGAAATCAATGGTTGAAATTGAAGCTAAGAATATGCATTACATCGTCTAGGATAAAAATTGGAAAGATGAAGAGGCAGGACTCCTGTGACTACCAATTTTTAAGGAGAGAGAACACAGAGGGTATTAGACAAAGAAGTCAGAGCATTTATATGGATGCCAAAGGAGGAATTTCCAAGATGCTAATTAAGAGGCATACATTGGATTTGACAGTTAGTCCAACTCCCTGACTTTAAAGTAAATGAGGTTCAGGCACAGAGAAGCTAAGTAATCTTCACTCAAATGTCTACTGACAAATAATTATTTCTCTGAGACAAAGCATTTCCATACATTCTATTCTTGACTGACTTCCTATTATACTTGGCATTTTTATTTTGAATCTTACAATTGTGTGATTTGTTTGTAAAGACCTAAGCTATATATAAATAACTACAGAAAAATAGTTATCATAGTTCAATTCTGTTTTCTAGGCTCACATATCTGTATGCTATGATGCTAACATACGCTTCTGAAACTATATGAAGCCATATTTGTTAATGAATCAGAATCTAAAAAAAATGGCACAGTAAACATTTGGGATATGCTGTGGCATCACTAGGGCAAAATGGAAGTTTATTTTATTTTATTATTTTATTATTATTGGTTATATAGACCACGAGTTCTCATCTTGTTGAATTTTCCATAATGTCAGTTTGGCAAATTGTATTGGCCTATTATCTGATAGTATCAACAATCAATCTCTCTCTCTCTCTCTCTCTCTCTCTCTCTCTCTCTCTCTCTCTCTCTCTTCTCTCTCTCAGTTTTGATGATTATGTTACAGACAAAATCAATTAGTTCTGGTCTATTACCATGGAAACAAATTTATGTCAGAGGCTGTAAATTTGCCATCTTCAAGGATGGAAAGTTGCTCTGTGTCTTACAACTTGAAAGATTAGGGGTGTTCTTGATGGAGAGAGAGTTGTTAAGAAAAGTCTGGGTCATTTACTGGGGCAAGGATGCTGTGTTTTCTTTGTATCTACAAAAGTTACTATTATAGGAAAGACACAATCTAAAAGACAGGATGAACCAATTAATCACTCTCCTATAGAAAAAGGTTATTAATATTTTCAAAAGGAATTTTCATTTTGGGTTCATGATTGTCAAGTATTAGTATTTAGCATATGTTTTCAGGTAGAATGTGACCAAGAGCATCATATATTACTGCAGGCATACAGAGAACACTCAGCACATTAGGACAACCATTGAACACACTTCCAAAGCAGAATTAAATACTATTTTCAATATTTCCAAAGCTTTGAAATAATGCCTGGTTATTACCTAGCTAACTAGGCGGCTTTGAAGATTAAATAATAGTAGATAAGACCATTGAATGATTACTATGACTTAGACATTCTATTATGTGATTTATGAATATTAACTTATTTAATCACCCTTATAAACTTAAGAGGTTGGTATTTTATTATTATTCTCATCTTACAGATCAAAAAATTGAGATGCAGGTAAGTTAGATAATTTATCAATGTTACAAGAGTAATAAGTCAAGGAAGGAGCCAGGATTTAAACCCAGTTGATTCAGGAAATAGCCTACAAAATGATATGTTTAGTTTATCTTTTCTGAAATTGAATTAGGATGAGTTAGCTACTTTATTGGGTGGTTGCTATGTATAGAGGCCCATGTTATGAATGGGGTGATGCAACCTAAGAAATATAGCATTAATCCTCACCTTTGTTTTATTATAGAAGATGAAACAAACATGAATGAATAAATAACAAAAGTAAAATCCACTTCTAATATATTCATGTTCATATGTATGTTTAGCACTTTGGAGTTATCTAGAGGTAAATTAAAAGCATAGGCCACTTTCTCCTATGTCATGTACCTCTTGTTGTCATTGTGGTGTCAAAGAATTCAGCATTCCTCCTAGTCTGAATAAACCTATTGAGAAAATAAGTATAGCAAAGAAAGTACTATTCCATGGCCAAATACAAATTAAGTCTAGAATTTCACTACCATTGTTCCTTCCTGTTAAACATATGACTGTACAGAAACAAATATTTTATTGACTTGCTAATCTATATATTTAAAACTCTAATAAGTAAATAGACTGAACGGCAGAACAACAGAACAACCGGGTCACTATGATGTGGGCATGCGGGGAACATGGCAGGCATTGGTTGCAATGGGATAGTAGAGCAGGTGAGCAGGGGTGCCAGACCAAGGTGGGGCACCAGTCGCTGTCATCAGGGCAAGCCTCTGGTGGTTACTGAAAATCCTTTGCTCCTACAGACTGGGATCCCACCTCACACTCGCACCTACTGCTGGCTCCAGCCCAATACTCACCTGCTGCAGAGCCAGAGCTGCGGCTCACACCCGCTGTTGGCACCTGGTGCTGCCCCAATCACTGGTTGCCATCAGCAGTTGTGAGCAGCAGCTGCTGCCTCCAATCGCCCCTGAGGGCTTCTCCACCTCCCCCTGCTCCTGAGGGACAATTGGGGTAGCAGCCACTGCTTGCACCCTCTCACTGCACTGGCCCCAAGTGCTTGCTCTGGGTGGGCAGCAGGTGCCAGCAGGGTCGGCACCAGCAGTGCTGGAGCGGTTGCCTGCAGTGCTTAATAAGAGAATCTACATCTGCTTTTCTCTACTTGGACTCAGTGTCATGCCCCTGGAAAGAAATAGCTATATGAAAGCATGAGCTCATCTCAATCTTCAGAACAATTTTTTACCTTGGAAATAATTAGCTTCCAGGAGATGAACTTCCTTTCCTGTGACTTTGTTTTTACCAGACAGCTATAAGCTCAGAGAGACAACTGCTTATTAATAACACCAATTAAGCCAACATAATTATAAACAAGCCAGAACTACTGGTTTTATTAGCTCCTGATTTTTTCTCTTGTATGTTTGCAAAATGAAATTGTCTGTTCAACTCCCCAATATTCATTCCACTTCAGAGCTCCGTGCGAATCATTGGTTAAGGAATGGGCATGTGGTCCAAATCTGGCCAACAAAAGGTGAGCAGTCCACCACGTGGGTGTCTGTGAAAGAAGGAGACCACGGAGATGGAATTCTCTGCTCTCTGGACCTCATTGCACTGGGATATGATACGTGGCATTACTCCAACTTACAATCAGAAGGGCTGACATTCCGAGGGCAAAGCTGACACACTGAGGGCGGCGGATCACAGAGACCGCTCTACCCCATGGGCTCTGGATGGATCACTCAGCTCTTGAATCCACACCACCTCTGCACTGCTTGTTACACTCAATAAACATTCTTCTTGACTAAGACCATTTTAGACAGCTTTACTAGTGATCAGCAGCCAATACACCAAACAAATAAATACTCCTTGTTGGTTCAAAAACTTGGACAGTTCAGAAGCCAGCTTACAACCAAATACTAAACACGTATTTGGATGTCTTTCACTCCACGCAAAATGGTGAGCTATGGATCCAGTTGCCAAATAAATATAATAAAATGCAAGTAAGTACAATCCTGGGTTATTTACTAAATATTCGGGCTGATATCTTTCTTAAAAATAAAATAAAAACTTGGGTTCATCTTTTTCTCTTATCAGGAGCCCTTGGCATCATTGCATTCCCTGAGATCATCTCTGCCATGTCCCTATCTACGCTTGCCTTTTCGTTCTGCTCTAACTGTCCTTGTGAGCTAATAGAGATTTTAGTTTACTTCCCACAAACACAAATGTATACCCACTAGTAGCTTAAGCACCTTCACAGTACCTTTTTCCGGAAGAGCTCCAGGCCACTTCTGGGAATTATCTCATTTGTCGTATAGGATCCTAGAAGAGATTCTGTGTCTTTGCCCCAGTAAGCCAGTACTCCTTGACAGATATCTCGTCTCCGAGGAACTCTGATGAGGCTTGACGTCAGCGTTCTTGTTCCAGGGTCTGTGTAGTGTAGAAAAGGAGCACAGGTGAAGTTAGTCCAGTGTTCTGGGCGTTTGGACTGAATTGGTTGCTCTGGCTCTGGCTCTGGCTCTGGGTTTTCATACTTTGTTTACTCATAGCCCTCGATTGAGAACGTAGGCCTGATGCCGAGCAAGTTGTTTGACCCTTGTCAGCAGTGCCCCTGGGGGTGCTCAAGGAAGGATGGGGCCAGGAGCCAGCGCCAGGGTCCTGGGTCGGGTGGGCTCTCCTTCCTCCCCCGGCTCTGATTCAGGCATTCTTTCTGAAGGCACGCTAGAGTCCAGAGTATCTTCCTGTTCGTCACCTCGTGTGTGTGTCTCACCCCCCTCCTCCTCTCTTTACTTCCCCTTTGTTTCTTTTCTTCAAAAGCCAGAAAGACCAAAGAAGCAGACCAGTGGAGCATGTGGTTACAGTGTTTTAGTTCCTTTTCAGCTCCTCTTCCTCTCTACCTAAAGCCCTATATGATAATATGAGTAAGGTAAGACCAATAAACTGTATCCAATGGCTTCTAAGAGTAAGCTTTAGTCAAGCAAAGATGAAAAAACCAGCACACTAAGCCGAGGCATAATATCCATTTCAGTATAACCATCTGATGTTATATTCCTATCAGCTGCAACCATTAGCAATGGCTTAGCCCAGTTAAACCGGTGACTATTTCAACTGAGAATATAAATAATTTTAAAGTCAACAATTGATGTGTAAAATAATATTTATTTAATTCACTTATACAATGCCCATAACCCTAACTGGTCATGGATTCTCACCAATAAGCTTTCCTTTATAATTTACTATGACAAAAAATACTAGTACATTAAATCTCACTTTTTTATCTTATGCATACTTTTAAAAAATCTTTGACTCCTGATAAGAACTCACTCCTAAGCCACCAGTCATTTCTTGAATCTGTCATCAGAGTGATTTTTCTAAAACATGTATCCTACCACTATTAAAAATCTGGGCACCAGTGATTTGTAGTCAGTGTAGCAAATGCCTTTATGATCTGGCCCTGCCTCTTCTCCCTCAGCTTTCACTTTGTAGTAACACAGACCTGGCTCTGTCATTCACTAGCTGTGTGACATCAAACATGTTACCTAACCAATCTACTTTTTAGTTTCCCGTCTATTTTGGGGGATTATAATACCCAGCAAAATAGGGCTGGTGTTAGAATTAAATGAGATTATATATGCATATGTAAAGACACTTGCAAAGTATCTGGTTTAAAGTAGGTTTTCCATAAAAGCTGGAGGTTTTAATAGTATCAGAGGTGATAATAACAGCAACAGTAGTATTATAGTTATCATTTTCTTTTCTTTTTTTTAATATATTTTATTGATTTTGTACAGAGAAGGAGGGAGAGAGATAGAGAGTTAGAAACATCGATGAGAGAGAGTTATCCATCAGCTGCCTCTTGCACACCCCCTACTGGGGATGTGCCCCGCAACCAAGGTACATGCCCTTGACCGGAATCGAACCCGGGACCTTTCAGTCCCCAAGCCAACGCTCTATCCATTGAGCCAAACTGGTTTCAGCTAGTTATCATTTTCTATAAGATGATAATAACTCTAATACTATCCATCAAACAGACCCATGCATTAGAGCACATGTGTCAAACACAAGGCCCGCGGGCCAAATCCAGCCCACCAGGCCTTGCAATGTGGCCCGCACCGCGCTGTCATCACTGCACTCCGCTGTCAGTTTATGACATTGTCAGTTTATGACTGTTCAGTAAACCATTCGGCCCGCGATTTAGGCTGGATTTTAGATTTTGGCCCCTTCTCTGATTGAGTTCGACACCCCTACATTAGAGTATAAAGCATTAAATTATTAAATAAATGTATAATCTTTCAATAAATGTTAGTTCCCTCTTCTTGACAGCCACAGGTTATTTAATGTTACTTTCCTTCTCACAACACATAAGCAACTGGGTTTTAAATAGCTTGGTCTCCAGTCTGACATATGTAATGAGCATAATGTTAAATAACCAAAATATGGGGACAGGGAGGGGGATGAGGTGAGGAAGGCTGAACATCAGAGGGACTAAGAAGAAATGGAGGAGCAGGAGAGTGAAGTTGGAGAAAGCATCCGGAAGGTTCTCATCTGCCTGTGTTCTCGCTCTTATTCCAACAACTGAAAACACTTGGAAGCCCAGGGTTTTAACATTGAAATGAGTCTTTCAGGTCATCTAGCTTCACCATTCGCGGTTTTAAGCAGTGGTTCCTAAAACTGAGCATCAGTGAGCTCATTGAAAATCAATGATTAGCAGATCAGAAAAACAGTTTATGGCCTGGGCTCCAAATGTAAGAGATTTTTTCCCTCCCAATTCCAAGAATCCATGGGAAATAGCTCCGAGTTCTGTGTGTGGCATCATGATCCACTTTAGGCCTCATATTTCAAGTTGCATATGTCTCAGTAAGATGTGTAGCTCTTTAAAAGCTGAGCATAGCTCACAGATTAACCATAATATAAAATTGCATGTCTTGAGTTAACAGACAATCGGGATTCTTAAAAGCAGTTCTGAGCTTCCCTTGGGTTATTTGTTAAAGAATCACATTTCTGGGTTCAATCTCTGGAGACTCCGAAAAAGTTAGGGTGGGGCAAGACCCAAGAATTTGCATTTTAAACAAACTTCCTACATGAATCTGGAGCAGGTGGCACACGGGTTACAATTTGAGAAGACTGCTCTGAAGGAGAAGAGTAGATTCCTGGAAATAGGAGATGGTGCTTTATACAATCAAGGCTTGGATTCAGCTCTAATGTTCTCAGTAAGTAAGAACAAGTAGAAGCGAGCCAGATCACAGGCTTTTATTTTTATTATATTTTCCTTTCTATTTTAGAAAAACAGAACAAAAACAATTTCTGCCTTGACTGTGTGGTTCAGTGGTTGAGCAGCGACCCAGGAACCAAAAATTAACAGATTCCATTCCTGGTCAGGGCACATGCCTGGGTTGGGAGCTCAATCCCCAGTAGGGGGCGTGCAGGAGGCAGCCATTCAATGATCATACGGTATTCTCTCATTGATGTTTCTATCTCTCTCTCTAAAAATCAATAAAAACATATTTTTAAAAAAGCATCATAATTAAAACAAACAGTTCCTAAAGGCTGAATATGAAAAGAAAAAACTTCCTCTGAGAACTAAACTGAAGAAAGAAATTTTGCTTAGGCCATAGCATTAGGGACACTACATAACATTGCTTAACAGATGTCTTAAATTTAATTTTACAAAAAAAACAACAACAAGGTTTAATCTAATAAATCTTCTCCTGATGGCTAAAATCAAACTCAGTCAATCCCATTTAAAAAGTGGTGGAATAAAATGGTTCAGGACTTTACTTTTAGATTACCTAATACAAGTGCTGGAACAAGAGAATTCCCCCCAAATGGAGAGTGTGCTTTTGAAGTTACCTTCATAGAATTCAGCGTTTGGAAATTCAGAGGAAGTTCACGCCACAAGCAAGAAAGTGACAGCTCAAAGAGCAGGACAGAGGCTGCTCTGAAAAAAGTGGGTGTCACTAGAGAATGTTGGGCAAAATTGTTTTAATTATTTTTCTTCACCCATTTTCATTTTTTCTATAGATGTTGCTAACTATAATACTAATATCAACAACTTGATATTTAAGATATGAATTTAACTGTTTATAGTGTGTGTTACTTTACTTTATCCTGACAGTTTATTTGTCCTTTCAAATGGTCTAGCCCCTAAAGCTTTTTAAATGTTTGTCTTATTCCAACTCCATTGTATTTAACCATCATTTTGTCTTTCTAGTTTATCCTTTAATTATTTGGGGCCATTTATTCTATTTTCTTTTCCTTTCGTTCCATTTTTATCTTCTTTTATGCTGACAGCATGATGTACCTGCTTCAGAATTTTCCAGTTCAAAACCATTTCTGTCACGCATTCGGCTGTGAAACCCCAGGGACCCGGCTCTGTGCGAGGCTGCAGCAGATCCACAGCTGTGGCCCGGGGACGCCCAGACTTCCCCAGCAGGTCCCCGCAGCGGCTCCCCTGGGGCAGGGGCAGCCTTCCATCTGGGTGGGAATGCCAGTTGGTGCTTCAAGGTCTGAAATAGTCTTACCTCACCAGCTGCTCATCTGGGTTGAGACCCTTATCAAGGAGATAACTTCACATGGCTAAACCACCCACACGTTATACAGTGAAATACTAGAAGTTTGTCTAGGAAGCAAACCGTCCGTCCACTGCTCTGGGGGCTCCAGACATACTCCTGAATCAGTGTGACCATCCAAAGGCTTCGTGGTGGTCACGATAAGTGAAAATCTGGGGTTCCTTTCTTTGCATTTTATAAAGTTCATTCTGCCTTCACTCTAAAAATGTTGCACCCAGGAGGTCATCTGGTCTCGCCACTTGCGTTTTTAAGCAGCAGTCCCTAAAACCGAACATCAGAATCACCTGGAGGACTTTGTGTTGAAACACTGCTTGTCAGGTCTCACCCCAGAGTTGCTGATTCTGCAGATATGGGAGAGGTCCCAAATTCTGCATTTCTACAAGCACACAGATGTTGCTGTTGCCACTGGCCCAGCACCACACTTTGACAATGACTTTATTGACAATTACTAAATAATTTTATTGATTTCAGAGAGGAGGGAGAGGGAGATAGAAACATCAGTGAGAGAGGATCATCGATTAGCTGCCTCCTGCATGACCCCCTCCCCCACATTCAGGATCAAGCCCTCAACCTCGTCATTAGCCCCAACCGGAAATCGAACCTCAACTTCTTGGTCAGAGATTGATGCTCAACCGCCCAGCCACACCAGCTGGGTATATTGCTCTCATTTTTATGATTTCTCAAAGATGACAATCACAGCTTCTACTGTCTCATTTGTTCATTCATTTAATGTCCTGTGCTATCATTCCTCCAAACCTGGAACTTTGGAATGATTTATGGCAGTGTTTCACAGAAGCATGTGATAGCTTCTTCACTGTCTCCCTCCCAGCTGAGTCCCCTGCAGCCTCATTTCACCCAGCAGTCAGAGTGCTTTGGGGAAAACAGAAATCAAATCATGTTCTTTTGCTGCTCAGAAGCCCAGAGGCTACCCAGGGAAAAGGCTAAACTCCTTCCAGTTGTCTTTATGATACAGCCTTCCAGTTCCCTAGCTAAATTCATCTTTTCCTGCTCCCCGCCTCTCTCACTCCTCTCTAGCCCAAGTGGCTTCTGGCTGTGCTCTGCACCAGCCAAGCACACGTACACGGTTCTGGCTCTCAGGAACACTCTTCCTCTAGACAGCTGAATGCTTAACTCCCTGATCTCCTTCAAGTCTTGGCAAAAGTTTACCTTCTCAAAGAGACCTGCTGTGCTTTTCTTTCAGCTTCTTATCCCACTCTATTGTTTCCAAAGCACTTATCATCTTATTATGTAGTATATTGGAGGCCCAATGCATGAAATTCATGCATGGAGGGAGGGGGGGTCCCTCAACCTGGCCTCCATCTCTCCAATCTGGAACTCCTGGGATATGTTCAACTGCCTCTCTAAATCTGGACTGCTGGCTCCTAACTGCTCACCTGCCTGCCTGCCTGATCGCCCCTAACCACCTGTCAGCCTGATTGCCCCTAACTGCTCCCCTATCAGCCTAATTACCCGTAATGACCTCTGCCTCTCCCCACACCCAGGACCCAGGCCAGCTTCACCTGAGCTGACTGCAGCCCCTGGCATAAGGGACTGTGGGGTGGGTTGGTCCCCATTCCTCTTTCCCCAGTGTTGAGTGTCAGAGCCATTATGGCGTGATGGCATGAGGGCGTGATAGCTATTTGCATATTAGCTCTTTATTATATAGGTAAATTTGTTTATTTATGTTGATTATTTATTTTCTGTCTCTCCTGGGAAGACTATAAGCCTTGAAGTAAGCAAGCATTAATAAATATCTGTTGAAAACAACTTCTTAGAATGAATTCTACAACATCCCAGCTCAACCTGGCAGCCATTGGCCATGTGCAGTAGCTGAAGGCTTGAAATGTTGCTAGTGCCAAATTTTGAAATGAGAATGTTTTGGGCATGCCATTTCTTTTGGATTTTTTTCAAGTTAGCATCTACACATTTTAAGAAATATGTTGGCCTCATATTTCTATTGAAGAGTGCTGGTCTACAAACACCTTTCTCCTACTCCTTCACCCTCCTCCAACGGATCAAAGCCATAAACAAATTCATGAATTAAGGAAGGAGGTGATCCCCTAGTCTGAGATCCTCTAGAAAGCACAGCAGCTTTCTCTAGATTAATTCTCAGTATTACTTGGTCAGATTGTTCTTCTTGTCCTTATGTAATAGGATTTTGGATGAAGAAACACTACAGTGAAAATGCTCTGTTCATAAGCAAACATCTGTGTGCGTGCATGTGTAAGCATGTGGAGCAGAAAGGGCATTTAAATCAGAATACAACAGACTTATAGGAAGCTTTCTCTTTTGAAATAAGTTGGCATCATGACAAATAGAAAGCAAACAGCATCCTCAGCCCAATAATCAATCCTTGATCCACATTCCTACCCTCACATCAGTTTTGCTTCAGCCATAATAGCCTTCTGAGTTGCCCTGGGCCATGTTTCCCCTGCTGCTTGCTGGTGCTTGTGCTTTAGGCAATTTCTTTCCAGGCAACCACAGACTGTTTACTGACTGTAATCAAAATGACAGCGCACTGTTTTTACAACCGAGTGTGGAGTTGATGGCTTTTTTCACTTGGCAACCTGAGGGAACTTGAGAACAGGGATCTTGAGGTACAACCTGCTACTTCAAGATGGTGGTGCCTGCTTGACAAGTTTCCTTTACTCCTTTGGGGTTTAAAATACAAAGCCCAGAGCTGAGTGGCTGTAGTCACTGCCTTCACATCAGTGCTAGTGGTAAAGGCAACTGGAGCACAGGTGGTTTCAGGTGGGGCAGATGTTCAGCCTGCACATAATTCTTCACCAGCCAGAAGCCAGCACTACTTTCTCTACCAAGCATGCCCCACAATAGATGGCCATAGTGCTGGGGAATCGGATCGCTGTGAGGCGGTGACTGTGTAATATCCCCAGCCCCATCATTTTAGAAATACGTTTTAATGGAAATATAAGGAAGAAGGGAAGGAAAACAGAAGAAAAGGAATGAAACTTGGACTTCAGGTAAAATATATGTTAGATTTGTATTTACCAACACTTGCTATGACATAGTACACACTCAACATCTCTGATGTTCAGTGTCCACATTTGTAAAAGAGACAGTGAGGAGGGAAATTGACTGGTTCTTTGGTAGTGTGTCCTTTATCTCTAAAACTCTAGTCCAGTGCCCAGGCTCTACTCTCTGTATGAGGTAGACTCCAACATTTATCCCTTCTGGGAATTACCTGAGTCAGGGCAATAACCTTATGCTTTGAACAACAAGGGTACTTGAATACTGACTAACGATGTGACTGAGCTAGGCTGTGCTACACCTACCAGCGGCTGTCTTCCTATGCAGAATCCTCTAGTGCACAAGGGACTTGCTAGTTTTAAATGTAAATGGTGTTTATGATGAGTCAATAGGAAAGCCTTGAATAGAGCATAGCTGGAAGGTTGGTTACTAAAAAGAACTATTCCTCGAATTCTTTCTAACTCTAGGTTTTCAATTCTGATACATGATTTCTGCATGAAATTATAGTATCAGAAGTCTTCTCACATGGAAAATTCTATCCAAATAGCAGTTTAAAAAAAAAAAAAGAAAGAAAGAAAGAAACAAAACAAAACAAAAAAACACACACACACTGACAAAACTTTCCAGTGAAATATGACAAGTCACTTGGTTAATTCCCCCCCAAAATAGGGACTTTTGAAGGAAAGACTAGATGAAAATATCTATTTCTAGGATTGGAATTTAGTACCCAGAGGGCCTGTGTTTTCCTTCAGCAGCCGAGCGCATCATTGGCACCAAAATCAGAGCAAGGGCCTGTGTGCATTGCCCTGATCTAGGCGCCCATCATGCCACTCACTCACTGCAGCAGGAAGGCAAGATAGGAGGTCTCCACATGTAAAGGCAGGAGGGACCCTGTTCAGAGACCAATTCTTTTAAGGCTAAATGAGGGCCGGATGCTGCAGGTAAAAGGAAATTAATAATATAATTTCCCCCCCCCCCGCCCCCCAGGGATTGCAGAAACCAAACAGCTAATTGGAGCCAAGACCGGCACTTGTCTTTCCCGTGCTTCCCAGGACTGAGGACTAGCAAGCAAGACCCTGCTGGAGAGGTCGCACTCATGAGGAGATGCATAAGAAGAGCTGAAGGGAGGAGATGCCAGAAAAGAAGGAACTGGAATTTCTGATGTTCCTACAATGTTCCAGGTGTGCCACCTAAACTACCGCCTCAGGGACAAACAATAAGGCATTCGATACACTCATTCTTTAAGTGTCCCACATTTATTTATTTATGTATTTATTTTTGTTGCTTTGGTTTATCCTTTTTCTACTAGAAATGTTCTTGTCCATATGGAAAGGGTTCTGGCATGCAATTTTATGCACTCAACGAGATCTCTCTTTTTAGGTGTGCTCTGAAAAAATAAAAATGGGCGTGAGGAATAGGCTTTGGGGCAGATCCCTAGATTGAAAATAATCTCTGATCCCTCGGGAGTGGCTGCCTTGCATTCATCTGGCATTAGGGAGCATACCTCCTGCAGGGCTGAGCCCTGCAAATGGTGGTCTTCCAGCCAAGCCTGGCCTGACAAAGAGGTATTGGACTTGTCCCTGATGGGTCTCCTCAGCACACACTGGCTCTGTTCACATTCCTGGTGCCATTTGACAAGTGTCTTAAGTTTTTATGACTAAGTGTCCCACTTCTAAATACAATTAATAGACTTTATTTTTAGAGCATTTCTAGGTTTACAAAAAATAGAAATAAATTGGAAAGTACAAATGGTTCCCACACCAAGTTCCCTTTTTTGTCTTCAATACTTAGTCTTCAAATTTTTTACTCAGGAAGAAATTAAGTAAGTAAGTATTTTGTCATGCACAAAATTCCTCAAATGTAGCTTTTCTGAGGGATATGGATTGATGGGGAACATATGTATTGTTTTGTGATTAGTTTGATCTCACAGACTGTTGTCTGACACATGGCACCACTAGACTGCATTTCATGGGTGTTTTAAAGAAATGTGTCCTACAGTGACTCAGGGTAATTTTAAGGCACCAAGTAAACAACATGTCTAACAAATGTCTAAGAGAGAGGTCATTATTGTGGCTTTGGTGGTACATCTTAACTCATCTTAATTTGCATAGAGATCTACATCATGATCCCATGTGCTCTGCCACTTTTTATTTACTCCTAAACATCACTCTTTTCCTTTTCAAAATGTACTAAATGCTTTAAATAAAAAGTTGGAATGCTTTCCCCCCAAAGAATCAAGTCAGTTCTCACAGTTGTCACCATGTTGTTGGTGGAGGAAATGGTTTTATCAGCAATAATTTTTTTGCTCTCTACATTGATTGAATAATTTAAGGTGACCCTTCTTCAAAAAAAGCATACGTTCTCTGTCAAAAGAATGTCGAAAAGTGTTCTTATTAATATTTTGCTGGCTTGTTATTTATATTTTCATTGCAGACTATCTAAGCGTTCTTGCACAAAAAGGTAAGATGTAAGTATATAATGCAATCCCACTTTGAGAACCCAATCACTGCTTCACAGACATCTGTCATGAATCTAGCCTCAAACATACCATCGCATTCCTAGTGTTTACCACACATGTACTGACCCTTCAGCTTCAAAATGTAGATATTCTCCTCCTGAGATTTAATAGATCTTTTTACACAGTGACCATTTTCCTGACCAGGTGGACAGAATGGTAGAGGTCATGAAGAAAGCATAGTTAAGTAGAAATATGAAAGGATGTTGCTCTAGAGCAGTGGTCAGCAAACTCATTAGTCAACAGAGCCAAATATCAACAGTACAACGATTGAAATTTCTTTTGAGAGCCAAATTTTTTAAACTTAAACTTCTAATGTTACTTCTTCAAAATAGACTCGCCCAGGCCGTGGTATTTTGTGAAAGAGCCACACTCAAGGGGCCAAAGAGCCGCATGTGGCTCTCAAGCTGCGGTTTGCTGACCACTTCTCTAGAGGAAAAACTTTAGGGTCATTTCCAATCACAGTATAAGTTCCTTGAAAAGAAAATGCCCAGAATACTTTGTTTAGGTAGAACAAAAATAACTTACAAAGACTTTAGAATATAATCTGCCCTCAAGGACAAAGAAGATTATTTTATTAAAGGCTACCTACCACTGTGTCATCCCCAGCTGTGGGAAGGACTGTGGGGAAACCAAGATGGAAACAACTGGAGTATTAACCCAGCAAATGTCTCCTTAAAATGGTGAAAAAGCTGAGTCACCTTAGTAAAGGAATTCCTTTTAAGAAATGAAATTCATTATTAATTACACTTACTTATTAGATTAATTAATTTCTCTCTCTCTCTCTCTCTCTTTCTCTCTCTCTCTCTCTCTCTCTCTCTCGAGAGAGAGAGAGAGAGAGAGATATCACTTCCTAAAAATACATTTTAAATGCATTTTGGCTTTTTAAAATGTGTTGGTTTACAGATCTGCCTTTTCCCTGAATATCCCACAATAGTACTTTCGAAAATTAGAAATCAATGTTTTGTTTCCAGCTGGCTGACCTGGACAGTCAAAGATTATTTTTTAATGGACACTCTTATTTGATTATTGAAAACAAGTTTCAAAGAAGCAATTCATAAGGCACAGAATGAAAAAAGGGCGTATTTCTGATTTTACAAATGAAGTTTGTAGATGCTTATTTCCAAGTATGCATAATGGTTTGTATTGTTAGTTTGCAAAATATACCATAAGCAGCTGAACCAACTTTCAAATACAGTCAAGGGTAGGAAATTAACAATTTGAAATATAAAACTGCTCACACATATAGAATAAATACCAGCTTGTTCAAACAAGAAAGAAATGAACATGAATGTATCTTGCATTTTCTTAAGTGTTTGCATAGTCTCTTTAGTTAACATGGGCTCACTCATTAGTAATTTAAAGAAATTACTTTGGAAGTGATTTCTCGGCGAATTTTCACTTCTCTAGATAAGCTCGCATTAGGTTCTCTTATTTTTCTCTGCCCTCCTCTAGTCAATTGGTTCTCAAAGCTGGCTGCATATTTGAACTATACTTGCAGAGCTTTTAAACAAACACTGAAACACAGGCCAGCCCAGAGGATCTAATTCAATTGGTGAAAGGTGGACCCAAGCATTGCTCTTTTTCAGCTTTGCAGGCAATGACAACGTGCAGCCAGAGCTGTGGGCCACTCACTGAATAAACTTTCATGTTTTACCTCTTTCTGTCTTCTCTCAGAATGTTTGCATGTCTCTTTGCTCCTCCTGTCATTTTTATTAGTGAGGTTTTAAAATCTAATCTTTTTCAATTCTCATTTTGCTTTTTATTGTTTTTCCATTTACTGTCCCAGAATTTCTTATTCCAGACATATGTATTTGATATATATTTTTATCTAATACTACCAATGTTGTATACAATGAAAGAAAATGCAGAGGCATAGAAGCATGGAACAGGTAGGAATCTCAGAGGAAAGGTGGAGGGGGAACAGATTAACCAAAGAACTTATATGCATATATACATAACCCATGGGCGCAGACAATAGTGCAATGAAGGCCTGGGGCGGCGGGGGGGGAGGGGGGGGGGCATGGGTGAAGTGTAGGGGTTTATAGGGGGTAAAAGGGGACATCTGTAATACTTTCAATAATAAAGATAAAATTTTTAAAAAGAAACAATGCAATATGATTGTGAATTATACTTTTGTCTGTTCTTCCAATGCTAATGTAATAATATAATTCAATTACTGCCATAAATATATAAAGATTGATAGTAAAGCCTAATACAGTTGTTGAAAACTAACATTAAGAATGGATTTACTTGAGCTGTAATCATTATTGGCTATGATTAAAGATATTTTAGGACTTTGAGACCCTGTGGTACTCAAGGACATATAAATATCCTATTAGTAAAAGTTATACCATATCACAGCTAAATGGCATGTTTGCTCTAAATTTTAAGCTTTAAAGACAAATTTCAATAGTTTCAGAATAGGGCAGAAGTGAGAAATATAATAAATATAATATTATATACTGCACCAATTAACATATCAGTAACAAGAAATCCACAGAAGGGAAGCATTAAAAGCAACCAGAGGCGTGGGGAACTATTCCTTTAGGGAACATCACCTAAAGTTTGGAAATGTAAATATCAGTGTAAATATGCATAGAATATTCAAGGATTTGAAATGAAAGAGGTGGACAAAAGGTGGGCAGCTGGGTGAGCCTGGAGTAGTAGAAAAAAAATCTTGAGTCCCAGTGGCTATGTCTCTAAAAACAGTGAAGCCATTTCCTCTTCATGAGGTTTATTTTCCATCATTGGTAAAAGTCCTGGTTGGACTTGACAAGGGAAAAACAAAAAGAAACGGGCCCCCAATCCCTTGGCCACATCCTGCCTGTAGGTATTTTTTGTTGGACTTATCCAGTGTTGCAAGTAATTTGAAATAGATGGTAACATTTAACAAGAGGGAGATTCCTAATGACAATCTGAAGTTTTATTTTTTTTAATATATTTTATTGATTTTTTACACAGAGGAAGGGAAAGGGATAGAGAGCTAGAAACATCTATGAGAGAGAAACATCCATCAGCTGTCTCATGCACACCCACTACTGGGAATTTGCCCGCAACCAAGATACATGCCCTTGACTGGAATCAAACCTGGGGCCTTTCAGTCCACAGGCCGATGCTCTATCCACTGAGCCAAACCGGTTTCAGTGAAAATCTGAAGTTTTAGCTTCTTCGGAGAAAGGGGTTGATTTAACATCTCTCTGGCCCTAACGAGCTCCTCCTCTTTAGCAAGGGCTGTTGAGTTCCTTAGTCCCCCCTTTGACTGGCTTCACTTATTTTTCCTATCTGCTTTGCTCGTGTAGAAATTTGAGGGGGTTTTTCCTGGAGAATTTATTCTTAGGGTCATTTTCAATCACAATATAAGTTCCTTGAAAAGAAAATGCCCAGCATACTTTGTTTAGGTAGAACAAAAACAACTTACAAAGAGAACAAAAATAAATGTCACAAGCAAAAAAACACCAAGGAGACAGAGAAACTAACAAACAGGTGACAGGTTCTCCAATATAGGCTTACACCCGTAATGTGTCTCATTAACCCTACGCAAGAATATTTGGGGTTCTGCTGCAGAAGCACCATGACATTTCGCAACGAGAACTGAGTGAGAGTCAGTGCGTTATTCCCATCTGAACTCTTCGGAAAGGAAAAGGACAAAGTGTTCTGCACAACTCAAGTAAGAATAAAGTATATTCTGAATATCAGGATATTAAAATTCCCAAAAGTGAGCTTCTTGGCAGAAAATGGCCAGAGTTATTTAAAGAGTGACTTCCCATCTTTAAATTCGCCCATTGAATAAAACAATATTAAACCACTGCTTAATAATTCAAGGCCCGTCACTTCCTTCACTTTGCTCCAGCGCAGAGCTTAATCACACGCAGGGCTCCCTACGTGCAGTCTCCAAAGGATGAAAACCTAATTCACTTATTACAGAAATAACTCCCGACTTTCAAAAGGTTCCTCTGAACTAAAACAACCTCTGAGAATTCTCTTATACAACCACTTCCCACCAAATGTTTATGTGCACTGCTTATAAGTGACTTTGCAGTTGTTCTCTCTTCATATTATCTTGGGCAGAAACTTCTTTAAAATACTTTCCATCGATCTTTTATTGCTTGGCATTCTGAAGAAAAGAGGTTAGACGATAAAAAAAAAATCAATCACTTGCTTGGCATATTAAAACTTGTGGCGGCCAGTTGAGTAGGTATTTATATAAATTGTAAAGAATTATGTGTCTGGGTGTAGATTCAGATTTCAGATCTTAAAGAACTGGTGCCTCTCAGGCAGTTCAGAGGACAATGCATGTCTTTGCTCAGCAAGAAAGCAAGCTTGCCGAAACCGGTTTGGCTCAGTGGTAGAGTGTCGGTCTGCAGACTGAGGGGTCCCGGGTTCGATTTGGTCAAGGGCATGTACCTTGGTTGCGGGCACATCCCTGGTGGGGGGTGTGCAAGAGGCAGTTGGTCGATGTTTCTCTCTCATCGACGTTTCTAGCTCTCTATCTCTCTCCCTTCCTCTCTGTGGAAAATCAATAAAATATATTTTAAAAAAAGAAAAGAAGAAAAAAAAATAAAAAGAAAGCAAGTTTTTATTTATTACTGTTTTATCAAGTAAACTACAATTAGTAATATTCTGCTCTGAAATATGTATCTACACTTGATATATCCTATTAAAATGTATCCAAAAAAAAAAAAATGGGTTAGCTTTATCTCAGAGTGAAAAATGTTAGGTAAAGCTAAACTAAAAAGCAGTTTCCCAATCGAAGATAAATGTGTGAACTTGCAACCCAAAGCGCCAATAGAAATGGCTTTTATCCTTCCCCAGTTTTACAACCATTCCAAAAAACAACCTAACTCACAAAGTAGTAGTTCAGATACAAGGTTCTATAAGGATTGCCATTAAAATGGTTAATGTGCAAAATGCAAGTGGAAGTAACGATGATTTACAATTAAAATTAATCTAAATTTTAAAACTAGGTCCCTAAAGTATAGAAGTATACTGATAATATCCTGAATTATATTTCAGGAGTAGGTGAGTAATTCATTCTCATCATTTGGAAAAACTGGTGAAACATCCATCAATATTAGATTGAATAATATATTTTTAGATGACAAATGAAACATAATTTCCAACCTTCAGTTAGTTCACAGTGTTTCTATACATGAATAGTAGTGAGAAAAATGTAACCTGCCCCGTTACCCATGCAAAGAAATTTCACCATCTAGTCACATGTTCATTCTTTGGTGGGGGGAAAAACATTTGACTTAATATGCTTATAGTTATGAGTGCTTTCAGTTAACTTCAACCCTAAAAATAAGGAGTCACAAGGGCTAGGAGTGACCCAGTATCAGGAAAATGAACTAGCAACAAATTCCAAGCAAAGCATTGTCTGATTGGGAAACCTCACCCTCATTCTTTAAGCCTTCCAAACTTTCCGCCATCTCAGATCTGTCTAATGATGAGCCCATTAAGTCGTCGTGGCTGCCATGAAGATGAAACTGACAGCACCGTTACTTGAGTCAGTTTAGAGAGGCCCAGGGTGGTTGAAGGGAGGAATTGGGAGGCCTGGGGTGCTAAGAGAACATCCCAGCTCTGGCTCCCGAAGATCCCAGGAGCACACAGCTGTCAAGAGCACAAAGCTGCACGCAGAGAAAACCTTGGGAGGGAAACAGGGATTTGCAGAATGTCAACAGTTTCATCAGGCACTGTGGGCCCTTCCACCTCTTGTTTTACCATTGTTAGGATTTAAGCAGTAGAGAGCTTGTGAGTTGATCACACAGCCAACACATGCAGTTATGTAGTCTCTGTAATTTGATGATCATAGTAGAAGTTATTTGGCATTTAAATGTGATTCCTGGTGAAACCTAGGTTTTCTCTGTGACTCTTCACAGAAGACGTTTGCCTAATTGGTCTATACTATTAAGGCACAAGTGAAATCACGTCCCTTGCCCCCATTTTGTTAAAAAGAAACAAACCCACAAAACCTTTTGTTTTTGTGGCATCTATGTATACCATACTATTGGCATCTATGTATACCATTGGGCAAGAGCATTATTCTAGAAGATATCATGAGAGTTCTATAAACTCTCCAGGAAATGTCCACAATGTTAGCACTAATTGACATCATTACAGGGAACATATTTTGCTGTTGTTTTAGCTAGGGCACTCTTCCAAGATGAGAATTATTCACTTTTCAACTGCAGAATTCCTTGGCAGTTCCATACTAGCCTTCCTGTTGTGGTGGAAGATATCATACCATCATAATCAATAATAACAAGAAAACCTGTTCTGTTTGGTGGGGGTTGGATGGCAAGAGAGTGGGTGCTTAATCATGTCTCAGGGTATAGAATAAGCACTGAGCAGATGTTATTTTATTTACACATTCCTGCATCAGAGGCATTGTCATGCCTATTTTATAGAAGATGTAATAAAGATTCAGAAAGTTTAAATACTTTGCCAAGTAATAGTGGAGCTAGGATTCAATCTGCCAGCTCTTAACCACTTCTCCACATTGCTACCTAGTTGTTAGCACCACAGAAGGAATAGACCAAGGATCTTTAAAACATCTCTCTTCCCTTGACTTCTCTATCCTCATGTTTAGTGTACCATTAGAGGTAATATACAACACAGGGAGCGTCAAAGAGGTACCAGTTAAGCTGAGAAATCAACTGGTGAAAATCCAGATAAATTAGAATCATAGGATTTTAAAACTGAAAAGTGTCCTTATATATCTTATATATCCTTGATTCAAATTCGCATCTTTTACAGGCAAAGAAAACATGCTTCAGTGATACTTGTTGTCAAATTTTCTGAGGTGACAAAGCTCATTAGTGGCAAGAACTTGAACCCAAACCTAAGACTTCCATCTCAGTATTCAACCTATTTACCTCTACTGCATCAATAAATTACAGTATTATGCAGTTACTATTAGATTTTTCTAAAGAATAAGATATACAAGCTTATTTGATATACATTTAGTCAAAACATTTTGTGACTAACTTTGTCTACATCAGCTCTTTACATTGTGACTTCATAGATGGACAAATAACTAAGAGATTACTGAAACTATACCCCCCAAAACTGCCAACATTCAGGGCCAAATGTAAACATCCATTCATAAATGTAAAGCAGTTCAATAAAGACCAGCTCTTGTGTTTACACAGAACAAAGTTACATTCGGTCACCTGTGGAGAGGCACGGCACGTACAGTACACACAAGTCAATTAACATCCATTTCTGGAAATGCTTTTCATAGAAGCGGTTTTGTTTATATCCTATGGTGGAAGTTCTGAAATACACAAGGTCCAGGGCTTTCTCAGAGGCATCCACTATTTTGTAATTTTTTAAGAAGGAGTATTATTGTTACCCATTTTAAAACATTAAGTGAGAAATCGGTATTTTTGCTATATCACTAAAAATTGCCATTGCTTTTAGAGCAGAGGCCTTGAGTTCTATTTTTAGGCCCTTTTGACCAGTGCTGCCTAGGAAGCCAGGTTGAAATCAGAGGTCTTTATTTCACACAGGGCACTTACTACTCAAGTGACCGTGATGAAATATTTCCATACAAATCCCTACAGTCACTTATGTCTCATCTTTGTCCTCATATGCTACACTACACCACCTGCTATATTAAAACACACACACAAAACTTTAATGTATATAAAGCCCTTCTTTCAATTGATACCTATAGATTTTCTGCCAATAATTTATTATTCTAAGTATGTGATAGCTAATTGAGGCATTTGTGGTTACTCTATACAATATTTTAGAGAAAACTATAGAAAATATAGATTAAGTAAATAATTATTTTTTGGCTCATGCAGTTCTCCCTGGTAATTAATAATAATAGTAATAATAATAACCAACTACTAAATCTACCCAGGAAAAAAATGTTTCAAGCTTATGAGACTATGCACCAAGAAGATATAATAAATACCCTTTAAGTCAATAAATTTTAAAGGTAACTAATATAAAAATAAACATAAAGAAATTGTACATTATGGAGCATATAGGCATCATTTTATTATTATAAAGTTAAATATATTTTTAAACGATTAGTATTGGTGATCTTCTTCCATCAGTGAGAAGAGATTTTTAGAAAAAAAGATAATGTGTTTCAAACAGCCAAACACCTCTATATTCTTATCACTCCCTATACTCAATGCCTCTTTAAAGCTGTTAAATGAAAGACTAAGGCACAGCAACAGTTCCAGTTTAACTGTACACTTACGTTTAAAAATACAAGACACACTGGATATATAAACAGAGCTGTACAGCCATAAAATCCATTAGGTTAGCTTCATGTAATAAAAAAAAATACTGTCTTTGAATACAATGAATCACAAACATCTGCATGTTTCTGAAACACAGGACCAGTAATGCCTAGTCTGTACCATAAGTCACCATTTCTAGGCAGAGGCTCTATTTCTATTGAGAGAGAAAGGGATAGTAAGCAGTTTACACATCAAATGATGTCTTCGGTTTCTGTAATTTCCATTAAAACAACATCAGGTTAAAATAGCAGTATGAAGATGACTTGAAAATAAGAAAAATGATGTGGTAGTCAGACGGTATGGTGCAGATAATTAAAGGTTTTGCCAGCTTACCTGATAAAAGAGAGCCTCAGGGATCACAGCATAACAAAGCCCCGCATCCAAGATGGTTAGAGTGCAGTGTGCCTTCTCTTGCAGTTGTTCACATTTTTGGCCACAGAGGTTTACAAATTAATTGCAATGTGTGTGTTTTTCTTTGCTTTCTCTGTGGACAAAAACACAAAGGGACCTTTCCAGAATCCTGTCTGCTATGCCTCCGCTTCCTGTTCTGAGATTCACTCTATGGTACCCAACATATATCAGAAAACAGCTTTGAGGGGAAAAAAAAAAAAAAAAAAAAAAAAGGCTGACAGAAACCAACATGGTACCGCCATCTATTGGTAGACACATAGAATTGAATAAAAGGAAAAACAACCCCATTATTCTTTATCATAAAGTAAAACAATCTGTATGTACAAAGAGACTCTTGCATACTCAGTTATTTGCACCTCTTAATATGTTTTCAAATATTCATAAATTTACAATGTTGATTCGGCCATAAAGTAGCACAATAAACAACAAAAAGCCCTACAAATTTCTGTTTGAAAATTAGTTTTTTAGATTACGACACACTCTATATGTAAAGTTTTGCAAAATCATGACTCTTGTGGCCTGAAAACTTTTGCTTGTTATAGAATTAATTCTAATTAAGTAATCTGACCCTATAAAGAACAGCATAACCCTGGCCTGGTGTCTCAGTTGATTGAAGCATAGTCCCGTACACCAAAGGTTGTGAATTCAATTCCTGGTCATGGCACATCCTTCGTTGCGGGTCCAATCCCTAGTCATGGCACTTATGTGAAGCAATCAATCGATGTTTTTCACATTGATGTTTCTATCTCTCTCTCTCTCTAAAAATCATTAAAACCATATCCTGAGTGAGGATTAAAAAAAAAAAAAAAAAGAGCAGTATGATGTACTTTTGCTGGGAATATTTTTTAATTACCGTATTTTTCGGACCATAAGACACACCAGTTTTTAGAGAAGGGAAATGAAGAAAAAAAGATTCTGAAACAAATAGTGTCCTAAAATATTTTATGTGCATTAAAACCCAACATCACACTCATAAACACATGTAATCAACCCTGTAAAGTAAACAGCAGCATTTAGAACCATTTTAGAGCCGGGCAAGCACACAGAGACCACACAGAGCCGGGCAAGTAAAAAAACTTTTTTTTAAAGTATATGTGTAGGCTATATTTGGACCATAAGACGCAGGGACTTTTTCCCCCCACTTCTGGGGGGAAAAAAGTGCGTCTTATGGTCCGAAAAATACGGTACTTTTTGGTAAAACATTTATAATAAATAACATCTGAATGTAGAAAAATATTGTAAACTTTAGTGAGGCTTAGATAATTTAGATCTGTGGATTACTTTGATGTGTGTATCAATGCAAGGTACAGTTGAAATTTATGTTACATGAGACAACACAGCAGTTATGTAATATATCTATTTCTTTAAAATATTTCAGAAAATATTATTTCTGAGAATATTGAAGCACACAATATATAAGCAAAATAATTTTTGTCATTTTATTAAAAGACATTTCTCAGCTAATCAAACGCTTTCCTTTCATTTGACTTTTCATATTTACTTAGCAAACAACTGTAATTTATTAGTTTATTGTTAACTAAAGGTCCAGTGCATGAAATTCATGCACAGGTAAGGTCCCTAGGCCTGGCCAGTGATCAGGGACTATCTAGGCCTCTCCTCTGACATTTGGGGCCTTCCTCCATTTCACGCCGCCCCCTGGTGGTCAGCACACATCATAGTGAGTGATCCAACTCCTTGTCTCCCAGTTGAATTCCCGAAGGGACACTTTACATGTTAGCCTTTTATATATATATAGATTAATTAAATGCATTCATATTAATGGAACACCTTAATTGACGTAAGACACTGTAATTAGCTTCAAAGAGACAAAGATAAAAACACACAGTTCCTATCATCAAGAGGATGTACAATGAAGAGACAAATATAATATTTTGGAGCCATGTGCTCAAGGACTCTATTTATTTTTCCATTCCATGCCTATTTTGCCTAATGGCAGAAAAATAAATGTGGTCAGTTCTGGGTAGATTGAATCACTTGAGGATTTTCCCAGTGATTTTGGGAAAATCACTAAACTAATGCATGGTTTTCCTCTTTTATTTCTTCTCATGTGCACTCATCTACCAGGTAAGTCCCGGAACACTAACATATCTGGACTTTTGTATGTGGGCATCCAATGAGGTGCAAAATCCAGTGTGATCCTCAGGCAGCATCATTCCTCCACACAAACATCTGCCAATGTGCCCATATTCCTGTTCAGCCCCAAACACCCCATCCATTTAGTTTTTCATGGCAGTATTTCCTCCTCATGACCTCAGGGTTTGTTGGCTTTTAACTTCTGTTCCTGCCCTGGGGGAGTAGGAGAGAAAAACAAGTAGCATCTGTCTGTTGTAGGGGGCTGGAACAGCACCAGGTGTCTGACCCCAAGCAGTCAGACCAAACCTGAGTTCTGCAACCTTGGTACTTGGGTTCTGGCTATGAAAGAATTCAGAGCCAAGACCCAAACTGTAAGAGAACATTTATTGGTAAATCACTGAGGTGGAAGAAGTAATTCCTAGAAGAAATGGGCTTAGGAAGCACGTTACAGAGGTAAAGAAAGGGCCTTTGGAGCTTGGGAGTGAGGAAGCAATGGTAACATGCCTGGGGTGGAGGGGTGGGGGAGAGAAAGGAAGAAGGAAAGGCCCAGCCTTGCTCCTAGGAGAGAGAGCACACTAGATCCTCTTCCTAAGGGTTTTAGGAGCAGACATTTTAGGGAAAGTCCCTGGGAAAGACTTAATGGAGTATTCAGTGTCCTTTCAGGGTTGTGATCTCCACTAATTTATTGGACGGCACCAGTGCAGGGGTCATAATTCAATGTAGCTGGCTCTGACATCAGGGTTGGCTGGTTGTGTTGCTTATCTGGGCCTGAGCTGAAATACAACTGAGGCCTATATGTTATTGAAATGAGTTTTAGGGACAAAAGAGGCAGGTTTAAGAAGGTTTCAGGAGTGAGGAGGGTCCATCCAGAGGAATGCATAGATGGAGACTTGAAGACGCCAGGGTTTTATCTTACCTGACAGAGGATAGAGAAATGTCACAGGCCAATGGAACTATTTCTGGCCTAAGCAATTAAAGCATCCATAAACCAAGGACAGACAGGGGCATCTCTGGCATGAGCAATTAAAGTGACCATAAGTTAGACCAAAAGTAGCCCCGACCTGAGAAGCTGGGAGGGCTGTAGGATAGGGCACAACTGGGAGAAAACCATAAATCAAAAGTGACTCCAACCAGCGAGATAAGGGGAGAGAGAAAATGGGGTGTGGTGGGGCACCACGTGGGCTTAAAGCTTTGAAACTAATTCTGTGTAACGGAATGACCAATGAGGAAAGCAGGCGGGGGGGAGGGAGGGGGGGCGGCGGGAGAGTCCCAAATGAAGGAAAGTGATCAATTTAAAAAAGGTCAGATTCAAGCAAAGAACTTGCAGCATATACACTAAGTGGCCAAATTATTATGATCTCTGAACGCATAATAATCTGGCCACTCAGTGTATATCCTATATAATAAAAGGCTAATATGCAAATTGTCCTCTCTACTAGGAGTTCAACCAGCAGGCAAGGCGGGCCAGCCAACTGCCCATGTCCCCTCCTCCTGGCCGGGCTGGCCAGACCCCTCCCATGCACCAGGATATATATTAGAGGCCAGGTGCACAAAATTCGTGCACTGGGGTGGGGAGGGTGTCTCTCACCTCAGCCTGCATCCTCTCCAATGTGGTACCCCTCAAGGGATGTCTGACTGCCAGGGAGGGCAGGTAGGGGTGACCAGGCCTTCAGGGGAGGGCAGTTAGAGCAAACAGGCTGTCAGGAGAGCAGTTAGACATCAATTGGGCAGGCATGGGAGTGGTTAGGGGATGATCAGGCTGGCAGGCAGAAGTGGTTAGTGGCAATCAGGAAGGCAGGCAGGTGAGCACTTGGGAGCCAGCAGTCCTGGATTGTGAGAGGGATGTTCGACTTCCTGTTTAGGCCCAATCCTACCTGGTTTGTGTCAACATAACTCCAATATCATCTCCATGGTATTCTCTCTGGGTCTCCTCACATCATCTTCCCCTTGTGCCTGCTTGTCTCTGTGTCCAAAGTATCTCCTTTTTATAAGAATACCAGTCCTTATAGGCTAGAGTACACCCTAATGCCCTAATGACTTCATTTTAGTTCGATTCCCTCCATAAGACCTTATTTCCAAATAAAGGCATAGGGGATTAGGTCTTCAACATATCTTTTTTTTCTTCTTCTTTTTTTGGGGGGGAGGAGGGAGGACATGAAGACACAATTCAACTCATAACACTTAGACCGAAGCTTTTTAAATATTTTTTATTGATTTTTTTACAGAGAGGAAGGGAGAGGTATAGAGAGCTAGAAACATCTATGAAAGAGAGTAATCAACCAGCTGCCTCCTGCACGCTCCCCACTGGAGATGTGCCCGCAACCAGGATACATGCCCTTGATCAGAATCAAACCTGGGACCTTTCAGTCTGCAGGCCAACACTCTATCCACTGAGCCAAACTGGTTTCGGCAAGCTTTTTAAATTTAAAACACAATCTGATGATTATTTTATGTTTCCCATGACAATTCCACTGAGTAAATAATGGCCTTGCTATCTGGCCAAAATTTGGGGGAGTAGCTGGGAGGCAGAGAAATAGTCAAGAAATCCAACAATAGTGACAACAATAAAAACCAAAATTCATTCAGTGCTATGCACCAGACACTGTTCTAAGCCGTTTGCATATTTGTTTAGCTCTGTTACATAGGAGGTATTATTATATACATTTTAAAGGTTAAACAAATATGGAGGGAAGTAAAAACACATTAGTTAGTATGTCACATGTCATCTTGCCACACAAACAATTATAATTGAGCAGGATAACTGCCATGACACCAACGTGGACCAAGTGCTGGAGGAGCATACAGGAAATGAGCTCCCACTAATTTAGACCTCTGCTACTCACACTTTTTGTGTGAAAATTTATGATCTTTTACCATTTTATTGCATAAGTTTTCTGTCATATTTCCACTTTCTAATAACTTTTATCTTAGGACTACTTAAATAAATGTTAATTTAATTCTGCCAGTCCCTAGCACTCCGTACTAATTTCTGAATGTACTAGAAGTATGTTCATTCTAATCCTTACTTTTAAGAATCCATATATTCGAAAGTTTCCTGGCCAGTATTTTCTGAGAAACAAATTTCTTAGGTGATTCTAGGCTATGTGTGTGCTTGCATGTGTGCATGCATGTGTGTGTGTGTGTGTGTGTGTGTGTGTGTGTGTGTGTGTGTACCTTTTGTGGTAGGCAGTTAGACAGACAAGAGCAGAGCAAGGACGATGGTCCAGGTACAGAAGATCACCAGGGCAGAAAGCCCCAGATGCCTAGCAACTGGCAGAACTGTGAAAACAAGGACTTTGCCCCAGGGTAGCCTTCTTCCCCTTGCATATCACGGTCATGCCTTTGAGACTCTCTGACCTTTCACATCACTGGTCATATGGCTCGGCCCCTCCCCTGACCTTCCTCCCCTGATATGTTGCTAATCATTCCATATAACCCTTTAGAGCAGTGTTTCCCAACCTTCTCTCATGATGAGAATCACCTGGTGGAGTTGTTAAAACACAGATTCCTGAATCCCAACTAAGAAGTGCTAAACTAGAATTTTTGGGAACATATAGGTAAAATTGTATACTTAACTAGTGCTCTAAGACAGATTTTATATACAGAGCACTAAGTTAGGTATGCAATTTTACCTATATGTTCCCAAAAATTCTAGTTTAGCACTTCTTAGTTGGGATTCAGGAATCTGTGTTTTAACAACTCCACCAGGTGATTCTCATCATGAGAGAAGGTTGGGAAACACTGCTTTAGAGGAGGAACAAAGGGCTGAAGAGTGGCCTCAGGTGACTCCCACTAGGGCCCTTTCACAACCTCTCCCTCTATCATTACCCCCTCGGGATAACATCTAGGCCTCAGGTGTGTTTTAGCACCTGGCCCAGACAAGCAACAAAATGATAAGTGATGCCACAGCAACATCAGGACCAGCTGCATTGACTAATGAGCCCCTGCCCTGGTGTCATCAGTGGAAACGGTTCCCCTGGAAAGCTGATGAATATTCTATAGAGATCCTCCCCTGGGACCTCCTCTAAAATCTCCACCCTTAAAAGCCCCGAGGAGGGAGGACCCAGGTGCTTCGCCTCTCTGGAGCTCCAGAGCTCACTAATGCCTCTCCCCACCCCAACCGCCTCGCCCCAGGTGTGTTACTCTTACCTTTATCTCTCCGAAGCTCCAAGAACCCTTCTTCTTCTTTTCTAATCCTCACCCAAGGATATGTTTCTATTTATTTTAGAAAGAGAGAGAAATATTGATGCGAGAGAGAAACATCTATCAGCCACCTCCTGGACATACCCAACTGAATATTGAACCCCAAACCTAGTTACAGGCCCTGATTAGGAATCAAACTGGAAACCTTTTTGGTGCACAGGGTAACACTCCAAACACCTGAGCCATTCAGACAGTACCAAAGGCCTTCCTTGCTTCCTGAACACATTTCTACCTCTGTGGCTTCCTACATAACATTTTGCTTATATTTGATTTTTGCCTCTAGATTCTTTTTAGCAGAACTCAAGTACCAAGGTTGCTGAACCAAGGTCTAATCTCTGGACACATTTTGGTGCCATGATGGCAGCCAACATTTTAAAGAATAAACTTTATTCTGAGGACAATATGTAGGAATTATCTATACTAATAAAAGGGTAATATGCAAATTGGTCAGGAAGCCCTCACAGTAACAACTGAAGAGCAGGCTGCGTGGAGCAGACAGGCTTGTTGGGGAGAAGGGGAGCAGTGAGGGCCACCAGGCCAGCAGACAGGGGCAGTGAGGGGCGAGCAGGCTGGCAGGCGGTGCAGTTGGCGGCAACCAGGCTAGCATGGGGGGGGAGTGGGGCAGTGAGGGGCAACAAGGCCAGTAGTGGGGGCAGTTGGGGGCAATCAGGCCAGCAGGGGCAGTTAGGGACAACCAGTCTGGCAGGGGGGAAGTTAGGGGTGATCAGGCAGGCAGGTAAGCAGTTAGGAGCCAGAGGTCCCATATTGTGAAAGGGATGTCCAATTGCCAGCAGTCGGACCTTCCCCAAGGGGTCCCGATTGAAGATGGTGCAGGCTTGGCTGAGGGGATGCCCCTCCCCATGCATGAATTTTGTGCACTGGGCCTCTAGCCATGGGATAAAATCAAAATTTAGGGGAGGGAAAAACAAAAACAAAAGCAGTTCTGTAATGAATTCAACTGACAATAAAAGATGTAACAGACTTATATAATTATAATAAATAACAATACATAATAAATGTTAATTATAAATATAAATTATACCAAATTTAACAGATAGAATTTACATTTTAATGTGGAAATATTAGTCTCATCTAATTCATATATTCATTGCTAACATTTGTAATTGCTTCATTAATTCTGGCAATGAGCAACAATTATTATTCAAAATATTTAAACCTAATTTAGCAATTCTCTTTTAAATTTTCTTAGATATCTCCCTCCCATTGCCTTTCTCTCTCTTATAATTTGGAGCAGTGGTTCCCTAGGTCTAGTCCAAACACCTTTGTCACATGCACCTTTCCCAGCCAGGGCATATACCTAAGTTACCCACTCCATCCCTGGTTGTGGTGCATGATGGAGGCAACTGATCAATGTTTCTCTTTCACATTGATGTTTCCCTCTATCTCTTTATTTCTCTCTCAAAAAAAAAATCAATAAAAAATACCCTTTAGTGAGGATTTTAAAAATACATTTATAATATTACAAATGTATTAACTATGTACCTTCATACTATTTATAATATTTGTCTCGCAGTTCTTTTTTTGAGTCTAGAATAGATCCCTTCTGCTATTTGAGGAGACACTGAAATCTGTCTTCTTCCAGAAGGCCTCATTCATGCTAATATCTAGCTTCTATGTTTGTTTTTAGTCACCTTGATAGCAAACTTACCTACCACTATGCTTGCATTTATTTTTATTAGGTATGGATTTAAGCAAACATAAGTTAATGTATATTATGTTCTTTCTACATTTTCACCTCTGTATCCATCCAAGAGCAGAATCTCCTATTAAATACTGAAACTAACTCACCTTTGCCCAGTGCTTTTAGATAAGGTGCTGTAAATTACAAAAAGGACTAGATGTGTTTTTTTCTGAAAAAAATGTAAATTAAATACCTTCACATCTATTATATATTTTTTTTCTTTCCAACATCTCTAAAAAGTTAGAAATGTACATATTGTTCACATTTTTCAGGTGAAAAAAATTTGATACAGAAAAGCAAAAATTATGTGGTGCTAAAAATTGGTTTAAAAATGGGATAACTGTCAGTTTAAAGTCTACTCAGAAGACAACGTAATTTTACATCAAGGACTCAAATATTCCAGATATAATAACTGTCATAATATTACTTATTAGGTATAATTCAGTTCAGTAGTATCTTACTCTAAAAAAATAATGCAGTAAAAATTACTACATTTCCAAGTGATTTCCAATGTAGAGTATCCTCCATGTTGTGACTATACAGTTATGTAATTACAACCTCCTGAAGGTATCTTGGGCTAATTTGTCCCAAGTTCTTTTACAGTGTTATTCTTTGTTTCAAATTACTTTTCATCACTGCCCTTCTCATCCCCATTTTTCTCTAATACCTGGCCAACGGCTATTTATTCTTGAAAACTCAGGATAATGAACTTGATATCCTCTCTTGTTCTCCCCACAAACATCTTAGACACCCTCCTCTGTATTCCCCAGATTATGTAAGTAGCATTCTATGCTATGGTTATATTTTGTTATATCATCATGATAGTATTTTCCTTACTTCACTGTAAATGTTGGCTTCTTTCCAATAATTCTCCTTAACACTCTACTACACAAGGCTATGAATTCCTTCGGAGCAAGTACTATACTTTTATGTAGTTTTTTCATATCCTTTTCTTTATTTTAACACAATGCCTGGCACATAGTAGGTATACAATAGTATCTTTAGGCATAAGATGTTATTTGTGACACTGTTTATAAATTGTTGTATTCTTTCTCTCTTCCATTTAGAAAGCCAGAAATGAGAAAAGCCTTGACATTTAACACCAAAGTTAGAACAAGATCCTATTCTATTTCTAAAAAGCAGGCAAACTCACTCCAACTTCCCAAGAGTGCAACAGTTTGTGGCGATCTATAAAGGCAAAGTATCCACTTAACTGCAGTCTTTGAATACTACCTTTCATATTACTATGCACATTGTTGGAAATGAGAATGCCATTCATTCAAATAACTGAATATGCTTAGATGCTCATAAGCGCCCATTAAATGCCATGGGGTTTCATCACACACAGACAGATGCGAAGCAGGTTTGGTCAGGTGCTAGAGATACACTTCCCTGCTTCTCTCACGGTTCTATGGATAATCTGTTTACCCGCATGCACATGTACTTTCCACTCTAGGGCTTTGTGGCTAAGCAACAGACCTTTTTTTTTCCTACACAGATTTGTTAGTGTGACGCTATCAAGCAGTCAGATCGACTAAGCTAACGGGAAAAATATGTTGCTGTTATTTCCATGATCCCTTAGCATTTATTGTGAATTATAAGTAAGCACTTAGACAAGTCATTTATACAATCTCTAATGCTTTCTTCTAAAATTTGCAGGGTACAAGTAACTATGTCTAAATCTATGCATGATTAAGTCAATATGAGAAGACTCAAACGTTTAATTTTTTTGAAAATATTTACTTGAACTCCCATGAATAGTTTACAGTTTGTTTAGCATTATTTAATGCTAACACAGTAAGATAGGAAACAATGCTTAGACCCTCTATCTTCTAAGTATAACTATTTGAAAAGCTTCTGATGTAAAGTTAGAAAAAATGGCAAAAAAACATATTCTTCACAGTTTATGAGTTCACTTTATATTAGTGAAGAAATTAAATTAAAAATATTTTAATCATAAATTGAAATTGTATTAGTATTTTAGAAAATAACTTCCCTGTTTAAGTTTACAAGGTAAATTAAGGCAACTTTCCAATGTGCTGTGGGCAGAGAGGGGCTGTTGAGAGAAGAATGGAGACCAGGGGTGTGGGAGAAATTGGGAGATGCTAACAAAGAAAAACTGGAAAGGAAGCAAGGGACTGCATTACTAAGGAGGCCAAGAGGAAAGACAGGGTGAAACTTGGGGTGTTACTGTTGTAAATTCGAGAGAAAGGTGTTGCTATGCATAAACTGATGGAAGCAGAGATAGATGACTGTCTATAAATTTGAAAGATTGAGCCAGGCTGGCCAGGGGGAAGGGTCACAGGCATATTAGCCTTTTATTATAAAGGACGTTATATACTGTATATGAATTTTAATCTACTATACCCAGGTGTGTAATTTCAAATTCGGAAATTATTGGGGTACCTCCACCTATCATATCGTGGGTGAAAAAGTGGCAATACTAAACCTGACAAGCTCAGGGGAGGCCTGCATGGGAGCCTTGTGAATTCAGAGACTGAATCGAACCATATAGGATGGTCTGAAATTAAAACTTCCTAACAAACAGCAAGTCATGGAGGGTAGCCATGTTCAAGAAATGCCAGTATCTTTCTTGACAAAGGCAAATCTTTACGTTAACAGAAACTATGTATTGTCTTTTTGCGTCTATAATAAATACCTTTGGATGTCAGGGTAATTTTCTTTTTCTAGATTTCTCAAGCCACAGCCTCCCACTAGAGCAGAGACCACAGATCTCCTCATTTTTACCTTGTTCTCCAGTATACCATCTCTATGTGCTGTTCATTGTTAACTATCTTATACCCACCAATATAAAAGAAATATGTGTCTGCTTTACTTTTTACATAATCCTGGAAATTTCCCCATTTTGCTTTCTCCCACCTCCCTAATCTATCAACAATGGATTTCATGTAACTCCCTTACATCTTCTCCTTTGACTGTGATGTATGAAATCAAGTTCAAAACTGCCATTCTATGGAGTATTTTCTCAATGTGTTGAGATTTTTTTTACTTCCCGGCAATTGGCTCACATAAACTCATAAAAATTCTCTACACGTTTGGACATTTCTTGCATTGACAATATCAAAGTTCCAGAATCTTGCATAGGGCTGAATCATGAAGGTGGGGATGAAGGGTTCAATTTTTGGTCTGATATTTGCATAGGTCACAAGGATTCATCTTATATAATAAAAGCGTGGTATGCAAATTGTCTCCTCGACTGGGAGTTTGACAGGGTGTTCCACCAGGGGGTGAGACTGGCCTGCCAACTTCCAACATCCCCTCCCCTGACTGCCCCATCTGATAGTCCCCGATCGAGGCGGGCGGCCTGATCCCATCCGTGCACTGGGCCTCTAGTTTATTTAATAAATACAGGGGTTGGCAAAGTAGGTTTATAGTTGTGAGTATGCAAAAGTGTGCTTGAGTATAGCAAGTAGACTACAAGAATGTGTAAATAATGAAGACCAGCAATTTGAGCACTTATGAGATTGTATCTAAGTGCACTGTGCCATCATGGCTTCGTTGAGTTAAAGCTACTGTAATAATCATAATCTCTATGTCTGTTTCCATATGAATCACTGTAAACCTATTTTCACCAATCCCTGCATTATTGAGCATCTACTGTTTGCCAGGAAATATTCTTGGTGCTTAGAACTAATAAGTAAACAAAGCAAAGATCTCCACTTTCAGGAAGTTTATATTTTAGGTGTGGAGAAGATATAGACAATAAAAATAATCATAATGCACTAGTCATTTATGTACTATGATAGAAGATAATAGTGTTAAGAAGTTAAAGCAAGTAAGGATTAGAATGCCAGATAGGGTGGTGGGTTGCAATTTTATGAATGATCATAAAGAAGGATTTACTAAGATAATAAATTTAAGCAATGACTCATGTCTATGGTATATTTTGTCAAAATATTTTTGAGGCTGAGAGTCTTGGTGCCTGGGTTCACATCTTTTCGGTGTAAAATTTAGCCATTCCTTTTTAAGGTTTTTGCCTCTTTTCAAGCCTCTAGAGAAAAGGACCCTAATTCCTGTTTCTTAAAAACCTGCTGCTCTCAATCTGTATGCCACAAGGGGTCACTGCAGAAATCTCTCATTGTCTCTTCTCTCAGTTTCTCTTTATTCCTTTAAACCCTAACTTCCTTCTTGTCTTTTTCACACTGTAATTTTTTAAAAATATATTTTATTAACTTTTTACAGAGAGGAAGGAAGGGGGATAGTTAGAAACATCAATGAGAGAGAAACATCTTATCACCTGCCACCTGTACACCTCCTACTGGGGATGTACCTGGAATCGAACCTGGGACCTTTCAGTCTGCAGGCCAATACTCTATCCACTGAGCCAAACTGGTCAGGGCCACACTGTAATTTTTTAACCTACTATTTTCTACCCAGTTTTCTAACTTTACTAGTTGGGACAAATACTGAGCATTTGCTATAAACCTCATGTGCATTTTCAGAGTCTCTTGAACATTCCCTTCTTTCTCTTACTTATGTCTTTCTGGAACAGCTTTCTCTCCTCTGGACTTGTAGCAAACACCTAGATAATCAAATTGGAGGAATCCACCTTTCCGAGTGGCCGCTGAGTGGCCAAATGATGCCACACAGGAGTGGAAGGAGTAAGCTCTTCCTTCTCATCAACCTGGACCCGATGCGGGCATTCAGGTAATGCCATATTTCCTTACGTTCTACAAAATTTTATTTAGATTCTGGTGCCCCATTCCATTGACGTGGAAAGATATTTAAACTGAAATGTTCAGGACTTGTCGCCTCCCTTCCTCATCACCACAAGGGTGGTTTCCAAGGCCTTAGCCAAAGTCTTCTATCCAAACAATTTACTTCTCAGTTTTTCATTAATTTGTTCATATATCCTTTTATCTTCCTGACCTTTTGATAAAAAATATGACCATAAAAGTGTAATGGCTTATATTTTGGGGGCATAATGATTGGCAAGCACTGGTTATGTATTTCACATGGATCCCTCTTCTCCCCCCCAGCTCTATGAAATAAATGTTGGTATTGTCTTCATTAGTAGAAATTGTGGCTTGAAGAGGTCAAGTGACTTGACCAAGATCACACAGCTGGTGAATATAGGATAGGAATGTCAGTGATCACTGAACTTTCATTTTCACAGTAAGGGATTTGGTAAAAAAGCTGGTTTGCTTCTTTTAGCATTTATTATGTGTTGACATTTATTATAATTAGTCAATATATTAGATCACCAAATAGATTGACTCATGAGAGTGTAAATATTTTTCTTGTCCTTGTAATCTCTAAAAAGATCCCTTGTACAAAATATTTAATGCTTTAAATAATTGTGGAAATGAATGGGGAAAAAAACATAAAATAAGTTACAATAAAATATCTCTGAAAGGAATATTTTTTATTATAACAAAAGAGGTAATGTATTTTATAGTGCTGTAGAATCTCCAATCTGACACCTAATGAAGAAACCTGAAAGGAAAAAAAAAAAAAAGTTAAAATCAAGAACTCCAAACAGCAGAAGTACTGGTATCAGAAGTTTTGAATTGCTAAGTGTGGAAATAATTTTTTTTTAATGACAAATACATAGTTTATGGATAACGATTCTCAAATTTGACCCAAATGAAAAGGGTAGCAGACGCACAATTGTTAAGAGTAAAAGTCCCATAAGGAAATGTTAAGTGTGTTACAGTGTTTACACCTAGATAATAAAAAAGACAAAGAAGTAACTTTAGCATACAAAATTTGGTTTTATGGAGAGAAAAAAATCCAATCAATAATTTACCACGGATCTACACAACTGTGTGGATAGACCTAAGCAATTCTTATCTCCCCGCTTAATAATATTACTAAATGTCTTTTAAAATCTTTTGGATGACACCTTTATTTATTTATTTTTATTTATTTATTTATTTATTTATTTATTTATTTATTTATTTTGCAATAGCTTATCTCTAGCAACACAAGTCCTTTCTGTAGAATTTCTATCTGGGAAATAATAGTACTTTTACTTCCTTAGTAAAGTGTTTCTCCAGCTACAGACAATAATTTGCCCCAAATTAGCAATGTGTAGTCTCCTAGAAAAAAATTTCCCTCTGCTTCCCAGCTCGACAGGTGGCTCTGGTTTTGGCTCCTGTTGCTATGGGTCACTGTACACCTGGACTCAATTGTTCGGTCTCAAATGGAGCAGGTGGGCTGAGGGCGGGCCATCCTGTGGGACATAAATGGACATGGCATGGTGCTTTGCAGCCGCACTGAGCAGGTGGGCGGGCACAGGCTATGGTAAGCTCAGGAGGGAGCCAAATAGAAGGGCTGATAATGCAAACACAGACTTTAGAATCTAAAACACTTCCTGGCAGTAAGTATGGTCTGGCAGCAGCTCACACAGTAGTTAAATGCTGATTAACACCAAGGCAGGTGCTCTGCATGGGCTGGACAATTGTAAGCACTTGAATAAATATTAGTTGTTGGTTTATTCTCACTGTTTTAAGAGTCTCAGCCTCCCAGCCTTTAGATAGGTGCTACTAATTTACTCTATTTATTTATTTATTTATTTATTTATTTATTTTTCATTCATTCATTCATTCATTCATTCATTCTGTTTTAAGAACACAGCAGAGGACGTAGCCATGTTAAAGCAAGGCTGCAGGTTCCTTGACCTGGGTAGGTTTGTAAACATAAATGAAAGTGTCCAGCCTGATTAGCTCTCTATCTCTTAGGAATGGAAACATCAAAGTAAGAATCATGCCATGCATCTTTGCTTTTTAATTATTATGATACATCAGAGACATGTCCAATGTGTTTTATGTGAAAAATAACGTAATGTTACTGTTAAAAATACAATGATACAGGAAACCTTGCCTTCAAAGTTTAAGGAATCGTTTATGACAGGAATCTGGATGTTTAAAAATATTGAAGGTTGGGTTATTTATTTTCTTTTTTTTATTTTTATTTTTTTATTTTTTTAAAATATATTTTCTTGATTTTGTACAGAGAGGAAGGGAGAGAGATAGAGAGTTAGAAACATCGATCAGTCGCCTCTTGCACACCCCCCACTGGGGATATGCCCGCAACCAAGTTACATGCCCTTGACCGGAGTCGAACCCGGGACCTTTCAGTCCCCAAGCCGACGCTCTATCCATTGAGCCAAACCGATTTCGGCTATTTATTTTCTTAACAAGAATTCACTAAAAGCTTATGATGTGCCACCCAGTTTGCTGGATTGTGGGACACAGCCTAGAATAAAACCTGGTTCCTGACCTCAAGGATCTTACAGACTAGAAAGGGAGACTGACAACAGAGCAGTTTTAACAACATGAGCATGGAGATGAAGGCATGCACAGGTGCTGTGAGATACCTGACTGGGACTGCCCTGCAGAGAAAGATCATTCTTCCATTTATTATGTGAAATAGAAACAACTTTAAAACTGGGATAGCATTTCAGATGTGTAAATGTCTGAAGTCACTCACCTTACACAGAATGGTCTCTGTGAAGTGTATTCATGGATGCTTTTCAAAGGAAATCCTGTGGCCCTATTGACACCATGTACTTTTCAGAATTCTATAGATTCTTATTACAGAGCTTGTATTAAAAAGACTTAAGACAAAGAGGGCAATAACAAAGTCCTGGAATGATGATATCTGGACTTTTCTAGACTTTTCCAATAGCTTTTTATTGTTTATGTGTTAGTCATCTAAAAATTAGCCAGACTTATTCCATTATTTGGAAACTGTTGAAATAAGATAATCATTTTAGGGTGCTACTAAAATGCCTAAACAAATTATATGCAACAACCCCCATTCAGGAGCCTTAGAAATAAGTATCCTCCTACACAGAGTAATAATGTACAATGAACCTTTGAATATGCAGATTTTTTTCAATAAATACTCATTCTGTTTTTGATCCACAGATAGGAATATGCAGATGTGGAGGGCTGACTGTATGTATTGATCTACACATTTTATTAGAAAAGTTGATCATCTGAGGATTCTGTTATCCGAGGAGGTCCTAGAAAAAATCTTCTGTGGATACAGAGGGACAACTATGTTTTGGGAAAGTCAAAAGTTATATTCAGATTTGAGACTGCACAGGAAGTTGGGGCCCCTAATTCTGGTGTTGCCCAAGGATCAACTGTAAATTGATCAATTGGACCATCAATTTTTAACAGAATATTCATAGCCAAATAATACATTTAACAGATAGAGCTCCCAGATATGATCTCAAAAGTAACACTATTTTTAAAAATGATATACAGTGGAAGCATTTCTTCCCCTGTTCTTGGTTCAAATCTTGGGCATGCCCAATCACTCTTAAGTAGCACAAAGTCACACGGTCTTATTTTGTCATAAACATATTCTAAGTTTACTAACAGTATGTATCTAGACCCATTTAGAGAATAAAACTTTAAAATTGATTTATTTTTAGGATTTTCTCTCCCTTTGGTGGAAATTGAAAGTCAGTCCTCTCTTCCCCCTTGAGATTCCACTTCTCTCAGTTTTGCACTCATGTTCAGGCCCTTCTAGGATTAAAGGTGGGTGGAGATGGAAAGGGGAAGAAGGAAAGTTCTTAGTTGGTTGGTAAGGTTGTAAGATGGCTTCACCTTGACATCTAAGGAATTACCAGAGTTTAAAGGTGATTCTTTTAAGACTGACTCTTCAGAGGGAATATTTAAGAATATTCAACCACCCTTCACTTCACAAGAGCATTACCCCACAATCCTGGCAAAGTGTTTCCTCTCTCAGCTCCTGGTTTTTTGGCAATCACTTCAGAAAGATCACTGTCTACATCTCATTGACTTTTCAAATGGCAATTGCCATTTCTTTCAATCACTTGAAAGTGTTTAAAGATGGTTCCAGAGTGTAGAAACACTTAAATATTTTTTCCTAAGAATTGCTGAGGATGGACTTTATTCTAAGTGCAGAAATCACTCTGTTTCATTTTGCAGAAGTAGAATTTGCCAAACATATTTTTCTATTTTTCTGATTCCTACTGTTTATTAAATGGAGCTTGTATTAAGCTCCATGATTGATCCCAGGGAAACCCCTATGGCTATGCTTGAGGTGAGGATTGAATGACCCTTCCCTCTTAGTGGAAGGTGTTTTGGGATCTAGTCAGCAGAAGATTTTTTTTGAAAATCCCCTCTAATTTCCACAGACCAACTTTTGTCCTCTTGAGGTGAATGCAGGGTTTTGAGAATCATGAAACTTGTCTCAGATATAGATGTCTGGAACCTTCTTTAGAATACAGCATTTTATTTATTAATTCTTATGGGGATTTTGTTGAAATTTCTAATTTAAACATCCTGATTTTTTTCTATTATGTTTAATCCATGCTCATTTTGTCTCTCCACATCCTTTGTAGTGTGCTAGTGCATCTGTGTAAAGCCTCACTGATTCATGTACTTTTCAACATCTCTATAATCTATTGAATCATTACCAGCAAAAGTGATCAAACATTCAAATGATTTTGCCCTTGCTGTGTTCTCTGTTTGAAAAGCATCCTTGTAAATTAATTGGACTAGCATAATTTATATCATCACTGACAAGCAGTGCAATGTAAATTATGATAATTGACAATAATGTGGTTTATTTTTTTTCTTATGATTGAGTATCATGAGCAATTTTCCTTCACTAATTAGAAACTTGTCCTACAAATTCCCAAACTTTTTATAATAACTTCCAGAACAAAAATGAAGATTAAGGAAATAGCTTTTACTTCTTAAATTAGTTGCTAATGGTTACTAAATGAGTGGTAAAAGACTTTAAACAACAAGTAGACAATTAGGTGAACAAGAAATAGCCACAATCATAAACTAGAGTGCTCATCTGACATAACTAAAGCTACACAATCAATTAAATTCTTGACCACTTCTAGTGACCTAGACAGAAAAGATCTGCCAGGAAAAATAAGTCTATTTTGATTATGATGGGTTAGTGGCATAGAGAACAATTAATAATTGAATTGTAAACAATCTTTGATCACATACACATATGCACAGAAGTCTAACTAGAGACAAATATTTAAATAATTTTGAGAAACTTCAGTCTTACAATTCTTTGTGTCATTACACCATAATGTGCTAACTGCTGAAGAGGAAAGCATTGAAATACTATTTTATAAATCATAAACATGTTCATTGATAGACGAATGGATAAAGAAATGTGGTATATTATGTAATGGAATAATACTCATCTATAAAAAAAGAATAAAATTTTTACATTCATGACAACATAAAATAAGTCAGACAGAGAAAAACAAGTATTGCATTATTTCCCTTTGTGGAATCTAAAAAACAAAACAAGTGATCAAACAAACAAACAAAAAACAAGGACAGATTTATAGATACAGAGAACAAACTGATGGTTGCTAGAGTGGAGAGGATTGGAATAGGCGAAAGAAATTAAGAAGTATATTCCAGTTATAAAATAAATAAGTCATAAGGATATACATCATAGGAAATATAGTCAATAATATTGTAATAACTTTGAATGGTAACAGATGGTTACTAGATTTACTGAGGTGATCATGTCATAAGTTATATAAATGTTGAGTCACTATATTGTACACTGAAAACTAATATAATATTGTATATCAACTATACATCAACAAACATTTTAAAAAGTTATTTCTATGTTCTCTTCTAATGATATTATTGTAATTAGCTAGTTATTAATAAGAGGAAAGGGGCAAAAGGAAGGCCAGATGTTATAGGCATGTCATTTAGACAGCTTCAGCAGGAAGCTACAACTTTACACACCCTAGCCGTCCAACAAAGAGAAGGTAGATGCATGCCCACTAAAGTTGGGATGACTAGAGAATGTGCTTTCTTGTCAGCAACATCCAGGACAAAGGTGATTAGCCAAAATGGGCATGGCAACTGCAAGGGTGCTGAAATTTGAGATATATAACCCCCTGAACAAAGAACTTCACTCTCTTGATTCCTTTTAGCAGGCTTGGTTCATGGCTTATGCTTGGTTTCCTGTGTGGCCCACGGCCATGCAGCCCTCCACACACAATAGATTAATGGACTGTATCTAGCCTGAACCCAACTTTTCCCATGGAAAGGGAACTCTGGATACTGGCTTTTCATCTGGTTTTACTGAAACCCCAGCTACACTTCTTTTATGACTGGACTAAGGGAAACGGGACTTGAGAAGCACAGGCATTTAATTCCACGCAAATAAAACCAACTCAATCTCCCATGCAAATCTCAGACATTTTTCTTTCTTGAGATATAGCAAGAAGTCCACCTCCAGTGGAGAAGAGTACCCCTTACTTCATACAATATTGCTAAGAGTTTTAAACTTAGGTTTATGACCCATTTTTGGCTTAATTTTTCTATATGATCTAAGAAAGGGGTTCAACTTCATTCTTTTGTGTATGTGGCTATCCAATAGACTCAGTGCCCTTTGTTGGAGAGACCAATGAATTGTCTTGACACCCTTGTCTTAACTTGTTTTTAAATACTGTACATTATAAAATGTTAATTTCTCTCATCAATTCTTGTTTTCATTCTATTGCTTCTGCCTTATTACCTTGTTGGTTCTCATTAGGATTAAGGTATATATATATTTGTATGTGTGTGTGTCATCTCATCCATATAATTGTGTGGTGTTTAAATATCTTAGTTATGAAACAGACTTCATTCCATAAAGATTTAAATGTTAAAACGGAAAAAATCAGAAGAAAAATCCTTTAGATATTCCTAAATTGTATGACTGAATTCTTAGAAACCACTTTTTAAAAAATATATATTTTTAAATTGATTTTAGAGGGGAAGGAAGAGGGTGAGAAAGATAGAAATATCAATGATGAGAGTGTATACTTTACTTGGCTGTGTCCTGCACAACCTTAACTGGAGATCAAGCCCACAGCCCAGGCATGTGCCCTGACCGGAAATCATACTATGACCACCTGGTTCATAGGTCAACGCTCAATTACTGAGCCATGCTGGCTGGGCTAAAAACCACTTTTGATTTGTTTTTAGAAGCAAATACATGAAAAGGAGATCACTGAGTACCTGAAATGGGGAACATGATGCTGTTAAAGGAGGGAGGCTGGGACATGAAGATAAATTGTATGAAGCAAAGAAGAGTGAGGGTATGGCAAACTTTGTTTTCCTGTATTGTGTGTTTGGGTTCAAGAATTAGATAGTCTTTTAAATAAAAGACAAGTAAATTAATTTGTCAATATATCAGGAGGGCTTATTTGAAAATATTATTATATAGTCCTGCTGGAAGAGTATTAGGAATGAATAGATTTTGTATCCCAATTATACTAAAAATGTATTTCTTTCTCTAGATGAAATACAATTAATATGAACAAACCTTCTTTATATTATATTATTTATATTGCTACCATATCATTTATGGAATGTCTATTCTGTTCTAGACTTTTTTTTAACTGAAATTATTTTATTTATTTAATTATTTTTACTGAATGCTCACAACCTTACAAGATAGTTACAGATGAATATCTCAGAAGTGTTAAATGATACTAGAAAGGCTAAGTTAATATTTAAACCAAGATTTCACCCAATTATTGCCTTGCACCAAAGTCCACATTCTTTTCTAGCCTAGGCACACAAAAAATTATTTGCCATATACTTATTGTATTATTAAGTATCAGAATCAACGCCAAAACATGCATTGCTTAGAGAAAAGTGGTAAAGGTATTCAGTACAAATTAAGAAAGAGGTGATTCTTCGAGCCTTGTCCTAGGAGTAGGATGGAGGAGATAAGATCAAAAGATGAAAGAGAGACAGTGGAGGAGTTCTTCCATAGACAATAGCATTACATAAGAAACTAGTCTCTTAAAACATTTAGTCTGAGTCTTATGAAAGATTGCTTTTTGATTCATCTCTTTAGGACAAATGTTCTTGCCTGATTTGATAGAAACGGCATTTTCTCTGCAGATACCTTTGAGCCATACTCTGCGATGCATAAAGTTCTTGTCGGAACCAGCTCTGCTGGCATGCTTGACTAAGCAAAATTATTCCTCTAAGCTATCTGAAATGGAGCTGAGATACCAATAAGCAAATCATAACACACGAGAATGGAAAAGTCAAACATTTATTCCATCCAGCTAGTGCTTACATTAATCTGATTAATTAAAGCATGAATGAAAACTATTTCCTCTTGTGTTGTGAAAGAGCAGCATCAAATTAGCTCTTCACCCTAGGAGACACACGGTGACTGTTGCCTCTCATCCTGCTTTCAGCCTCATTGCTTTCTTCGTTTAAAGCAGTGCCCTTTCTCTCATGTTTTCTATGCGTTTAAGTTGGGCCAATGCATAGCCAGAGAAGAGTTTCTGGTTGTTTCACTGGTGACCAGGCTCTAACTAAAGCAGGATTTTAATAATGAAATTAATCATGAAATTTATCAGTAGAGAAGCTCATATGCATGCCCACAAGACAACTACCCAAATGGAAATTACAATATGAGAGTTATACATTTCTTGAGGATTTTTTTCCAGGGGTTTAATTCCCACTTGAGTTTTATCTAATCAACTTTCCTCTAAATTTTTTTCTAAGCACCAGTTTTATTTCCATTTTTCTTTCTGCTTCATTTACTATGGGATTTGCTGCAGGAAAAAAAAAATGTTTGTTTTCAGTTCTAAAAATTGATGCTTAGGATTCCTTTAATTATATATATAAAAAAAACTTAATAATTTAGCCAAAATTGCTCTTATAATAGCCTTTTGCTCAAGATTTGATGTTGGATTTGACCTTTCAATGTCTGTATGAAACAATTTTTTGAATATATTAGTGAGACTTAAATTATCCTCTATTTTCATAAATGGGTCTCCAATTTGTCCAAAAGACCAGAAAGTGTTAATAGTATCATAAATGTAGAGCTGAAGTAATAGGGTATAGGAAATGAACTGAAATCAACTTAAAATGCAATTTAACGCTGGACCAGTGAGTCTCAGTGGCTGAACATCAACCTAGGAACCAGGGGGTCATGATTTGATTCCCATCAGTGCACATGTCCACATTGTAGTCTTGACCCCCCAGTAGATGGTGTGCAGGAGGCAGCCGATAGATTATTCTCTCTCATCATTGATGTTTCCATCTCTCTCTCTCTCTCTCCCCCCTTCTCTCTGAAATCCATAAAAACACACTTTGAAATGAAATTTAACTTGAAAATAATTGATTATGACATAAATTTGAAAATATTTGCAAAAAAAAAATCTTGATCAGAAAATTAATATACATAGTAGTAGTTTAAATATAACATATTATGTTTAAATAAACATCAAGTTTACTTAAAATTTATACTGGGTGAGATGCAAACAGGGAAGGTGAAGCTTTAAGTGGTAATAAAAAATGTAGGTTATAACATTTTTCCAAATTTAGAAGATATTTGGCCACATGATAAATTCATAAAACACATGCTCTGAAGGGCAAGGCAAACCCCCCTCCCCCTCCCGCATAGAATAGCAGGTCCTTAAATAACATCCTTTCATTCAATATTGCTTCCTTATAATGTTAATGAGAAAAGAGAAAGGTTGATTCCCAGCCAGGGCCACTGACTGTGTAGCATTTGCACATTCTCCCTTGTCTGCTGGGTACTCCAGTTTCCTCCCACATCCCAAAGATGTGCATATGAGGTTAATTGCCATGCCTACATTGCCTGAGTGAGTGTAGGTGTGAATGCACCTTGTGATGGAAAGATGTACTGTTCAGGGAAGTTCCCACCTTACATCCTTAGCTATTGGTATGGGCTCTAGCTATGCTCAACTCCAAACTGGAATAAGAGAGTTGAAAAAGAATTCTCTTATTTTTTTTTTATTAATCTTTCTTAAATGTTTATATAGCTTACATTAATTTCAATGTTTAATATTAGAAGTATTTGGAGTCTTTAAAATATTTTTATTTATTTCAGAAAGGAAGGGAGAGGGAGAGAGAGAGATAGAAACATCAATGATGAGAGAGAATCATTGATTGGCTACCTCCTGCACTTCCCACACTGGAGATTGAGCCCACAACCTGAGCATGAGCCTTTGACCCGGAATCAAACCATGACTTCCTGGATCATAGGTCAATGTTCAACCACTGAGCCATGCTGCTGGGCTGGGGTCTTTATTTAGAAATTTCGTGCTATCTTTGTGACCAGAACTATGCAGTAGGAATTTAACTCCTGTTTATATCAATTAGTCAATGGTAAAATTGGTTCCATTACACATTGTTTCATTTAAAGTTGCAGTTTCCAAAAACCTACTGACAAAAGTAAATAAGGACTTACTAGGTTTGTAGTGGAAGTTGTATAATTATACTGGTATGTATACTTCTGTTGTTTTACATAAGAAACCCCTCTGGTTTCCAAAGTTGGAAGTATAGCTCTGACATCTGCTATACTTGCCGAATTATGATATGTATCCCACTCATGCATATCTTGATTTCATTTTCCTTCTCATCTATTAAAAGTTGAACTACTTGAAGCAGAGATTTTTGCCTATTCATCTTTGTGTCCCTCGCACCTAACACAGGATTTACCCAATGGTCTGGATATTCTCAGACATTTGGAATTGCCTTCACCGTATTCTATCTTCTTCAGTACACATGACTAACACTTGAGGTGCAAGCAGGGTGAAGGAGAGCCCAGGAGCTATTTCTAGGAGGAAAACATTTCTTTGATCCTTTGCTCCTGCCCACAGTGTTAATAACACTTTGTTCAGCACCCACACTGTCAATTTCATGCCAGCTGGGACTCTTCTGATCAGAAGCCTTCTCTTTGTATCCCCAGGGTCAGACTAAAAGAAAGGTAGACCACAATGACAAAATTAAATAAAGGTGATATCTCAATGTGACAGAATCCAATGCCGAGGGAGGAAAACAAAGAAGATCAAAGGTTCTCTTGGGATTGCTATCAAGCACTGCCTACTGATAATTTTAAAATAATTTTGTAACAGCTTATTGTTTCAGAAGTAACTTCACAAGCATTTTTTTTCTATTCCATTGATCCTTATAACAACCTTGTGAATGTGGGTAGAAGAAGTAACTATAATACTATATCCAAGATAAGAGAGAGGGCATTGACGAGTCTACTTTAAATAGTTAGCACAGTCTTCACAGGTCCTGAGATTACAAAGACTGGTCGATCATCAGATGGTGATGGAAAAGAAAGAAGCTTCTCAGTGAAGATAACAATGTGAAGAAAGGGACAGAGGCATGAACATGTATATTGTGATTAGCAATACCCAGTAAGATAGAAACTAATAAGATAGACACAAAGATGAACAAGGTACAGGGTGGAAAGAGGGTGTAGGTAAACCTGCAAAGAGAAGGTAGGCAGAAATCACAGCACAAAGGCTCTTGCTGGCCATCCTAAAGTGCTGGGACTTCATCTCTGGCCAGCAGTGAGCCACTGAATGCTTCCTCCGGCTATGATTAGTTTGCGCTTAGTGGAAAATTTTTCAGAAAGCACCATTGCTTATGATGGAACATAGGCATTAAATCTTTCTCTGCTTCAACATGTCTGCTGTTTACAATTGAGATCCAATTCTATGGCTCTACCCAAGGTGAAATGTTATTATTAACTTGCTAACTATAAATCTTCTACTCTCAACAAAGCCTCTCTGAATGAAAGGGAGTAGAACTCACACTACTATATGAATAATCTCAGATAACAGTTTAAATTATATTAAAAAGTAATCATTTGCAACTGTTAGCCCATTATCATTACTAAAAAAAAAAATCATGCTCTTTACAATTAAAACACTTTGTCTCATCAGACAGAAATGATAGTAGGAGGAGAAGACAAAGAGCAGCCAGGGCACTGGATAGAGAACTGGGAGAGAGGCTGGAATTGTTGGCGCGTGGCAGAAAACCTGAGCTTTGCTGCGGTAACCACAACTGCCATTAAATCTGTCCCAGCAGCAAAACTCCCACTCTTTTATTTTAAGCCTTCTGTGCTGGTACTCTGTTCTAAACTTATAAGGCTGGATGATTTCTAACTAACAAGTGTTAAAAATACTGACTGTGGTCTGTGGATAAAATTTGAATCTGTGGGTAAAGTATTTTTCTCCTTCAAGAATTCTATTGATGAAAGCCTTTCATACTTATTTCCAAACACATACACAGATTTGGAAGCAGTGAGAGAAGTTCTCTGGAGTTATTTTGATTTGTGTTGTTTCTGTTTGGGAATCAATGGATAGAAACTGTTATATTAGGTTGCATATGATTTGTTTATTTTAATAGAACTTTAGAACTTGAGGCTGGGGGATAGAGCTCCTTTTATGATCTCAAGGGCAAGTGAGGGTAGACGAGTCTCAGGCTTTATCACTGGAGAAGCTCAATAGGCTAACGTTTGTGATGGTGTGTTCTATGGGATACTAGCCCTGAAGATATCCCAAAGAAAAAAAATTTCTCGAGACCCATGTTTATGGCAAACACTTCTTATAAAAGCTCTGTTAAAGAATCATAATACACATTAGTGCTTTAAATATCTTGAGAAAGCCTTGAGTAAAGAAATAATTTTTTATTGTCTTAATCCAATGTAATAGACTGCTAGTTTCCCCTCAAAATGTGTTCTCACCCTTTTCCATAGTAAAAGAGTTTAATCTGGATTATGGCTGTCCAACATCTTCCCTTGAAATCAGGCATAGCAAAACAATTGAGTCCTCACCAATGGATTATAATAGAAGATATATGTACAACTTCTACACTATTTGCTTAAACAAAAATTTCATATTCTCTACTTCCTCTCAGCCAACTTCAAATATAAGGATGAGGACAACACTCTGCCTTCATACTTTAAACGTTTATGAGAGAGATAATTTTTCTGTCCTGTTTGAGCTAGAGTATAATTTTGTTATATTGCAGTTTATGCTTTATTATACCCAACATTCTTTCAACTATTTTTAACCAAAGAAACATGTATATTGTAAAAGATCTTTTTTTCTTTTTGTGAAAGATCTATTAACATGTTGAAAAATGAAACTTCTAGGGAACACATTTTAAGCAGCACTGGATCACGCCAAAGGATTCTTAAATTATGATTTCTTGGTTCTTTGAGGCACATCTTGCTCCATGATTTTCCTCACCATTCTCTACCTCCTTGTTGGAACTTCTGTAATTGCTGGCTCAGATACCATCTATCGAATGTTTCTTCAGCATGTTCTATGTGGTCCTCTGGACCTGGCCAGCATAGAAGCAATAAAGGGGAGCATCAAGGGTCATGTGAGAATATTAAAGGGCCTGCAAGAGGTGAACATCAGTTTTGCTTACATTGTTTTAGTTAAAAGTCACATAGTCCTATCAACTCCAAAGACTCTGACAATAGTGACTTGGTTGTATATTAAAGAAACTGAAATGGTTTGGTGAATACAGATAATGGACTCTACTACTCTGGCATTTGAAAAAATGTCAGAGACTCACTTTCTTAATTCAGTTCTTCCTGTTGCACTGTCTTTTGAAAATACATGGAATGCTTCACAGAGAGCAGAACAAAGCAAGGGGGCTACTTTTATTATAATCTCCGTAAGGAGTGGTACCTCCTTTCCATAATCAGAGCCTATTCAGTATAGTAGAAAGAAAATTAGTTGGAGGATAAGATGATAGGGCTTCTAGTTCTCTCTCTTGAAGTGCTATCTTTGTTAAGTCACCTACCTCTTCTGCAGTATAAATCTGAGGTGTAAATCAGCTTCCAGATTTATAAAACAAGGGAGTATGCAGATATTTGCCCTGCATCTTGTTCTTTAAAAACCCAAGTGGATCATAGGAGTCAGATATTCCTATATCAGTACAAAAATCCTCAGTTCAAAAATCCATTGGACAACAATTTTGACAGGTGTACAAACTATGGTGAAACTCGAAGTGTTTTCCCCAGTCACATAGTTATCTTTCAGTTCTGTCTCCTATTGAGCAGAAATATAATGGTACAAGCAGGTGGAACTTAGATATTTGAGACCTTCCTCTTCACCTCAGCTACTTGTAGAACTATTGAAAGTGCCTCTGCACCATTTATATTGACACTGAATCATACCACCTATCTTCGTAATTGTTCAAACTCTAGATATAATTCAGCTCTCATATGCAAATGTTCATTCCTCTTTTGGTCCACTCACCCAACAACTCTGTCTACCAATTCTGAGGAACAAAAAGAGATCCTTGCTGAATATTTTATGTCATCTGACAGGTTTAGCTTCCTCATCATGGATTCAGTTTGTATCTCAACATTCATATCATTTATTTCTGGCTCACTGCCTTCATCTATTCACTTTCTTGATGATAATGTGAATTCATTTTCTGTGATTAAAATGGTTTTCTATGCTCTATATGATGATTTTGACCCTTCTTGTTCCATAAACACACATGGAAACTTTTTCTCTTTTCTTATGCCGTATTTTCTTTTTAATCCAGGAAGGAAATGTGTTAAATGTCTCCAAATATGCAGACATTTTTCTCTAGGCCTTCTACAGACCTCAACTGGTGATCAAAATGGGTATTTCAAGCCACCCTGTCAATACAATGGGATCCTCTTGTGTATAGCAAGCATCCCAATGGCTAACTTTGGGAGATCCTGATTTGATCAATATATTTTGTCATTTCTAAAGTTTTATAATTACTAATGATAGGTGACTGCTGGTTTCACCACTCTTTGTTATAATTACTAATGTCAAGAAAGCAAAGAATTTCATATAATCTGTTATTAGAACAGAAGCCTTCCTCACTCAAAGATACTGTTAGCTTATGCCCTGAAAGCTGCTTTAGTGTGTGCCAGGCAGATATTTATACCCCCATGAAAAAAATCTCTATGTCATTTATATTTTTATCCCCCAGGAAACTGGTCCTGCTGAAATAGTAAGATCAATTAATCAATGAAATCTCCATTGAAACCGGAGCACTTTCTTTTGAGATCATCTTCTTGAATGCAGCCTGAGTCACTAAGTGCCCCTAGCTGATCACAGGATCAGTTTTGACATTACACATGCACAGCTGTCCAGAACCTCACCTGTTCATAGGCTTTGTATATCACTTCCCCCACCACTGACCTTATGCTATTCATCTCTACTAATATTATTCTGGTGGTGATGTTTCATTTCTCAAAAAAACACATTTAAATGATTGCTCTGATGTCAACCTCCTCTCTACTTTAGCATCTCAGTGGCTGACTGCGTGACTAAAACAATGTTTATCCATCCAGAGAACTCTATTTCCAGTTAGTTTTTAAAACAAGGAGATGCCCACCACAGCCAAATCCAAGAGGAGAATAAGCTGGCTCCTCACTGGTTTATACACCTCACCCAATGATGCTGGATGCTGGAGGAACACTATTTGGTGCTTAGATGTCAAAGTTGTTAATTCTGTGGCATTTCATTTCTAAGTATTCCATCAACTCCTGATATCCCTTATCTTTTATAAATCAGTGATTTGCCCGGCCTAAGAAAGTGCCATCCTAGTGAACTATGATGTGATAGAGGTCACTTTTAAGTAACTTGTACATTGTGATGAGCATGGGTCAAGGGGAAAAAATATACAGTGCCACCTCTTATCTTCAGAAACTAGAGTACTGATTCCTCGTTGTAGGGTGAACCTGGAGACACTCAAAGACTTCTCCAGACCTCATCTTTCGCTTACTACTCCATCCCAAAAGCTATTAGCATCTTTCAGGCTCCAGCACTTTAAAATTTTATTTTTATTTTTAAAATATATTTTATTGATTACTTACAGAGAGGAAAAGAGAGGGATAGAGAGTTAGAAACATCGATGAGAGGGAAACATTGATCAGCTGCCTCCTGCACACCCCCTACTAGGGATAAGCTCCCAACCAAGGTACATACCCTTGTCCGGAATCAAACCTGGGACCCTTCAGTCCACAGGCCAATGCTCTATCCACTGAGCCAAACCAGTTAGGGATAAAATTTTATTTTGAATTCACTTTCTCACTTGGTGATCAGAGAGGGTTCCAAGAGTGAAAACAGAAGTATCAAGAAATCTTGAGTCCTACTTAAAATTAGAATAATATCACTTCTACTAAATTCTATCGCTAAATCATGAGGTCAGCCCAGATTAAAGATTTAAAAAAAAATAGTTTCTATCTCTTAATGGTAGTCACAGAGAAAAAGACATGAATATACGGAGGAGAAAAAGATTGTGACAATGTTTACAATTAAACCATAGTAGATTTGCTAAGAATGTATTAAAAATCCAAATTCAAATATGTTTTATAACTATTTAAAATGCACAACTTATTAACATTGAACTTTTTGTTTTATGAATAGTCAAAATTGAAGTGATATGCTAGCAATTAACATATATTAAACATTTTAGGTAATTAGGTACCTATTTGTTGAGGTGAATTGATTTTATGTCACATAATCTCAAGGCCTTTAAAGAGGCTTATTGTGTTCACAGGAGCATGTGGTGGCATGCTTGAAAATACATGAATTCCCATGATACATTAGACACATCTTTCTAAAGGGTAAATTTTGCTCTCAAAATAATATGAAAAATAATATTACAATAAAACATTTAAATATTACATAAATTATTATAAAATTTTCATGATTTTAATGATAAAGTAAGGCTTCAATGGTATTTTTATGTTTTGGCATCTCAGGCTCTGACTTGCTGTTTTCAGTCTTCTTGGCCACTAAGAATGCTATTCTGGAAAATGTGCGAAAAGTTATCATAATTTCTGTGTCCTGAGAGTTTATATCAGGATCCTATGTTTTTGCAGAAAAGTTAGGAGATAAAATAGTTGAGTGTCAATATTTAAATAATTTGATCTGCTAAGTCACTATATTTACTTGTGCAGTGTTAATAATGTATTTTTAATCTCAATGGTATTGTAAAGATAGGAGTAAGGTAAAATTTAGAGAACCAAGTTTGTCCTTCTAAATGAACTCTAGACTGGTTACTGAAGAGTGGGCTTAGGTATCCTCATATATTCAATGAGAGCACTAATGCTGGAACAATATATGTAATATAATCTTATAAAGTATAAGTTTAAAGGATTTATAAAAATCCAAGGAAAATATGACTGATAATCATATTTTTACTAAATAGATTCATTAGCATTATGGCTTCTGATCAACTACATATTCTGTGGAAAAAATATTGCCTAAATAGTACCTAGGTTTTTGTATCTTCGATACTATCAGTTATTCTGGAAGACATAAAACTTTTTAAAATGGAATTTGTGGGAATCCCTTTCACATCCCGCATGGTTCAGGGTTCCAGTTCAGGATTTGGGTTCTAGAGAAGGCCGCACACAAATGAAAAGAGACTAGAAAAGTATTAATTTGGGAATATTGGGGGCCAGGCGGGAGCTCACCTCTAGTGGGAGGACTATCCTGGGCTCTGGCCTTGCTATCCCTTTTATTGAGACTATGGGATACACCCATAGCCCTTGGGCAGGAAACTCCAATAACAGAAATTTACATAAGACAATAGAGATGGAGGCTGCTTCAGCTAACAATGTTTCAACTAAGCAATGAGCGAACTAGTTCTGACCTTTCAGAGCAACCAGCTAATAATGATTCAACTAAACAGTGAGTGAACTAGCTCTGACCTTTCAGAGCAATGACGGTTGTTGACAATGATCAGTTTCCGGCAGGAATTTATAAAAATTTATAAAAATTACAAGACAACATTTCAGACCAGTTTAAGACTTTGAGTGCTGGAGTTGGTTTTCAGCACCACGGACAGAGTTATAGCATTTCTGCAGTAGCAGCTAATGAAAGACTTTGGAATATCAAAATATTCGGGAGAATTTTAGGTTACATACCTGTCCTCAAATATAGATGGCATTGTAAAAAAAGTGAAAGATGTCTATATTCTTATTTTAAAAATTAAAAATGAACCAGGGCTTCACAATGGACCATAAAAAAAGTAATTTAAAAATATATTGTTGAGTACATAGTATATATTCTCAGTTAACTGGTCTTTACCAAATGCATTCTCGTTATAATTTAAGTTTTCTCTTATTCCCAATAGGGTATAACTACTTGCTGTAGAATACAATAATTATCAAATTTCACATACGGTGCAATTTGATACCTGTATGCTTTGAAATATCATTAAAAGCTGGGACTGATTAAAGATTTTCTATTAATTTTTAGTGTAATTATTTATCCTGTATTGACTTTAACCCTTCAACATCCCACAAATAAAAAAATAATAATAGCATAATTCAGAATTTATCTAGAAACAAGAACTTATACAGCTTCTCCTCAAAGGGGTACCCAGTAAAGACAAATTTGACTTACAGAATTACTTACAGCAGTTACTTTTGCAGGTGGTAAAAAAATGTTGAATAAGTCTTAAGGTAAGAATAAAGGTATTTTTAAAAATATGTCGTAATTGACTTTAGAAAGAAAGGGAGAGGGAGAAAGAGAAACATCAACGTGAGGGAGAAATTTTGATGGGTTGCCTGTGTTTGACCAGATGAGACAACACCCAACCAAATGAGCCACACCAGCCAGGGCTAAATTTGAAGCATGAAGTTTTTAATAATGTATGAAAAGCTTCCATTTAAATATAAGTTAAATAAATTTAACTAAATGAAAAATAAAATCCTAAAAGTAGGATTACATATTTTAAAAATTAATACCCTAATGCTTCTTAAATATTTAATTTACAATTAACTTTAAGGTAGTTTAGTTCAAATAGAGTGGAATTATGAGCTATACACCACTTAATCAAACCTGCTAGATGTGGCATTGCCAAAGGATCTTGAACGTGGTTCCACTTTTGGCCAGGAGATGGTGCTGTCATGTAAGACGCCGCCTTCCATTTATGTATTTATTTATTTATTTATTTCAATTTAGCATGCTGCTTTCTAACAGACAGCGGATACCATCCAGTGAGTGTCAGAACGGAAAGCCAAGGCAGAAGCAGAGAGGATGCTGTGGTCATCCTTTCTTGTTTTTTTATTTTTAAGTGAAGATGGAACACATATAGGATTTTGCTTTCTGCTTTAGTTGAAATTCGAAGAACTGCATTGGAGACTATACATCACACATATGGATTCTGTGCTATGATTTACAATTACCTTTCTTTCAGGTAAGCCAACATGATTCTATCTTTGACCTATCAAAGATTGTTATCTCTGTTAATGAAAACGTTTAAAGTAAGATGTGTGCTTTGTAAACTTAGATTCAGATCTAAAGGATTTAAAAGCTCTAATTCTATCTGTTCTGGGTTTTTAAATCTTCCTAGACTGAAATGAACTCGAACCCTAGCATGCTGTATTTTAATAATCCTTCGGTTTTCTGGTCTTTAGTGTTCTATACGTGTGTACCTTTGTAAAGCTTTCAAAGTGAAGGATGGATCTGCCTCCTTCCTTCGCTTTGAAATAGGGAAATACTGCTCCTTAATTCGGCGAGCAAATTGTAGAGATGTAATGAAGCAGATTAACATGGCAGTGGCTTTGCTAAAGCCCGGAGCTGAGCCTTCTGGTAGCAGCCTCAGAGGCATGCCGGCATCCTGAGCCTAAAGGCCTTTGGAACACTTCCTGCCGGTAATGCTATATCTTATTTGTTTTTGTCTGTTTTTTTGTTTTGTTTTGTTTTGTTTTTTCCTTTTTAGAAAAAAATATGTCTTTCTCCCACATCAATGGAAGATTTATGTAACGTGTTTAATAGACTTGGAATGATAATACAGAGCTTCCCCCTTCCCCCTTACTCCTTATGGATGTAAGGAGTAGACTGAAGACAAATTAATTGCTGACAAATGGATTTTCCTCTGATCTTAGTGGCTTTGTGAGGATAGGACTGTGGCCATTAAAAATAGTGGATATGGTATAAGGTGTTCACATTCTAAATTATTTTTGATCATGTGACTTTAGCTGTGCGAAAGAGTGGAATGACTCAGGAGCTAGAAACTGCCTGCAACAGCCCTGTTTTTTTTCTGCTTCTTCTCATGCCTTCCCCTAAATCCTCTTCTTATTTCTATCAAATTAATAGGAAGAAATCAATAAAAGAATCCTGCATTTACAAGTGCCAATTGCCACTTAGATTGGTTTAAAATGAAATTGTAAAATATTTTGCAAAATTGTTTTTAAAATCCTCATTCTCTTCTCCTTGGAAAGAGATGTGTGTATCTGTGTGTGTGGGATGCGGGGGGAGGTGGCAGGTGGTGAGGGTGCATCAGGATGTTTCTGTCTCACTCAGCATTTTCCTATAAAGAGGTAACTCTGCTCTGTCAGAGGTGGTGACAGCTATGGGGAATGAGTTTATAGAATGATTTGAAGCACCAAGAAAAATAAATCCATTCTTTGGACATGTAGGACCTATAAAGAGATTTAAGTCCCACGTGTTTCTATATGCATGGGAATGTTTAGAATCACAGATCTTTATCATTTATCTATGTCGTTTAAAGAATAACAACTGTGGCTGTGAGATTAAGTGACTTTCCTAGAGCCACACACTAAATTATTATAGAATCAGAGGCAAGACTAGATCACTGGTTAGCAGTTTCAGTGTCTTTCATAGTAGTGACTCAATTTACCTCTGGTGTGAATCCAAGTAGCATATAGCAGGTATACTGAAATAGACTGTGTGTGTGTGTGTGTGTGTGTGTGTGTGTGTGTGTTTGGGTAAATTATATGAAGTAGAATTTCAGTACACATGCTACTCAATACATATTTTATGTAGTGTTCAATTTTCTCAGGCCTCTGACAAAGCATCCAAGAAAACAAAAACAATGCTATGGAGACTCTCTTTTTCTTACTATTCTTCTCTCCTCATTTAAAAAAAATATTTTATTGATTTTTTACAGAGAGGAAGAGAGAGGGATAGAGAGTTAGAAACATCGATGAGAGAAAACCATCAATCAGCTGCCTCTTGCACACCCCCCACCAGGGATTTGCCCGCAACCAAGATACATGCCCTTGACCGGAATCGAACCTGGGACCTTCCAGTCTGCAGACCGACGCTCTGCCACTGAGCCAAACCGGTTTCGGCCTTCTCTCCTCATTTGATGAGGAATACTAGTCTACTCTATGCCCATGAATGATATCATGGTAACTTATTAGTTCACGACTCTATTCCTCCTACCTAATAGAACAAACTGTGCATGTCCATTAGTCTATCTACCCTTATAAGAACATCATCTTGTGCCCTATCCTTCCATCTGTTTTTTTTTCCACTTACTGGGCCTACGCTACACCCTACTTCTTTAATATCTTGAGAAAGAAAATAAATTCAAATGTGGCACTCCCACATACAATATATATGGAGTACCACATACCTACCAAGAAGTGTCCACTGTAGAGACTAAGTCATAAACAGAGGCATAGAGTTTACCTCATGGGGTTTGACATGGAAATGTGCATGTACAGATAGCACTGTAGTTCGAAATATCATAAACATGAAAATGAAGATGAGAAAGTAATGGGGCAGGTATGTGAATACCTGTCTTGTACCAGGCACCGTGTTATGCCTGAGAGTCAGAATAAGCCAACGTTTACTGTTTCTGAGCATGAGGAGCTCAGAGCCCAGAGAAAATAATGTTAAGAGGATTTGAAAGTTAAATTAGATTTTTAAGAGTGAGTTGAGTATAAATAAATAAAAATAGAAACAGGGGCTCAGACTGAGGATTAAACAAGAAATGAGAAAAATTAGATTTTAAGACTTTTGGCAGTGAAAGAAAAGAGATAACTTTTTTTTAAATTGAGGGGGAACATACTGTTGAGGGAAATTTGATTTTAGATAGGATTAGAGAAATCTCAGGCTCTTTATAGAGAAAGGTTATTAAGTCATAAAAGAAATATTTGTAAAATGAAGAGAAAAAATAAATTGGAATCCAATAGGAGATAAGAGAGGGAAGGTTCAAAAACGAACCTTTGAGATAGGAAAGAGCTGATATTGAAAAAATTCAAAAGTTGATGTAAGGTGCCCTGTTCTTAGAAATTAAATCCTTGTCTATAAGATAAATATCATATATATATTTGGATCCAGAAAAGAGTATTTGTGGATATGGACTTTCTGGAATAAATAAAAAACACACTTTTCAACAGAGCACACTTTTGCCATATTAATCCTTGACGTTAAAACTAATAATGCTGTTTCATATTATGCTTATTGTACATACTTTAGTTATTTATTTTTTATCCAAATGACCTGTTTAAAAGCAGCTTCTATTTTAAGTTTGCATAGGATCGGACCAATACAAACCTAGTATGGGTATCTACTTTGATTATTAAAGTTTAGTTTGCCAGCATCTGAACCAATTATTCAAACTCTGGCCTTTTCCTCCCTCAGTTTCATTCGTACTTTGACAAGGATATGGGTACTGAGAGAAAAGTCCAATTAGTCACGCACTTCCTTCCTTAAGCCCCTTTGTGCAGCTTCCCATCAGAAGTTCTCGCTTCTAGTGATGGTGCCAGAATCCTCTTGCACATTTCCGAGAGCCAACGTCTAAGCATTTCCTTGCACTGACATGCCGTGGGATGGCAACGTGAGGCCTTGAAGAAGGCACAGGCGTGATGAGGAATCTCCGCCTTCACAGGGACGCCTGCGAAGTAACTGCTTTCTCAGGTCAGATGGGCTCGGTTCCGGTCAGAACTGGATGGGAAGAAAATCACTTCCTGTGTCTATATCTGATTTAATTGAGCTGTGTGGCGCCGAAACCGGTTTGGCTCAGTGGTAGAGCGTCGGTCTGCGGACTGAAAGGTCCCGGGTTCGATTCCGGTGAGGGGCATGTACGTTGGTTGCGGGCACATCCCCGGTGGGGGGTGTGCAAGAGACGGCTGGTCGATGTTTCTCTCTCATCGACGTTTCTAGCTCTCTGTCTCTCTCCCTTCCTCTCTGTAAAAATCAATAAAATATATTAAAGAAAAAATAATAATTGAGCTGTGTGGTGAGCCTGACAGTTTAAGGAGGGAAGGGCAGAAGTAAGCATTTAGGTGGCAGTTCAGATACAGATACACCTTTTTCCTCACCTCAGGGCTGACTGGGGGCAACATTATAAAGGCAGACATCAGTGTTCTCTTCTTCCCTCCTCTCTCGATATCCTCATAATTGTCTCACTCAACTGCTAAGCCTTAAATGAGATGGTCTAGCTTCAGTTCCCAGCCACACATTTTAGCTGTGTTTATTTTTATTCTGTTGTGATTAGGAAATTTCGGGTCATGGTTGCCAGCTATAGAACCCTTATCCATTTCAGAACTTGGTATTTATTTGTCTCCATCCTTTCCTGACCATCAGTGTGGCACTGTGGGGGCGGATGGGGTAGCTGATGATCTGAACCAGAAACATTAACTCAAGTTTGATGTCATTGATTAATGCAATTGTGCTGTCACAACTACACTTGAGGTTGGTAGTAGAAGTGCTGAGGAGTATGATCACCATGCCACAAACCAGGCTTATCACTTCTCACCTCAGAGCGAGCACTTTCAAAGGGATTACATTTTATGTTTGGTTTTGTTGTTGATTCTCTTTGAAAAATATTTATTTTATAATTTTACTAGAGGCCCAGCACACATGAAATCATGTGCAAGTAGCTCGCTTCTGCTTGCCTCAGCTGGACACCCAGCCCATCGCTGCTCGTAGCTCTCCACAGTTAGTAGCTCTCTGCAGCTAGTAGCTCTCCACTGCTAGTCGCTCACATCCCACCCCGTCCACTGTCACTCTTGTTTGGTCATGATGGGGTTATGATGTGATGGCCACGGGCCTTCTATATAAGAGATACTAGGTCATAGAAAACACAAAGCAGGCCTCAGGGTAATATATTTAATATTTCTACTCTAAGTAAACATGCTAGAAGGTATACAGTAAGGACTTCTAAAGTCCCTATTGAAAATTTTGCTAACAAAGGTCACAGATACTACAATAGTTTTTATAGTGAATTTTTAGAGAAGGCGAGGAGGAAAGAGAAAGAAAAATTGATGTTACAGAGATCAAACCCACAACCTGGGTATGTGTCTTGCCTGGGAATAAAATCTGTCACCTATTGATATATGGGATGATGCTCCAATCAACAGGGCACAAATACTTTTAACGTCAATTCCAGACCACTTTCAGATGCTGCCAATAGAGGGGGGAAAAATCCCACTTCTTTTCCTGATTTTATCACTTTTTGCTCTATAATTTATTAATGCAGATTATTCAAGGTGCTTTAAATATTGATGAGAGTTACAAACAAGTTTCTTTCAAAAGGAAACCAGTTAGGAAACATTTTAAGAGATTTTAATATACTGTACATGTTAAATTTTTAAATACTGTGGTTTGGATTTTTCCAACAGCTACTTCACATGCCTATTATCTTTAGAATTCAAATTTAATGTGATCTATAATTTTGTTTAAAAATAGTAATGGTAAGATTTTTGAGGAAAAAGTGGTTTGTTTATGTTGGTGGAAGATCTTGCTTTAGGATTCATCTAAGAGTCACAATGCCTATGAAAGCAAATAAGATCTTTAATCTTCAAAATTGTAATTTTGTGCCATATTGATTTTAAGGCACGTTATAATTATATATTTTTTATAATGATGATGAATATTATTGGTAATATACAGATGCCTATTGACATTATTTCTATGTAGGAAAAGGTGGCCTGCACCAGGAACATGAAATAACATTATATGAAAACTCAAAAGTAAAAGCTACTAGCTTATCTCCCTGCAATATTTATACATCAGCGTCATCTCCCTCCTACTTCATTTGGGTTTAGAGAAATCAGAGATAGGTGGAAGCAGAGGTGAAGGTGGACTTTGTAAATTTTTCCTGGTAATATTCCATTAAACATTCTTTTTTTCTATTGCCAAAGGAACTACTGGCATGAGTGGCTCTTGGACACAGGGGCTGAGGTATTACATATGTGTGCAAAAATCCCCAACAAAACAAAAGGACCTCACAGTAGGAAGTGGAGCGAGGCTGGGAAGAGAAGGGCAGGCCAACAGTGAAGGAGAAGGGTCCCTGAGCTGGCTCACCCAGCCCACCCACATTCCACTGTAGAACTCTTAAGGAGTTCCGGAAGCCTAAATGTAAACATGGTCTTCCAGGTTTTTATAAAATTGATTTGTCAAGGTAAGAAGGTTGATCATACATTATTTAAAAGTTCATTAGCTTGGTTCATAATTTTTATTTATTTATTTATTTATTTAAAATATATTTTATTGATTTTTTCACAGAGAGGGATAGAGAGCCAGAAACATCGATGAGAGAGATACATTGATCAGCTGCCTCCTGCACACCCCCCACCGGGGATGTGCCTGCAACCAATGTACATGCATGCCCTTGACCGGAATAAGTATGCAGACCGATCCTCTATCCACTGAGCCAAACCGGTTTCGGCTGGTTCATAATTTTTAATTATTTAAATGTGTGTCTGCTTCCATTTGTCCTTTAGCCACAAGATTTTCATTTGGAAGAAAATATAATTACTAACTGCATTAATAATAATAAAAAAAAGTCTTCTAACAAAAACCTTTTGTTATTTGAAGAAATGGTTTAAGAATCATTTAATATATTTTGTCACAATGTGTTAAAAGATTTTTGTCACAACGTGTTAAAAGATTTTTGAGTGCAAGAAAATTATTTTAATTAACTTTTTGTTTCTACTTGCCAAAAATTAATTTTGTACTGGAATAAAATGATCTTAGGAAGCTATCACCCTCAAAAAGAGCTTTTAAGTGTTTGAGTCATTATTGTACTTAACAATGATTAAGTCTTGTATAAGTATCTAGAATCAGTTGTGGTTATAATACACTTTCAGCATGAGCATGTCTTCATGGTATTAATAAATAAATATGCAATTTTTCCCTGCTACATATCATGTGGGTGATATGTATGGGAAAATGACAATGGAACATCAAAGTCTTGATGAGACTCATATGAAAGATCATGGATTGGTTTGAATATCATGATAAATTTATGATAAGATCATGATGAGATAATTGATGTAAAAGGTAAAATATCTAAGGCATGAAGCAAGCCAGTCAGGGACAAACTATAGATCTTTATCAACCCAGCATTACCAGCTAGGATGTTTTCTTCCTTTTCTGTGTCCCCTGGATTAAGCCACTGTCCTAGTCCAGAAATTGTCAGGCAGTCAGGATGTGCCAGAGAAGTGCTCAGACTTATTAGTACACTGGCTATTTCCTGGTCTCAGAAAACTGGGAAACCTAGTTGTAGACAGAGTGACTACTAAGTGTATGCTCTATTCTAAAGCACAGTGTGATTTGTTAATAATTTCTCCAGACAACAGGAGTGAAACAGGACTGTCCCTGACAAACTGTGATATATGGTCACCCTATTTCTAAGAATATGTGAGTTGGTTTTGTCTATATTCCTTATCTTAGTGGAACCCCTGTGTCTTCTCTGTGTCCTTTCTAATCTTCATATTCATATTCAAAATTTTCTTCTCATTTAAATACCTGGTAGTAAAAAAAAAATAATCTTTCTTTCATGAAGTTCATGAAATTCTCCATGACATGATATGGGCTTTAAGAGTGCCACTTTGATTTGCATAATGTTAGCAAGTGTTAGCAAACAATGGCTTTCTATAGACTCTTTTGTTTAAAATAGTTGGAAAATAAAGAATAGTTCATGACATAAAAAGTATATGAAAATTGAAGTTTGGTGTCCATAACTAAAGTTTTATTGGATTATTAATGCTCATTTCTTCATGTACAGTCTATAGCTGTTTTTAGGCTGTTACAACAGAGTTGCTTAGTTGCAACGAAGACCATATGGCTCACAAAGCCAAAAACACTTACTAAATGGCCTTTTTAGAAACTGGGTTGCAGTCTGCTAGCCTATATGCTCATATTGCTATATAATTGCAAAGTATATATGTTGGGAAGTATTTAACTTTCTGAAGAATCATCTCATACAATGAAATGTATAGATATAGCTATACTATAATACAAATATAATGTATTAATGTTACCCTTTTTAGTTTATTCTTTTAGCTTTTCTAGGTATATAATTTTGTCTTTAAATAATTATGGTAAACATATATACTCTTACAATACTTACCTTTAATCAATGTTTCCTCTACTTACTTTTAATCAATATTTTCTCTTAGTTACATTGGCAGATTTTTCTGGAAAAAAACTCAATAGTAAAAATTTATTTTCTTAACTTTTGATATAAACTTTATAACATTTCATCACTAAGCTATATTTATATCAGTATTCATAGTGATATAACTATACTGATATAAATTTAATTTGGGACAGATTTTATCATGTAAGAAGTTTCCTTTTATTTCTCAATACAGAGAACATTTGTTTTATTATTATTATTGTTGTTTTAATCCTCACCCAAGGATATTGATTTTTTTAAAGAGAGCAGAAGAGAGCGGGAAAGACAGAGAGAAAGATTGATGTAAGAGAGACACATCAATTGGTTGCCTCCTACATGCACCCCGACAAGGGCCTGGGCCAGGGTGGAGCCAGCAACCGCAGTATATGTCCTTGACCTGAATAGAACCTGGGACTCTTTAGTCTGCAGGGCAACACTCTAGCCACTGAGCCAAACTGGGTAGAGCTAAGATTTCTCTTTTGGAATGAAACAATATAGATATATTATGCAGCAATGGTTTCAGTAATTTCGAAGGTCAGGGTCCAGTGACTCACAGAAAATAAAAGCTAATCAAGGCAGGGGCTATGTAGGTTTGGCAGCCAGGACTGAATCCTAGGAAGTGAGGAATTATTCCCTGAATTCAGTTGCCTTCATGGAGAGCAGTATTCCTATTCTTCGTCTGGCATGGCCATCTGCACCTGCTGTAAGCTGGGCACAGATTTTGCCATCTGGTGGACATCTCAGAAATATTGGTGAAATCTTCAGTGTCCTATTACTGCTACCAAACATATTCTTCCTCCAACCCTTGCCATGGCGTCCCATTGTGATTACGGTGTTCTATGGGCACATCTCGCATTTATCTCTGAACTTTAATGATCATCCTTGAGCCTGCAATTCTGAAATTTGACTTTTCTTTAATCTGCTCCTGCTGTACTATATTAAGAAAAAGACACTATGACATTGCTGTTTTTTCTTCCCAGTTCCCAGCAATGGTACACATTTCCCCTTCTCAACTCATTTAAGGGTATAAATGTTATTTTCACTTATATCAGGCACATAAGAGGGTGAATTAGAAGGAGAGGGAAAAAATATCTGTGATCAAGGGTCTATTTTATCTCAAAGTAAATGCCTTCAAATCCTAAGATTATTCATGAACAAAGGAAAGAGATATAATAGAAATATTTAGTGACGTTAATAAATATGTTTTTATTTCCTTAATAGAAAACAATTCTCATTGTTATCTTAGTTCAAATACTTTTTGTTCCCTTTAAAAATCTCATAGCTTGTTCTATTCTTTGTGGATAAAAATCTATTACCAGTGAATATAAGTCAGAAAATCAGAACTCTGGTCCCAGATCTGACAATAACTACCTAAACTCTTAAATTCCATAAGCTTCTATTTTAACGCCATTAAAATAAAAGAAATGGATAACATTCTCTCTAAAGTCTTAGCTGGATGTTTCTTCTAATGCACATTAATACCACTATTGTTGATGCTATCCATGTTTAAAACCTGTAGAGTAAATCAACAAGAAAGGATGAGGTTATTGCTTCATTTAAAAGACAAAAGACTGCTCAACACTCCACTTCTGAATTGTTAGTAAAACAGAAAAGTTGGATATTAGATAGATACCAGTATGCTTATAGATACCAATGGTTTAACCTTTGGTTTGCACTGTTAACTTTCTCTGTGTTATTAATTTTGTATTATTTGTGAAAATAAAATAGCTAGCTATCTCAGTGGTGGGTCACACCTGTAAAGTGAGTGAGTCAGAGAATGCTCCATGTGGACCTTTTTGCGGCAAATTATCTCTAACAGAGAATGTTGCTGTAGCTCTACCACTTCCTCCCATACCTTGCCTGAGCATCCCATCATTTCAGTCACTCTGCATCACTGTGTATGATATGGAATGTGCTTAATTGTTTGAAAAATAGAAAAGGGATGATCTTTCAAATCTTACTAAAGTGTTGTTTTATAATCAATAGTAATCGTTTACTGTTTCTCTGGGTATTGCATAATCTGTACAATGAAAATGACTTTTCACTGCTTTTGTTATCTCTCAGATGGAATGGCCTTTATTATTTTTTTTAACTGGTTATTATTGAGAAATGTCTCAAGTGAATCTAATCAACACCCTTTCTAGAAAGATTATCGTACTTCCTGTCATAGAAACAAGTATGTAACAGTCAAATAAACTGCAGAAATATTTTGTTAACAAGATTATCAAAGGCTATGTTGATCGGCCATTCAAGCTTCACTCATGTTTTGTTTTTGTTTTTTTCTCAAATTTGATGTATTATTTATTATTGTAGAAGAACAAAATCCCATGAATGAAGAACAAGCCAAACTTGCCCAAATTAAAATGAAACACTTGTTTGCTGCAATTGGTGTATTTAAAGTACAGTTGGAATGCTAGGAGGTGGTTGTTAAAACCCATGTTAATATTTTAGTTTTATTAATTCAGAATTGCAGGCTCAAGGATGATCATTAAAGTTCAGAAATAAATGCGAGATGTGCCCATAGAACACCGTAATCACAATGGGACGCCATGGCAAGGGTTGGAGGAAGAATATGTTTGGTAGCAGAAGGTTTTGTAACACATGGGTTCTTAGATCTGTCAGCAGTTATAATAGGTTTTAAATCTTTTTTTTTTTTTTAAATATTTTATTGATTTTGTACAGAGAGGAAGGGAAAGAGATAGAGAGTTAGAAACATCGATGAGAGAGAGTCATCGATCAGCTGCCTCTTGCACATCCGCTACTGGGGATATGCCCGCAACCAAGGTACATGCCCTTGACCGGAATCGAACCCGGGACCTTTCAGTCCCCAAGCCGATGCTCTATCCACTGAGCCAAACCGGTTTCGGCAGGTTTTAAATCTTAAATACTTTGAGTTCCTATATATAAATCAAAGTTAACTCTAATATCTTTACCACACAAGATTATATGTGAAATAGAATGTTATAAACATCTTACTATCCTTTTCCTAAGCATAAAGGTAAAATGAAACTACCATCCCTGGATTGTAGAGCCTAAGAATTCTTTTGAAATTAAACACAAAGTTATCACTATATACATGGCAAAAAGTAGGTGGCTTTGAGGATTCTATTTGAAGTAATAGTTTCAGTCCCCCCCCCCCCTTTTTTTTTTTTAGCAATTTTCAAATTTTAGAAGGATAGAGGAATAACTTATTTCCTGTCTATTGGCTTCATTATCGTAGGTACAAAAGTGCTGTTTATAAGGTAGCGATGTGCATGGCAGAATTAGGAGAACTGAATTTCTTTTAAAGAATCAGTTTTGTTAATGTCTAAAAACCAGTGTAAGTTTGAATCTGATAAAGATCCCAAAAATCTAATTCAATTAGCACCCAAGCATCTCAGAGCTGGAAGAGGGTGACAAAGGTCAGCTTTAATATTATGCAGAAACCCAGGGGAGGCCTTCTTTAATCAAAAAGGAGAGTGCATTAGAGTAGACGTCTAAATATCTGCAGGAATGGAATATTTCATAGAGAACTATAGTAACGGAACAGAAGGTGAAGCATCTAACATTATTAACACGGACAGGAGTTTTTCGGGGTAAAATACACAGGTGTAGGGGGTTTTAGAAATAAAGAGGGTCTATGGGGAGAGGACTGCAAAGTTGGGGGGATGGGAGCTGCCAAAAGGCATACATTCACAGAGAGAGAGAAGAGATGCCACCGGAGAAGGGGAGAGGAAGGGAACTATTCACAGGAGAAGGGGAAAGCCACAGGAATAGAGAAACAAAAAGGAGGAGGAAAATAGATTTTCTCCATCTTTAAGAATAGAGAATTCTGCCACAGAAGATGGAGAAAAGGAGGGGGGGCGAGCATGTGGGGTTTGAGCTTTGAACCTGCTATAGTGACCAATAAGAAGGGAATATGAAAAGAGAAAGAACTGCAGCCTTTATAAACCTTAGGGAAAGGGGGCTTAGTGGATCACTCCCTTGAAACCCTCTCCCTATATGTGAGCCTGTGCTTGTTTTCCAATAAATTTCCATATACCACCTTCTGTCTGTGGCATCGCTCTTCAAATCCACCTGGACAGGAACCCAGGAAAAGACATCACCTTTGCATCCTGTCCAGAGGAAAACCATGCATTTCAGTTTGGTCTTTGCATTTCAAAATCACACGTGACTTCTATTAGGCTTTGGAAGGCTCTTTGATCTGACCTGTGGACATGAGTGTGTTATTGTGGAAATTCCTATCAAAACGTGACTTAAAAGGAACTATAAGTCTGTCAGCATCCCTGTATCTGCCAGTACTCTTAACTCTAACCTACACATTGACCCACTCACTCAAAAAATTTTAATGAAATAAGCAGAACTATTCTTTCTTCATCATACCCCCCCACCCCCACCCCTGCAGTTTAACTTCCAACTGATTTGAGTTTCCTCCTGGAAAAGATTACTCACTAGTATCCTTTGTTTTAATCTTCCTCTTGCTCCAATATCTCAGGGCAGAAAAAAATTTTAGCACAACTTTTGTACTGTTTTCCTTCATATGTTTGGAGCATCTTCACAGGAAATTGGACTTCAAAGAAGATGAAGATTAGTGAGGGCTGGGAAAGCAGACAGTGTCTGCTTCCTGTGCATCAAGTCTCCCCCCTCACACACACACACACCACCCCCGTCCAGACAAAAATGTTGGAGTCATCTTAAGTTCCTGCAGCTCCTTCTCCACCACTGTGCAGGCAAACCTTAAATGTCATTGAAACAACCTCAGAAATACTCAAGTCATCCCTTTCTATCCCATTGCTCTGCCTCATTTGGACATTCATAATCTCTTATCATCCTTCTCTGATTAGTTCTGCAACTTGATCTATGCAAGGACATTCCCTCCAGTCCAACTGGTCTTTTCATTTGCTATTGTCCCAACGTACCTTGCTTTCTTTTGTAGGCCACAACCAGACATGCTCGGGGCTGGGCCTTTGCTCATGATTTTCTCTCCAAGTGGAATGTCCTTCCCTTTCAGCCAAACATTTAGAGCCCAGTGTAAGTTCCACCTCATCCAAGAAGCCTTTGTTCCTCACTTCAGCCCTCAATGTCTTTAACCTTTAATGAATAGCAAGGGATATAGAGTAAATCCTTTTGGGGGGCCTGGGAGGATCAAAATGTGTAAGTTGCAGTCTTGCATCTGTTATTTATTTGCTGTGGCCACTGAGTGGCTAAAAACTTAGTTTCTTCATCTCTAAGATGAAGTTATTCAAACCTTCCTGATCCACCTCCTTAGGTAAAATAGTGTATATAAAAACATTTGAAAAATTTTTAGAAATCTGTTCAAGCTTGTCACGTTATCACAAATCATATACTGCATTGTTAGTTGTCTTGTGTTGGCCTGTTCTCTTCTGCTGTTACTGGACTCAGCACTGTTATTAAATTCCCATGTGTTCATTTTTCTTCCTAAGTTTTGAATTCTTTTTTTTTTTTTTTTTACTTTATTAGAGTGATATTAATGGTATTAGGATAAAAAAACAAAAAGAGGAAATTATCTTAGAGGCATTATTGGGTTTATACCTCCCAATAAAGTGTGAATCCATATCAAAGAAGCTTATATTCTTATCCTGGCCACTTGGAGATAATAAATTGAAGATATCTGACAGAAACTCTTACTGAAAGAAATTCAGCAAGAGAGAAGTCAAAGATGGTTGACTTGTCCCAGCTTAAATAGGTCTGGCTTAGTGTATTCCACAGACTTATTAGAAAACAGGATGTTGAAGAAAGACAGTAGAGCTTGGGCTCATATCATTTCCTTTAATGGAAGTATGATTAGCATAAAATAAAATATGCATTAGTTTGAATTGTGACAAACATGTTGAATAATACTCTGTTGGATAAAAATATATTTTATTCTTCTATTGATGGACATTTGAAGTGTTTCTTGATTTTTGCTAATATGAAAAACTAGAGGCCCGGTGCACGAATTCATGCAGGGGTGGAGTCCCTGGGGTGGCCTGCAGGGATTGGCTGAAACCTGGAGTTCAACACCACCTGCTGCTTTTGCTTGCCATGCCCACTCATCCCAGCCCCTCTGCACCTGCTACAGCTATGCTTGCCAGCAGTGAGGTCTGCATCTGGTGCCCATCCTGAAGAGGGGGAGGGGGCTGGGACACAATTGGCCCTCCAGGCAGGTGGTGGGATGTCCTTGCCAGTTCAGGATCCAGATCTGTCCCACTGATGTTTGCGCTGGTTGTCAGGAGTCACCTGGCAGCTGCTTTTACATAGTTTCTTCCTTGTGGAGCATCTAAGGGAGGGGAAGCAGCCATGGTGCCAAGGTTGACTTCCAGGAGGCAGACAGTGCTGTAGGAATCGTGCTGGTAGCGCTGGTCTGTCAGTGCCAATTGCATTCTTTGGAGATTGGACCTGCAGGTCTACTGAGGGTGTGAGTGGCTGCTGCCGGGCTGGTGGGCCTTTGGTCCGGTTAGTCAGCTGAACAGTGCTCTCATTATGGGAGCCCACTGACCACCAGGGGACAGCTGTCCCCTGATGGACAATGCAAGCCTAAGTGACCAAACACTGAACCACGGAATAACTGATTGACCAGTCACTATGATGTGCACTGATCACCAGGGGACAGAAGCTCGATGCACAGGATTGGGCTCCCTCCAATCTGGATTGGGCCTGTGGGGATGGAGCCAAAACTGGCTCTCCAACATCCCCCTTGGGGTCCTGGATTGCAGGAGGGTGCAGGCCAGGCCAAGGGAGCCCACTGGTCCATATAGAAAAGAGGCCATGAATGTTCGTGCATAGGTGTGCAGCGCCAAGGGTTATGCGAGCCTGAGGGAGGGCTTGGTGAAGGATGAAGAAAAAGACAGACAAAAGAATAAGCTGGATCTAGGTGGAACTTCTGTGCCTGGCTGAGGCCACAGAACATATCCAGACTGCAAAGTTGATGTTTTATTTATAGTCAGGGGCAAACAAGGTAATTTACAATGTTGTTGTAAGTTTTTCTTGTTTTGGCAGCACTTGCTGCCCCTCCAACAGCCCATTTGCTACCCAGGAAAGATCTAGGGAGCAGTCACAAGATCAAGGTTAATGATGCTTAGAGGACTGTGCCCTCCAAGCTGGGACTTGTTTGCAGCTTTGCCAGCAGGTCAGTCTGAGGCTTAACCCTATAACCGCTTCCTACACATAGGTATTTTTGTAAGTTTATATTGTTATTATTTTTGCATTTGTTACCAACTGGATAAAAAACAAGATCCAATAATATATTGTTTTCAAGAGAAACATTTTAATTATAATAATGCAGACAGACTAAAAGTAATAGAGTACCAAAAGATATAGCATGTACACTATAAGAAAATTAATAGGGTTATATTGATAGCAAATAAAGTAGACTTTAAGACAAGGAATACTAACACAGATAAAAAATGATCATTTCATAGGATAAAAGGGCCAATTTGTAACAAGACATAATAATCTTAAATTTGTATGACAAAATCATTGAATTCCAAAATAGAAGAAAAAATTGACAGGACTAAAGTGAAAAATAAACAAACGCACAATTATTGTTAGAGATTTTAACAATTTTCTCTCAATATATAATGCAACAAGTAGAAAAAGTTAGTAAGGATATAGATAACTTGAATAATATTATCAATGATCTAACATGAGGACCTATCAATATTTATAAAATATTATAACCAACTGCAGATTATATGTTCTTTTTAAGTGCAAATGGAACATTCACCAAATACTATATGCTAGGCCATAAACAAGTCTCGATTCATATTATAGTATTTGATTACAGTGGAATGAAATTAGAAACCAATAACAATAAGCTATCTAAAAAAAAACCATTTGGGGGTTGGGAAATTAAGCAGCACATTTCTAAATTATTGATCAAAGAATAAGTCATAAGGAAAATTTAAAAGCATCCTATGATGAATGACAATTAGAATACAACATGGTAAATCTGTGTGTTCATGCCTTTTGTCTCAGAAACTACTTAATCAAATTAATATTTTATTATTTTTAGAAGAACTGAACAAGTAGATAAGCAGAAGAGCAGACTGAAGGCTGAAAATCATAGGGGTCATGCCCATCATCAGCCAATGTTTTTATTCTCCTACAATTGTAATTAAGTCATAGATCTTGGTTGAACTAATAAGCAAACATCCTTTCAACGGCAATAAACAGAATGATAAATGTTTTGACAATTTCCCCATAATAAACCCCAGGGGGTATATGATGATCCCTATTCCACCCAGTGAAGCACTAACAGAAATAGTCTGGATACCCTTAATACTGATAGAGATTATAACTTAAAAAATAAGTGAGATGATAATTAAATAATTGAATAGATACCCAAGGAAAAATTCTGAAATCTCTGTTCTGAGACTTGGACAAAGCCATCTGTCTTTTAGTTCAATTCTTAAGAAATATAAGTAGTCTGTGTAGATGATCTCTTGGGAGACCCCCTCTTCCAAACACAAAACCTATTATTTTTTTAATATATTTTTAAATAATATATATATATATTTTTAAATTATTATTTTTGTACATATACCAATGCCTGCCCCTCCCGTACATACCCTCCCTCCCCAGAGTTTTGTGTCCATTGGTTGTACTTATATGCATGTATACAAGTCTTTCGGTTGATCTCTTATCTCCCCCAGACAATTAGCATTAGTTGTTGTGCCAATATAAGGGAAAACTTTGCTCAGTGCCATTAGGAAAAGTAGGGGGTTAATTCTAAATCAAATTCATACCTTCCAATTTACAAATTCTTTTATTTGGAAGAATATATCCTATATAATATGCAAATTAATCTCACGCCCTCACAAGATGGCTGCTTAGTGAGGGATGACCAAACGACTAAATAGCAGGCTGTGTGGGTGACCTGGTCGGGGAGGGGGGGGGCATCAGGGGTGACCAGATCAGGAGGGTGAGGCAGTTAGGGGAAACCAAGTTGGCAGAGGGGGCTGTGAGGGGTGATCAGGCTGGTGGGGGAGGGGGGCAGGGAGAGAGGGGGATCATTTAGGGGGGACCAGGCAGGCAGGCAGGTGAGTGATTAGAAGCCAGCGGTCCAGGATTGTCCAAAGCAGTCAGACATCCCCCAATGGGTTCCAGATTGGAAAGGGTTCAGGCTGGGCTGAGGGAACTCCCACTCCCATGCAAGAATTTTGTGCACTGGGCCTCTAGTTTTTTTTTTTTTTTTTTTTTTTTTTTTTTTTTTTTTTTTTTTTTTTTGTGTGTGTGTGTGTGTGTGTGTGTGTGTGTTTGTTTTGTTTTTATAAAACTCAAACCAATCTTCTCTTTCTCTCTCTCTCTCTCAACCCCCACAAAAATTGTTTGCAATTTGTAATCATGATTTGAACTTTTCAAAAGCTGTGTGAGTCATATCTTTCCCTTTGATAATTTCCAAGTGACAAAAGTGTTTTATAGATCAGTCCTTGTTTTTAATGATTCAATATATTTTGTTTGTTTGGAACTGAGAAAAAGAAATGGGAAATGTCTTTCACGAATATAAGCCTGGAAATGAATATGTAGAAGCACATGATCACTTATTGGGGAGAAGGGAGTATGTTTTTCTGAACCTTTTGCCTTTCTCCATTCCAAACCTGCTCTTTTCCTGTTTTAGTTTTTATATGCAAATGGTGCAATGATTTGATAGGGTGGGAATCAGAGGATCTGACATATGTGGGGTTTGCATTTATGTACATGATAGAGAGCTGTTCAAAATCTAACCATCCTAAAAGTTCTAGCCATACTTTTATAATTCACAAACATTGAGTTATATAGGGAAACTTTAATATAGACATCATTTCTTTTCATTTTAAATTCCCTCTCTCCATTCATCCCTGTAGGCAAAAATTGATATTTTAATAATATTAAGAAAATAAATTTGCCTATAATACTTTGTAGTTGCAAAAATATTTTACTTCCAATAATATGAGTTTATCCCAACAGCAAACTTACAGATTTGAGCAGGATAGGAATTACCTTTATCCTAAAAAGAGGGTGGAAAGAAGGAGGATGACAAGGAAGAGGAAGAGGAAAAGGAGGAAGAAGAGGAGGAGCAGGTGGAGAAGAAGAAGACAAAGAAAAGGAAAGTCTAAGGATGAAGAGAGTAGGTGAATTGAGGAACAAGAGTGTCTCATCTGGTCTCTCCAAAATGTGTTAGAAGTGCTTAAAAATAAGGAAATGTGCTAGTAAGAATAGCTGCCAACGTATTACATAGACAAATGCATTTTTCATATTTGAAAACCAATGCTATTTCTACAGATGAAAACAAACAAAAAGTTTTGCAGCAATATCTGTTTTATAATTGGTGCTATTGTGTCTTTTTAAGACTGCATCTTGGGACAAGAAAAATATCCCTTTTCTAATCTTTTAAAATTTCAACAAGCATCTGTAGGCATTTAGATAGGCGGCATTTTGCTTTGTCTGCTTCCCTGATGCAGAGCTGCTGCTAGCTGCTAAGTCTGGCTGCTGAGCTCACCATTTCTGTAAGGCTGTTCTGGGTCCACCGGCGGGAAGCCATCCAGGTTGAGATTCTCCTGAGCATCCATTCCTGTCATTCTGCTTTCTACACACACACAGCCCTCCTGAGCGCAGGCTCAGCACATTGAGGATCAGTGAGCTCTCCTTTATTTCTAGTCCGATTGTTGCTTCTCGGGTCTGGCTTGGACTCTGATCTTGACATTTATGTCACAGGTATCACCGGTGAAACTGCTGGGAAACCAGATGGCGGGCCTAACGGAGGACAGCAGCATCTGCTGCGGTACTCACTGTGCCTGCTACCTGCTCTTCCTGCTTCCTGTGGATGTGACTGCCTTGTTAGGTTGTGATCACAATTTAACATTTGCATTCTGTCAATGTTACTCGCCTTTCTATAGGCCTTTCCAAATGTGAATACCTTTCTGTAACTCTTCTCATGCCTTTGCTCCGCCTGGAACCCTACCATCCAGGAAGACTCGTGACTTGGCTGGCTTCCTTCCAGGGCTTTTGCTTACATGCCACTTCCTCAACAAGCCTTTCCCTAAGCACCCTTTTCAAATTTACGGCCCGCTGTTCTCAGCACCCTCTTCCCCTGATATTTTTTCTTGTTTGCCAGCATTATCTTTTTCTATAGCAACATTATCTGCTGTATTCTATATATACATATTTTCCCCCACCTGCCCCTTCCGTCCCTGTATTCTATATTTAACTTACTTGTATGGAGGCTGTATCACTAGGACACAGAATATAAGCTTCATGAGGGCAGAGTTTTGTCGATTTTTGTCTGTTTGCTTAGTTACTATATGCTAAGCATCTGGAAAAAAAATGCTGGCTATTGCTTAGCCCTTGACAATTATTTGGTTAAATGATAAATTGCATTGTAAATTTTGAAAGATCAGACTTCTAGCTTTACATTTGGTCTTATTCATTTTGCTTACTACAATGCCGAAGAGTTGAAGAGCATAGGTAAATAGCGTTTGCTATGTGTCCTGGGTATTTTATTTATCTTCTTTAATCCTTACTATAATGCAAGTCCTTTGCCCAGAGAAGTACCGATAGAAATGAGCAGGGTGAGAATGCAAACTAGTTTCATCTGGCTCGAAAGCTAGAGCCTTTTTCTTCAGAAGCATAGTGTCTACCAAATAATAGTAAGTCAATAAAAGCCCCTCAAGATGAATGTTTGCATAAATCACAGGTAGCTAGAAACGCTCCTTGGTTAAAACAAACAAACAAACAAAAAAACAAACAAACACCCTGCTGTTTGGCGGGTTTGGCTTAGTGGGTTGGAGTGTCATCCCATACACTGAAAGGTGGTGGGCTTGAATCTGGTCAGGGCACATACCTAAGTTGTGGGTTTATTCCCAGGTTGGTGTGTGCAGGAGAAGGCAGCTGATGGATGTTTTTCTCTAAAAAAAACACCAAAACAACAACAACAACAAAACCCTTTAAATTAGCTTCCTACTAAGTGACAACCCCAAAAGAAAGAATTATCTAAAACTACCACAGATACTGGATATTGTGGAAGCCATGAATAAAGATGAGCAAGATAAGATGAGAGGGAAGATAGGCTTTATGTAAATAACTTTAACATAAGGTAGAAATGCCAAACTACTAAGGTATCTCTAAAAATGAAAAGTAACCAACATTTATTAAGCAATTACTAGGTCCTAATTTTTGTGCTTACCTTTTTCTTATAAATGTATTTCATAAAACTCAAAATGAGCCTTCATTTTTAGTGATGAGAAAACTGAGGTGCAGAGAGTTGAAGACTGATTCTAGCAGAAGTGAGCTATCCGCACAATAGCAAGAGTATAAGGGGTAACTAAGTTATTCTTAACAGGTGACTAGCAGTTAACCCACGGTATTTTATAAATAGGTACATGGTATTTTATAAATATCTTAGGTACAGATACTTAAAAAATTAGATGTATTTCACATTACTCTTTTTGACTTCTGTATCAGTGGCACATTTCTCACATCCAAGTGAAAATGGTACAATCAAGTGTATTTAGAATTTGGAATCAGATACATGTGAGTTTAAATGCTAGCTCTGTGTGGTCATGATTAAACTAGGATTACCATCACACTAGAAAAGAGAAAACACGACTTCTTCCACAACATATTACAAGAATTAAATGAGATAACTAATACCAAGAACCGAGTAGAGTATTAGAATTTAGGCCATGTTAACATAACATGAAGAAACAAATCTGTGGTTTCTTATGTTCTCATTCCCTCATCTCTAGTTCTCCCCCTCTCTCTCTCTCTCTCTCTCTCTCTCTCTCTCTCTCTCTCTCTCTCTCTCCACACACACACACACACACATACACACACACACACACACACATTTTGTACCTAGGGCACTTTGGAATGTAGCTATTGTTTGAGCATTATTTTTCATTCCAAAGCCCTACTGTTCTTGACTCTGTTTGTTTTCTTCTGAGGAAGGAAGATTCCCAGACATGCAAATCTGCTACCCCACTGAGGAGTTTATTGGCAGCCTTTTCCTCCTCTATAGAGGAGGGTGAGGGCCAAAGGGAAAGTTGTAGATAAAAGTCTTCAATGAAAGAGAGGGATGAAGAAAACTGAGCTGGAAATATTTAGGCATTTGGAACAAATGGGAATGTCTCCCTCTCTTGGGGATGATCACAACTTAAAAAAAATCTGTCTTACCTGACTGTTAAGACCCAAAGTGGAATTCTGTGATTCTAGTATAATCAAGCCATCAAAAGCAAACTAGTAAGTAATCAGATTAAAGTTGGCCTCTGAGCTGATTGTTGTTTAGGGAGGGTTGAAGTAATTCATGGATGTCTAGTAACATGCATTAAATGAGGTTTAAGAAAGGAAATGCTTTTAAAGATATAGGTCTATTTCATTATATATAATTTTTTCCCTAGGAAAGTTGATTGTAAAGTGATTATCAGTACATTGAATAATTTTTCAGATTTATCATGATAACATTGGTGTGCATTTCTATTAAAGAAAAAATGTCTTTAAAACATAATAATTTAAAGAAAAACCTATACTTGTGTGAAGAATATTGCTCAATAAGTATTATCTGAATGTAAAATACTTAAAGGGTTTTATATTGTAACTATAGCTAACCCTTAAAGAGAAATGACAGTTTACCTAAATAGTACATAGTGAACCTATGTCTTCTTTTCTATTTTGCGCTGTTCCTAATCTAGAGTGGAAAAACATCCAAGTCTGGTAGTCCAGAACTTTTTCCCTCTTATGGAAATTGTTAGTTACAGAAATGAGCTAATGGATCAACGTTTAAGAGTGAAGGATATAAAAAGAAAAACAAAGTAAGTGAAAATCTGAAAGTTCATGAGAAAATAGACTTGAATCTATGGATCAAGGAAACTGGAAAATCCAGAAAATAAACCTGCTGCTAACATTTAGCAAATCTTTTCTTAGTTTTTATTTTTGGCATTTCCTTAAGGTACTGAAGAGAATTAAACATTACAATTATAAAATAGGATTAAAACATCAATTTCAGAAAAAGACATTCCTTAGTATTTCTTAGCTTTCCTAACTCAGGAGCAAAAGCCTGTAAGGTTTTTGAGCACTTGTCCACAGTCACTAATTATAGAACAGACTATAACTACAACCTTATCTGTGAGATTTAATGAGCCAACAATTTTCTTAGTATGAATTCAATTTTAGAGTACTTATTATTATAAGTGTGGATCTTTGTTGAAAGAATCGTATACTATTTATCACTACATATCTTTGCTTTGTATTGCCTTATTTTTTGTATAACTTTAACAACTATTTTTGTAGATGTCATTATATATCAACATAACTTACTTTTTCTTTTATATTTTAAGTTAGAAAATTAATTTTCCTCTTTTTATAAGTGATAAAACTAAAAGAAAGAAGGCATGGAAAGGGAAACAGAAATGTCTGCAAAATTTAATAATCTGATTCTTAATATTTTTTCCTTTCTGGCTACTTAAAATAATATTGTTTGTTTTTCCATTATTTATGGGTTTTCCAATTATAGTATCTGGCCTTAAAAGTTGTAATACAAAATCTTCTGTCTGAAAAGTAGTATAACTGAATGAAGTTTAAAAACCATGCAAATGTATCACTTAGCATTCTCATAATAAAATGTTATTATGGTGTTACCAGGGTCAGACCAGATGAAAGAAAAACTAACATGCGTGACTTCTGAGAAAGTAACCTGGGAAATCAGAAACAAGAGACTATGATTCTTATTTCAAATTTATATTTCATAAAAGCCTTTTTAAGATGGTGTTGTTTATCTTAGGTCTTATGTATTTTGATAAAACATTTCAAGTTCACCCTTTTAAATATCCTAAGGCACATTAAATGGCTAGGATCAATGGGAGAACAAATATATTCATTCTCTTGGTGTGTTTCTGAAAGTGGATGACTTGGAAAAAGGCTTGAGAAGCACTGTGTAGTTAGTGGTTTTTTAGGAACATGGATTCTGCCACCAAAGAGCATGGGTTCTAATTCTGACTCTACTACTTCCATCTGTGAACTTACACTTATTGTAAATCATTTAACTTTTTGGTGCTTCAGTTTCCTCATGTTTCAAATGGAGATGATTATGATATCTAATTAATCAAGTTGCTAAAATAAATCATTTATAGTTCTTAAAATATGGCCAGAGGAAAAAAAATTAGCACTATGTGTTATTATTATGGTTAATCTCCTCCCCAAAAATGTCTGACAAATCACTATAAATTTTGAACTCCTTAATTTATTTTTTGAAATACATAATTTTGTATAAAGTAGCTTATTTTTGAGCATGTCTGAAAAGAGACAGCAGAATATTCACATATTTATTTGATAAATGAAGCTAATGCTTACCATAGAGATTTGTGAAATATTTGATTAGAGTAAGATAGCTTCCTTTGGAGAAGGAATCTTCTAAATATCTTGCCACACAGGCCTGGCCAGTGTGGCTCATTTGATTGGTTGAGTGTCATCCCATGCACAGGGGGCTGCCAGTTTGATTCCCAGTCAGAGTACATGCCTGGGTTTCAGGCTCGGTTTCACAGTAGGGGGCATGCAGGAAGAAGCTGATCAATATTTTTCTCTTATGGATGCTTCTATTTTTCTTTCCCTCCCCCTTCCTCCTGCTGAAATCAATAAAAATATTTAAAATTTTAAAAAATATCTTGCCTGGTGTCTAAGTCCTAAACATGGAATATTAATGAAAATAGTGGAACTAGAAAAAAAAAAGTATATACAAAATGTACATAGAGAGATTTTTTTCCTTATGGTAGTAAGATGCTGTAGCTGCACCAGCCTCCCAACTTCCCAGACTTAAATCCAAGAGGAACAAAGACCCAGAAAACCCCACGTTGTATCTCACTGACCCCAGTTGGGTCACATGCCCATCCCTGCAGTCATCATGCTATCTATCCAGGGCAAAGCCATGCTTTGTGCTTTGGTGGCTTTCCCTAAGCAAAATGCCCACCCTTGGAAATAGGAGGAATATATACATACACATACTGATGTCATAATGTTACTCTCTAAGAATTGGAGCACTAGAAATATGACAGATATTTGACTGGAGTTCACTCATTTGTTTTTGTTAATTAGCATCAAGGCCCCCTTATTCTAGTAATAGTACCCCAACTCTGCTTTTGACAAATGTTTCTATTCCATCATCACCTGACTGTCCATAGGTTTCCAGTGAGGTTTCCTCCTGTTTCTAAGGGTGGGCATTTGGCTTAGGGAAAGCCACCAAAGCACAAAGCATGGCTTTGCCCTGGATAGATAGCATGATGACTGCAGGGGTGGGCATGTGACCCAACTGGAGGCAGTGAGATACAACATGAGTTTTTCTGAGTCTTTGTTCCTCTTGGATTTAAGTCTGGAAAGTTGAAAGGCTGGAGCTGCTACAGCATCTTACTACAATAAGGAACAAATCTCTAGAGAAGCTATCACCATAGAAGCCAAAGCCAAAGGATACAGCATGACTAGGTGCAGGTAACATTAGTTGAGCTCCCAAATCATGCCAAGCCTAAAGCTACTTGTAGACAGTAAACCTTGAACCGATGAACTCCCTTCTCTCCTTCCTTCCTTTCTTCTCTCCTTCCTTTCTTCTCTCCTTCCTTCCTTCCTTCCTTCCTTCCTTCCTTCCTTCCTTCCTTCCTTCCTTCCTTCCTTCCTTCCTTCCTTCCTCCTTTATTCCTCCTTGATTCCTTGCTCCCTTTCTCTTAAGCCAATTTAAATCATTCTTTTGTATCTTATAACCAAAACAGACTAGTATAGTGACTAAAAAATTCTTTGGGGCTATATCTTCTCTTTGCTTGTTTCCAATAAATATATTCTCAATTAAAATAGTTAATCTAAAAAATGGGCAAAACATACCACTTTAATAATCATAACCTTTTCTGATTATAATAGGTGTTACTGTTTTATTTTATTTTAGACTTTGTTTGCATGTGCAGGTGTTAGTTTTTAAGACTGAATTAAGTTCACAGACTTTTGGTGGCAGATTTAGAGTTTGAATTCTGCCTGTGATATCTTTAAAAAAAATTATATTTCATTGATTTTTTTTTATATAGAGATGAATAGAGAGTTAGAAACATCAATGAGAGAGAAACATCGACCAGCTGCCTCCTACACACCCCCTACAGGGGATGTGCCTGCAATCAAGGTACACGCCCTTGACCAGAATCGAACCTGGGACCGTTCAGTCTACAGGCCTATGCTCTATCCACTGAGCCAAACCAGTTTCGGCTGCCTGTGTGATTTTAGGTGACTTTTTCCTAACCTCAGTGTGCTTTTTGTCTTCAGTTTTCAAATAAAGGCCATGAAAGTGTTTATCTGGCAGGGTTGTGGGGAGGATGAAATGAAATAGTACATGCAGATGTCTTATCCCAGTCAGTGACTGGCATGTAGTGAGCCCTCAAATCTTAGCTCTGTTATTAGTTGAAAGACTGGCATCTAGGATCCCACTAGCTGTTCAGTTTTCTTCTGGTTGCGTTTCAGTCATTTAAATCGGGGATAAAATAAAATTGGTATCTGATCAGGTTAATTTTTATTTCTAGAGATAGCTAACTAGTATAACACAAAGGCAATATCTTTGTTGAATTAGCAAAGCATTTTATTGGATTTCAGATACTCTGGGGCTGAGCCTAATGTTAAATCGCACTGTATATCAGACTTCCATTAATATAATTGCTGTTTTATGAGCTTTTATTTTTATCCCTAAGTTATTTACTTTCATTTTACTTTTAATTTGAATTATTCGTATTGATTAAATGATTTCTGGCTTGGCAAATAAAAGCACAAACAGAAGCATTATTAGTTAACAAAATTAATAATTGAAGATCAGACTTCCATTACTGAAAGCTTTGGGCTGCTTCAAACACATGCCTGTGTGTACACCCTGAGGAGTTTCTCTCCACTGTTGCCCCGCCCTCTAGTGGTCGTTACAAGAATGCCATTTTGTAGTCCCCTGCACAGGAAATGCCTGTTCTTACTTCAGTTACCACAATCCTTTTACAGGAAGTTAGGTGTGGTCTTTGAAGGAGAATTAAAAAAAAAAAAAAAAAAAAAAAAAGAAAAAATGAAAAAAAGCATGATGGAATTTTATCTGCAGTCTTCTTGATGCCAGTTTATCAATCCCAAAATCTGAGTATAAAAGATTCTGCAGGGGTAATGTTTTCATATTCTTATTATGCTTGTTCTCTGTGATGCTTCTGTACCTTTACAGTAGAATCCTTGGGGGAATCAGCAGAGGACCACTTTCATTCTGAACCTGCTGACTGCATGTGTTAGCATGTCTCCTTTATTAGAACGTCCAGGCATGGCAGTTCCCTGCTTGCATACTCCGGGGAGGGACTGCCGTGCCTGTCTCCAGGCAAAGGGGTCCCTGGGGCTGGGTGAGGGAAGTGAGGGGTGTTTGGAGGCACTGTGCTACTGAAGGCAGTCTGCGAGCTGGTGGCTGAAAGGTCGTACCTACTCTACTTCAAAAACAAATGTGGAGACGGTACTGTGGCTTATGTTATTTTTAATGTCTCTGTTTTATCTGGCGTATGATACAGAAATTACCCAGGCGTTAATGAATTTTACTCTTAGAAAATGCACTTCATAATTAAATGGCAGTTCTCATTCCGGTAGAGTGGAGTTAAAATGGATTGGCATTTTTTTTAAAAAAGAAGGGAGACTAGATAAATGACTGAATACATTGATGACAGTCCTGTGTCAAGATTTTGGTCGTATTATTTTAAAAAGCATAGACACTCCTGCCACTGACTGAGAGATCGCATTCCGTGTGCTTGGTGTGCTCTGTTGGGTTATATATGTTAATCCAGTAAAATGTGATTAGAATACAGTAAAACTTCATCTATGGTATTGCAAAGACCAGCTGAATAGGAGTTGGCTTAAATTGTAAACTATCTTCAACTTATGGTTGTTGTTTTTTTTTTTTTCAAGTCCAAAGCTGCTATGTACATTTTATGAAATGGGCACTCTTTGAGAAAATGGGCTGTCTCCACAGTAGTTTCTAAGGCACTGCAAATTGGTTCACTTAGGAAGCAATTACACTGGCTAACAGCAGGTTGCTAAGCCGGGGGTCCTAGCTGCAGACCTCTGACGCGGGTGACTTCCTGCCCAGTTTGGCAGGAGCCGGATCCCTTCCTGTGCAGCTTCCGAGCAGCTCCAAACGCCACCGGGCACCCCCTGCTCCTCCCTGCTCCCTTGCTTACAAGCAGCATCCACCTCTGTGCCCACAGCCTGGCATTTCGGGATTCCCAGAGCTTTTTACCAGGTGCGTGGATTTTTGAATAAGCTCTCAGGGGCTCAGGGGTGGAAAAAGTAGGCCAAAGGGAGCATAGGAAAAAAAAAATGGAGAGAATCGTGCATGATCCCTGGAACAGCCCAGCTTCGACAGTTTTAGGTGATGATTCATCTCTTGTTTTGGATCTCTGACATTTTTTCAAAAAGGATTAAAAAAAAAAAAAGAAAGAAAGAAAGAAAGAAAAAGATGGCTGCCAAATTATTCACACAAGTGAAACAGCAAGCACAAACCAGTATCCTCCATTTCTGAATTCTGAATTGGATAGTTCCACTTAAAACATTTTGGAAGAGGGAGGTAAGATTACCTCATAGGCATCTACAGAATATGGAAGATAGATCTCCATGCAAGCGAGTGAATACATGCAGAGAATTCCCTGGGTGCCAAATACAGCTGCCTTAGTAAAATATTGTGACATCTGGCTTGATTTGTATATTTTGTGTCAATATCATGCAATTGCCAGTCACCTTTTTCCCTAATGGCCATTGCTTTCTCTCTCTGTGTGCGTCTGTCTCTTGTTTCCATAGCACTTTCTTATGCAAGGAGCTAAACAGTGACTAAAGCAGGATGAGAAGATGGCACAGTCAGTGCTGGTACCGCCAGGACCTGACAGCTTCCGCTTCTTTACCAGGGAATCCCTTGCTGCTATTGAACAACGCATCGCAGAAGAGAAAGCTAAGAGGCCCAAGCAGGAGCACAAGGATGAGGATGATGAAAATGGCCCAAGGCCAAACAGTGACTTGGAAGCAGGAAAAAACCTCCCGTTTATTTATGGAGACATCCCTCCAGGGATGGTGTCAGAGCCCCTGGAGGACCTGGACCCGTACTACATCAATAAGAAAGTGAGTTCTGGACCGAGTTCCCTTGGCTTCCCCTACTTCCTCATCGGTTCTGGGCTATGGCCAGGGGTGTCCGGGAAAGAGCACCGGGCCTCTTCCTCGCTGGGTCAGCCAGCCGGAGGATGCCGGGAGGGCCTGAGCATGGAATGGCCGCATTATCCTATCAGTGTTTTGGAAGCTCTCCTTTGAACCTACGTTCTCAGAGCAGGCAGAGAACTAAAGAGGCGTTCTGCAGAGTGGGAACTGGGGAAGGGCAAAGTGTGGTGAAGCAAAAAAGTGAACAGGAGTCATTGTTTCATAAGCATGTTTTATACAGGTGGGGCAAAAGTAGGTTCATGGTTGCTTGTATAGAAAATAATATAATAATTAATAAATGATAATAGAAGAATAAACTTTGTGTTTGGTGTACTCACAGCTGTAAACCTACTTTTGCCCCACCCTGCGCCTCCAGGAGTAGTGCCTAAGTGCCTCTTTATGATATTAAGCTCTATAGAAGGTCCTTGGCTTTTCAGCAGGTTGACGCCTTCATGCCACAGACTGCCCTTTCCAAATGCCCAAAAAACGAATGTTATCCAAAAATGCACTTGAAAAACCCTGAAGTTCTTGTGAATTCTCTCTCTCTTTTTTTTTAATGAAGAAGTAATCACAGCTTCCTTTCATGTTTTTCATGAATTATAATTACAGTTTAAAAATACTGGTATCAAAACTTAATAATGATGCTAAGACTTCCTATGGCATTGACTACATTTTTCCCCCTTTAAATCCTCATGTCACGTATTGATTTATGAGAATTTACAGTGCTCAGGAAGAAAAAAGCATCTGTTGTGATGTCATATGTTGGGAATTAGCATGTTACTACATTATTCTCTAAGGCTATGTTCCTAGAGAACGGTCTCACCTTTCTCTGCAAATGTCTTGAATGTATATTCTAAATCCTGTTTTGTGTTTTGTTGTTGTGTTTTTCTTCTTTTTCAGACGTTTATAGTATTGAATAAAGGGAAAACAATCTCTCGGTTCAGTGCCACCTCTGCCCTGTACATTTTAACGCCCTTTAATCCTATTAGAAAATTAGCTATTAAGGTTTTGGTACATTCATATCCTTTTTTCAAATAGTCACTTGATGTGACTTTGCTTATTGACTGAATTATTGAGCTAGAATGTTATTTAAAAAAAATATATATATATATATATATATATATATATATATATATATATATATATATAGTTGGTTGGCAATGTTATATGCTTTTTCTTTCCTCTTACTTAACAGTTAGCATATTGCAAAATAGGATCATAGGTAAGTGAAATAGTTTTTCTTATCTTCTCAGTGACTCTCCTCTTCCTGACTCACTACTTTCTTCTTTCCTCCTCCACTCTCTCTTGAATTACTTGCTGCATTAAACAATTCTTTATTAATTTTGGCCATATTGCCAGGTTCTCCTATTACACATCCTCCTCTTCAAATTTTATAATACAATGTTATGTAATGGGTAAACTTCATGAGATAATTTTGTTGACTGCTTCTACTTTTGGAATATATAAACCTAATCATAATGACACAATTTTATTTTTTTAAACTAAATTTTACTATTTTCTGTTTTTCATGTTAGCATTTAAAAGCTTTGGGTTGGTAAGTGTTTAAAAATCATACTACCCTTTAAATATTTCTTCAGATTCAATTCCCAACAGTATCCTCAGTGATTTTCTATTTTCCTTTCATTTTTTTTCTTCCTTCCTTTGTTTCTTTCTTTTTCTCGGTCACTTGTTCTTATGTTCTATTCAAGTCATGCATCCTTCGACACTATCTCTCTCCAAAGGATTAATGCCTGTCTACCCATTTACTGTATATTCTCATTTTATTCTTCATTCTCCTTCTTGAAGCAGCTACTACGGTACTTCCTAGAAATGGGATGATGACACTGGTGAGACATGGTCATTTGATTTACTCCTGGAAGTCACAAAGATCAGCTGTGAATGATAGGTTTGTTCTAGGGAGGGGCTAGGGTCTGCCTGACAGCTATCCTTGGAAAAACCAAGGAAGCAAAAGTTTAGAAGACTGGGCAATGCCAGGCACAGGCAATTAGAGGAAGAACATGGAAGCACTGGGATGAGGATTGACATGAGTCAGGAGCCAGAGGTAAGGTTCTTGAAGGGGAAACTAAAATTTAAGCAAAGGACAGCATTTCATGTTGCATCTTTTCTAGAAGAGTCTTGCCTGGGATTCCATGGCATGGCCAGCCCAGGACCTGGCTTTAAGGCTTGCAATAGAAAAGCTCACTGCCCCTAGCAGGCCCAGATAATATTTGAAGCAAGTCAAGTGGGGAATTCAGGAGATGGGATAAGCTTAGTACCAGGGAATTTGTTTCAGTGCTTGGTGGAGAGGCTGTCAGTCATGTCCCCAGGCTTGCTCAGCATTGGGGTAAGTGATTTCTTCAGAAGCATGGCCTTTTGGAAGTGAGTCTCCTTCTAATCTCTAGTTCATTGCCCACTCTCTCCCTCAAAGCTTTGTATAGGCATCAGCATATTTTAATTTGATGTTTTTATATTTTAAGATTTAATCACTTCTTCTGAATTATGTAAAACAGTGTGTTTCATTATTATTTTTCCAGTAAGATAACCCAGGTGTACAAGAAGCAAAAAAAAAGACCTTTGACTTAGCATTAGGAATGAATAATAAAGTTTAGATTTAGATTTGGGTTTCCTGAATTATAAATTATGTTCTATTATTATGTTTCAAGTATTTATAATCTGTGCACTGAATAAAACCTTTCACGAATTATTTATTATATCCTATATAATAAAAGGCTAATATGCAAATTGACCAAACGGTGGAATGACGTCCACTGACCACCAAGGGGCAGGTGCTCAATGAAGGAGCTGCACCCCTGGTGGCCAGTGCACCAGAAGCCGGGCTCACAGCTGTTGAGCACAGCAGCAGTGGCAGGAGCCTCTTCCACCTCCATGGTAGCACTAAGGATCCCCCAAGGGCTCCTGGACTGCGAGAGGGTGCAGGCCGGGCTGAGAGACACCACCCCTACCACCCCCCCATGCACAAATTTTGTGCACTGGGCCTCTAGTTTTACAAATAATTGCATACCCTTGATATCAACATTATCTCTACATGTAATTATGTGAAAAAGCAGATTTACTCTAAAGCTTTGTTCAGATTAGAAACTGTAGAGTATGTGTTGAATTAATGAGAAACCTATGTATTACAGGTTAGAGATATCAGATGCAAAATAAGTGACAAAATGGAAGGTTTAAATAGGTCAGGAAAATCTATTTTGTTCCGAATCTGAATGATGAGATGGAATTAAGAAAACCCAATATGAAAGGAAAAAGGCAGCTTTTTGTTTTAAAAAATTTTGCATGGAGATTTTTGAGAATGTCATGAAGGCAATAATTTCCACTCTAAAAAAATCCTAGAAGGTTAGGGAACCCATGAATTTTAATTTCTGACCCTCCAGAAAGGGAAATTCCAGGTGGTAGAGGAGGAGGGCAGTCAGAACTTCTGACCAGAGAATCAGGGCATCGAGGACGTAGTTTATGGCGGTTGCTCTCTAGGAATCAAGGTACAACTTGAATTTGAGGGTTTGCACTTGCTTCCAAAGAAAACCCTTAAGGGGAAAAGTTGTTAGATGGCCTGCAGTCATGCAAGTTGAAATGTGAAAGCAACCAGGTAGATCTTATTAAGATTTGCCAAAAAGCTGATTCTCCTAGAAGCTTAAAAATTGGCTGATTGCCACAGTTTTCTTCCCATATATGATAGAAAATGTAGATTAAAAAAAAAACCCCAAAAACTCTAATTGCCTGAATTAAAATATTATATTTCAGATTATCTCATGTTGGAATAGAGTAATAATAAAAGAAATGCAGTTGGATAATAGTGTAAGATAAATAAATTGTTTAGTCTTTTGCTGATAATGGTATACTTGATAAAAGAGCCTGGTAAACTTTAGTAGATGCAATTCTGTGCAGTTTTCAAGAGTGTTTCCAAATAATTTGTCTTCTATGTTTCACAATGCAAACCTTAGGCTCCAATCTTGATTTTCTGACTTCAGGCTCAGTGCCCTTTGCTGTTAACTTAAAAATGCTTAAGGATCATTGCAATGAGTTAAGAGATTATTGTATATTCATTTCATTAGTTTATAAACTAGAAAATGACCATTTAAAATAAAGAAATTTGTATTTTAAACCTAGACTGATGCTTATACTTACAATAAAAATTTCAGTTTGCTTCATAAAGAACTGTTATCTTCATTAGAAGCTGATGGATATCAAATGGCTCTGGTTTTTTATTTTGGCAGAATAAGTTATGCTTACTGTACTTTTTGGCAGGGTATATTTTGAAAACTGAAAATGCTTTTGATGTGCCTGGTATCTTGTTTTAGTAGTTAAATAAAATATGGTTACATTATTTTAGATAGTAAAAAAAAATAATTCATATTCCTTAATTTGCCAGAGTTTTAAATGTGTTTAATGTCAGTTTTTATGATTTTTAATTTAATATGCACTTTTTATTTTATATTTATTACTCATTTAAATGTTGATTGGCAAATAGTTATTGAGTATCTACTATGTGGCAGATGTTCTTCTAGGCATTGGGATGCAACATTGAACAAAACAAAGTCCAGCTCTCATGTAGTTACATTGATGTTTATGTGTGTATTTGAGAGGAGAAAGATAATAAACATAAATCATATCATCTAGAGACAAGTGCTATTAAGAAAAATAAAGGAGTATAAAAAGAAGAGTGGCAAGGTACTGTTTTAGATCATATAGTCAGGAAAGTACTCATTTCAAATATTTTTCAACAAAGATTCAAAGGAAGTGAGGGAGTGAGACATGGGGATTCAGGAGAAATGTGAATGTAAGGGGAATAGCAAATACAAGGACAAATTATGGAAGTGAAAGTGAAACTGGGGTGTTCAAGAATCAGCAAGGAGCCCAGTGTAGCTGCAGAAGAGTCAGAAAGGCAGGGAGTAGGAGATAGATCAGTGAGAGTGGAGATCAGAGTCTGAAGCTATAGTTCATGTGAGGACACCAAGTCAATACTTCTAAGATCTGGGAAGAGATGACTCAAGGGTTTTCCACAGAAGAATGTCATTATCTGAGTCATTTTACAAAGATCACCCAGTCAGCTTCACGGAGTACATGAGGCACCGGGGGAAAGTGTAGAACCAAAAAGATAGTTTGGGGGCTTACTGCCATTATGAAGGATTAACATGGTTTGGACTATGGTAGAAACAATGCAGATGGCAAAATGTCATCAGATTTAGATGTATACTGCAGAACAGCTGACAGGTTTTGCTGAGCAATTGGATGTAGGATATGAGGAAATGAGTAGAGCTAAGGATGAGTCCAACTGTGTAGTCTGGTCAAGAAGTAAAAATGTAGTTTCTGTTAACTGAGCTTGGGATAACTTCCAGTGAATCAATAATAGTGAGTAAATCCAGGGCTCTGATTTGAACATGGTGTATTTTTTTTTTTTTTTGAGGTGCCTATTAGATGTTCAGTGGAGGAGTGTAGAGTTCCAGAAAGGATGGGGCTGGAGATAGAACTTTGAGAGATATCAGTATATGGGTGGTATTTAAAGTCATGACAAATATAACAGATTTTGAAGCTCTCTATTTCGAGATACGTATTACATCAAAAGCATAAAACCTGACTCTAGTTATTGCTTAGTTTGTTTTAAAAGCAAATTAGTTTTATTTGCTTTCCTTATTAAATGTCTGTCAGGATCTTTAATGTAGGTGTCTTTTTATTATTCAAATGATAGTCATGCAATGTGGAAAAAGTGTTTGAGCATAATGCTTTATTAATTGTGACTTATTGGACAATAACAATTTTTCTGTAGTTTATTAATAATGAAATCTATGTATTACTTCATTATAAACTAGAGGTCCGGTGCACAAATTCGTGCATGGGTGGGGTCCCTCAGCCTGGCTGGCAATCTGGCTGATAGGGGCCAGCTGGCTGAGGGAATGGACCATGTGAGGTTGGCTGTGGGAGCACACTGACCAGCCAGCTGGCCAAGGGGAGGAACTGTAGAAGGTTGGCTGGCTTCAGGAGGTTGGCTGGCTGCAGGAGTGCACTGACCACCAGGGGGCAGCTTCTGTGTTGAATGTCTGCCCTTGGTGGTCAGTGCATGTCATAGCTACAGGCAGGTCATCTGGTTATTGGTCATAATGGTGGCCTAGGCTTTTACATATATAGATAATCCTACCATTATAACGAGTAAATACTTTTAAGGATCATAACCATTATGATGTAAATTTCATGAGGATATGAATATCCACCTTATATTTTTTGTGTCCCTTTAAAAAAAAAAAGTATAGAAATGTGTGTACTGAATATATGTGGAGACAAATTTCATATGAATTTTTGTCCCATATCAATAACTAAATTATTAAAAAGGAAAAATATTTATTTAGTCATAAATGAGTTATAAAATTGATTTTATTTAATAGTCAACTGATACTGTGTGAAATGGCAATGATATAATGGTGACTGGTACAGACTTTGTCCCTGCCCTCTTAATTATGCATTCTAGTAAAAATAATCAACCTTAAAATTACCCATTGGAGGAATTCTATAAGATGCTACTGTAATAGATTACTGGTATATCTAAACAGGTCAGATGCTATTGTAAATAACTTTATACTAGAAATAACTTTTAATCTGAGTAGTAAAGAAGAATTATGAGTTAGCTAGGGCCATGCTTGGCAAACTGCGGCTCAAGAGCCACATGTGGCTCTTTGGCCCCTTGAGTGTGACTCTTCCACAAAATATCATGGCCTGGGAGACTATTTTGAAGAAGTGGCGTTAGAAGAAGTTTAAGTTTAAAAAATTTGGCTCTCAGAAGAAATTTCAATCATTGTACTGTTGATATTTGGCTCCGTTGACTAATGAGTTTGCCAACCACTGAGCTAGGGAGAAGTAGAAAGCATTTGCAAGTACTAAAGAAGTATGAGTTAGCTAGGGTGAAGTAGAAAGGATTTGCAAGTACTGAAGAAGGGGGGAAGGGATGGCATTTGCAAAGACTCTTATTTGAGAAAGAGCTTATTTCATTAGATGATCTGAAACAATTATAATAAAAGGGATAAAGAAGAGTGAAATGAGGAATAATACAAAACTAGAGAAATAGACAGGGGTTAGACCTTCTAAAATCTAGATAATATTAAGACATTTGATCACGATCTTAAAAATAGTGGACAGCTCTTGAAATTATTTTGAATTAGATTTACAAAGGTCATTTTGGCATAGTATGCAGAATAGATTTCTTTTATACGTATATGAAAGTATTGCATATGTCTCCTTCCCCCATTGACCTCTCCCAGCCTGCTCCCACCTCCCCACATAGGCCATCAACCCCTATTGTTTTTGTCCATCTATTATGCTTCTATACAAGCACACAAGTCTTTGGTTGATCTCTTATGTCTCTTCCACCCTCCCCTGCCTTCCCTCTGAGGTTTGATGGTCTTTTCGATGCTTTTATGTCTCTGTATTTTTATTCATCAGTTTATGTTGTTCATTATATTCCACAAATGAGTGAGATCATGTGATGTTTATCTTTTTCTGTCTGGCTTATTTCACTTGGCTTATTGACAAAATGCTATCCAGGTCCATCTATGCTGTTGCAAATGATAAGAGTTCTTTCTTTTTGATAGCAGTGTAGTATTCCACTGTGTAGATGCACCCCAGTTTTTTAATCCACTCATCTGCTGATGGGCCTTTAGGCTGTTTCCAAATCTTATCTATTGTAAATAGTGCTGCTATGAACATAAGAGTGCATATATTCTTTCTGATTAGTGTTTCTGAATTCTTGGGATATATTCCTAGACGTGGGATAGCTGGGTTAATTTTTTGAGGAAACTTCACACTGTCTTCCACAGTGGCTGCACCAGTCTGCATTATCACCAGCAGTGCACAAGGGTTCCTTTTTCTCCATGTCCTTGTCAGCACTTGTTGTTTATTGATTTGTTGATGATAGCCATACCGAAGTGTGAGATGGTACCTCATTGTCATTTCAATTTACATCTCTCAGATGATTAGTAACTTTGAGCATTTTTTCATATGTCTTTTGGCCATCTTTTAAATGTTTTTGAAGTATCAATGAGATACACAAGTACAGATATCCTATGAACAATCGGGTGTGTGGAGTTCAGAATAGAGCTCTAACCTAGAGAGAAGTATTTAAGATCAGTGGGTACGTAAATGGTTCTTAAAGCTATGTTTGTTGATTAGCTCTACTCTATTAGGATGAATATAGCAGGAGAAGAGGAAATGGCTGTGAGATCCTATGTCCGTCTTTTCTTTTTTAAAACTATTTTTATTGGTTTCAGAGAGAAAAGGAGAGTGAGAGAGAGAGAGAGAGAAACATCAATGATGAGAGAGAATCATTGATTGGGTGCCTCCTGTGCGTCCCCTACTGAGGACTGAGCCTGCAGTCTGGGCATGTGCCCTGACCAGGAATTGAATCATGATTCCCTGGTTCATAAGTTGATGCTCAACCATTGAGCCGCAATGCTGGGTCTTATAGGTGCCCTTCTTTTCAAAAAGGAATTACAACATTTAAAAAGATACAAAGAAATTGTTGCTTATGAGACAACAATTATGAAGAAACCAGGGGATTGGGACCTCATGAAGCAAAGGGAAAAGAGCACAATGAAAGGGGAAAGAATCACCCTTATCAAATACTGCTGAGCGAGCAAGTCAAATAACTCAAAATTATCCTTTTATTTTTAGTGACAAAACCTGAAGAGTTTGTTGTCTTCAGAAAGAAAAACTAGTAGATTGAGGAAAAGATAAACAGCTCTTTTAAGAAATTTGGCTATGAATGGAGAAAAGAGTTAGGGCTAAAAGTAGTCAGAGAGAATTGTGGGTTATATAAAAGGATTCTCACTTCTTTCTCCCCAAGACAGAAGAGTGATAAGCAAGTTTATGTTGATAGAAAGTGCCCAATACATGGAGTGAAAGATAGTAAGATAAGAGAAGAAAGAGATTTATGAAGTATTCTGGAAAAAGTAGAAGGTGTCCAGAGGATGGAAGGAGGAATTTAAAACTCCCCCCTTTGAAACAGGAAGGAGAAATGATAGGTCCCAATACAGAAGGTTTGTCAATTTTGGGGTGAGGAGTAGAGATTTGGCAGACTGATATCTCTTCTCTCAGTGAAGTAGGAAATAAGGTTATCAGCTTCAGGTGGAGTGGGGGGGGAGCAGAAGGTTGGAAATCAGAGTAGAGAATATTTGAAATTGTCTTTGCAGAGAGTAAGAAATGGAGCTAAGTGGAGAAATATGGGACTGTATTGAGGACCCTTGAGGTTGTGAACCAAGCATTCAGAATAGTGCTAATCTGCCAAGGGGAATTTTATACACTAACAGCAAATCATCTCTAGTTTTACCTTATTTCTTTGTTTGTTTTCAGCAATAAAGGAAAACTATGTGTCTTCTTTGAAACGGTGTTTTTGTGTTCCCTGGTTTCAGTGACCTCACATGGCTGATCCACATCATTTATGATTGTTTCTGTGTGGGTGCCTTTGGACAAGCTGAGAATTAAACATGTGCAATAATATATTGCTACTAGTAAAAACAAGAAATCAATCAATCATTGCTTTGACTAAAGCCAGTTGTAGATGCAAAGAAACTTCCTTTATAGTTTAGTGAAACATTGGCTACTCACTGTTCTATTTTACCACACTTAAAATCATGTTGGTATTTTGTTCTAGTACATACTGTGAAAATTTATAATTACATTATAGAGTAAGAAGTATTATGAATAGCATCGATGTATTCTCTGGCATATTTATAATTGTGTCTAAATTTACATTGGTAAAGGTTGTTGTTTTCATAATTGCAATTGAATCTTCATGCTTTTTATTAAATGTAAAAGCAAGTAACTTCATTATCTGACTAGCAAATATTTTCTTAAAGAGTTTTGTTATTTTTCAGAAAACTGAAGGGCAATGGCTCTGTCTACAAAAGCAAAGTAGAGTAGAGAAGCAAACTAGACATTTTATATGAGTAATGTTCTTTACATTTCAGGAAGTTAGAAAAACAATTTATTGAGCATTTACTATATATATCAAACACATTAAGTGTAGTACCTTTTATTTTAAATAATTATAAAATAGTGTTGTTGTTTTTTTCTAATTTTTATGGTGAAGTGAACCAAGGCTCAGAAAAATTAACAAGTAATTTGGCCATAGTTACAAAGTTAAGAAATGCTAAATAATATCATCTATTTTCTCTTACTGTTTAGAATATTATAACCAATTACAGTATATTATATACTCCACTTAGAAATTATCTTTTTAAAGACATTCATTAAATTGACCCTTAGAATGCTGAGATACAATGCATTTAAATAATCACTTGGATTCTGAATTTTTGTCATGATTTATATACATGCTGATCATGCAGCTTTGGTTGAGTGAATCAAGTCTGTCATTGAAAAAAGTTAAATTGTTAAATTACTTGCTAATGAGCCTATTGCTTTGCATTTGATATTTTTAACTACTAAAAAGCACCAAAGTAGCCTCAAAATAGTTAATGGCTTACGTTGGCATGGTCTAGCTATTGGTCATTGAATGACAGAAATAGAAAGAATGACAAACTCAATAATAAAAGTATAAGGTCTTAAAAGTTCTAAACTTCATGGTAGTGAGAGTCATGGTAATGCATGAACATGAGATTTTCCATTGAACTTTGTCTTCCTTGACGATATTCTACTTTATTCAATGTGCTCATTATGTGCACCATCCTTACCAACTGTGTATTTATGACAATGAGTAATCCTCCAGACTGGACAAAGAATGTGGAGTAAGTAGAAAATTAAATATTTCTCTCAACATTCTCATCCCTCTATATTTCAAACTGTGCATTGAACAGCTTGAGACTTCAGCTTCCTTAACAAATCATACTACTAGCTCCTCCAATCATGTTAGCAACCATGACTCAAGTTCATTTCAAGCAATAACTTCCTCTAGGAGCAAGTTTGCAGTGGTGGGTCACTCAGTAGCTCAAATTATTGAACTGGTTTGACAACCAATATTTGTAGCCCTTTATCTTCCTTGTGAGTCTCACACTTTTGAAGATCAGTGATTACTAATATCCAATAATAAATATTATACCTATCATTTTCTCATAGCTATCACCTTTCTATGTTTTATTAGTATATATTTTATGCATCTTAATAATGCATATTTTATTGAACATCAGTGCTTCATTCATTTCTTGGATTATTACCTAATTGCTTCAATCAGACCAAATGCAGTGTATTAGATAATATCTTCACATAGAATCTTATTTTTGGCCTTCAAATTGATATAGCAAGTACAGTGTTCATTTAGTTACAGTAAAAGAGAATATCTTTTAAAATGTAATATTTCTTCCTGCCTTAAATCTTACCTACACTCTACATTTTAGGGAGACAGACATAGGCCCATATAGAAGTCTTTAATTTGTGTTGTGTAAGTCCCTTTTGATATATGTACATGTAAATCACCTACTATATCTTTAATGTGGGATTGGCTATTTTTTCTCAGGTACACCTTTACAGGAATTTATACTTTTGAATCACTTATAAAAATACTTGCAAGGGGCTTTTGTTTAGAAGATTTCACATTTCTACGGGATCCATGGAATTGGTTGGATTTCACAGTCATTACTTTTGCGTAAGTATTTTAATACGTTTTCTATGCTGGAAGAATAAATCAATGGTGGGAGCCTATACTGTATTTTTCCTTGGTGGCTTCCCTTGTCAGATCAAACATTTTTCATAGTTATCATGCGAATTCAGAATATTTTTTCAATTAAATTATGTACTTTGGAGAAATTAGGGACTATCATATTAAATTATATGGTTTTGGTTTCAATTAACACTGTAACATAGTAGTTTCCCAAGTAACGAGATAATTGATGACAATGCCATTTTTCTCTTAATTAGGAAATCTAATGGCAACACTCATTGAAGTTGAAAAGGTCTTGATGTAAGACCAACATAGACTTAGATTTCCCTAAATTCTGAATAACTCTGATTTAATTCTACAGGTATATAACAGAATTTGTAAACCTAGGCAATGTTTCAGCTCTTCGAACTTTCAGAGTCTTGAGAGCTTTGAAAACTATTTCTGTAATCCCAGGTAAGAAGAAACTGGTATAAGGTGGTAGGCCCCTTATATCTCCAACTGTTTCTTGTGTTTTGTCATTGTGTTTGTGTGTGAACTCCCTACTGCAGATATGTGACAGAGTTTGTGGACCTGGGCAATGTCTCAGCGTTGAGAACATTCAGAGTTCTCCGAGCATTGAAAACAATTTCAGTCATTCCAGGTGAGAGCTAGGTTAAACACCGAGGCTGAGTTTAGCTGCATTGGTGCATTGGCTGAGGTTAGCTGCATTTGTGCATAAGCCTTATTGCTTGTCACCTATTGCAAATACTGGTAAATCTGTAAAAAAGCAAGAATCACAGATCATATTTTGGATGGACTTGATTCTTTGCTTTTACTCATTGCTTTCTTTAAAACTGTTCTAAATCAGCCTTTGAGTTTAACAAGTTGTTGCATGAGGCATTTGCAGTAACAGGCTACATGGTCTGCATCCTGTAGCATCAAGCTTTCCGCATAGAAGCTAAACTACGAGATACTCGGACTGATGCAAATTGAACCACTTAGGTCACGAACTGGTAATTTTCTTACCTGCAGACAAATGAAAGAGCTAGGGATAGCATGAGTGTTGCATGAGGCTCAGTTTTCAGATGTCTTCCTTTTTTAACCATACTCAAGCTTATAGAATTTGCAAAAATATAACCTCATAATTCAGTTACTTAAAGGTTTATTACTACTCTATTCATATGGATTTTCCCCCCCAAAAAATCACTAAGAGGTAAGGGAGTAAGACATCTGCAAATAAAAGCAAACTATTTACACAAGGTTAATGTTTAAGCATGAATGGCAAAATCATTTTTCTGTTCTAAGGAGTGTTTGGAAATACACTTTGGTTCATTTCCATTCATAGTGTTCTAATGAACATACAAGTTCTGCTTTCATTCATTTTCACCAGCTATCAGGCTTTTCATAAAAATGTTATTCAGTCACAAACATTAAAGTAATATTCTTGGCATTCTGCATGACATCTTTATTTTCCAGGGCAAGCTCATGATGTTTTTGTCAGCAAAGTAGCTGTTAAATAGTGCATTTAAATGTCCCTTCTGATTTTATTTAGGCCTGAAGACCATCGTGGGCGCCCTGATCCAGTCTGTGAAGAAGCTCTCTGACGTCATGATCCTGACGGTGTTCTGTCTGAGCGTGTTTGCATTAATAGGACTACAGCTATTTATGGGCAACCTGCGGAATAAGTGTTTGCAATGGCCCCCAGATAATTCTTCCTTCGGAATAAACATCACTTCCTTCTTTAACTACTCATTGGATGGGAACGGTACCGCTTTCAATAGGACAGTGAGCACCTTTAACTGGGATGAATATATTGAGGATGAAAGTAAGATACACTCTTTTATCAGTTTTGTTGTTTAGTCATTTGATTATTAAAAAATACACATAGTGGAAATTGCCTCAATTTTTTATGTGAACCAAATGACCAGACCAGTTCAAGATAAATCAGCACATGTGATGCAGAAATGAAATATCTTGTTTCTTATCTGGCAATCAACATAGTAAAAGTTATTATTTGAACGTGTGTTATCTTTTCCTAAATCGGTGTTGAAAGCAATATCACATTAAGCTGTATTTATTTGGTAGGCAGGGATAAGAAGTTTTTCATCATCTGAAATAAATCAGTAGTTTGAGTTAATGCTGAAATATAACTTTTTACCATTGAAACCATCCCCTCCATTTGGTTTTCAAGTCTCATCCTCTCCATGTACAATTAACTAACCAACTTCTATTAATCCCTTGATTATCAAAACTCCACTGGCATACTAATTCTAAAACTTTTATAGCTTTTAGAACCATATGAAATGTTATCCCTTCTCACACTTTATTCATATTTTAACATTAATGCTATATTAACACTATGTCAATACTATATTAATATTTGTACATTCTTATGAATAATGGGAAGATTAAGATTCATTGGATAAATGAATAAAGTAAACAAATTATTTCATTATTTCTGAGGTTTTTCATTTATTGATATAATAATAGCACAATGATAATCTTTGCACATAAATATTTCCTCTATCTCTAATTGTTTCTTTCAGGTAGATTTTCATTAATAGAATATTTTTGGTTGAAGAATATGACCAGATTAAGGTTATGTAGACGTTGTCAAATTGCTCTTCAGAGAGATCTGACCACTCACTAATATTGTTATTGCCACATTTAAAATCTTTTGATCAAAAGAAAAGAATATCCTCTTGTTCCTAACTATTTATGCAGTAGAATTTAGAAGATATATTTATGAATATCATTAGTAAGTTACACTTATTTTATATAATGTGAATTATCTTTTGATATTTTTACCCATTATTCCATCAAGTGATAGTATATTTACAAAATTCATATGAACTCTTATTTTATCAAGAATATTAACATTTTTGGCAAATATATTATCCAGCTTGTTTTTCATCCTATTATTTGGTTTTAGGATGAAAAGCAAGTTGGATAATATGATTATGATTTTTTTTGGCAATGGTGCCATTAGATTATTGAATCCTTTTCTATATTTTAGTTTAAAAAACAATTTTGATTTAGAGATAATAAAAACTCACTTAGGTAGACTACATGTAAAGCAGCCACCTCCATATTCTACATGAAAAAACTCTATATGTCCTTTATTTCAGATTAATGGACTTGTTTATAAATCTTTAATCTTTAAAAATCTACAATAGTTTTTAAAGATTTTATATGTTGTGAGGTAAAGATTAAGACTTTTTTTTTCAAAATAGTGACCCATATTTTCCTGCATAATATATTAGAATATTTCTTGAATGCAGACTAAGTATTCCTAAAAACAACCATAATAAGTTTTTTGTTCAATATTTGTGTATGTGTGTGTTTTAATGTGTGCATGTGTGTTTATATGTAAATATGTACATATTTCAGTTTATATATGTATGTTTTTTAGATCATTTTTGCAACTTATTAAAGTTATATGTAAGGTATTCCATAAGAATAAGAACTAGGTATATTTAGAAAATATCTATCTCCTGAGAAAGAAGTTTATTTTGCTCATTTGAAAGATAGTAATCATGCCAAAATACAAAGTAAAAGAATATTTACAGAATCATAGAAAGAGCAAATTCCTAAGCCCACTTTTCAAAGGAAATTAACTTAAAATGGGTAGGAGAAGAATGTCTGTATCTATTTGGAGTCAGGCAAAATGTATTTGTAAAAATAAAATTTTATTTGCATGAAATCATTTAGAAGCAACAAGGCTTAACTCTCTCCCCGCCATCCCTTTTTTTTTTTTTTTTTTTTTTTTTGCCACGAATATAGCCTTGATTTGGCAGCTCTTTTTGAAGTACCTCAAACAATTTGGATTTATATTTAGAGTAAATTCTGATATGAGAATATTAGCATAATTATTCCCTCCAAATTTTTTTACAACAGATTTTTAAAACATTTGTTTAATTTACAAAATTATATTATGATATATTTTAATATTCAATTATTATTAAATTATTTTCATTGCCATATACATATTTATTATTTTATCCATTTTGTTATAGTTGAAATATTGTACGCTTTATTATCTAGGCAGAATGGCAGAAATGCTTTGAGGGCTTTTTCATGATTCTTTCTATTCCTCACTCTTTCAATAGGTCACTTTTATTTCTTGGAAGGGCAAAATGATGCTCTGCTTTGTGGCAACAGCTCCGATGCAGGGTAAGTGATGTTTCATAATGAGTTTCAGTCCACCTGCTCTATCCACCTCAATAACCTGCCACCTCCCACCCAACTTGCCCCTGCTCGCTCCTCATTCAAAACTCTCCATAAATTCAACTTCACACTGACTCTCAAAATAGCTGGGGTAAGTGCAGATTCTCACTTTTTTCACACACTCATATGCGGCAATTATTTTTCCATACTAGCTCGCAGGTGATCTTCCAAATTAGTTTGATTAAAAAAAAATAGAAAAGCAGTTAATAGAAGCTTAAGTTAATAGAATTTAAAAGTATGTACTTTTATAAGTGTGATATTTTTCTACTATGCTAATATGGTCTCCATGACTTCAAGTGTATAATATCTGAAGATGAATCATTTCCTGCGGCATGATGAGTGTATGTCCCAGAATATTTTAGCAAAGCGGTTAAGAGCATAGATTGGAGAGTTTGCATGGATTCAAACCATAAAAAAGCACTTCTCCTTGCTTTACTGTTTCCTTAGGTAATAAAGGGGTATAATAGGAGGTGACTGTGAAGAATTAAATGGCTGCCAAGACCGGTTTGGCTCAGTGGATAGAGCTTTGGCCTGCGGACAGAAAGGTCCCAGGTTCGATTCCAGTCAAGGGCATGTAGTACCTTGGTTGTGGGCACATCCCCAGTAGGGGGTGTGCAAGAGGCAGCTGATCAGTGACTCTCTCTCATCAATGTTTCTAACTATCCCTCTCTCTTTCTCTCTGTAAAAAATCAATAAAATATATTTTTAAAACAGAATTAAATGGCTTAGTAAATGTACAGCTACTATAGCACTCATTAAGAACTTTTTATTATTCTTTCTATGGAACATGATATTGTGGACATCAGTAACTGATACCCGTTACCTAGCAAAATTCTCAAGGGTTGCAGGTTTTGCGTTTAACTCATATGCTAAAGATTGCACTGCCTTTATTTTCAGATCCCAGTGATCAGTAAAACAGACTGCCTCTATTTATTTAAATATACTTTATTGATTTTTTACAGAGAGGAAGAAAAAGCGATAGAGAGTTAGAAACATTAATGAGAGAGAAACAGATCAGCTGCCTCCTGGGAATGTGCCCGCAACCAAGGTACATGCTCCCGACTGGAATCGAATCTTGGGACCCTTCAGTCTGCAGGCTGAGGCTCTATCCATTGAGCCAAACGGGTCAGGGCCAGACTGCCTTTAATTTCTTGTCTGTACTGTACTGAATGCTATGCAAACAATATCTCATTCAATGAATGTCCCTTTGTAAGGCAGGTTCTGTCGTTAGGCCCTTCTTACATATGAAGTGCCCAAAGCTGAGTCAGGTTAGGAAATCTGCTCCAGATCATGCAGCCCAGAAACCTCAGGCACAATGAAGAGCCCAGATCAGCTTGATCATCAAGGTCATATGAGTCATATGACACCTTCATTATGCACAGCCATTTCCTCCTTTCAACCTCTCCCCACCACTTTTCTTCACCCCTTTTCGCACACACACATTTCTGCCTTTAGATATCTTCAGTGAGTGTTTATTTTTTCTCTATAGACTTATTTTTCTCTCTCCGTGTCCACAAGTCCCCAGAGATAGCAATCATAACATGACTGCTTTTATATATGGAGATGCGATAAATATAATAATGACAATGGTGAATTACATAGGAATTCACAAATAAGCTTAGTTATTATGTCAATCAGTCCAAGGGCGCTGAGTGAAGTGCTAGGTAAAATGAGAGAAATCTGTTTTCCTCACTGTTGTATAGAGTAGGCATTGGCATCTGTCAAAGCCAGAAAGACAGCCAGCAGATTTGCAGTTGCTGACTTCCTCTCTTTGCTTTGACCTCATTTCAGCCAGTGTCCGGAAGGATACATCTGTGTGAAGGCTGGTCGCAACCCCAACTATGGCTACACGAGCTTTGACACCTTCAGCTGGGCCTTCCTGTCCTTATTTCGTCTTATGACACAGGACTTCTGGGAAAACCTTTATCAACTGGTGAGAACAGAAAAGATGACTCTTCTGAGAAGCGTGAAATACTGAGATCAGAACTGCTGTGGAATACTTTATTTATGTAGAGTGTGAGCTCGTAACATCCCATATAATTTTTAATAAAATGTCTCCTCCATTTTGTAGACACTGCGTGCTGCTGGGAAAACATACATGATCTTCTTTGTGCTGGTCATCTTCCTGGGCTCATTCTACCTGATAAATTTGATCCTGGCTGTGGTGGCCATGGCCTATGAGGAGCAGAATCAGGCCACCATGGAAGAGGCAGAGCAGAAAGAGGCTGAATTTCAGCAGATGCTCGAACAGCTAAGAAAACAACAAGAAGAAGCTCAGGTATAGTTAGCAAACATTGAGCTCTTTTGTGTTTGTTAATCTCAAGTTTGTCTGAATTGGAGAAGTCCAGTGGCATAAAGTGAAGAGAAACAAGATCAGCAGTGCTTATAGTGATATTTAAAACATGTCATGTGTGTTTGGGAAGTGCTCTAAGCCTATTTGGTTATTAGGAGATTATTATTTTATTTTGAAAATTACTGTCAATACTAATGGCATCAAAACGTGGAGATTTATAATTGCTTTATTGACATTTTTCTCTCCTTTGTGACCCTTCATTTGTTCAAACTCACTAAGTAACTAGATTAACATGTCTTCAATCAAAGTCTTTTCTTAAGCTTCCAAAGAGAAATCCAGTTGTAGCTGCTTCTTCATTAGTGTCACTAGCCGTGGGAAAGGTCAGGAGACCAGAGTTAAACTGGGAAGGTTATTTTCTGGAGTCTGGAAAAATAAATACCTATTTAATATTTATTTTCCATTTGAAGAGTATTTAAATGCAAGTTTGTGAACTGAATAAGGGAAACACTGCTGTGTGGGACAAAGTAAATAGCTATATTCTCTGCCTTCTCCCCCTAAATCCTTTAATTTATACTTGTTAAAACTTCTAAACAAGGCAATAATTTCTCTAATTATATTTTCTTGACTTAATGACATTAACTAGTTTAATTGCCTATTTTGGCTTTTCTTGGATAGTTCTCTTTTAACTGCACACAGAATAAAGGTCAGATAAATAAAAACATACTGGAGTTCAGCAACAACATTGAACACTGTATCTTTCCAGAAACTGTGCTATTGTAATTTATAAATTCACTCAGATGACATGATCTAGGATTTCCCTATATATAATCTGTAATATATTCTTGTTGTACACTTCTTAGTGAAATACTTAATTTAAGTCAAAGAGGGGAGGAGTTCATTAAAATAAAACAATACAATACTTGACTGAATTAAATTCAGCGATTTAGACTGGCATTAAAAGACATTGGGAGAGTATGTACGGGAGGGGGGGCATTGGTATATGTACAAAAATAATAATTTAATAAAAATATATTAAATTTTAAAAAAAAGTCATTGTCTAATGAAAGTGTGATGGATCAGATTAAAATAGGCAGCTTTAATTCTTAAAATCTTTGCTTCTTAAGATACTGATCAGAGAAAAAAAATTGTTATGACATTCAAGTGTCTTGTTCATATTATGACAGAATCAGAAAGTATAGTATGAGGCCAGAGCTTGAAGGTTTTCCTCGGTCACATGTTTCATCTTCCATGGGTCTGTTCATTTTAATTCTTTAATTGGTTGAATGGCAATATATTATTCTCCAAAATATGTATCAGCATGATACTAACGGTAAGTTAAACAGTAGAATGGAGAGATTTCCCCAAAGTGTGTATGCAACTAACATGTACTCCGTGCTCTTCTAGGCAGCAGTTGCAGCGACATCTGCTGAATCCAGAGACTTCAGTGGCGCAGGCGGGTTAGGAGTTTTCTCGGAGAGTTCTTCAGTAGCATCCAAGTTGAGCTCCAAGAGCGAAAAAGAGCTAAAAAACAGAAGGAAGAAAAAGAAACAGAAAGAACAATCTGGAGAAGAAGAGAAGGAAGACAGAGTCTGCAAATCTGAATCTGAAGACAGCATTAGAAAAAAGGGTTTCCGTTTTTCCTTAGAAGGAAGCAGGCTGACATATGAAAAGAGGTTTTCTTCTCCACACCAGGTAAAAATAGTAGCAAATGACATAGAGGGTATTTTCATTACAAACAGTTTTTTAAAGACATGCCAGGGTTTGACAGAGATAAAGCTGCCTCCCCCTTGGATAGCACAATGCTTTCAGAATGGTCATGATCCTCAAGTGTTGTTGTTATGACCTCAGAGAATTTGTGAGTTTTACAACCATTGATGTAAGAAATGTCCACACTAGCAGATAATTTTTTATAAGAGTTTATTTGAGCCAAACTGAGGACACCTGGGGGTAAGTAAGATCTCACATGTTCCCGAGAATAACAGTTTTGCAATTTCTCTTATGCATTTGAATGAAGGAGAGAACGTAAGGAAGATCACATGAAGGTGGGAGAAAGCAAGGTGGGGATCAGATTATAAACTAATTAAGCTTATGCTGCTTGCTCTCACGATTTAGAGGGAGGGATCTGAAAGGATGGTCAGGTATTGGGAGGAGGGGTCCGAAGGGAGCCATTTCAAAAGTATGTTAACCTAAATGAACAGAAGCAATGCACAGGGCTTGCTTAATGCAAAGACACACCTGTTATCAAAGCAGTTCTATGCATGGGGCATAGCTACACACCATGACCTGCCCTGTTAGGGATTTATGACTAGATCATCCTGTGCGGTTCCTTTCCATAGAGTCCCCTTTGCTTCTATACAAATTTTGGATCCCAGGGAAGCATTTTCAGAGTGTAGATTTCACTGGGCATGAGAAGGTTTGTAGTTTTGAGGTTTCATTAAAGACTCAAACATCTTGTGGCAACTTTCCACATGAGAAATTACAGCAGGTGTTTCCCATCTCTACTTAGCTACTGGGCCTGAACTCAGTGAAACGTGGCTTTTCTGAGTGGAAGATTCCCAGTGCTGAATTGTAGACTCTCTCAGACCATCTCCAGGGGTTTTCAAACTACGGCCCGCGGGCCACATGCGGCCCTCAGAGGAGTCTGATCCGGCCCGCCAGGTTTTTTGGGCAGTGAGCGCAGCCGAGGTGTTACAGTAGGAATTAGTAGTTCATATAGTCCGGCCCTCCAGCTCTCTGAGGGACCGTGATCTAGCCCCCACTTTAAAAAGTTTGAGGACCCCTGATCTATGCAGTTATTGCCATACATGTGCAAACTTCATTTGAAGAGTGCTTTATTTTTCAATTACAGTTCACATGCAATATTATATTAATTTCAGGTGTACAACCCTGTGATTAGATATTTATATCACCTAGAAAGCAATCACCTGATAAAACATCTAATTCTCCTCTGACACCATATATAGTTATTGTAAAGTTATTGATTATATTCTTTTTGCTGAACTTTACATCTCCAAAACTATTCAGTAATTACCAATCTGTACCTCTTAATCCCTTGCCCTTTTCCACCCATCCTTTCAATCCCCATCCTTTCTAGCAATTGTCAAAATGTTCTCTGTACCTATGAGTCTGTTTTTGTTCAGCTTTTTTTTTCTGTATTCTGTTTTTTAGATTCCACATGTAAGTGAAATAACCTAGCATTTGTCTTCCTCCTTTCTTCAAATTTTGCCCATGGATATAACATTTTTCGGTACTGTCTTCTCCATATCTCAGTCCAGGTTCTTCCAATATGGTGGCAAGATGCTTCCTACAGCATTACACTTATAATCAACTAGAGGCCCAGTGCATGAAAATTCATGCACTGTAGGGGGTGTCCCTCAGCCCAGCCTGCCTCCTCTCACAGTCCGGGAGCCCTCATGGGCGGGAGGTGACCTGGCGATCAGCGGAAGGAAATGCCCACATCACACCTCTGCTGCTGCCACTGCCAGCAGTACAATCCTCAGCTGACCCTGGTTACCTGAGCCTCAGGTGGCCCTGAGTGGCTGGGCAGCCGCCATCTGAGGCTTGCCTATGTCTCAGGATGGCCCTGGGGGGTTGGGGAGCTGAGGGGACTGGGGATCTCCAGAAGCAGGGACACAGAGCAGCCGGGCCCTGCACCTTGCCACATGCCTGCTATCCTGGCGGGGCTGTAGGCACCGCCATCGTTGAGGATGTGGCAGTGAATTAGTTTATTCACTCCTTATTGGCTGTGGACACTGCCATCTTTGAGGGCAGACAATCAATTAGCATTTCCCCTCCTTATTGGCTGTGGGTGCCATCATTTTGTGACAGTGTGAGGGTCAATTAGCATATTCCCTTTTCATTAGATAGGATACTAGAGACCTGATGCATGAAATTTGTGCAAGGGACTCGGCTCTTGCAGCCCCAGCTTCGTTCAGAAGGACATCTGGAAGGTTGTTTGGCTGTCTGGTTTAATTAGCATATTATGCTTTTATTATTATAGACTTTTACCAACCCTAACTTAAAATGCACCTCTTGATCAACAATTATAACAAAAAGAGGTGGATGTCAATTGACCATCTTTAATTCATTCTCTATGTATAGGGATACAGAATATACCCATTGGCTATGCCTGGGTTACAGTGTTTTCTGAGGCTCATTTCTCAAGGATAGTCAGGATGCTGTTAACAGAAGAAGGAGAAATAGCTATTGGACAAGCAAAAATAAATGTTCACTACAAGAAAATTAAAAAAGTACACTAGAAATAAACAGGAAGTGATTCATAAATCAAGGTAACCTGCACAATGGCAGAGACAATGCAGGCATTTATACAATTGTTAAATGATTGTGACCAGATACCTCATGAAAACTGGGTTTTTGTAAATATGGTGTTCTTCAGATTTCTTAAGAAGAGTAAAAATCAGGGGATGAGTCATACAGTTCTTTCAGCTTGATTTGTTTAATTTTATTCATGAAGACATTATAAAATGTGCAAAGAGCAGGGAAGAATCATCTCCTTGTGCTATAATTAAACAGATGTACTAGCATGAATTTAATTTTCCTCTGTGGTGAGAGCTGCATCAGGGTGTGGTCACTAGTGAACCCTTATTTTTGGCTTCAAAGGATCTAAAAGTAGGTGTATATTTAGTTGCTTTCCACTGGATTATTAAATCAGCTGAGCTTCTAGAGATAACTCTAGCAAAAAAAAAAAAAATCACTTTTGGGTACCAATTTTGAGACTAAACAACGTTGAGGGGTACTTGTGACTATCTTAAGGCATGGATAACGTTAAAAAAAAAAGGCAGAAAATGAAAAAAGAAGGAAGGGAAAAAAGGAAAAGCAAGAGATGAACCTAAAAGGACTTCCAGACCTCCAGCAGTTACTACAGGAGGAAGCCCTTGGTTCCCCCATCTAATGACTTTTCTGTAGCAGGTCAACAACTCTGAAACAAGGAGCCCAGCCTCATATTTTTCAGGATGCCAGCTCTTAATTCTGTTCATCTGTTTTCTGTTTCCCCTCTTGTCCATAGTCTTTACTGAGCATCCGTGGCTCCCTTTTCTCTCCAAGACGCAGCAGTAGAGCAAGCCTTTTCAGCTTCAGAGGCCGAGCAAAGGACATTGGCTCCGAGAACGACTTTGCTGATGACGAGCACAGCACGTTTGAAGACAACGACAGCAGAAGAGACTCTCTGTTTGTACCACACAGGCATGGAGAGCGGCGCCACAGCAACGTCAGCCAGGCCAGCCGTGCCTCCAGGGTGCTCCCCATTCTGCCCATGAATGGGAAAATGCACAGTGCAGTTGATTGCAACGGAGTGGTCTCCCTAGTGGGGGGCCCTTCAGCTCTCACATCTCCAACTGGACAACTCCTGCCAGAGGTGAGGCCCATGAAAACAGCAGCTGCTGAAAAGGTAGTAAGATAGAGTATTTTGATTTCCATATATATATATATACACACAATCTTCAGCTGGCCCTGGTTCCTGAGCCTTGGGTGGCCCTGGGAGGCTGGGCAGCCAATATCTGTGGCTTGCCTGCACCTTGGGCCAGCCTTGGGTGACTGGGGAGCTAAGGGAATTGGGGTGCATGGAGTGCCCAGCAAGTCTGAGGGGTCTGGGTGCCACCATCTTGTGGCTGTGGACACTGCCATCTTTGAGGGCATGGCAGTAATTAACATATTCCATCCTTATTGGCTGTGGGTGCCACCATCTTTGTGAAGGCATGATGGTCAATTAGCATATTACCTCTTTATTAGATAGGATGTATGTGTTTGTGTGTGTGTGTGTGTGTGTGTGTTTACTGCAAAACAAAACAAAAACAATAATAATAAAAGCAGTGGGAGGAAACTTTGGAAAGTGATGAAAATGATTATGACCTTGATGGTGGTGATAGTTCAGGTAGGATACTATCCCTAAACTCATCAAGTTGTATATATTAAATATACACAGCTTTTTACATTTCAAATGGTCCTCAATACAATGGTTAAAGAAAAAAATGGAGATCCCTGAGTTAATCTAGACTTTCTTCAGACCAAAACCCTGAAAACAAGGTCCAGGAATCTTCTCCCTTGAAAAGCATTCCACATGGTTCTTACACATAATAAAGTATGAGTTTCACTGATCTTATTAATTGAGGCAACAAAAACAAGTGCAAGGCTTTACTGCATAAATACACATAAAATGTCAGTCTGTCAGAACATAGCATTTATCAGCAATTTACCATAAAACTCCTGTCCTATCAGAAAGGATGGACTACTAGTAAATCTCTGAAGGCAAATTGTGGCCAGTTTGGAACAAAGCTCAGTGTGATCCCTTTATTTCCAGTTCCCTCATGTCTATCCTTCAATCTTGTAGTCAGCTTCTGAGAGGCAAGGCACTGTGGAACCACACTGACCACCAGGGGGCAGCTCTTGCATTGAGCATCTGCTCCCTGATGGTCAATGCACATCATAGTGAAGGGTTGATCTGCCATTCAGTCGATTTGCATATTGGCCTTTCATTATATAGGATAAGCATTTTACAGTGGAATTCACTTTTTAAGAAAACTACTATTGATACCTATTAGGGAAACTTAAAAATTCTTTTTTTACACTAAATCACATGAATATATGTCTATAAAGACCTAATAACTCAATCTGAGAGTAATTCAAGGAACCATATGTGTCAGTCTGAAGTTCTAGGTGGATTAAATACTAAAAAGGTATCTATCCAATAGTATACATGGTCCTTCCAGCCCAAAGCTCCAAAATGGGGAATTAGAAATGTCCATTTTGATAACAAACCCAGGCATTCCTTAAAACTGAGACTCTGATGAGCTTTCAAACACTTCCCAAGAATGGTGATTCAGCAATGTCTTAATGAGCTGTTCACATCTGAGAAAGCACGGTGAATAGTTAGGTAGCAAAAGTGATGGGAATGCTTTTAGTTTTGCTGCTCTTAAAAATAATAATTTCATCTAAAATTTTATTTTTAGGGGACGACTACCGAAACAGAAATAAGGAAGAGACGGTCCAGTTCTTATCATGTTTCCATGGATTTTTTGGAAGATCCTACAGCTAGGCAAAGAGCAATGAGTTTAGCAAGTATTTTGACCAACACTATGGAAGGTATGTCAAAAATCTTACACCATAGCTACTTGGTGGTACTTTGGTAATGATGAAAAAAATAAGTCTATAAATTTCAAGAAAATTCTTTCTGACTTAATACCACATCATCATTATGTCTTTTACTGCACGTATATTCCGTCATCTATTATAGATTTTTATATTTAGCCTCCAGGAAGCTACTGCAAACTCAAGGTATACTTGGAATACTACTTTCATAGAATAAATATTGAATCGTTGAATTTTTTGTGCACATGACACTGAAAGGAGTTTAATGATAAATGCTTATTTTTAGAATGATGCTAACCCATTTGAAATGCATTAACTGCTTGAGAAACAGGTTATAAAACCTGCTGATTTAATCAGAAATGTAAATGAAAACTGTAAATCAGTGTTTGATATAAATCCTTTTGAAGCAAATTTTTTAAATTTTTGTAATTCTACTTTTGCCTCTTTCCGACCAGAGTACTATATTAGCCTTCTCTGCAGATTATGTCTGAGTAGTTAACGTATTGTTTAGAAATCTGGTTCTGATGAAGCTGAAATAAAGATTTTGGGGACAACTTGATCTGTGACCAGTTCTTGGTTCTGCCATGTATTAAATGTGTTAGCTTATGACTCTAAACTTCAGTCTCTTCATCAATAAAATGTGAAAATATGCATCAGGTTGTTGTAAGGATTAAGTGGGGCATCATATATGAAGCACACATGTACCTTTCATATAGAAAGCAGTCAATAAATATTATCATTATTCATTGTTTTATTTTTGTTGTTTTGTTCATTTACAAGTTTGTGCCTTTCTATACTGTAAGTAAACTGGAATATCTACTTTAAGTATCTGGAAAATATTTTCATATAAAATATATTCTATCCTCCTCCCTTATCCTCCTTTCCCCTTTTCTCCTTTTCTCTTGTATAATCCAGCCCTTCCACCCTCCCCAGATGTGCGTGTGTGTGTGTGAGTGCATGCATGTGTGTGTATGTGTGGATGTGTCAAAGGAAAAAAAACAGATGGAGTATGAAAGAGGAGTGAGAGAGAGAGAGGGAGAGAGCACACATTGTGCAGATGACTTTATCTTTAGTAATAGTTTCACTTATTATCGGATAGGCTCTTGGAATAATTACTTTTCAGTCTGAATGGAAAAACCCCATGATACTAACAGCAGTACCAAAAACCTAAACGTCACAGCCAGAAGAAACTCACAGTGCAGGTGGCAATTCTATCACAGACACGTCAGCATTACCACACCAGATTTTCGTAATGTCCTAGTGCAGTATCAGAAATCTCTTCACCGATTTATCTGGAATATTAAACTCGGTCCATTCTTCCCCAACCTCGCCTGCGTTAGCTTGCACTCCCTCTTCCCCCCCAGCTGCCAGTAGCTTGCTCCTCCCTGTCCCTCCAGGTAAATCTTTTGAAGATTCTCTGGTCTTCTGCTCCTTGCCATAGCAAAACCACTGAGAGGAAGCTGCCAGTGGTTCTGCTACCGATGTCAGCAGCATGTCTGCTCCCTAAAGCAAGAAGTAGAGAAGGAGACAGGGTAAGTCTAAACCAACAGTCCTACTTTGCACTTCTGGTAGCGTTAAGTTTGAGCTAACGTACGAAATGACTTCGAAAACATCAACCCACCACAAGACCAAACCAGTCCACTAACTAAGATACGGAGTTCCACATCAGTGCACCCAGATCACCCGCCATGGGAATGTGTCTCAGAGAGTCACTTAGGGGGAGAAGATGTCCTGGGAATTAGTGTAACCCAGGAAGCAGGTCACTGAGCGTTTGGTTTTAATATCTGCAGAGCTTTTGACCTTATGTTTTTTTGTTTTTTTTTTCTCAAGACAATGGCTACATTTTATTTGTTTTTCCTTGGCTGTATAGAATAAAAAGCTTACATTTTACTGAATGATTTAAAAAAACCTTGAATGTGGCATTGATCCAAGCTTGTTATTAGCAATACTTAGCATGCATATGCATACCAGCACTGCCTTTATCGTTGTTGTTTCAGAAAACGGAGGAAAGGTTTCTTAGGTGGACATAATCTGTTTATTTCGGGTTCTTTTCTTCTGAATCTAATTATGATTTAGTATACTTTCCCTTTTGAAGAAGCAGCTTGTTGATTGGGTTGGCAACTTTTGTTTTCCTTCTTTTGAATTACAGCCAAGTCTCCATTGTCCAGGGCAATGAATAGCCTATTAATGAAACGATAGGAGATGAGCAGAAATGAACTGCCTTCCAACTTTTTCAAAATCCCAAGCCACACAGAAATGTTTCCTGGTCACAGCCTTGGGAAGGACAGTGGGAGGGTGGGTGAGGGGCACCTGAGGAATTGAGCTGGGCTGTCGATGATTCTCAGGGTGGACAACGCACACAGGAATAATGGAGAGATGGCTGTAGTTCTCTCCTGAGTGCTTTGTTGTTTCAAAGTAGAAAATTCTCCCTCGTTTGGCATGAATAATTGAATAATTTTACTTTGGAATTTAACAGCTTTGCTACACTTTTTCCTGGAGTCGCGATGAATAATACCAGCTGAATTTCCACTTTTGAACTTTTCTCTGATCTATTTATTTTTTTTCTGCACGATTACTGTTTGCTTCTGTTTATCTAATAAATGACAGGTAGCATTTAAAATAAATTTGCTCTGACTTGCTCTGGCTGTACACAAAGAGATTTCTTTGTTTCTCTTTTGTGATTTACTGTAAATTATAATATATTTTAGTCTCCAGCATAACCATAAGGTTATTTGGGAATGTTAAAAATAACTACAAAATAACTAGTGCATCATAATTATATTAATATTTTTCCTCTGATTTACAACTCAACTATTCTTTATTATTTACAAAATTGCATGTTAAAAAAATACAAATAAACTGTGCACTGGAAGAATTTCAATACCTAAAAAGACAGTTGAAGAATCCACTGAGTATGGAATTCTGTTAAAGAAAAAACACCAGGAAATTAATTTATTTTAAGGAAGTAGTAAACTTTATAGAATTTGTTAGTAATGAATTTTTTTTTTTAAATTATTGATTATGGTATTACATAATTGTCAGTAGTGAATGCTTATCAGCAGGACAAAAAATCATTACCTATGATCATGTTTGTTTATTTTATATGCTGTTTCTTCCCTTGCAAAATTTATTTCCTAATAAACTATACCAAGTTTAGAGATATATTCCAGTTGCCACAGTAGTAATACCAAAGTGTCTTACCAGAGACAATTATGCATAAATGAAAAAAAGAATCTTTCTCTCTACTAAGAAGTGATGGTCTCATTCAATAGAACAAGCAGTAGGAGATGCAAGAATGATTTTGTCAGAAAACAAGTTCTGCATGCTTTTTCCACTCAAGAGTTGATTAAGAGATCATCTTACCAAAGGAAGAGAGTAGATAATTTCCCACCTCTAATTTTCTAAAATTCTCTCCCAGTATTTACCAAGTTTCAGTATTTTTAGTATCATCTTAAAGCTCTGTGCATTTCTGAACTCTTTTCATCTATTATTTAGTTAAAGTCCTTTTTGAAAATAATGTACTTAAATAAATACATTTTAACATAAAAACTATACCATAAAATTTATAAATTCTACATATTTTCCACTCAAAATCCTCTTGCATTTTTGCAGTAGTACATAAATCCCATTTTGTGAAACATGGATTTATTATATAGTGAAGATCCAGTTTCTTAGAGGTAATATTTCCTCTTTTTTCATACCCTCTTATTAAATTAAGAGAACAAATCTTGTAGAGCTCAATATACAGTCTATCTCTAATAAGCTTAATTAGAAACTTTTTTACTAAGACTGGTGACACTAACAAAACTATTTTATTGAAAGACCCACAAAACATATGTAATCCAAGAAACTGATTCAGCATTTCTGATAAAGGTTTGAGAGTAATTCTTGGATAATATATGTATATCTGGAACATGGATGAGTTTTCAGCATCCTTAATAGAAGTCCCACCTATTAATTTCTCATAGCTTTGAAGATAATTATCAGACAGTTTAACACTGCAGATAGAATCTTGGAAAAGAAAAATTTGGACAGTTTACTAGTTTTTCTGTGCCCATGTCTTCCATGACACCTAATCCATTATAAGTGTTTTCCTGCTCCATCATCAGATTCATCCATTTAATAACTTTAGGGTTCTGTGTTTTTTTTCCAATATGACTTTCAATTTAAACCAAAGACTGCTTAATAGAAAGTCAACAGTTTTCATGAGTAGTCTAACTTTTTTCTTCCAGAACTTGAAGAATCCAGGCAGAAATGCCCACCCTGCTGGTATAAATTTGCTAACCTGTGTTTGATTTGGGACTGCTGTAAACCCTGGTTAAAAGTGAAACATCTTGTCAACCTGGTCGTGATGGACCCTTTTGTGGACCTGGCCATCACTATCTGCATTGTCTTAAATACACTCTTCATGGCCATGGAGCACTACCCCATGACGGAGCAGTTCAGCAATGTGCTGTCAGTCGGCAACCTGGTAAGGCTCACTGAGTTCCTCTTTCAATGGACTTAATGATGGTTATAATGAATTTTATTCTCACACTCATGTATGTCAACTTTCAAATTAAACATGAATTTATTGGCTGTGTATACCTGGACAGAAAAAGTTTAGCTTCCCTTTTTAAATAACAAAAATATATCACCAAAGGAAGGACTGCAAAAAAAAAAAATTTCAAAGATGTTATGTACAATTTGATTTAGAATTAAATTTAAATTGCCCATTTGTTAGAAATATGATTATGAATTATGGAGGACATTGATCTATGATTTTTTTTTAAATCCTTATGTAGTTTTCAAGTATTTCGAATAGATTTTTAAGACATATATACTTTTGCCAAACAAATTATAAAATATGCCAAGTCAGATAATTTTATCACTTATAAATACGTTAAGCTGGATTCTTTGTGATAGGAAACATCATATAGTGGTTATTCTGTTTAAATTTCTTCTGTAAAATTAGGGATTTATAAAAGATGACTTTTGCATATATTTTTACTCTGGCTACATGATAAAGTGATAGAAATGAAAGTAAAGTGGTCTTTAGGGACAAACAAAAGGAATACATTTATACAAAAATATATGAGGTTTATAAGCTCTCGTGCATTTTCCAACTTGATATATGAACATATAAACAGTTTGTATGTAGATATTAAATAATAGATTCTAAAGTACAGTGTACATGTTTTTAGGATCTGAAGTAACCACTGTGTTTTTTTATTATAGTCAGACTGGTCTTCACTGAGCCAATGATAAAGTTAATATATGCTGACCACTTGTATTATTAGGCACCATGCTATGTGGTTTATATGAAATCCCTTTCTCTAGGTTCCCACAAATTTACTCTTAAGGTCGATACTGTGATTGTCTTCATTTTACCATTTGGGAAACTGAAACATGAGAAATTGACATAGTGGTGGAAGGTGTGAACACTGTATCAGACTGTGAAAGCTATTTCAGAGACTACTGTAAGTTATCGTCAATAATTACAGACTTTAGAGGAGGGAAGGACAATAATATTACCTCGTTCAAATTGTCATCTACCTAGGAATCCCTTCAACATTATTTCTAAAATATGAGCAAGAGATTAAAGAAAGCTTTGTGGAGGTGGATATTTAAAAACAACCCAAGTAGGCTTAAGCAAAAATAAAGAGAATCCATTAACTCAAGTAAGTAAAGTCCATTTGGGCATAGCTCTATATGTTAGCCTGCTAGATTCAAGTTCTCAGTCAATGTCTTTGGGAGTCAACTTCCTGCCCCAATTTTTCCCAGTATGCTTTGCTCATCTCTGACTGGGTATTTTATTCATGGCATTCTACACAACCTTTATCCTACCAACATAGGTCCTATTAATACTTCCTAACTAACAGTTTTAACAGAAGCCTAAGGGTTAGTTATCATTGGCTGGGTTGGAATTACAGGACTATTTCTAAGCCAGTAGTGACTCTGATTCTAGGGCTAGCATGCCTATTTGGTAAAATAAGAACCCTGTCTTATCACTGAAGACAGAGTAAATTAAAAAAAAAATTATGAAGAAAAAAGTAGGTCTGTTATTACCAGAAGAAGATAAAGTAGTTGCTAGAAAGACATAGTAACAAATGGACAATTCATAGGTGGGATTAGTCTTATGTGTTAAAAAAAGTAAATTTGCATTTGAGGTGAATCATGGAGTAGTGAAATATAGAGATAAGATACACATTTGCCTCAAGTTCATATGGAATATTACCCAGGGTAAGCTATATTTTAAGTCATAAGACAAGCCTCTTTGAACTTAAAAAAGATAGAAACCTTATAAAGTACATTTACTGACAAAAACAGAATGAAACCAGTAACAGAAATATATTTGGAGAACTTACAAATATGTGGTAATTAAAAAACAAACTCCTAAGTAACCAGTGGTTTAAAGAAGAAAAAAGGGGTGGGTGGGTGGTAAGAATAGATTATGGATTATAGTTTCTGAATACTTACCACCACAATCCATATCTATCCTTGCCCCTTAAGAAACTCAAAAAAGAAGCAGAAACTAAACCCTAAGCTAACAGAAGAAACAAAATAATGAAGAGTAAAAATTAATGAAATAGAGAATAAGAAAACTAGACAAAATCAAGAAACTCAAAAGTTGATTCTTTGAAAAGATCAACAGAAATGACAAGTATTTAGCTAGACATAAAAAAATAAAAGACTTACTAGGTGTACCAGTTAATAATGTGGATTTTTTCAATCGATGGAGTTACACATATGTTGATATATATGTGACTTGATATGTATGCTATTTTGTTGTATTGACAACAAGCTTCAAAACTTCATATGTCAAATTTGCTGAAGGTGTTAACATCATGATATTTTTACACTTAAAAATGTCAAGTTTCATGCCAAAAAAAAGCATTTGCGGGAAGTTATAATTCGTTACTTTATTTTGAAGAACAGTGCTGCTGAATACTTTGGGAAGCTTATGCTCCATCTCAAGATACTTGTGAACGCTGGTTTAAATGCTTTAAAAATGATGATTTCAATGTGAAAGACAGAACATCCAGGTAAACTGAAAAAGTTTGAAGAACAACATTTACAAGCATTATTGGATGGAGATGCTTGTCAAACTCAAAAACAACTTGCAGAAAGATTAAACATTGCTCAGCAAACAATATACGATCATTTACAAGCAATGGGAAATATTTCAAAGGAAGGAAAATGGGTGCCACATCAACTGAACGAAAGACAAATGGAAAACCGAAAAATCATCAGTAAAATGTTGCTTCAACAGCACAAAAGTCTGGTGATAAAAGTGGTTTTATTTTGAGAATCCCAAATGCACAAAATCATGGGTTGATCCAGGTCAACCATCAACATTGACTGCAAGGCCAAATCGCTTCAGAAAGAAGACAATGCACTACATTTGGTGGGATCAGGAAGGTGTGGAGTATTATGAGCTTCTAAAACCAGGTGAAACCATTAATACTGATCGCTACTGACAACAAATAATCAATTTGAACCATGTTTTGATAATGAAACTACCAGAATGTTCCAGAAGACACGGCAAAGTAATTTTGCTTCATGATAATGCACCATCACTCACTTCAAAACCATTTAAAGACACTTTAAAAGATATTGCCTGGGAAGTATTTACCCACCCACCATATTCACCAGACCTTGCTCCTTCAGATTACCACTTGTTCTGATCAATGACACCTGCACTTTCTGAGCAGTATTTCAAAACATACAAAGAAGTGGAAAATTTGGTCTCTGAATGGTTTGCCTCAAAACAAGCAAAGTTCTATTGGGACAGTATCCACAAATTACCTGAAAGATAGAGGAAATGTGTAGCTAGTGATGGACGTTACTTTGAATAAAGCACTTTTGATGTTTCTCTTGAAATTATCATGTTTTCTTTGATTACAAAATCCACATTATTTACCGATACACCTGGTAAATCAATAAAATCGAGAATGAAGAAGGAAGAGGGAATTTTACTATAAACCTTATAGAAATAAAAAGTATACATAATAATACAAACAATTGTGTGCCAACAAATTAGATAACCTTGATGAAATAGAAAAATCCCTAGAAAGTAACAAACTACTGGAATTGACCTAAGAAGAAACAGAAAATCTGAAAAAGCCTGTAACAGGTACAAATTGAATTAATAATTTAAAAATAATGTTCTCACAAAGGCAAGCCTAGGCCATAAGAGTTTTACTGGTTAATTCTTCCGAATGTTTTAAGAATTAGCACCAATGGAGGTGGGGGGGCGGGGGGGCAAGAACATTTGTAATAATATGAACAATAAAAATTTATTTAAAAAAAGAATTAGCACCAAGCCCTGGCTAGTGTGGCTCAGTTGGTTGGAGTGTTGTCTTATACACTGATGAATCTTGGGTTTGATTCTCATTCAGGGCATATACCCAGGTTGTGGGTTCCATCCCCATCAGGTTGTGTACAGAAGGCAGCCAATCAATATTTCTCTTTCTCTCTCTAAAATCTAAATTAAAAAAAAAAAAAGAATTAACGCCAGTTCTTCACAAACTGTCTCTCCCCCCCCCAAAAAAAAAATAATAAAAAATAATAAATAAATAAATAAATAATAAATAAATAAATAAATAAAAAATAGAAGGGAATACTTGCCAACCAAGTTTGGGATTTGAAGCCATCCAAGAAAAGAAATTGGACAAATATTTTGGACTTTAAAACCCCAGATGGCTACACTTTAGGAGTAAAAATTATGTCAGAGAACCAGAAGTTTCAATTAGACCGAAGAGTAAACCAAAGCAACCCTACCCTAATTAAATATAAAACCAAGGTACTGTAAGTTCCAGGTGGCCAACCTATAATTTACCTGCCTGCTAGAAAAATACCAATACTCTCCAATGGAAAATAATTGAATCAAAAATCGCTACAACACATCATCCACAGCACATACAAGATAATGTATTATGTGAAGAAACAGGTAAATGTGACTCATACTTGGGAGGCAAAAAACAAACAAACAAAAAACAAAAAAAAACCACTCAATATAAATAAAACCAGAAATGACAGAATTGATAGAGTTAACAAAAAAAGAATTTTAGTGGAACTATTATGAAGAAGGGGCTATATATGTTTAACAATTTGAAGGGGGGGAAAGGATCAGGAAGAATAAACAGATGGAGAATATAAACATATAAAAATGAAAAGCATAAAAAGCAATTATCTAGACATTTTAGAACTGAAAGGTACAAATTCTAAAGTGAAAAACTCACTGGATGTTTTACCGGTGCCCTGGGCTCCTGGGAACGCCCACGACAGAAATCAGGGCTCAGGCGAAGGTTTATTAAATAGATGGCGCTTGCAAGGGAAACGGTGTCCACGGGGGAAAGGAGTGGCTGCCGCCTCCAGAACAAAAGCCGGGAACAGTTCTAAAAGGGTTGAGGCAGGAGCCTGAGGTCTAATATTATATTTGAGGCGGGGACTCTGGCGCCTGTGCAGTGGAACTAGGTACTACTTCCTGCCTGGGCTGTCTCATTCCCATGTTAAGTCTCCACCTAGGTGTGTGTTTTACTGTTGTAATGAGGGTAAGGTCACCAGGCAGTCATTCTGGGGCTTAACTGTGTATGCATTAAGGTTGAGAAATTCCCTTTGCCTGATAAAGTGGTACCTGGTGCAGCTTTGTCTGGTGCAGGGTTTGAGGGGCAACTGACAGAAATTACAACTTTCTAGGGGAGGCTCAGTTTGTCAGAAGAAAGGGTTGTTAAACTTAAAGCAAATCAATAGAAATTATCTAATTGGAACAGCAGAAAATAAAGAAATATGAATCTGAGTCTCACTAATCTGTAGAATACTATTGAATGGCCTATTCTATATATACTAAAAGCCCAATGTACAAGGCCCAGAGCTGCCTTTCTGCTCTGCCCTGCCTTCCCACGCTGCCCAGAGGCCCTGAGAAACGGTGGTGGGTCAGAATACCTGCGTCATCACCATGGTGACAACGCAGGTGTCCCACCCCTGTCACTCGGTACCTATGTATGCAAACTAACCACCATCTTTGTTGGGTTAATTTGCATATCATTTCTGAATGGCTGGTGACATAGGGGAGGTCTGGTCAATTTACATGGTTGTCTATTATTAGGTAAGATAAAAGGCTAATGTGCTAACTGTCTCACTCTCTGACTGGTTGCTATGATGTGCACTGACCACTAGGTGGCAGACGTTCAACACAGGAGCTGCCATGACATGCACTAGCTATTTACGGAGAAATGGTACTGCAGACCTGGCACTCACAAAGCAACACTTGGCTTCCCACAATTGAGACACAAGCCTCACCATTACCCTGAAGCAACAACCCACCAAATCACAGCAGATGCTGCTGAGCTGAGACCCCATGGTGCAAAATGTGGCCCACAGCCTAGCCCTGCCCAGAAGCCATGGCTGCGGGCACTGGGTCATGACATCATACAACAACATCTGGCTTCCTGTCCCCAGGGACTAGCCTTGGAGTTTCTTCAGCCCAGGAACCCATCTTGCTTTATAGCCAGGTGGGAACATTTACAATTTAATCAAATGTCTGTGAAGCATTTTCCCATTTGATCCTCACAGAAGTCCTGGAGTAGGTAGATACCGTAGGAGACTCAGTGGAATCCTATATATATATTTTTTTCATTAGCTGGAAAATGGAGATTTAGAAAGCTTAGAAACTAGACCCGACTGAAAAGAAGTACGAAATGGTGGACCTGGAAAATGACTTCAGGTTTTCTCACTGTGCAGAATATAGTAAAACACTGCTGCAGTTAAATATTTTACCCTTTGTTTTCCCTGCATGATCTAAAATAATAATTTGCTTGGTGTTTATATTTACTGGTGTTTGTGTTGCTCACAATTACCTAAAAGAGAAGTTGGGGTGCTTTATTGCACTGGAAAAATTTTAGCTAAATCAGAAAACAGGTCTAATTAAGAAAGTTTATCCTATCTAATAAAAGAGTAATAAGCAAACTGACCATACCTCTGCTACACCACAAGCCACACCCACCAGCCAATCAGGAGCAAGTATGCAAATAAATCTAAATAAAATGGCTGTAGCCATGGAGAGCAGGAGGGAGGCTTGGGTTTCCTGGCAATGGTGGAAGCCAAGCTTTCCTCCTAACCTTGCAATCACAGGCCTCCACTCAATGCTATAAAGTTTCAATGATAAAAGATAAATAAATCCCAACAAAAATGATGGCAGCCACAGAGCTGGAGAGAGCAGGAGGCTTGATCTGCCCCTGGAGATGGAGGAAGTCAAGCCTTCTGCCTGCCCTGGCTGGCCGTGGCCTCTACTTAAGGCTACAAAGTTTCAGTTATAGAAGATAAATAAATCCCAGATACCAGGGGCTCCGCTTGGGTCACCAGGGGGCATGGCCAGCCTGCAAACCACCATAGACTTCTCACCCAGGCCACCCCAAGCCCCAAGGAAACCCCCACCCTGATCTGGGACACCCTTCAGGGCAAACCAGCTGGTCCCCAACATGCACCAGGCCTCTAGCCTATCTAATTCTATCTAATAAAAGAGTAATACGCAAATTGACCATCACTCCAACACACAAGATGGCTGCCCCATGTGGTCAAAGATGACTGCCCCCATGTGGACACAAGATGGCCACCATGAAATGGCCAGCAGGGGAAGGCATTTGGGAGGGACCAGGCCTGCAAGGGAGGGCAGTTGTGGACGATCAAGCCTGCAGGGGAGGGCAGTTAGGTGTGACTAGGTTAGTAAAGGAGGGAAGTTGGGAGTGACCAGGCTTGCATGGAAGGGCAGTTGGCGGGGACCAGGCCTGCAGGGGAGAGCAGTTAGGGGCAAACAGGGGAGCAATTAGGCATCAATCAGGCTGGCAGAAGAGTGGTTAGGAGGTGATCTGGCTGGCAGGCAGAAGCTGTTAGGGGTAATCAGGAAGGCAGGCAGGCAAGCAGTTGGGAGCCAGCAGTCCTGGATTGTGAGAGGGATGTCTGACTGCCCGTTTAGTGGGATTGGGCCTAAATGGGCAGTTGAACATTCCTCGAGGGGTCCCTGATTGGAGAGGGTGCAGGCTGGGCTTAGGGACATTCCCCCCCCCCCCCACACACACACACACACTCCCCGCTCTGTGCACAAATTTCATGCACCAGGCCTCCAGTAAGATTATAATGGACCTGAAAAATTCCTATCAACTGATGATGTCATAGTTATAGTCTTGTGATAGCACATTGCATTACATTACACAAATAACACTCTGTTGCAATTGCCAACAGTTTTCAATATAATGACATGCTGAGCAGGTTTGTAGCCTAGGAGCTGTAGGGAAACTGAATTTGTTACACAGAAATATGTCTCTCTTGCTTAAGGGTTATTCTATTTTAAACTAGTTAATTTTAAAAAACAGTAGAAAAGGGGATGAAATAGAACCCTTTGCAAAAAACAATTATGTTTGTAGAAGAATTTTCCATTTGGCAGGGTGCCTCCCAGCTATTCCACAATGAGAGAGAGACCTTATGTCTAGAAATCCTTATCGATGCAGATGCAGAACACAAACACTTAAACTTGTGTAACAATCTTACCCCTGTTTACTGTGCTTTTCCTGGTAACTCTTCATAACTGATTCCTCTAACCTCCAACATGTTCTTTTGTCTCTAGCTGCAGATGGTATTTAAGGTGGTGGCTTCAGCCATTTGGGTTTCTCTGGGTGTCCTATGTATAGGTCCTATTGAACGTTAGTTTGTTTTCTCCTGTTAATTTGTTTTATTACAGAAGTGTCTCAGCCAAGAACCTAAAGGGTAGAGGAAAAAAATGTTCTCCCCTACAGAGCAATAGGCTATGATATACAGCATGGGTGTGTAGTAGGCTATGCCACTAGGTTTGTGCAAGTGCACTCTTTGAGGTTCACACAATAACAAAATTGCCTTAGGACACATTTCTCAGAATGCATGCTTGTCCTTAAGCAGCACATGACTGTAATACACAAGGGACTAACATCTCACTGGAAACAATTAAGGTCCTAAAAAAGTGATGCGGTGAAGGAAAGAAAAAGAAAATTAAAAGTTAATTTTAAAGAAAGGGCCTTTCATTTGATCTTTATACTTTATACATATATGGATATTTTAAAGCTAAGAAACAAATATCATTTGATAAAGTTGTACACAAAGAAAATGGAGAATGGAAAATGTTGCTTATAGTGGCTGGGCATTATTAATTTTTATTTAAAAAAGTGTTTTTAGTATTCTTTCCATCTGAAGGGCGAGTGGTGACCATGTTTATTACAGAGGGTTGTTAAGTGCATCCTTAGCATCAGCCTTGCCTGTGGGGCCATGAGAAAAAACTATTAGGTAAGCATTTGGTGAGTTATTGGAAGGGTAAAGAGCTCAAAGGCAGAGTCGGGCAGTTAACCACAATGAGTTAGCTGAGCCTTTCATATAAGAATGTAAAAATAAGAATATTAATTTTATTATCTTAACTCATGTGCTCGTCATCACTTGATAAACCTTAAACATAATAAACAATTAAATATTGATTTGAATACAAACCATTTGAGGAAATAGTTTGCTGGAGTTAAACTGATTTTCAAAATATAGAATTATGATTTGTTGGCAGTAAATTACTCAATAATTTTTATGTTGTTAAGATTATTCACTCATGTAAAAAACGTTTCTCATTTAGGTCTTCACTGGGATCTTCACCGCGGAAATGTTTCTCAAGATCATTGCCATGGATCCCTATTATTACTTTCAGGAAGGCTGGAATATTTTTGATGGTTTCATCGTGAGCCTTAGTTTAATGGAACTTGGTTTGGCAAATGTGGAAGGATTATCAGTTCTTCGATCATTTCGGCTGGTAAATTAATTGGAAGTATCCATAATGTTTGTATAATTTATTTAATTTGTTTTCACTCTTTCTAGTAACCATTATTGTATTTTACATGGTCACAATATTATTTGAATGCATTTTAAAAACAAACCAGATTGCTCCAACCAACTGAGCCACGATTAGTCTCAAGAACGTCGTGTTCTGAAGTTTGTTTAGAATTTCCCTTACCACTTTCAAATTTCACATTTGAGTAGAGATCTTTAGCTGTGGTCTTTCCCGCCCCCCCCCCCCCCCCTATCTTCACAGAGAGCTGTGGATCTAATTTGAAGTCAGAAGAATGCAAAGAAATAGAATAAATGTTAGAAATTATTACATAAAAGTAAATATGGGCAATTATTTTTTTTAATGTTTAGCAAATAGTTTTGATAATGTGATGCAGTTTAAGGAAATAGGAAGCATAATATCATTAGCATCTTGCTTAGAATGTCAGGTAATTTAATTATCCTCTGGGAATAAATTAAACATTTTGGTACTTACATTTGATTCTTTGAGTCACTTAGATGCCATTAAATAATGCACTACTGTTGGCCTGACATTTGTTGAAGCATCAGAAATAAAATGTTGCTGCTGTTTAACCATAAATGGTATTTTAGAGGCCTCTATGAGCTAAAACAAAAATAAGTCAGGCACAGCGGTGGAAAGCCATTTACACACTCTAATGAGTTGTTGATTAATTAAATCACTGAAGACATAAAGGTTGACAAAATGCAGCTTTTACTTAAGTCCAAGTATTTCTTCTTTGACTATAGTAAATCTTTAATATATAGCTTAATAATTTCAAGCTAAAGATACAGTAAGATTGAAGCAATCTAAATTTTTAAAAATTAGTTTGTTTTTCTCTTGTACTTTATGTAATTTGCTTTGATTTTATCTGCATCTTTGCATTTTAGCATGATATTTTCAGTACACTGAAAAAATATATCCATTTCAAGATTTTAAATATCGAGAGCCCCTACTTCTTTGAAACAGTTTTAGTTAATTAATTACCATTAAATCTTAAATACCTCAGTTCCTTACAAAAAAACCAAAAGGACTATTACCTGTGCTTATGTAAGATTCTGAGGAATTTGGTATATCTATCTCCAAATGAATAGTGCCCCATGTTAGAAAAATAAGCTGATAGCATATGCTAGATAATAGTTTGACACACAAATAATTCATCACCCTACAATTGAGACATTGTAGATTTTCCACATAAATAAATTTATAGATTGTTTAGAAGACAGGACAGTAACAGCTTTCTTGATTTTGTTCCCAGCTCCGAGTTTTCAAGTTGGCAAAATCCTGGCCCACCCTGAACATGCTAATTAAGATCATCGGCAATTCAGTGGGGGCCCTGGGGAACCTCACCTTGGTGTTGGCCATCATCGTCTTCATCTTTGCTGTGGTTGGCATGCAGCTCTTTGGCAAGAGCTACAAAGAATGTGTCTGCAAGATCTCCAGCGACTGTGAACTTCCGCGCTGGCACATGCACGACTTCTTCCACTCCTTCCTGATTGTGTTCCGCGTGCTGTGTGGAGAGTGGATAGAGACCATGTGGGACTGCATGGAGGTCGCTGGCCAAACCATGTGCCTTACTGTCTTCATGATGGTCATGGTCATTGGAAACCTAGTGGTATGGAAAAACGTTTTTCTATTTTCAGTAAAATATAATGTAGCCATATCTAAAACTATGCTTAACTGAGGAATGTTTTATTATGTTATTTTTTGTATCAAGACCAGTTCCAAGTCTCAATTATTCATTATTTCAGAAGCTAGGTATAGTTTATACTATTGAAATCCACATAGCATTTTTATTTTTTTTATTTTTTCTTTATTGATTAAGGTATTACATATTTGTACTTATTCCCCCATTCCCCCCTCCTCATGCCCTTACACCCCTGGTGCTAGTGTCCATTGGTTAGGCTTGTAAGCATACATATAAGTGTTTTGGTTGATCTCTCTCCCTTACCCTTGCCCTCCCCTACCTTCCCTCTGAGATTTGACAGTCTGATTGATGCTTCTCTGTCTCTGAACCTGTTTTTGTTCATCAGTTTATGTTGTGCATTATATTCCACAAATGAGTTATATCATGTGATATTTATCTTTCTTGGACTGGCTTATTTCACTTAGCATAATGCTCTCCAGTACCATACATGCTGTTGCAAATGGTAAGAATTTCTTTTTTTTTTTTTTTTTACCACAGTGTAGTATTCCATTGTGTAAATGTACAACAGGTTTTTAATCCATTCATCTGCTGATGGGCACTTAGGCTGTTTCCAAATCTTAGCTATGGTAAATTGTGCTGCTATGAACATAGGGGTGCGTATACCCTTTCTGATTGGTGTTTTTAGTTTCTTGGGATATATTTCTAGGAGTGGGATCACACATAAGTATTTTTAGAAGTGTTTCAATTATTATTTTTTTCTTATTGAGCTACAATAGAAATATATAACATAATTTTTTTTCACATCATATGAATAATGTGCCAATGTAACAAGGTTTCAGGAAGGGGTATCTCACACAAGAGCATACACACCCAATCATCATGCTTATGAACTACAACAGGATCTATAACGAACTCTTAAGATACGTTTTGAGCCGAAGTTGTTCTTCATCACTAAAACCTCCTATTAGTCATGGAGAAGGCTATTTCTGGCTTTTATCTTTCAGTTCTTATGCTAAAGCATGGAAGAATTACTAAGGACAGCCACTCACTTCATTTTTACTTAGAGTGTTTCAAATTTGAGTTTTCCACTAATTGAAGTTTAAAAAGCAATTAGTGATCCTCTCAGTCCATTAAGAGTACATGAAGTCTTGGATGCCTTAAACTAGAGTATGAACAAGTAACATTGACTCAAGAATCACTTATTATCATGTCTCTGTAAAAAGAACCATGCCTAGCACCTCTGTACTGAGTCCTGGAGGCCTGGGAAAGATGATAGGAAAATAAATATGACACAGTAATAATACATTTAATCGAACAGAAGTAAAAATAGGAAGTATCTAATACATGTCAAAGATATAAAAAACAAAGTGCCGTATGTCAAGTTCCCAAAATGGAAAAATTACTTTGGAAAGACAAGGAAAGGTTTTGTCAAGGAATTTGGACTTGAAATGTCTTTAATTGAGGTATAAGTTTTAACTTGGTAAGAAGAAAAGTTGACATATCTATTTTGAGTTGTCCAGATATAATAGCTTCCCAAAATTTTACATGAATCAAAATATGTTAGTATTCTTTTCACACACTCATACCAATGAAGCCTATTTTTGGAGATGAGATTTATAGACTAATTACTGGTCTTATTCATGGAAATAACTTTGTTCCACAATCTTAAACTCAATCTTAGCACCACCATTATTTTATAACAAATATTTATTTGTAATATTTTCAACTATTGTATAAATATAGTGGCCTTGATTTTCTGAGCCAAAAAATAAATAATCTGGTTTTTGATCTAGTAAAAGGTTTTTTGTTTTTTTCCCCCTAATTTGGCAAGTTACCTAGGTGGAAAAATTGGTATAAATACATAAAAATCAAAGCATATTTAAATATATTAGAATAATCTTTGGTTTTAAAAATAAAATGATAATAAATTATTATTGTCCTAGAAAATCCAGGTTACATGAGCAAAATAGTTTGCATCCCAATTAAAACTTCTTTTTTTTTCTTTTTCACTGTACTATTATCTATAAGATTCCTCTTTTTGAATGAAACTTAATATAGATATATTATGCAACAATGGCTTCAGTAATTTTGCAATGACAAAAAGGAAATTATGTTAATAGCATCATTTTATATTAGCCAGGTATTTATTTCATTCACTTTTTTTTTCCAGGATAGTTGATGATGAGCTAGAAAAAAAGAAGTTTATGAAAAACTAAGTTTAAGAATAATTTTAGAAAACAAATAACCATTGAAGTGACAGAATGTTTTGGTCACCTAATTTCCTCTTATGTTTTAGGTTCTGAACCTCTTCCTGGCCTTGCTTTTAAGTTCATTCAGCTCTGACAACCTTGCTGCCACTGATGATGATAACGAAATGAACAACCTCCAGATTGCTGTGGGAAGGATGCAGAGAGGAATCGATTATGTTAAAAGAAAAGCACATGAATTTATTCAGAAAGCCATTGTTAGAAAGCAGAAAGCTTTAGATGAGATTAAACCTCTTGAAGATCTGAATAACAAAAAAGACAGCTGTATTTCCAACCATACCACCATAGAAATAGGCAAAGACCTCAATTATCTCAAAGATGGGAATGGAACTACCAGTGGCATAGGAAGCAGTGTAGAAAAATATGTCGTGGATGAAAGTGATTACATGTCATTTATAAACAACCCCAGCCTTACTGTGACTGTACCAATTGCTGTTGGAGAATCTGACTTTGAAAATTTAAATACTGAAGAATTCAGCAGCGAGTCAGATATGGAGGAAAGCAAAGAGGTAGGTGTTTTTAAATAAGATATTTTGGTATTAAGCTTTAAAATATCAAACTATTTAAAAATTATGTTTTCTTTCAATAAGAAAATAGGAAATATCAATTGATACATTTTCTATGGCAAATTGGTGATAAATCAATGATATATTAAAATATAGCTAGACAAGTAATCTGCTGGCTAATTTTTCAAGTATCTGCTATTTTGAATTATTGATAATATTAAAAATTAGATTAATATGGATTTTTCTAAGTATTTAAATATAAATTTAGATTTGTAAAAATGCCTCTGATTATCCACTTTCTTCCTTATAATTATCCCAAAATGGTGTGTGTTTTTTTTATATGTATCAAAAATACTTTGTGAGAAGGTAAGTTCCGATTCTGATTTTGCTATATTCTTGGCTCTTAGGAAATACTCCATAAAATGTGATTTTAATTAGTTTCCATAAGTATACTTATTCATAGAAAATCTGATTTTAATCTTGGCTTGATATTAACATATACTTTCATATTTTGTGAAGTAAATAATTTAAGGAAGTGAAGATATTGATGAGGAATCACACTGAAAAATATTTGTAACTCTATTGAGCCCAGTGCCTGCATGATATTTTATAGAATGTAAAATTGTGCATTTAATAACTACAGTAAGAGTCTGGGTAGTTTAAAGTATTCTTTGATTCACCATAGGTATGAGTATTAGAGTATGTTTTTGTTTGTTTATAGGTTAATGCACAGAGTTGGGGTAAGGAGAAAAAGGAATTGAAATCCTCAGTATTTAATTGTTTACCTATACAAAAATATGGATGGCTTTCCCAGTAACAAAAGCTTGTGTAAATAAATAAAAATAGCAACCAAAACCAAAGTAAATTTTTATTTTTATGAATGCTTAGAGTCTTATATATACTAAGAATGGATTATAAATAATCAAATGTTGCAGCCCTCAGACAGTTTAAGCTTTTGGCTAAGTTTGAGTATTTTTTGAGGTGTAGGTAACTTGACATCCAGTCTTCTTTATTCAGAAATTTTAAAGCTTCAAGCTTCTCCAAAAGAACATGTATTGTGTCTCCCCACAAAGCATTAGGTTTGACATTAAAGGAGCATCCAGTAAGCTGGGGCTTAATAGCAGGAAAATCCAAACTGTCTTCCCAATTTTTCCTCTTATCATTAAATTTGTCGTGTGTTTTCTGTATGAGTTAAGTACTCCAAAAATAATATATGTGAACTCAGTACTTTGGAATTGGAGGCAGACAACTGACCTTCCCATAGTAAATAAAATTATTTTATTGCTTCAGCTATCGAGTCCTCTCAATACCTTCCCAACCATAGAGATTGTTACCTGGGTGTTAAAATGTATTATTTGGAGAATTTTTTCAATTATGGCTTCATTTCAAGCTTCCTAAATATAAACTCATAAAAGATTAGGCAATAGTTTAGGAAGGGAATATGTGCAGGCTTTAATCTTTTGGTATTTAATGTGATAGGTCTATCACTAGAAAACAAAAGAGAATTGAAATAATCCCAATATTCCCACCTGAAATATCTGTTTTAGTCTTCAAGTTATTTTTATCTTGTCCTTTTCTTAGCTGGTGGGATGGGATTATGCTGTTCAATATTGCATGTAGAGTTTTAAGAAGTGGTTTGAGTCTTATTGATATTCTTTCTAAGTGGTTAAAATATTAAAGGGCGGAAATGAAGCACTTTTTAACTTTTGAAATGCCTAAGTGATTTTCTTTTTATAGGGCAGATTAACCAAGTGGGCCAGAGGTTGTTTAGGTGCTTGAGCTAAATACTCTTCTATTTTGTCTTTGCCAAATTTGCGTGATTCTTTGATAGTTCCGTAGATTCTCTAGAGCATATCATTTTAAATTCATCCTGATCATATATGCTTTAACTCCTATGTTATTTTTACTATATTTAATGTGATTCCTTTTACACTTTGTGATTTTGAATGATTGATTTTTCTTGAGCGTTTTAATAATGTTGAAAGCATGCTTGATTTTTCAAAGTGAAATTTACTAGTGCAATCTGGTGACCTTCACTGCTTACCATTCTTACTTCTCACAGGAGTAAAAAATCAAGCTGGAGCCATCAAGAATGCAGCGCTGGTGTTTTTTAACCAGCCAGAGGCTCGTGCCACCACTTTTACCCAGGTTACCCAAGCAAGTTGTACATATATAAATAGAATCAGTTTCTAAATGAATTTTGACTGGCCTGCATGTTACTCAGCTACATTCCTTGCCCATCCATTGGCAGTAAAATAACAACATGCACAGCTTGCTCTTACGCTGGTCAGGCAAGTCTGGCAACCCAACTTTTAAAAAAACGATTTAGCTGCTAGTTTCCTTACATAGATTTTTTAATGGAAATTATGCTCCGTGTAAAGTGAAAGTGCATGCCTTTATGGATTATTTAATTTCCATTTAACATTACAGAGTTTTTAACATGCTGAGGGCCTAAGGAGAAATGTAGGTGCTCTTTGAAGGACTCTGGCAGAAAAGCTTTCTATTGCCACCCCCCCTCTGTTAAATTTATTTTTCAATTACCTTTTTTTTTTTTTTTTAAAATATAGCCTCAATGAGTGTGCTTTATTGGTAATTGTTTTTGTTCAGTATCATATTAAGTTTTTCTGAAGGATAATCTGCAAATTAAAGCAATCCTTTATACATGTGCAAACTTCCTGAAGGATGCCTTTATGTCATAATAATGTAAATGAATTGGAATGTTTATGTTTTGGCTGCTATCAGCATGGGTATAATTTTTATCTGCTTAATTTTAGAGAAAATAGCATTGCTTTATTTAGCAATTGACCAAAAGTATTTTGCATTTAGAATATGACCCCCTTGGAGATTCTATTGTTTACCCCTAAAAGCTCCTAAGATTGAAAAAAAAAAAAAAAAGAAAAAAATGTTTTTTTAATACAAAAAAAAAAAAAGTATTATAGGTGGTATTTTCAGAGAGAAAATAGATCTGGAATCCATTTTCTTTATCCTATTGTTCCTCAGTCCTTTGTGTTTTGTCTCTCCTGTATTTTCTCCTGAAAAATATTATTTAAATATGTCATGCAGACTCCTATACAGGAAAAAAAAATCATTGTGAGCTCCTGTTTCTTTGGTGTTTTTGAGAAGGAGGGACCTTCCTTGTCATGGGACTACCGTACATAAATGAAGATTATCCCGTTCCATGAGATCCATTTGGTGGATCTTTCATTTTCTGGTGTTGAAGTCACATTTATGTGCTAAAATATACTAAGCAAATTACTCGATTACAATGATTTTTTAAAGATCATTAGTTTGTCACTTAGATGCAGTTTCCTCTCCTTCTGTCATCAAAACTATGAAACAACCCTAGCTTACTCATATTTGCTTATTTGGAAGGAGAAATGATTGTGCCATTCTTATAGCATTCTCTTATCCGTTAGAGCAAAATATTCAGTCACTTCCACTCTAGATCCCATAAAAGGTAATGCCTCATCTATTGGAGGAATGATATGTGAAATGAGACCTGAGAAGTATCATTTCTCACGATTTAACACATATACATAGGGACTATAATTTTTTTCCTATTATATAATAATTCTTCAGAAAAAGCACGGTATATGACTCCTTAGGATAATGGCTTGTTTTTCTCAGTTTCTTGAAAAAAGTCAAGGTGGGTTTCCTTATTCTCTGAGTATCCCATTTGCCATGTGCCTTTGTTGAGAGGTAACTGAGGAAAGGCAGATTTGGTGGCAGTAAGTATAGAAGCACACAAACCAAATTGATTTCATTTATTCTCAACTCTCACATTACAGTTTCCAATTTTTTAATAGGTCTCTGATCCTCCCTTAGGAAGCATTGTCAGTTTCCTACCAGAGAATACATACATACTTGTTACCTACTGGGGCTACTGGCTGGAACATGGGTTCTTTTCATCGACACAGAAAAGATTTTAAGGTCAATGGAAATGAAAGTAGTAAAGCAAAAGGGGGTTTACTGAAGATACATTACAAAGGAGGTTCATGCCAGAAGAGAGACAGAGAGAGACAGAGAGATTGGCCCCAAATTTCTGGGTTTAAAATGGAGGTTTCCTGGATGGAGCCTTCATTTGTATTCAGGGATGACTGCCAGAAACCACCTTTCTTCTGGGCATGCCCTTACCCATAATGCATACAGAAAAACCCATAGAGGTGCGGGGTGAAAACTGAAATGCAAGTTTTTATTATAATTAGTCCAGGGCCTTATTAAGGTCACATTGACATTGAGGTCATGTCATTTTCCTCTGATCTTGCGCCAAGAAGCAGCTGGCTCCCAACTGCCAGTGGCGGTCTGAAGGCAATGTTGGTCTGACCCCAGTTCAAGACCCCATGGCAGGCCTCACCCCAGCTGCTCAAGTCTAACTTCCTACCTAACATACTGAGTTCTGATACTTAAGAGGTGGAGGTGGTGGTGGTGGTGGGGAATATGTATATAGAAGGTTTGGATAAGCAATAGTAGGATGAGTTCAATACAGCTATGATTTTATCCTGGAGAATGTGTAGTTCTCAAAGTCAAGTTTTCCAGTGGGTTAGTGAGGAAGAGCGACAGAAAGCTCTAAACAACCTGTAAGAACAAAAGGAGTAAATACGTGTGTGTTTGGGGCACTGGTTATCTGCTGAAGGATAGGCCACAGAGGTTCCTTCTGCCATCCCAAGAAAGAGATTTAAGATCCTGAGATTCATGGGTCAGAAAATTTGGTAATGTTTTCATTATAAAGAATAAAGTGTTTTCTGGATAATGTAGTATGTTAATAATGATACTTTTGATTTTTTTTTCCATCTTCCTTATTTAAGAAGGTAACAAGGACTAAAGTGTAGTACTAAAGTGTAACTTTGGCCTTAAGCCTATCCCCAAAGCAATATTTTAGAAGCATCTATTAATTTTATGTTGACACTAAGTCACTGTGCTAAATGAAAAGGTTGATAAATTGATACTGCAGGGTCTTCTGGAAACTTTTGAACATTTGAATGAAGATTTCCTGGAATATCTTGTCTGTTGACTTTTTCCAGTCATTGTCAAGGACTAACCATTATGATATGAAGTCCACTCTTTCATTCATTTTTAAATAATATTTATTGAGTACCTTCAACATTCCCAACCCTGATGCACTAACTGACCAATGCCAGCTTGAGAGTGTAGAACACCCTGAATATGGATCCTCAGTTTTTACTTGGGCCCACTCCCAGGTCTTCCCCTAATCTGTCTTTGCAGTGTGATGTTTGTTTCTAAGAGGAATGCTATCCAATTCTAATTGTGGGCTGTGTGTAGTTAGATCAGATATAATTGTGCTTCAGTTTTTCTGATTACTTATATCATATTTCAACATCCTGCAAATGATAAGATCAGTATTTTCAGATCCCTAATAAGTAACTACTTCCTGTGAATCGGATGGGTTGCAAGGAGAGGGTAATTAAATCATTTCTTAGTTGATTATGTATGTAAAAAGGCTACAAATATCTAAGACAAGGACAGGAAAATGAAATAGTCCAAAAATTTAGAATATTTGTAATAAATTTTACTTTGACATTTCATCTTAAAACAAACTATATTTAAATTTTGTTGACAAAAATATTATAATTGATTATCTATCAATATTGTGATATAGTTGATAAGTAGAAAAAATAAATCAGCAACCTGTAAACACCTTACAATATATAATCCTTGATTTCATTAATTTGGTCAAATTAAAAAGCAATGCCCAAACTATTTCCAAGGCAGACATATATAATATTTACATGTCCATAATTGATATTGTTAAATTACATAAGATACATTTCTGATTTTTAAAATATTGATTTTGAGAAAAAGAAAGAACAACATCAATTAGTTCCACTTGTTTATACATTCACTGTTGGTTTCTCATATGTGCCCCGGTGGGGTATCAAACCTGTAACTTTGGCATATCTTGGCTGATACTCTAACCAACTGAGCTCCCTGGTCAGGACCAGACAAAGCATTCAATCTCATAGATTATCCATAAATATTTTACTTCATGAGCACCACTTGTCAAGTAAATATTTTATATAAAAAATTATTTTCGTACAATAAATTAACCATTTCCCCAGGATAATTGATAGACTCCTTAGGCCAAATGTGCATAGAATGTTTCTAGTTCTGACTACATCTAGTTTATAATAGTTCAACATATATTCTAACCTGCATTTTATCATGTGCTTACCTCATCCCCTTTATAATGTAGCTCTTACCAGCTCAGCCGTTTCCTAATGTTATGCATTAATGGTAATAACATTGTAACAGGTTGGAGAATGCACTGGCCCAAACTACTCTGGTTCCACGTGGCACTCATACCTGGCCCTGTGTCATGACTGCAGCATCGTAAGATCAGGTTAAAGGCTGGGGTCTCTTCATTTATGCTGATCCATTAGGGACCTGACCTGGCTAAAGTTTATTGCATTTCAAGATTTAAAACAATTTCTTTCTAGTACATAAACATATACTTTTGGTGGTATTTGATTTAACCTAGCGGAAAACAAAACAGCAACCAAAGATTTATTTCTGCTTGTACTAACAAAACAGGTAAGAGTGCCAGAGTAACAAGTAGTTTCCAAATGCACAGTGAAACATGGGAGTGCATTGGCCAAAGAGAATGCAAAGTATCAGCTCTTGCTATAAAGCTAACAATGTGCTGCTCTTTTGGGAGTTAGAAAACTATAGAATATATTTAATAATAACTGATGGTATATGTTTTCATGTCAATGAAAAGTGGATAAATTTAGATTACTGCTGTTTATGTGCATTTGACCAAATCTTTTCTGCATTTGACATGAAAATACACTAATACAGCTTTCATTGGTTGGGTCACAATTTTAGAATAAAGCACACTATACCATTTGCAAACTAATTTACCGAAGCAAGATCATGGTCAACCATACAACTCTGGTAGTTTCCATGAGCTCTCTGCAGGACTTTATTTCAGAATCTTTATGATCGGCTTAATTAAAAATTATATAAGTTGTTAGAGCATTATTTAAAAAAATATCCTTTATTGCTGTATCTAATCTTGTGACCCCCTACCTCTAATAAAGCAGATTGGCATTATGTTTAAGATATTCTTAAATTACAGATCAAGGGAATGCATTCTGAAGACTTGAGGGCATACCTTTTGAATTTTTATATTATAGAGTAAAGAAAGCATTTTAAAAGCTTTTCTGTGGAATTGATTTTCAGAAGTTAAATGCAACTAGCTCATCAGAAGGCAGCACAGTTGATATAGGAGCTCCCGCTGAGGGAGAACAACCTGAAGTTGAACCTGAAGAATCTCTGGAACCGGAAGCCTGTTTCACAGAAAGTAAGAGAAACAATGCATGTGTGTCCAGTAGACTCCTCTTAGCCATCCACCCACTGCCCTCCCCCTTTTCAATCATCTACATCTATCTAACAACCATTATTTGTTTGCTTTACTTTTTCTATATTAAAAAAAGATGATTTTTTTAAAGAGGTAAGATTTAATTTATATGATCAGATATTCTTAATTTTGTGGATCCTATTCAGCTCTTGAAAATGCTGTTAACTACCGTGTTTCCCCGAAAATAAGACATCCTCCGAAAATAAGACCTACTTACAGGTTTCCTTCTGAGTGAAATATAAGGCATCCCCCCAAAAATTAGGCCTCCCCCTAGGCTAAACATGAGAGATTTGGTCCACTGATTCTGAAATAAATGGAGTCACAAGAAATTCACCAGGAAATTCAGGAATTGGATTGTTATGATGATGTTCCAGAAGATGATGACATGATTGTCATTGAATAAATGAGTAAATTCTTGATAGTGTAGGATTCACAGTTTGTCTGGTTTGTGTTGACAACTACCGTACTACCGTACAGTATACAGGTAATAAATTTCCTTTATTTTCATTTAACAATAAATATGTACCTTATTCTTCTTCATGGAAAAATAAGACATCCCCTGAAAATAAGACCTAGCGCATCTTTGGGAGCAAAACCCCACCCATGCCCGAATTCATGCCTCTAGTATGCATAATAATAAATATGACGCTATCGCTGAAACCAGTTTGGCTCAGTGGATAGAGCATCAGCCTGCGGACTGAAAGGTCCCGGGTTCGATTCCAGTCAAGGGCATGTACCTTGGTTGCGGGCACATCCCCAGTAGGGGGTGTGCAAGAGGCAGCTGATGGATGATTCTCTCTCATCGATGTTTCTAGCTCTCTGTTCTTCTATCTTCCTCTCTGTAAACAATCAATAAAATATATTTTTTAAATAAATAAATAAATAAATAAATAAATAAAAATGATGCTATCAACATTGTCTTTTACAAAGTTAAAAAAATTAAGAATGAAATATTACCAGAATAGCATTATAGACAATAATAATGAATAATTTATAGATACTGACCAACTTTGACAATTTAAGTATTTTTGTTATATTTGCTTCAGTTTTTATTTAAGAATAAAAAAGATACAGAGTAGGCCCCTTTCTTCTATCTTAGAGATAAACCAGTTTCTCAATATTTTTTTCATTTATTATTCCTACTAATCTGGTCTTTCTTTTTGCTTAAATAGTGTCTTTTCATCTCATATCCTCATTAGGGGGGAAATTACAGTTTCATTTAATTAATTGCAATGAATATATTTAGGACATGTAATTCTCCTCAGTCCTTTGGGAAACAGAAATATCAAAATGATCTTGCCCTGAGAAAACAACAAATATGCCCTATATTTCTTAATGAGAAACTAATAACATTTAATAGCACTTCATTAAATTTTCATGCAACAAAGGATATGATCTGCTGCTTACATTATGAAATAGCATCTGATAAATATCTATTCAGTAAAATACTGTGCTCCTTGCAGATGAGGTAACCATTCTTCTATTCATACATAAGAGTCCTCTCTCGTAGTGAACCCTGTCTCCTGGCTCCTCTGGCTCCCACACACCAGGGCCACCGAGCTCTGTGCGCTGCCAGGTCCTGTCAGCTCAGCAGTATCTTTTGTTTCCTGATCACTGTCATCACCATTACCCTTGCTTTCACTTTCCTGAACATTCAGTGGATTGTGTCTCAGACTCTGAACTCCTTTCCCATCTTCTTTCTTCTATCCAGTTTTCAAAACAGGCTTACATGATTCTAAAATCAGTGTTCTTATCGGGTAAAGCTTCATAACTTACAAAAAAATCTCTACAATATTTCCCCCATTAGATAGCAGGTAAAATGTAAATTTTCTCATTCAGGTCCTCTTTTCAGATTAGCTCTCAGTATCTTTTCTAGTCCTGATTCCTAATCCTCTCTGTCATGTAACTTCCAGGCATTCATCTCACCAAGTTCCACCTTTACCATTGTTTCTGCTTTCCTTACAGCTCCAGGTACTAGAACTGGTTCTTACACATGTTTTAAAATCTCATCTCAAATCCATTACCTCCTTAAAGCTCAATATCAGAAATTAATCTCTGCCCACAAACTTTCACAATACCTTATTTGTGATAATTATTATTTTTTGTAATTATAGAATCTCTCCTGCTTAAAATGCATATTGTTTTTAGAGCAAGGCTATGTCTTGAACATTCTAATATTATAATTTGTACAATACAAGTCCTTGAATACAACAGATATTCAATAAATATTATTTGCAAGCCTTTGATCTAGTAGCCCACAAATTTCACAAAGGTATTTATTACATTATTGCTAATAATAGCCAGAATTAAAACTACATAAATATTCAATAATAGTGAAATAATTATATAAATTCTTGTTAAGTCTGGTAATCTTGTTTAGAGGTATTGTGAAACCTTTCATATTCTATTTACTGATAATTAAAAATGAAATACTCGCCCTGGCTAGTGTGGCTTGGTTGGTTGGGCATGGTCCCATGCACCTGAGGGTTGCTGGCTTGATTCCCCTCAGGGTACATACCCAGTTGGGATATATGCAAGAGGCAACTTTTCAATGTTTCTCTCTCATTCAATGTTTATCTCCTCTCTCTCTCTCTCTCTCTCTCTCTCTCTCTCTCTCTCTCTCTCTCTCTCTCTTTCCATTTTCCTATCTCTAAAAGCAATAAAAACATTTATTTTTTAAAAGGAAATGTTTATATTACACTATTAAGTGAAATAATTAGAATTCAAATGTACAAATATCCACATATGAATGAAATTATCAACTTCTAGTGATTTTAATTTTCTGTCTGTTTTTCTATGTCTTTATAATGCAATATAATCCAATGTAATAGTCACATAAACATAAAAATGTGTGGAATGAGTAATTTAAAAACATTATAGATGATTTCTATAAGTGGAAGCCATCTTAAGAAATGGAAGTCATTTACTAGTTGTCAAATAATAATATAGATGAATCTCCCACCAACACAAATGTGCATAATCAAAGAGTATTTTCTTTTTCTTCCTTTACTTTGACAAATTTTAGACTGTGTACGGAAGTTTAAGTGTTGCCAGATAAGCATAGAAGAAGGCAGAGGAAAACTCTGGTGGAACTTGAGAAAAACTTGCTATAAAATAGTGGAGCACAACTGGTTTGAAACCTTCATTGTCTTCATGATTCTGCTCAGCAGTGGGGCACTGGTAAGTGACATATGATCTGTTCCTTTACCTTTCCTCTCAATGAACCTCCTAGTTCATGTTTTTACAATAAGTTGTTCGTGAGGATGAGAGGCATTGTGTGATATTTTCTAATAAGCTATCCATCAGCGACAGTTAGTACAATGAAGTCTAATTGGACTTTTTTCCTTACAGGCCTTTGAAGATATATATATTGAGCAGCGAAAAACAATTAAGACCATATTAGAATATGCTGACAAAGTTTTCACTTACATATTCATCCTGGAAATGCTTCTCAAGTGGGTTGCATATGGTTTTCAAATGTATTTTACCAATGCCTGGTGCTGGCTAGATTTTTTGATTGTGGATGTGAGTATTCTTCACTGTTTCAGTCCTTTGGCATGTAATGATACATCAAGCATGTCAAACTCAAAGGCTAACACTGGCCAAATAAACGAGGTTTAAGTTTATGTGGGCTGCAAAAAAACAAAAGCTTCAATTTTCATAGGAACATAGGTTTATTTCAATAGAGATGTGCTAGATACAAAGGACCGAGATAAATGAGTAATCATTAGCATAAAATAATAGAACATTTTAATAGAAATTAATATTTTTTTCTTGAACATTAACTTTCCAGACACTGATTAACTGCACAAATTAATAAGCGTAATGCAAGTAAACCTACTTTTCTTGTTCTCCGAAAGTGAAATATTTCCTGATGCACACACCAAACAAGTCAGTCCAAGATGAATGACGTGGCCATCTGCTGCTAAAATATTCGCTGCTAGTATTAGTGGAGAGAAATGGTGCACCTGCATGCAAGGTGCATAGGAAAATGAATGCAACATGATTATAGTAGTCATTAGCGAACATTGTAGTTTGTTGTTAATAATTATGTACAATAGGATATTGTAAAAATTAAGTTACGAAATTTTTATTAAAATATTTATTATATACTGTTATGATGTCTGGGTTGCAAAAATATTCATTGTAGGCCACATATGGCCTGTGGGCTGTGAGTTTGACATGTTTGTGCTGCATGTTAGTCCTCGCAATAATGTTTAGCATATATATAGTGAGCTCTCCATCAATTCTGTCTGCATGGGCCCAAATATAAATGGTGATTTCTATTTTCTCAATGATACAAAGTCGCAAAACCTTTTTATTTATTTATTGTTTTTGGCCAACTTACATATATATATATATATATATACTTTCATAGGTGAAACAGCAGTCAAATGCTATGTTATCATTATTGAGTTAGCTTTAAATTAATATTTAACATTCCAAGCTATACACATAATATGTTAATATAGTTTGCTTTTTTCACTCTCACATTTAATACAATAAATGTATTTAAATTATTCACATCTTTGACATTAGCATCTTTGTTATCACCAGAGATTGTTGAAAAGTGCTTGTCCCAAAGATGATTTACTAATTACAAAGAAATGTGAAAGTCCAAATAGCAATAGACACTTCTTGATTTGTATGATGGTTGAAAGAGTTTGGCTATGAACTAATTATTTAAAGGTTTATTAAACTGCATTGGTGTTGGAAATAAAGTAAGATGGAGAACCAGAGTATAAGAGGCTTTAAAACATTGAACATGAGGTTACTCCTGATTTCTGAGTGAGAAGTTTGAGGAACATCTCATCTTTTATTCAAAAATGTAAGATCATACTGAACAAAAAGTTTTAAATCATGTTTATTTAGTTCTGGAGATTTACTTCTTAAATGCCTTTCAAATTATCAATTCATTCAGAATGAAGAGAAAGGAATTTAAAGGCTTTTTGTCTAGACAAATCTAGGGGATATGTTCATAGCAGCACAATTTACAATTGCTAAGATCTGGAAATGCCCAAGTGCCCATCAGTAAATGAGTGGATAAAAAAGTTGTGATACATTTGTACCATGGAACACTATGCAGCAGTGATAAAGAAGGTTCTCTTACCTTTTGAGACCTCATGGAGGGACCTGGAGAGCATCATGCTGAGTGAAATAAGTCAGTCATAACAAAACAAGTACCACATGATGGTACTCACATGTGGAATCTAAGTAAGAAAATGAGCTGATATGGATCCAGAGACATAGAAGCATAGAACAGAGTGCGGAATCTCAGAGGGAAGGTAGGGGAGGGTGGATAGGAGTGGGAGGTAAATAACCAAAGACCTTGTATGCATATATGCATGGACCATGTACACAGGCAATAGGGTGCTAAAGGCCTGGGCTGGAGGGCAGGGGGCTGGAGGTGTCAATGGGAGGATAGGAGACATATGTAATACTTTCAACAACAAAGGATTATAATAAAAATAAAGTCTAGGGCAGCTGGTGAGCACAGGGAATGAGGATGTGGGGAGGAGAACAGATTGATGATCACCATCAACATAGAGGAAGAAAACAGAATTTTCAGGAAAGTACAATGTGTTTAATAGTTCATTGTAAAGATAATATTCTATTAATTTTAATAATTTCTTGGCAATTAAGGACATATTTTGATATATAAAATTTAAATATCATGTTAGCAAAAGAGAAAAATAGACTCTTGAAGAAAGTTTTTTTACAGTTTCAGGTAAAAAAAATGATTTTTAATCCACTATGACCTTTCTAATCACTGAACACAAGAAAAAATTATGTACCCTGTTTCCCCGAAAATAAGACAGTGTCTTATATTAATTTTTGCTCCCAAAGATGTGCTAGGTCTTATTTTCAGGGGATGTCTTATTTTTCCATGAAGAAGAATCCGGTACACATTTATTGTTAAATAAAAATAAAGGAAATTTATTACCTGTATACGGTAGTATGGTAGTTGTCAACACAAACCAGACAAACTGTGAATCCTACACTATCAAGAATTTACTCATTTATTCAATGACAATCATATCATCATCTTCTGGAACATCATCATAACAATCCAATTCCTGAATTTCCTGGTGAATTTCTTGTGAATCCATTTCTTTCAGATTCAGTGAACCAAACCTCTCATGTTTAGCAATAGCACTGTCTTTAAATGAGTACTTCTTGTCAAGGTAGCCTGCTTGCAGTGCATTTGCAATGCAGTTGTCAGTGATTTTCTCCCATGAATTCTTCACCCAAGTCACAACTTCTTCAGTTTAGGTTTCACAAAGTTTCTGAGACAGAGCCTGGGGGGGGGGGGCTTATTTTCGGGGGATGCCTTATATTTCACTCAGAAGGAAACCTGTAAGTAGGTCTTATTTTCAGAGGATGTCTTATTTTCGGGGAAACACGGTAATAGATATTTGCATTTAGCAGAGAAAAATAAATTTGTTTTATTTTTTTCCTAATCTGCCTGAAGCAAATCTACTATTAAATATACCATATAAAATTACATACAAAATCACATCAGAAATTTTCTGGCAATAAATGACAATAAATATTTAAAATCTTTATGTTTAGACATTACCAAAAATAAAAATATATAACTAAACTATACCATTCTTTTATTTGTATAATAGTTTATAGATGACATTTTTTCTTTTCCTTATTATCTTTATATGGTTAAAATACTTGATAAATGTATAATAAAACATCTTATGTTTAACATACTATCCTATATAATAAAAGCCCAAAGACTGAAATAGGAAACAACCAGAATGACCAGAGACCAGAACAACCACAGCCCCTTGCCCTGGCTGGCTCTGCCCCCTAGCAAGCAGTTAGAGGCAATCAGGCAGGCAGGGAAAGTGGTTAGGGGTAATTAGGTAGGCAGGCAGAGTAGTTAGGGGCAATCAGATAGGCAGGCGAGCAGTTAGGAGCCAGCAGTCCCAGACTGAGAGAAGGATGTCTGACTGTCAGTTTAGGCCTGATCCAACAGTTGGACATCCCCTGAAAAATCCTGGATTGCGAGAGGGTGCAGGCCAGGCTGAGGGATCCCCTTTCCCCTCTAGTATAATAATAAAGGCATTAAGTCAATACTACCTGAATATAAAGAAATCCTTAAGAGAAATCTAGTCCTGTAGCTGGTGTTCATATTACCTAACATATCCTGATATGTACCTTCTTGGATTTAAAAAAAAACAAAACACAATTAGTTTGGAATATTAAACTAAACAATACTTTGCCTTACATTGATATATTTATTAATCATCTATTTTTTTTTTAATTGAAGAAACTAATGTGAATGTCATTTTTCCAGACCTATCAGAACTGATAGTTGTCTTGTGAGGACAGATATGTTTTCAACTAGAAGATGACATGTGTATTGTCCATTCATTTCACTGAGGGAGAAGGAAAGTCTTGAGGGCAGTGCAGTGTGCGCTAGAGTTTAAGGGAGGAGAATGTCAGCAGGTACAGATGAGGGGAGGGGCAACAAGAAGCTCAGATACTGATGTCTGCCCACAGGGCCTGTTCAAGAAACAAGCAGTGCTGGAGGGTAAGCACAGTGCTGCAGAGTGAGGGAAAGCGTTCTGCAAATGGATGATAAGATAGGAAAGGTAAGTTGGAGAAGAGTTTGGAGAACCTGAGATGCCATCCAAGGAGATTTAGACCTACCTATAGTAATAAAAGGGTAATATGCTAATTAGACCTAGAGTCCTTCTGGACAAAGCCAAGGTGGAGGGGCCGATGCAGAGGCAGTTAGGGGCAATCAGGTCAGGAGGGGAGGGCAGTTGGGAGTGATTTGGTTGGCGAGGGGGAGAGGGGGGGAAAGTTGGGGTTGAACAGGCAGGTAGGCAGGTGAGAGGTTAGGAGCCAGCGGTCCCAATTGAGAGAGGGATGTCCCAGATTGGAGAGGGTGCAGGGGGCTGAGGGACACCCCCCATGCTTGAATTTCATACACCAGGACACTAGAGATTTAATAAAGTAGAAGCCATCGAAGATTGTCTATGAAAAGTAACAATGAAAGCTCACCCTTTAAGGGAGAGAAATTTGGTGGATGGATAACTGATGGATGGAATAAAATGGAAATTATTTAGAGGCCAAAGACAATTTGTAACTTAACGTTTAAATCATCTGTGAGGAGGAGACTAACAAAGCCTAGAAGTTTAGATTTTAGGAAAAATATATAGCACACTTTAAAATAATATTTTATAGCTCAATTTTATTCCAAATTTAGAAGTTTTGCTATTTTAGATTACATGTGCAAAATAAGTTTGAATATCATTTTATTGTAAAAATGTTTTGTTTCACTTACTGCTATTTTTCTTAAAAAATATTTTTTTCAAATATCTATTAATGCCAAAGTCTTAAAACTATATTATACATCTATTTTTATTTATCTGCTTTTGAAATTCAGGTGCACTTTAGGAGAATATATATATATATATATATATATATATATATACACACACACACACACACACACACACACACACATATATATAGATATATATATAGATATATATAGATATATATAGTTTTTAGCTTACATAATTTTAATGAGTTTCCTGTGTAATTTCAATGGAAGTCAGATATTTCTGTGTCACCTGTGACAGTACTTACCTTTTTTGTCAGCTGAGACTTTAAAACTATACCAACTACATTATTCATTTGTACACATGATTAAAGAAAATGTTTTTTTTTGTAATTTCTAGATACTTATACTAAAATCTAAGCTTTTATAAATTAACTAGAGTCCCGATGCACAAGATTCTTGCAGCCTCAGGGGCTTGCCTGGGCCTTCACAGCTCTGGCTTCATCTAGAATAGGGGTGTCGAACTCAATCAGAGAAGGGGCCAAAATCTAAAATCCAGCCTAAATCGCGGGCCGAATGGTTTACTGAACAGTCATAAACTGACAATGTCATAAACTGACAGCGGAGTGCAGTGATGACAGCGCGGTGCGGGCCACATTGCAAGGCCTGGTGGGCTGGATTTGGCCCGCTGGCCTTGTGTTTGACATATGTGATCTAGAAGGTTTTCCGGAAGGATGTCTGGAAGGTCTTTCGCCTGTCTGGTCTAATTAGTATATTAGGGTTTTATTATTATAGATTTGAGCTAATTAATACCTTTACACCTTCACACTAAAATTTACATGAAGACAAAGCCACTATGAAGAGGCCAAGATCATTCTGAATGAGTTTATGTTCCGATTCACCAGTGTTTTGTAGTTACTTGTCTACTTGTACCAAGGTTCAATTTTCCTTTCAGGTCTGCTCAACAGCTACATAGATGAAGATTGCATATCTGTGCCATTATTTTTCTTGCTTTACACTTAATTTACAAAAATGTTCATGTCAAGATTCTTGGAAAGAGAACCTGCATATGTTTTTTCCTTTTTCATAAGTTTTTGATAGTGGTTCTAAAAGTGTGGCTCACCCATCCCTATCATTAGATTCACCTGGAAATGTTAAGAAACACAAATTATCAAGCCCCACCCCAAACCTGTTGAATCAGACTCTGTCAGGACCTTTCTGTTTCTACAAGCCCTCCAGGTGATTTTGATACTCAGTGACGTTTGAGAACTGCTTGTTCATTGCATAGAGCAGTGTTTCCCAACCTTCTCTCATGATGAGAATCACCTGGTGGAGTTGTTAAAACACAGATTCCTGAATCCCAACTAAGAAGTGCTAAACTAGAATTTTTGGGAACATATAGGTAAAATTGTATACTTAACTAGTGCTCTAACACAGATGTTATATACAGAGCACTAGTGCTCTAACACAGATGTTATATACAGAGCACTAAGTTAGGTATGCAATTTTACCTATATGTTCCCAAAAATTCTAGTTTAGCACTTCTTAGTTGGGATTCAGGAATCTGTGTTTTAACAACTCCACCAGGTGATTCTCATCATGAAAGAAGGTTGGGAAACACTGGCATAGAGCAAGGTTGAACTGTTGAACTGTGTAAGCATTTTTGTCTGTAAATAAGAAAATTGTGTTCCTTTTTCTGAATAGGTCTCCTTGGTCAGCTTGACTGCAAATGCCTTGGGTTACTCAGAACTTGGTGCCATCAAATCCCTCAGGACACTAAGAGCTCTGAGGCCACTGAGAGCCTTATCCCGCTTTGAAGGAATGAGGGTAAGACCAAATGCTTTAGAATTTTTCGAAATTATAAGCAAGAACAGACATTTTGTACCTTAGAAATGACACATCCATGGAAAGTTTGTGTCTTCTGCATTCATACTGACATAACCAGTCAATCAATAATATTTGTCACTGCGGGGGACGCTCACAGACTATAATGCCTGAGTGTTTGTTCCTTACTAGATGTTTTCACTCTGTGGGCAATCTCTATTTTTGTTGTGGAGGCTTCTAATATGAGTCAAGATAAATGATGTTCATTCCATTTATAAATGTTCAGGAAATCCCACACAGTGTAATTTAAATAAATCATTTTCCATCGTTTCTTCATTGCTCCCTGTGACTGATGTGTTTTGAGCCATTCCAAGTCCAGATCTAGACTCTTAGATTTGAAACACATGCTGAGAAGGCTGAAAAGTAGGTCAACTGTGAAAATGTAGCACTCATTTGAAAAGGTGGTACAAAGAGCAGGAAGGCATTTGTGCTTATCATTTGTCATCCCTGGGGCACAAAATCTGAGACCACATGCCCTCAGCACCGAGGAAATGATGCTGTGTCATAATGGATTTCCTTCTTTAAAAAAGAACTTTTAAAAATATTTTTTTTGGTGATATTTTAAAATACTTGGGACTTTCTATGAATATTTCAAACTCAACATTGTTTGGATGATAAGGGTAGATATGTGTGTCTTTGTTTGTGCACCTACAGTTGCACAGAAACTAATTACTAGCCTCTAAATTCTTTTCACTTTACCAATTTAAATTGCTGTGGGTTTTTTAAAATATATTTTTTATTTATTTCAGAGAGCAAAGGAGAGGGAGAGAGAGAAAGAAACATAAATGACGAGAGTGAATCATTTATCGGCTGCCTCCTGCACGTTCCCTACTGATAATTTAGCCCATAATCCAGGCATGTGCCCTGACCAAGAATCAAACCATGACCTCCTGGTTCATAGGTCAGTGCTCAACCACTGAGCCACGCTGGCTGGGCAGAATTGCTGTTTTTACAGTAGTAGTTTTTCCTGTAGAAATGCAATCAAACTTTCAGTACTAGAATAACTTTCCTATTTTTAATCAAGTTTGCATACGTATGCACCTAAATCCTTAATACTTCCATAGATTTAACTGTATTGGAAAATACATGTGTTGTTTTTTGCTACCCAGCTTTTAAAAAAATATATAATTGTATTAACCAATATCTCCTCACATTTGCATAGTAGAACATTTCCTATGGGGAACTTAAAAATTAAGTGTGGCCTGGCCAGCATGGTTCAATGGTTGAGCCAGGAGGTCAGGCTTTGTGAACCAGGAGGTCATGCTTCAATTCCTGGTCAGTGCACATGCCCAGGTTGCAGGCTCCATCCCCAGTGGGGGGGCTTGCAGGAGGCAGTTGATCAATGATTCTCTATCATTTATGTTTCTATCTCTCCTTCTCCTTTCCTCTCTGAAATCAATAAAAAAATAAAAAAATAAAAAAAATTAAGTGTCAAGACAAGGTACCTCTGAATCATGAGAGTTGAAGTTCTCGTAGTAACTTAACAGTATAATAAGTTCTTTAAAACTTACTTACGTTTATTTTTTAAAGGAATTTCACAAAGGAGGATCCCCAGGGCCAGAAAAGTTACATAACTTGTTCAAAGGTGCATAGCTAATTTGTGATACAAACTAGAATACAGATCTCCTGACTTCCAAACTCTTTCTTTCTCCTCCTCTCATGTTCAGTTTCCGTGCTTCACTCTCTTCGCTCCAGTTTTTCTTTGTAGGGTAACCCTATACTACCTTGTTTGGGACAGTCCCGCTTTATACTTTCTCAGAATAGTTATCATTAGCATTCCCTTTCACCCTGGAAACTGACCCTCAAGTGTTCTCTTTTACTCTCAGATTTTGGATATTAAATGTTATGTTTGGCATGATTTTTAAAAATTGTATCATTCGCATGATTACATTGCTTCTGTAGGCATGTCATTATTTGTACTCTTAATTATTTTTTGCATTCATGATTAGTCCTATCCTTTGGTGACAGTTTAATATGCACATTGCCTTACCACTTGGCAAAACATTCTACAACATAATATAGATTTTATACTATTCTGAAAAATAATTAAACATTTTAGTTGGAGCTATTATAGACTAGTTTATGCCTAGTATAAAACTTTAAGGACCTATATATTTTCTCTCATTTGACTGTTGTTCTTTTTATAGTGTTTAAAAATAGGTAACCGTAAGTAAATATTTGTTGTTGACTTTTCACCTATTTTTCCTTCTCATGTCAGGTTGTTGTCAATGCTCTTTTAGGAGCCATTCCATCCATAATGAATGTACTTCTGGTTTGTCTGATCTTTTGGCTAATATTCAGTATCATGGGAGTGAATCTCTTTGCTGGCAAGTTTTATCATTGTATTAACTACACCACTGGAGAAATGTTTGATATCAGTGTGGTCAACAACTACAGCGAATGCAAAGCCCTCATAGAGAGCAATCAAACTGCTCGGTGGAAAAATGTGAAAGTAAACTTTGATAATGTAGGACTTGGATATCTTTCTCTGCTTCAAGTAGTAAGTAACCACTTTATCACTCCCTTGATGTATTATTAAAGTGAATGTAAATTTTTTTCTGTATTCATAAGTACATACTTCTCCAGGTCCATCTGTATAGATTCTTCCTCCAAAATTACTGAACTATCTATCTTCACTATGTTGAAAGTGGACTGCTCTGAAAGTTTATCATCTCCCAGGCTATGCATTAGACCCCAGTAACAGTTCTTTGTTATTGAGATTTCTTTGTGGGTTCACATTGTTTTCCCCGTCCCAACTCTGAGAAAATAGAAGGATAGGCCCTAGGGGTTTGGGTGGTAGACTTCTGTACTCTCTCTCAGGGACCTGAGAAGATAGATACAAGTCCTCACCCACCCATGCTTCACCACCACCCCAGCCAAAACTCCCCACCTTTACATCCTTCATACAGACTGCAACCTCATTCCCATGCTCCTGCCTGCTGCTTGAACACTTTCGGAGAGAATTACTCTTGCAAATGAAAACCTTCCTATTAAGTCTATTATGTCACTATCAATTCATAACAATTAGTGCAACTTTTCAAACGACCACCCTAAATTATGTCCACAAGCTCCATGAGATGACCCCCCCACACAATTCCCAACACTATCTGAACATGAGAGGGAAGACCCTGTGGCACTAAAGAACTGGAAAAAAAAATGTGCAAGACTTGTTTTTAGGTTTACTGTGTCCACACGAAAAAGCAAATATTTGAAAGAGTAAATTGCAATTGTATATAAAGTTTGTTTCAAATTAAGAAACTCCTTCTTATAGAATAGTGCCTCAAAATAGTATATTCAACAATATGGAGGAGATTTTCAGGAACAAACCATCATGATTCATATTAGTACCTATTTGAACAGAAAAAAGCATTAAGATCAAACAATTCACCATAGTTTTCAACTTGTTTGATTCTAGTACTATATACATAAAATTACTTAATCAAATTTCATGTTAGGAACATCAGATACAAAGGTTGTTAATAATTGCTTTTATAATAGCATGTTGTTATAATCTATCAGGGTTTAACTAAATATATAAATATATATCTTTAACATCTTTGTGTGTGTGTGTGTGTATATATATATATATATATGTTTAACATCATATATATATTTAACATCATATATATATATATATTAGAAGAATATAAAGTTGAAGTATTTCCAAAGCATATATTATAAAACTTTGCCCAAAGAGTTTAGAAATTAATTACAAATTATTATATATATTTGTTTTAAATTAATGTTGGTCAATCAATCTAATATTTAATTTCTTTTATAAAATTATAATTTAGGGGGAAGAAATTAAATGGTGTGATTTTTTTACAGGCCACATTTAAGGGATGGATGGATATCATGTATGCAGCTGTTGATTCACGAAATGTAAGTCTACTTAGAGGGAAAATTGTTTAATTTGTTCCAGTGAGTAATTTCACAGTGTTGTATTTTAGTGATACTGTCAATAAAATAAAACCGTGATCAATTTATAGAACACATCTATTTTACAAAGATAGAATATTCACCTTATTTTTTTCTCACTGTGAATCATTTAACATATTTTCTAATATCTAGCATGGCACCTGGCACTTAAAATTTTTTTGACTGAATTTGAGATGAGACATTTTATTTTTGGTTCTGATAGTTACGGTCATTTGTCCATTAGGAGCCCTCATGGGCACTTTCTTCATCTGTCTAGGTTTCCATCAGTTTTTACCTTTCTTGTAATATAAGGGATCTGATTGATGGTGGGAAAAAACAAATAATACAAAACAAACAAAAATCTTAATAGCACTCCTCCAAGGGAAGTAAGATATTTGTGGTAAAAGAATAGAGCTTTCATAGAGCTTCAACACTTTTGATTTTTTTTTTTTTTTTTTTTTTACAATTTCCATTAATTTTATTAATTTGCTGATTTCATTAACAGTGACTGAAGAAATCACATTAAAATAAAAGATTGGACTCTGGTATATCACCAGAACATGATAATTAAGCTTAAAATGTTATTTACCTAGCACCAGCTACCAGACTTAAAAAAATTCCTGAGGGATTTTTTGTTTATTTTGGGTTGTTTATTTTTTTTGTGTGTGTGTTTTATTCCACCTTACTAATAAAGAGAGCACAAGAGCTAAAATCCCTGTATTGTATCTCTGTAAGTGCTATGCCAAAGACTTTCTGACATTTTATCATTTAATTTTAAATAATAACCTTATCATGTAGTTTGACATTCAACTCTATCTTATCATGGAAGCAAAGAGGATTAACACACTAAGTGGTAGAATATGTTTTTGAACTTTTGACCACAATGGGCTTATAACTGCTTTTTACAGTAGTTTCCTACTTATTTGATTACTTCATTTAAAGTTCTCTCTATCTTTTTTATCAATAACCTACATGACATGCAACTTACTTTCAGTTTCTATCTTAATCATTTAGCATCCATTGTTTGTTACATAACTCTTTGACATTCAAGCATTTTACAAAAGATGGAATCTAATTGCCCCTTAAAAATATGAAAAGTTGCTCACCCTTACTCTCATAAATCCACAAAGAAATGTAAATTCAAACCAAAATGAGATATCACCTGCATATTTAAAAGTTTGATAATATTAAGTGTTGCCAAGGTTAAACAGCAATAACTCTTAAACTGTGCTAATGGGGGGTGGGGGGGAGGGGAGAGGATAAATATTCCTTTAAAACCTTAGGAACCATCACAATTACACTAATAAAAGAGAAACATGCAAATTAACCTTACCTCTGCTATGCCGGCAAGCCACGCCCACCAGCCAATCAGGAATGAGTATGCAAATGAACCCAACCATGTTGGCTGCAGCCACAGAGGGAGCAGGCAGTGTGGGTTTCCCTGGCAATGGAAGAAGCCAAGCTTCCTGCCCACTCTGTTTGGCCCTGGCCTCCGCTCAAGGCTACAAAGTTTCAATTATAGAAGTTAAATATATCCCAGATACCAGAGCCTCCCCTTGGATTGCCGGGGAGCATGGCGGGCCTGCAAACCACCACAGGCCCCTCACCCAGGCTGCCCTATGCCCCAAGGGAACCTCCACCCTGATCTGGGGACACTCATTAGGGCAAACCAGTCAGCCCCCACCATGCACTAGGCCTCTATACTATCTAATAAAAGAGTAATATGCAAATTGACTGTTATTCCAACACATAAGATGGTTGCCCCCATGTGGTCAAAGATGGCTGCCCCCATGTGGACATAATATGGATGCCACAAGATGGTCAGCAGGGGAGGGAAGTTGGGAGGGACCAAGCCTGCAAAGTGGGGCAGTTGGGAATGATCAAGCCTGCAGGGGAGGGCAGTTAGGGGTAACCAGGCCAGCAGAGGAGGAAAGTTCGGGGTGACCGGGCCTGCAGGAAAGGGCAGATGGGGGAGACCCAGGCATGCAGGGGAGGGCAGTTAGGGGCAATCAGGCTGGCAGGGGAGTGGCTAGGGGAGATCAGGCTAGTAGGCAGAAGCCGTTAGGAGCAATCAGGAAGGCAGGCAGGTCAGCAGTAGGGAGTTAGCAGTCCTTGATTGTGAGAGGGCTGACCCAGATTGGAGAGGGTGCAGGCTGGGCTGAGGGACACACACACCCAGTGCACAAATTTCATGCACCTAGCCTGTAGTTATTCAATAAAGTTAAGATATTCTTAATCCTGCAATTCCATTTTTAACTATATTCTACAGAAACTAGTGTACATACATAGAAGATCTGTGTACAAGGATAAACATAACATTTTTTTGCATTATCAAAAACTGTAAACAGCTCAAAAGTAGTAGAAATGGACAAATAATTTAATATTATTTTTTGATAAAATTATATATGAATACAATATGCACAACAATGTGGATGAATCTTCAAAATATAACAGAACTATAACAAATGTGTCTGCCATGCAGAATGTAGACACAATTAATCTTATTGTTCAAGAATAGGTTCTTTGGTATTAACTCTAAAGAAAAAGCAAGAAAAAAATTACCATAAAAGTCAAGATAAAGATTATCTCTAGCAAAGATGGTCAAATTTATGTTTGAGAAGGATATGCCAAGGGTTTCTGAGGTCCTGACAATGTCCTGAATTGTGAAATTCACTTTATAATCATTTATTACATCTTACACTTGTATGCTATGCACACTTGTGTATTTATTGTATTTCATGAAAAAACATTTAAAAGTGCCATTTTATATTACTTTCTACTACACACACACAAATGAAACAAAAGTATTATCAAAATATAGGTATTTTGTAATATTTATGAAATTTCCTATTTTATTCTATTTCATTAGGAGGAAAAAAAAAATAATGTTGGCCATTACCCTCTAAAGTGATTTCATGACATGTTAGGCCATTACCTGCATCCATTATCTCCTGTGACTGGTTAACTTAGTAGGTGAGACCTAAACTATAGGTTACAGCCAAAGCACAAACCAACTATCAAACCTTTTTTTGATCAAAAGTGTGCCGGACAAGAGAATTCATCATGCAGAATCTGTGCCTAAGGCCTACTTAATAAGATGAATCAATAGACTCATATTCAGAATGAGATCCATCTGATATACCTATATCCGCATATACCTATCATAAGAAATGTGTAAGAGAAATCATTCCTTTGTTTTTAGCTATTATATTATTACTAGAGGCCCAATGCACAAAAATTCATGCAAAAGTAGGCCTTCTTTCCCCTGACTGCTGGCACCAGCTTCCCTCTGGCACCTGGGACTCCGGCTGGCTTTTCTCCAGCCCTGGCTTCATCATAAAAAACATCCAGAATGATGTCAGAAAGACATCTGGTCTAATTAGCATATTACTCTTTTATTGTTATAGATTCAACAGGAACTGTTTTAAATACTCTTCATATATGACTCTATATTTAACCTTCCGACTACCATATGAGGTTTAGGCTTTTTTATTTCCATTTTACAGGTGAGGAAACTGAGTCAGAGTAAATTTTAAAGGTTTTAATATAACATCTATTCTTTTGGAGGAGGAAATCCTCACTTTGCATGTTCTATTGGGGTTTTTGCTTATAAAATACATTCATGATCTAAGTAGTCATTGGGTGAAATTAATTTTATTCTCAGATATTGAGACATGCTTTGAGAATTGAAAACTAACATCATGTCCTTCTTATGAAACAAGTATTAGGTCTAATAGCTGTCATTCTTTATATTTTGTAGGTAGAATTACAACCCAAGTATGAAGACAATCTCTACATGTACCTTTATTTTGTCATCTTTATTATTTTTGGTTCATTCTTTACTCTGAATCTTTTTATTGGTGTCATCATAGATAATTTCAACCAACAGAAAAAGAAGATAAGTATACTAAAACTTTATCTTTGCTCTAATATGTGAAATGAACATGTCATATTATTTTCTTTTGGCTCCAAAATGTAGCCACCAAAAAGAAAAAATGTAAATCCCATAAGCTATTTTGAGAGACTTATTTAGCTATAAGATGGCTTACAAAACATGTACTGTATTTCTATTATAGAAATCTGACTGACCAATATGGCATAACTTATATATTGACTATATGCATCTTTATAAATATAGATATTAATGAGCAACATTAGAATAGAATATGGAGCCAATTTTCACACAGCTACTAAGGTAGATTATATAGCTTGCAAAGAACATGATTTTAAACAAGTTTTGTTTTCATTTCTTTACTTTGGAGGTCAAGACATTTTTATGACAGAAGAACAGAAGAAATACTATAATGCAATGAAAAAACTGGGTTCAAAGAAGCCACAAAAACCCATACCACGACCTGCTGTAAGAATAACACTTACATCATCAGTAAAAGCTATGTTATCTCTCAATTTCACAGCTCAAATTGTTAGATACTAGTATTTTTTTAATTTTCAAAGAAAAGTTTTACCTTAGCAATGTGACTAGCTAGACCAAATAGCCTTAGTGTATGTATTTTATATATGCAATATGTATAAATATATTTTATAGACATGTAAAATATATATAAATAAAATGTCAGTTATATCATTGAGGAGCTTCTAATAGTGTAGAGAGGAAGATATATCCATATATATATATTGTGTTGAAATATTGTATATGCTCAGTGTATAGTGGAAGCAGATTGGGATAATTGGTACATCTCAGATATGTTCCATTTTCTACCCAACTCTTTAGACTGGATGAAATCATTAATGAAACAAGTAACAGTGTGATTGTTTTTTAATTTCATATTCTTTCCTAGCATCTTGCCCCTCAATCAGATAACATGATTCATTTTATGACCAGTTGTGGCTATTCCAATTATATATTTGCCATTTGTTGCTGGTTCTGTTTGATTGTTGTTGGAAATTGTTGTCAGGAAAATTATGGTATTTTTTCAGAACTCCTCCCCTGAGATATACATAGTGCAAGGCAATCCAGTGTTCTCCAGGAATGCATATTCTATGAATCAATTAATGACAATATAAAACTAGCTATGCCCATGTTCAGTTTGTAAGTTGGCCAAAAGATCAGAAAAAATAGATAGTGTTATTTAATAAAATATAAGGAATGTACAGTTTGAGCCTAGTTTTTGAGAAATAATACAGTTTGAATGGATGAGAAGAAAAACAGAGTACATGCAGTGTATGAGAAAATATATAGTCCAAGCCATGAAAATAAATATTTCCATTGATAATAGTGACATTTGTTTTAGTGGGTAATAAATACGGGGTATTTTGGGTTAAATGAACGAAGATAACCACTATGAGTCTGAAGAAATTGATCTTAATTAAGCAATACAAATGCAATATAGTTAAAAGAACAGCATGCTAATGTGGGGGGAAAAAGATTTTAGCCCTGACCTGTTTGGCTCAGTGGATAGAGCATCAGCCTGTGGACTCAAGGGTTTCTGTTTTGATTCTGGTCAAGGGCATGTACCTTGATTACGGGCACATACCCAGTAGGAAGTTTGCAGGAGGCAGCTGATCCATGTTTCTAACTCTCTATCCCTCTCCCTTCCTCTCTGTAAAAAATCAACAAAATATATTAATAAAAAAAATATTTTAGAGACTGCTTTAAGAAGATGTTAGAGATAAAATAACAGATGAGTCCATAATATGGGGTCATGTCAAATAGGGCTGAAACATGAGAGATACAGTATGAGCTAATAAGGAATCTCAATGGGATGAGGCAGCTATAAAGTCTAGGAAAAGAAGGAAGATATGTAGACAATGAAAAACTTGAAACAGTTGATTTTTGTGAAATAATTGGTTCCAATAACCAATGAAAGGAAATGTATTTTAAATGCATTTAGAAATACAGATGTAGTTCCTATGGGACATCAGACTGAGGTAAGGATTTTAGACTTGTCAGACAGAATTCAATTAAGCTCTGAAGCATAGATTCATTTTTGAAAGATAATTAGAATAGACAAAAAAAGTGCTGAGCATGAAGCCTTGAGCACTTCCCTATTAGAGGAAGAGGTAAATCAAAGAAGGAAGATATTGATTAGTAAGGCAGTATATAAAGAAAGGTATGATTGAGAAAAATATTTTTAAAAAGACAGGCTGTTTAATTATATCAAATGACATAGATTTACATGGATAGGTGTAGAGATATATGGGAAAAGATCAGGGCATTTAGCTATAATATTATTGTTGACAATTTGGCAAATTAGGAAATGATGTAGTATAATCCATCTAATTCAGTCATTCATTAAGAATGTACTATGTGCCCTGGCCAGTATGGCTCAGATAGTTGAACATTGAACATTGTCCTATGCACTGAATTGATGAATTTCCAGTCAGAACACATGCCCAGGATTTGGCTCAACACCTGGTAAGGGGTTTGGCTCCAGCTCAATGTTTATCTCTCTTTCCCTCTTCCTTACTCTCTCTCTAAAAATCAATTTAAAATATTTTATAAAAAGATAATATGCTATATCAAGCATTTGAAATTTAGTGTTGAACAACACAGAGTCTATTTAGTGCAGCAAATTGTAATAAAAAAAAGTCACACTAATAAAAGTATCCACGAAAGAATACATACACCACTTGGCTGTGAGAACAGATTAAGGAAGAGGGAGCTCATTCATAAGAAAGTTAGGGAAAGCTTTGCTGAAGCAATGCATGAATTGAGGATTGAAGAAAAATGAGAAGGTATCAATAGGCAAAGGGGAAAGAGAAAAGTCCTCCAGGAAAAGGAGAATGCATATGTGAAGGACCTGAGGAAGGAAGGCCGGTGGGGCTGGAGTGCAGAGAGCGGGGAAATTTCTGAGAAAGCGAGAACTATCCTGGGAGCAGCTGAGGAACAAATAATTTTTTTATTGTTATCAAGGGCTAAGATGAAGTGATAGAACATAAATCTCTGGTGAACAAGGCCCTCAGGGTTATACCCCTTCCTCCAGCATATTCTACACCCTGCAATTTAAATTGGAGACATCAATCAGTGACATTTGAAGGTTTATGTAGAGGTGACCCATATGGGCAGGGACTCTGAGATGCTTTTTATTGATCATGATAACATGAAAATAAAGACCAAGTTTCTGCTTTGAAGCACAACTGAAACCACTACACTCCAGGTGCTATATCTGAGAGAAAAATTACAGTGTTCTGTCCTGACCAAGGCTCCAAACAAGTGGAAGAGAAACTTTAAGTTAACTAAGAGCAAATCATTGACAATATAATGTCATCCATATTATGACAAATGTGAGCACAAAGTTTTCTCAGAGCAGAGTGCTTAAAACTTAAAACTGAGTTAGAATTCACCAGACAATTCCGTTTTAGATAGAGGAGACAGATAAACAAGATAAAATGATATTATAGGACAGTGATAGAAAATATCAGAAAAGTAGAAATAAAAGGAACTTAACCAGACCTGGGAAAGGAAATTGCAGCAACCAAGAAGAAGGAAGACCTTGGAACAGGAATTCGATGCATTTATTAAGTCAAATCCAGCAGGCCAGATATGTATTCAGAGAAAAGCATAAAATGTGACAACCAGGTGGTGAGGTCAGAACACCAATAGAGAAAATCCAGACCTGTGAATGTATGGAACTGGGAAACTCTGAAGTGTACTAGTATAGGTAGCAGAACACCAGTCATTGAGAAGGTAGAGGACAGCTTGGCAGAATTGTGTCATTGCCAATGCCTTAGAGTGCTTGGTTCAGAAAAAAAACAGATAGAGGCAAAAAAGAACAAAACGTGGTCCAGTTAGCAGAATTGGTTTACAAGATGAAGACCTAATTTCATAAATAAGACATAAGGCCAGTTAGTTCTTGGAAATAAAGGTACAAAATAAAATGGGCAAAGGTGGAATATCTGAATTGTGAACTATAATTTTTAAAGATAATTTTATTACAGAAGAGTTACCTCATAAAATCTTCACACAGTTTTTCTTATTTTAACATCTTACATATCAAATTCTTCCTAATATAAAACAAACATGGTGTGTTTTTATGAAAATGCTGCATTTTCATATTGCTGTGTTAAAATCAGCTAAGTTGAACTTGATTTCCCCCCAGTTCCTAAATGAACTTTTACATATTCTTTGTTCCAGAACAAATTCCAAGGCATGGTTTTTGATTTTGTCACCAAACAAGTCTTTGATATCAGCATCATGATCCTCATCTGCCTGAACATGGTCACCATGATGGTGGAAACTGATGACCAGAGTCAAGAAATGACAAACATTCTGTACTGGATTAATCTGGTGTTTATCGTCCTGTTCACTGGAGAATGTGTGCTGAAACTAATCTCTCTCCGTTACTACTATTTCACCATTGGATGGAATATCTTTGATTTTGTGGTGGTCATTCTATCCATTGTAGGTAAGAAGAGGTACTTTTATTCAATTAAGAAAGCTATCAGTTGCCAAAACCGGTTTGGCTCAGTGGTAGAGCGTCGGTCTGCGGACTGAAGGGTCCCAGGTTTGATTCAGGTCAAGGGCATGTACATTGGTTGCGGGCACATCCCCGGTGGGGGGTGTGCAAGAGGCAGCTGGTCGATGTTTCTCTCTCATCGACGTTTCTAGCTCTCTATCTCTTTCCCTTCCTCTCTGTAAAAAAAAAAAAAAAAATCAATAAAATATATTTTTTTCAAAAAGCTATCAGTGAAAAGTTGTGATCTTAGCTGAAGGATTATCACATATGACCTTTATTATGTTCAGATACTTTCCATCTACTCCTATTTTATTGAGTGTTTTGATCATAAATGGATGTTATGTCTTACCAAGTGTTCTTTCTGTGTCTATTGATAAGATCATATGATTTCTATCCTTTGTTGTTGTTGTTGTTGTTTTTAATATGGTGTATTACATTGATTGATTTGCATTGTTGAACCATTCTTGTGCCCCTGGAATGAACCCTACTTGATTGTGATGTACTATTTTTTGATGTACTGTTGTATTTGATTTGCTAATATTTTTTAAAGGATTTTTGCATCTGTATTCATCAGAGATATTGGTCTGTAATTTTCTTTTTGTGTGTGTTATCTTTACCAGAGTTTGGTATCAAGGGTTATTGGCCTTCTAAAACTATGTTAGGAAGTATTGCCTCTTCAATTTTTTGGAAGAGTTTGAGACGAATAGGTTTTAAATCTTCTTTGAAACTTTGGTAGACTTCACTGGTGAATCAATCTCATCCTGGACTTTTATTTTTGGGGAGTTTTTAAAAATATTTATTTTTTATTTAGTTTTTACAGAGAGGAAGGGAGAGGGATAGAGAGTTAGAAACATCAATGAGAGAAACATCAATCTGCTGCCTCCTGCATACCTCCCACTGGGGTTGTGCCTGCAACCAATGTATTAATACATGCCCTTCACCAGAATCAAAACTAGAATCCTTCAGTCCACAGCCTGATGCTCTGTCCACAGAGGGCTTTAGGAGAATTTTGATAGTTGTTTCAATTTCCTCACTGCTAATTACTCTATTTAGATTTTCCAAATCCTCATGATTTAGTCTAGGAAAGTTACATATTTCTAGGAACTTATCCATTTATTCTAGATTATTGATTTTGATGGCATGCAGTCTTTCATAATATTCTAGTATGGTTCTTTGTATACCTGTGATGTCTGTGATGACTTCTCTCATCTCTGAATTTGTTTATATGGATCTTTTCCCTTTTTCCCTTAGTGAGTCTAGCCAGGGGTTTGTCAATTTTCTTAATCTTTTTAAACAGCCAACTCTTTTTATTAATTGTTTTAAATCCTCACCCGTGTATATTTTTCCCATTGATTTTTAGAGAGAATGGAAGAGAGAGGAAGAGACAGAGAGAAAAGCCGATGTGAGAGACACATCGATTGGTTGTCTCCCACATGCCACTGAAGTACATGACCTTGACCAGAATTGAACCTGGGACCTTTCAGTCCACAGGCTGACGCACTATTCACCGAGCCAAACCAGATAGGGCTATTAATTTTTATGTAGTCTTTTTGTTCTCTATTTAATTCAATTCTGCTCTAATTTTTATTATTTTCTTTCTTCTGATTTTGGGTTATTTTTGTCCCTTTTCTAATTCTTTAAGATATGATCTTAGTTGTCTACTTGGGATTTTTCTTGTTTCTTGAGTTAGGCCTGTAATGATATCAACTTCCCTCTTATTACTGCTTTCCCTGCATCTCAGACATTTTGATACGTTGTATTGTCAATTTTATTTATCTCTATCTTTTCACCTCATCTTTTATTTCCTCTTTGACCCAGTCATTTTTTTAGTAGTATGTTCTTTAATCTCCACATATTTGTGGACTTCTTTACTTCCTTTTTTTGCAGTTGATTTTTAATTCCAAGGCCTTATGATCCGAGAATAAGTGTGGTATAATTTCTATATTCTTGAATTTGTTATGCTAGCTTTGTGACTCAACATATGGTCTATCCTTCAGAATGTTCCATGTGCACTAAAGAATATATAATCTGATGTCCTAATATTTATAGATTTTCTGTTTGGTTGATACATCTAGAGCTGTCAGTGAAGTAGTAAAGTCCCCAACTCTGATTGAGTTTTGACCTGTTTCTCCCTTTAGTTCCATGAGTAGTTTCATTATATATTTCGGTACTCCCTGGTTGAGTGCATATATATTAAGAAGTGTTATGTTTTCTTGATGTAGTATCCCCTTTATCATTATAAATTATACATCTTTGTCTCTGGTTATCTTTGTTACCTTTAAATTTATTTTGTCAGCTATAAGTATGGTTATATCTGCTTTTCTGTGGATGCTGTTTGCTTGGAGGATCATTTTTCACCCTTTTATTTTGAATCTACTTTTGTCTTTGCAGTTTAGATGTGTCCCTTGTAGGCAGCATATGGTTGGCCTTCTAAAAATATGTTAGGAAGTATTGCCTGTTCAATATTTTGGAAGAGTTTAAGATGGATAGATTTTAAATCTTCTTTGAACCTTTGGTAGAATTCACTGGTGAAGCAATCTCATCCTGGACTTTTATTTTTTGGAAGTTTTTAAAAATATATATATTTTATTGATTTTTTACAGAGAGGAAAAAATCAATAAAATATATTGTTTGTTTATTTTTAATCCACTCTACTACTCTGTGCCTCTTTACTAGTGAATTCAGACCATTTACATTAAGGGTAATTGTTTATGTATGAGGATTTCCTATAGCCATTTTATCTTTTGTTTTCTGGTAACTCTGTGTCTCCATTGGTCCTTTTCCCTTATGTTTCTTTCTGTTGTTTGTGTTTGGTGTTATTTCATACTTCTTTCCTCTGTTTCCTCTTTATTTAAGATCTGTGTCCTGGTTTAGGGATTTTTTTGTGTGGTTTCAATTAAATTTATAAAAATAAACTATTAGAAAAAATATAGTCAAGTTACTGTGAAGTGTTGTGATGGTTAAATGAGAGTATATAAGTAAATACACTTAGCACAAAGAAAAGATTTATTAAATTTTAAGTTTAACAACAATAACAACAAAACAATAACATGTGGGATTATAACCATTTAGTAATACATAAAATTGAGGGCCAGGACTCAGTCCCACAAATGTCTCTCTCCAAAGCTGGGATTCTCCACTGTATGCCATCTTACACCCCCCAAATAAAACGAGTCACAGCCATCTCAAAAGTCTAAAGACTCTCATATTCCTGGTCCAAAAATCACATTCTTTGTCCATTATTTCTTATGCAAATACCAGAACTAGCATTTTAGAACTATAAATCCATTTCTATGCTTAGCTGCCCTATTCTTTGTGGCATATTTAGACCATGAGAGGTTGGGTATTTCTTTTGATAGATGGTTTCCTTAAACTAGGGAAAATGGCTACGAATACCTTTAGTTAGTAGAAAGGTGTTCATGTTGTAACACCAAACATAACAGCTTCATTTTGCTGAACAAATATTGCAGATGGTTTGTCTGTGATAATGTAGGTACTAGTAAATACCTAATTCTCACCTTTACATTTTATAAAACTAGTTAACGTTTATCTTAGCAATGTAAAATTTTATTTGCTGCTGTTAAATATAACCCTATACTTGTTGTTGTCTCTTGGTTTTCCACAGGCATGTTTCTGGCTGAGCTGATAGAGAAATATTTTGTGTCCCCTACCCTGTTCCGAGTGATCCGTCTCGCCAGGATTGGCCGCATCCTACGTCTGATCAAAGGTGCAAAGGGGATCCGCACGCTGCTCTTTGCTCTGATGATGTCCCTCCCCGCGCTGTTTAACATCGGCCTCCTGCTCTTCCTGGTCATGTTCATCTACGCCATCTTCGGGATGTCCAACTTTGCCTATGTCAAGAGGGAAGTTGGAATCGATGACATGTTCAACTTCGAAACCTTTGGCAACAGCATGATCTGCCTGTTCCAGATCACCACCTCTGCTGGCTGGGATGGGCTGCTGGCACCTATTCTCAACAGCGGGCCCCCCGACTGTGACCCTGAAAAAGATCACCCTGGAAGCTCAGTGAAGGGAGACTGTGGGAACCCATCTGTCGGGATTTTCTTTTTCGTCAGCTACATCATCATATCCTTTCTGGTGGTGGTGAACATGTACATCGCTGTCATCCTGGAGAACTTCAGTGTTGCCACTGAGGAAAGCGCAGAGCCCCTGAGTGAGGATGACTTTGAGATGTTCTACGAGGTCTGGGAGAAGTTTGACCCCGATGCCACCCAGTTTATAGAGTTCTCCAAGCTCTCAGACTTTGCAGCTGCCCTGGATCCTCCTCTTCTGGTAGCAAAGCCAAACAAAGTCCAGCTCATCGCCATGGACCTGCCCATGGTCAGTGGGGACCGGATCCACTGCCTCGACATTTTATTTGCCTTTACAAAGCGTGTTTTGGGTGAGAGCGGAGAGATGGATGCCCTTCGAGTACAGATGGAAGAGCGGTTCATGGCCTCGAACCCATCCAAAGTCTCCTATGAACCCATCACCACCACTTTGAAACGCAAACAAGAGGAGGTGTCTGCCACCATTATCCAGAGGGCTTATCGATGCTACCTCTTGAAGCAAAAAGTGAAGAAGGTTTCAGCTATATATAAGAAAGACAGAGAAGGTCACGGAACGCCTATCAAAGAAGATATCAAGGAAGATATCCTTATTGATAAACTGAATGAGAATTCAACTCCAGAGAAAACCGACGTGACACCTTCTACCACATCTCCACCTTCCTACGATAGTGTTACCAAACCGGAGAAAGAAAAATTTGAAAAAGACAAATCAGAAAAGGAAGACAAAGGGAAAGATATCAGGGAAAGTAAAAAGTAAAAAGAGAAAAAAAAGAAACAATATTTCTTTTTGTGATCAATTGTTTACAGCCTGTGATGGTGGTGTATCAGTGTCAACAAAACTCCCACAGGAGGTCTATGCCAAACTGACTGTTTTTACAAATGTATACTTAAGGTCAGTGCCTCTAACAAGACAAGGACCTCTGGTCAGCCAACTGGGACTCAACAAACCAGAAAATCAGCATTGACAGGAGGTTTCTGTTTTCACAACCAGCTGACACTGCTGAAGAGCAGAGATGTAATGGCTACTCAGACTATAGGAACCCATTTAAAGGGGGGAGGGAGGTTAAATTTTTATGTAAATTCAACACGTGACACTTGATAACAGTAATGGTCACCACTGTTTATGTTTCACTGCCGCACCTGCCATATTTCTACAAAATGTACGCTGTGAATTTATTGCTTTTTTTGTTTGTTTGTTTGTTTTAATTCACAGGTTGTTTACTATTATATGTGACTATTTTTGTAAATGGGTTTATGTTTGGGGAGAGGGATTAAAGGTAGGAAATCTTTACATTTCTCTACTGTATAATGATATATTTTAAATGAAGGCATGCTGCACTTCTCATTCACACGTGAAAAAAAATCATATCACAAAAGGAAAGAGTTTACTTCTTGTTTCAGAATGTTTTTTAGATTTTTGAGGTGCTTAAATAGCTATTCATGTTTTTAAGGTGTCTCATCCAGAAAAAAATTTAATGTGCCTGTAAATGTTCCATAAAATTCACGAGCATTAAAGAACTCTTTTATTTTTACATAATTCATTATATGTACATGTATATATGTATATATGTATATGTGCGTGTATATACATATAGATGTATATACACACACCATTACATAGTCATTCAGAATCCCGGCAGCATGACTATAACATTTTTGATAAGTGCCCTTTGGCATAAAATAAAACTATTCTATCAGTCCTTTCTAAGAACCTGAACTGACCAAAAAGCATCCCCCACCACCACTTTATAAAGTTGATTCTGCTTTTTTCCTGCAGTATTATTTAGCCATTTTCTGCTCTTGGTAAGGTTGACAGTGTATATGTCAATTTAAAAAAAATAAAATTAAAGTCTGCTTTGTAAATAGTAATTTTACCCAGTGGTGCATGTTTGAGCAAACAAAAATGATGACGTAAGCACAGTATTTATTGCATCAAATATGTACCACAGTAAGTATAGTTTGCCAGCTTTCAACAGGTAATATGTTTGCCAGCTTTCAACGGGTAATATGATGTAATTGGTTCCAGTATAGTTTGAAGCTGTCACTGCTGCATGTTTATCTCGCCTGTGCTGCTGTATCTTCCTCCTTCCACTGTTCAGAAGTCTAATATGGGAAGCCATACGCCAGTGGTAAAGTGAAACCAGTTATTCTACCAAGACCTCATTCTTCACGTCATGAAGCAATAGGCAGCAGCAAAGAAGAGCTTCTTGCTTTTTCTTCTTCCAATCTCCATTGAACACACTATGGTTACAAAGCCCAACTGAGCAAACACGTTGCAAGCCGCTTAAATCTGTTGAAAATATATGGTTAGAGTTTTCTAAGAAAATATAAATACTGTAAAAAAAGTCCATTTGATTTTATTTTCGGTCTTTTGTACATAAAATGAGAAATTAAGAGTATCTTCAGGTTGATGTCACAGTCACTATTGTTAGTTTCTGTTCCTAGCACTTTTAAATTAAGGCACTTCACAAAATAAGAAACCAAGACTAAGATGCAGTATAGATTTCTGCTTTTTTATTAGTACTGTAAACTTTGCACACAATTCAATGTGAGACAAATATCAGACTAAGTCCAACATTCATTTGCTTTTCAAGGAATGCCTTATCATCGAAAGGCTTAAGGAGAGATCAGTTGATACCCATGGCATTGCTTGATCAGATGTTTCCACCTGGTCTTTCTATTGAAAAAATCATCAGTCTTTTCTAGTGTTTGTTTATACAGATAGATCTTCTTCTCATTGGCCCACATGGCATTATAACTGTATCAGGTATAATATGAGATCTAAGTTTCCCCCCCAACACACACAGAATCAGGTAGTGAAATTATATTGCCAGTTCTAGCAAAAACATTTTGTGTTTCTTTCACAAGCAACATTAAATGTAGATTTTTTTATACTGAAGCTATTGACTTGTAGTGTGTTGGTGAAATGCATGCAGGAAAATGCTATTACCATAAAGAACGGTAAACCACGTTACAATCAAGCCAAAAGAATAAAAGTTTTGCTTTTGTTTTTGTATTTAATTGTTCCATCTTTGTTCCTATCATTGAAATGACATTAAAAAGTAAATTTCTATCATGTAAAAATGATCGATAAGAAAAAAATTAATGTAAAGAATACACCTGAAATATAATAATTCATCTTTAATTTTTTTCATGGAATGGAAATTAATTAAGAAGAGTGTACTGGATATCTAGTTTTAATATAGGCCAAAAGCCTAGATATGGTATTGGTTAGTGGAAAGTTATAAAAATTAATAAAAATTGACTAACATTTTAAGTGGTGCATCCTTTCTCCTTCCCTCTACCTACTATTTTGTTTTGTTTTCTCTTTTCTATGTTAGTTTCTTCCCTATGTTTTCTTGATCTACTTTTCCACTCTTCCTTGGGCTCTTAATATTTTTCACTCAGGATATTTTCTTTCTTTTCTGTTTACCAAGTTTCTTATTTGTCACAATTTGGATTTATGCACTTAACCCCTAATAATCTATTGCCACTATAAGAAGTCCATATAGTAGCTATTTATTTCTACAATGAACTTGCCAAAAATCCAAAGTGAGTTTAGATCTGTAGACTTCATAAAATCCAGACAAAAATGACATAGCTTTGGTTTTTGCATTTTATTATGAGCAGCTTATGAAATGCTTCTCAAGACATATTGCATATTATAATTACCCAAGACACTTTTTAAAAATGCCAATGCCTGAACCAAGACAAGACCACCTGAACTCATACTTCTGGAGATCAGACTTCAGCATCTAATTGTTTAAAGGCTCCTATTAGTGCTGATTCAGATGAAGGATGGGAGTCAATGGTTTATGTATCCTTGCCCAGTAGGAAAATATATTCTACAGAAAATGCACTTGTTCCCTTTAAAAATTATAGCTCATATAATATCATGTACAAATGAGATTACCAATATTAATGACTTTGAGGGTATTTGTCTTGTAGTATGACAATGACACATTTATATCAGGGGTTCTCTTCTAGGAGAGAAGGTGGTGAAAAAGGGATTCCATAAGAATAGTTTACAAAGCTTTTTCAAATTACACACATATACCCACACACATAACATGTCACTGTAACCACCCCTCGTATACTGTATACTGTATACTGCATGAGGTGAATATGGAGCTGGTTTTGGAAATAGTATGGATTCATAAAATATCCCTCCTCCACCCAGGAGAATCCTATGTGCCTTGTTGTGTAAGAACCATTCATCTGGGCCAATGGGGGGCAGCTGACACTCGTCACCATAAAATAAGCATTCAGTTTGTCATTATCAAGTCATGAATCTAAACAGGAAAGATTCCCATTCTCAAAGTCCCCATTCTTGAATACTTATCCTCACTTGTTTTCCAATGTCTGTATAATATAGAATAATTTGCAAAGAAAAGAAAGGAGAAAAAAATAGAAAGGGGATGAAAGAATAGAGAGAAGGAAGAGGGAAGAAAACAAGGGGAAAGGAGAGAAAGGTAGGATAGTATAATAAATGGGAGGAAATAGTTTATAAATGATCCTCTGGGGGAAAATATCTTTTGCTGTTAATATCTACAGAAACTATGGGGGAAAGGGATAGAAAGAGGTAAGAGGGAAACACACTTTGTTCAGTTGTCAATATATTAAATAGACAATAAAACATGTTTCTCCTCCCATTCTTTCGAAAGAAAAACATACCTATGAGAAAAGTAAGAGGATGTTATTAACGTAAATGTTACAATGATTGCATGGGTAGTTTTTCTTTTTTTCTTTCTATTTTTTTTTTCTTTCTTCTTTTCTTTCTTCCTTTCATCTGAATTAAATATTTGAGTGTCTACTACATAATCAGATTTGTGATAACAGCTGACAGATCAAAGATGGACTTTAGCTGTCCAAAGGAAGGTTGCATAGCCAGAGGTGAAGAACCTTGAAAGTTATGCTGAAAAGTCTGGAATTTATTCTGTTGGCAATAAACAGCGATTAATTGTTCTTGAGCAACAGAATAAGCAGTAAAATCAATACATCTGTCCCTATTTAATCTGAAAGTAATAGGCTGTATTGCCCTGTTTTTGGCTAATAGTTTACAGAGATCTCATTTCCCATCTATTTTTAAAGATGCCTGAGTTCTTACCTTTTGGGATATGTTTTTAAAAAGATATACCTTAATTAAAAAAAAAAATCCAATCTGACATTTTCTGTTAATAGCCTATCTTAATCTACTCACATTTATTTTATAGTACATAGATATATTTTGTTTTTATCACATTATTTCATGCTTTCTTTGTTCCTTCCTTCTTGTCCTCTTTTGCATTAATTTTATCTTTATTTTCTTTACCCGATCTCTACCAGTTGGAAAGATACCCACTGTCTTCTCTTTTTCCTTCCTTCCTTCCTTTTGTCGTGCTTCTCTTTGTGATTCCCCTTTAATTTTAACATTCATACTTAATTAGTGAAATATAATCAATAACTTTACCTGCAACAGTGAAGTTTCTAAAACACCTCTTATGTTATTTTTGTTCCACTATTTTAATTCTACCTTATTGACAGTCAACAAATTAAACAGTATTATGATTGCGAATTTGTATAGCAGTACTTATTCAGACTTCCTCACGTAGTAATGAATTTGTTTCCACAAATTTGATTCTTCTGCCTACTTCATTATTTTGTGTTCTATTTCCTTAAAATATATGAGGAATTCTATTAGTAAGGTCTGTGAGTAGCAATGCCTTCATTTCAGTCACATTTTTAATAGATTACCTTAGATTATTTGAGCATTTTTCAATTTTTTAGTCTAGCCATGAAATTGCTTTTATTAATCAAAATTCATGCCAATGTAATTTTAAGATTCATATATTTATTAATATCTTTAATTGATAAAATTTGAGGGAAATTTTAAGCTTTTAGCATTATAATATTTTCTCCTCCTATATTTTATTCTACCTTGAATTCCTAAGGATTACATATTGACATTTCTAAATTTTCTTTCTTGTTATCTTAATGTCACTCCTTTATTTTTCATCTTTAATTTTATTTTGTATTGGTTTCAGGTGTACAGCTTAGTGGTTACAATCATATACATTAACATAATGTTCCCTCAATATTTCTTCTTTTATTTTTGGTGCTCTTTCTGGGTAATTCATCAGGCTTTGTTACCAGGATAGTTCTGTCCTTATTCATTCTGAAAAGAATTTTTATGAAGAGTGGATTTATTTAACCCATAAATATTGATAGGCTTCACTAGTAAATCCATCTGGAACCCAAGTCTTCCTAGGTCAAAAGTTTTTAATTAATGATATTAATTTGTTTAACAGATGCAGGCTTATTAAGAGCTTTTTTCTTTTTATAGTATTTTGTTTTTTAATATTTTGTTTTCTATTTTTACATATATGTTCATGAAAGAATTTGGTTTGTAATTTTTCTTTTAATGTGCTTGTTAGGTTTTGTTCATAAGATTATGCTAATCTCTTAAAACAAGTTAGAAATGCTTTCTCTCTCTCTTCTTTTTTTCTTTCTCTCTGGTGAAGATTAAGATTGTTAACTTTCCTTAATTATCTGGGTAATTAATTAATGAAGACTTCTGGAGCTGAATTGCTTTTTGGGTACAAGTTTTTTATTATATTTTACATTTTTAATAAATTAAGGACAGTTCAGATTTGCTGTTCTTGTTTCAATTTCTATAGCACAATTTTTTTTAGAAATTTGCCCATTTCCAATAAAATTTAAGGTCTATTAACAAAGTTATCTATAATTTAATATTATATTTTAAAACTCTATAGGATCTGTAGTAATGGCCTCTTTTTTATCCATATTATTTATATTTTGTTACTTCTTCTTTTACTTATTCAATCTTTCAAAGAACCAACTTTCAGCTTTTTAAAAAATCTCTTCATATGTCCTTTAATATTTCTTTCTTTCCTTTATAATTATCATGTTCTTATTTCTTTGGTTTTAATTTACCATTATTTTCTAAATTATTAAAATTGATTTTTAGCTTTTATTCTTTTTTAAAGTAAATGTACTTAGGCTATAAATTTCTCTCTAAAAGATATCATTTTGTTATCAATCAATTAAAATATTTTATAATTTCTATTCTGACTTCTTTTTATCTTATTATAAATTATTAAGACTATGTAAATTTCCAAATACTAGTACTGAAGAATTAAAAATATATTTGTTTTTATTTCTAATTGGATTTCCTTTCATTAATATATGCTTTTCATTCTTAAACATTTTGGGTGAACTTCTTAGCTCAGCATTTGTTGAATATAATATAATTGTTATGTGTACTTGAAAATAAAGTACATTATTCAGTGGTTAGATGCAAGGTGTTATTTAATAGGTCAAATTTATTAATTATATCATTCAAAATACACCTCTACTGAATTATTATGTCTGATTTTTTTTCTATCATTTACTTGGAAAGGTGTGTAAAAATCACTCAGTATGATTATGAATTTGTTTATTTCTCCTTTTATTCCTGTTAACTTTTGTTATAGATGGTTTTATTTTATTTGGTTATTTGATGGCTATTAGCTGCCTAAAATTTAAAATTGTTACATTTTCATATATTATCCCTTTTATTATTATTATAAAATAGGCTCCTGAATTTCTAGCAATTGCCTTAGGTTCACTTTGTCTCATATTATACCTACCATGGCCTTTGCTTGGATAGTGGTTATATGGTTATATCTTTTTTTTATTGTTTTACTTTAAATATTTCTGTAACATCATATTCCATAATTAATATAAATGAGTTTTGTTTTGTATTTAGTCTGACCATCTCTGTCTGACAATCACATACATACAACATATGGATTTAAATTTGTAACTTCTTTGGATTCATTGTTTGTATTGTCCCATTTTGTACATTTTGTTACTATACAGTTTGTAGTTGCCCCAGCAATTGCCACATGCTTTTGTGATTTATTAAATTCTGAAATAAATTAGTACTTTTACCAGTTGCTCTAGATTGCAAGGACACGAGAATACTTTTATTTCTCCGCTCTCACCCTTTGTGCTATTATTGTCATATATTTTCATGTAATAAATATTTTAAACTCTAGAAGATATAATTACAGTCAACACTCACACTTGCCAAAATATTTATGCTTTTGATTTCTTCCTATTTTTTTTTAGCTGTTTATAAATCTACTTACTGTCTTTCCTTCTGCTGGAAAAAAAAAGTCTCTTGTAGTATTTTTTAGTGTATCTGCTCTTACTTAGTTTCTCAAGCTTAATTTTTCTCAAAAGTGTCTCTCTTTTTACTTTGTTTTAAAGAGTATTTTCACTAGATAAAGAATTCTAAAGTAGTAGTTTTTCTATTTTAGTATTTTGAGGTTATTGTCTTCCATAAAATGACAATTTCCCCAAAACCATCTAAAACCATGACTCTCTTATGAATAAAAAATAAATACATGTCAAAGATTTTACATAACTCATTAATTAATGAGAAAAGCTATAAGAACCCAAACAGCAGGATCAAATGAGAATTTGGCTTAGAGAGATCCATGATCTCTACCTGGAAACATTTACTTGCTGGTCACAGGTGAATTTCCATGAACAGGGACTCTGCATTCTCTCCATTCAAATTCCTATTTTTCTCTATTCCAATTACCTTCAGAAGTCTCTGATCCACTGTGTTTTGGGGACTTTCATACTCTGCTTTCTAGAGGTCCAAAGAAATACTGGATTCTCTTATATGTGAGAAGCAGACCTTATGACATAGCCACTCTTTCGCATTCTTCTCATACCTATATGACAGCACTATATTGCTGCAGGGTTTTTCCAAGTGTGGTGGGCATTTCTAACCATGTTAAAACTTTCTTGGACTATGTGCCTTCTCCTTAGGAGTTGCTTAAATCTATATTTGAATGGGTGTGGTCTACCACTACCAGTCCCAATATTAGTTTCCACTATGAGGTGGAAGGAAGAACCATACTACCCATATCTAACCTTTTTTTCTCTTAATTTTTTCCTTCCTTCATTCCACTGGCCAGAAACAGAAAACGTTTCCCTTTCCCATGAACAAGAATGTCCCTTACATAATACTCTCAGTTCAATTCTTTGAACTGTGAGTCTCACTATTCAAAAGCTCAACATTACTATGGACTTATAAATATAAAATTTGAATGTGAGTGATGTTTTTTCCATTATTTATGTGACTGATATCTACTTTTTTTTTCCCCAAACAAAAACCTCATGTTCTTCATGATAAGATTCAAGAAAAGGAGATAAATTTTCTTAGGAGTTAAAATGCAATAGGGGACAACTTGAACATCTTGATATGCATCATACATATCTTTAATGGATAAATCTTAAGGTATATTAGTAGAGGTACTCTTTATGGGATAAGAGGGGACATCACCCAATGCTTAGTATAGGACGACTTCCTATGGTTAATTGGCATTATTGAAAGGAAATATGAATAGGTTTATAACAAATGCCCCTTTTTCCTACATTAACAAGCATTCTCTTGCAAAATATGCCAATATCTTTGAAAATCATATTCTGAATGTGTACTAGTTGATCTCTTTTTTTGTGTGTGTGTGTGGTGGTGGTTTCTCAAAAAGTTAAACACAGAATTACCATATAACCCAGCAATTTCACTGCTAGTTATTCACCCATAAGAAAGGGAAACATACATTACACAGAAGTTTGTATACAAATGTTTACAACAGGATTACTCATGAGAGCAAAATTGTGGCAACAACCCAAATGTCTAACATTGGATGAATAAACAAATTGTAATGTATACAGGAGTCGGGAAAAGTAGGTCCACAGTTGCATTGTGACATTCTGTTGAGTTAAAGCAATTGTAATTACCATAATGTATATGTATTTTCCCATAGAAACAACTGTAAGCTACTTTTGCCACACACTGTACATATAATGAAATATTATTCAAAAAAATGAAGAAGTACTGATACATATTATTATTTAATTGTCAAACTATTTTGCTAAATGAAAGAAACCAGATACAAGTTCACATATTTTTGTGATTTCTTGTATGTGATATATCTAGAATAAGTAAATTCATAGGGACAGAAAGCAAGTTAGAGCTTACCAGGGAATGGGGGTAGGCAGAATAAGGAGTGATTACTCTCTGGTTATGGGTGTTTTTATAGGCTGATTAAAATTTTTTGAAACTAGGGCAAGAGCTTGTGGTTGTACAATATTGTGAGTAAGCTAAATATCACTGAATTATACACTTTAAAATTGTTATGTTACGTGAATTTCACTTTAATAAAAATTTACAAGAAAAAATGTTAACATTATTACAAACCTACCCACCAGGGGACGCTGCTTCCATTAAGAAACATGACTAGTATTTATTCTTTTTTTAAATTTTTGACAGAATTAGGAGAGTTAGTCTTGTAAATACATTTTTTTGCTTATTTTGCAAAAGTTTAAATTTTTTATTTTAAAAAGCAAATGTACATTTTTGGAAACATTCCTGAAAAAGCAATGTTTTACATGAGACAGTGCTTTATTTTAAAAAAAATGTGTTTGAGCATCCATATCTTTGCATAAGCAAAGACTTCACAGTCTAAACATTAAACCAATATGAATAAATTATGAAAATAAAGAAAAGGTTCATGGAAAGCATTTCAAAGACTCACATAAACCTGAATCAACAAAGTATTCAAGTATTTATATTAATATAATATTTCAAATAATCTTGTTATTATTACTGTGAATAATTGTGTGAGTCTTGAAAATATATAGTCGTATTTTTGTGAGGACAGCAAAATGTGGTTGTCTAACTCAGCTCATATCTTACATTCTTTCTCTGATTCATGAAATAAATTGTCATTTATTAATTGATAAAGCAATATTTGTTGAAGTTGTATTAGGAATAAAATAACTAGACCATAATCTCCCTGAGTTCCTGTGGCCGGGGGTTTTAACAAAATAACATGGGAAGTACCATGATTCCACATATGTAGAATATTTCTTTTCAGCTCCAAAACCATTCAATGAGTTACTTTTCCTACAAAAAGAATGTCCATTTTGTACTATATCTATCGATAGATAGATAGATAGATAGATAGATAGATAGATAGATATAAACCACTATAACAGAGAAAAATTAGCCCAGGGAAGCAAAGTTCCCAAAGTAAATCTGATCCAAAGCATTGTGATTAGTACCAGATCCTATATAATAAAAGCATAATATACAAATCAAACAACAGCCAAACAGCAGAACGAACATACAATCATCCAGGACCACTCTGTGACACCAACTGGTGCCAGGTCAGCCAAGGCAGGTGTGATGCAATTGGTTGAGGGCCTGGTCATTGCCCCATGATTGCCCCACAGAGAGAGGCCCAGGCCACCGACCAGTGGGCTGCAGTCATTTTTGACCACATGGGGCAGCCATCTTGTGTGTTGGAGTGATGGTCAATTTGCATATTGCTCTTTTATTAGATAGGATAGAGGCCTGGTGCATGGGTGGGGGCCAGCTGGTTTGCTCTGAAGGGTGTCCCAGATCAGGGTGGGGGTTCCCTTGGGGCCTGGGGTGGCCTGGGTGAGGAGCCTGTGGTGGTTTGCAGGCTGGCCACTCCCCCTGGCTATCCAAGGGCAGGCCCTGGTATCTGGGATTTACTTATCTTCTATAATTGAAACTTTATAGCTTTGAGTGGAGCCAATCCTCCTGCTTGCTCCATGGCGCTGCCATTTCTGTTGAGATTTACTTATCTTCTATAATTGAAGCTTTGTAGCTTCATTTATAGAAGATAAGTAGGTTGGCCAGGGCAGGTGGAAAGTTTGGCTTCTTCCATCTCTGGGGGCAACTCAAGCCTCCTGCTCTCTCCAGTTCAGTGACTGCCACCATTTTTGTTAGGATTTATTTATTTTCTATCATTGAAACTTTGTATCATTGAATGGAAGCCTGGACAGGCAAGGGCAGGCAGAAAGTGTGGCTTCCTCCATTGCCAGGAAACCCAAGCCTCCCTCCTGCTCTCCATGGCCTCAGATATCTTGGTTGGGCTTATTTGTATATTCAATCCTGATTTGCTGGCGGGTGTAGCTTGTGGGTATAGCAGATGTATGAATTCTTTTATTAGATAGGATTTTCATTAAAGCCTCTCTGTCAAAAATAATCAAGATTTGTTTTTTTCTTTATTGAAAAACTAATTGAAATTTTAATAGAGGAAAGTTATTTTGAACTGGATTGATAACTATAAACAAGAAACAATGACTTGAATTCAATGCAAAGATGAAAGAATAATACTGAATGTAAGCCCACAGAACGCACGCCTGCTGTGAAAAGCAAAATTCTAAGATGCTCTCTAATACTGCACCTCCTGGTGTTCAAGTGTAATTTAATTCCCTCCTCTTGAGAGTGGACGAGATTAGTGAATATAATGGGATAGCATCCCAGTGATTAGGCTCCCAATCAATTGATTCTGAGTTAATAAAAATAAAGATTAATTTTCCTGGATATGATCTAATCAAGGTGGGCCCTTTAAAAACAGGTGAAGATATAAGAGACCCCTTCTTCCGATGGATGATCTTGAAGAACAAGCCATCATGAAGTCTATCGGTGCAAGGAATAAATTCTACCAACAACCACATCAGCTTGAGAAAGGAGATTCCTGAGACTCCAGCCGTGGCTGACACCTGGATTGCTGCTTCGCTGGCCCTGGGCAGAGAATATCAGAATGTGGTGCCTGGAGTTTGACCTTATAGAAACTGAGATAATAAATGGATGTTGTTTGAAGCTGCTAAATCCATGAGAATTCGTTACATAGCAATAGGAAACTGTCTAGAGGAGGTGCTACAGTTCCATGCTGCTAACTATGACATAAACTTTCAACAAAGCATTTCTTTGCTGCCAGTGCTATTTAGATCTTTGCAGTGGTGAGAACTTTGCTCACTACCCACAGTGTGTGATAATCTTTTCATTCAAGTAAAACAATATTTAGGGTACAGTTTTATCTCTTACCTTTCCAACTAGATTGTTCATTCCATTTGAGGGAAGCATGCATGGTATATCATTTGTAACCATTTAAAAAGTAATTATACTGTACATTGCTCAAAGTCTATCCAATGTAAAATAAAAAAATCAAATGACACATTTTTTACTAGTGAATCTTTCACCCATTTCCCAGTGATGGTTAATATAATTTAGTTAAAACATTTATTTAATTTTTATGACTCTCAGTTTTATGATCCTGATAAATATCTGCTTAACTATAATAACCTTTTCTGAGCCTAAACACCATTTATTCAAAAAAGGAATAATAAACCTCAGTTACTTTTAGCCCAATAATTATTGAGTAATTACTGTGGTCTTTAACATCTATTATAGGTAGCAGTAATACAATGCTTACTAGTATACTGGTAATACGCAGATAATGAATATTCTCATTGTTATCATCAAAATAGAACATTTGCCTAATTCAATGAGAAAAGAAAGGACTTCCAACTTATTGACTAGATCTCTAAGGAAAAATATTTTTTCCAAAGCCCAGTCTGCAAATCAGTAAGATATTTCCAACACCTATCTCCAGTACATATATATTTACTTATTTATAAGTTATAAAGAAATATATTCTTATATTTCTCACATTACAAAGAATGCAATAAAATTTAAAAAAAACAAGAATAATATAGACATTATTTTAATGACTATTTTAATTTATAAGGATATGCGTTTCCACTTAAAATAAATAATATATATTATGTCATAGGAGATTGAATTAATATAGAATATACCTCATTATTTATAAAAACATTTTGTCCTACCACTTTATATTACAGAAATTTGTAGATCTGAGTTTAAGCTCAATTCAGAGACACTTGGATTTAGTAGCCTATCTTAGCTAACAAAATAAATGCAGATCCAAATGGGGGGAAAAAATGCTTACTAAATCATTCTACTCATTTCTCTATGTTGTTCACTAAAGATTTTTGTTTAAATTCAAGCAAGTTTTAATCTTTCCTCAAATTAAACCTAATCAAGTGTTAATTATATCTTTAAACAATAGTTCAAAACCCACTGAGATCCTGTGAAGATTTTATCAAGGTAGAAAATTTGGTTTTCATGTTTTTAAGTGAGCAGATTTTTAGCAACAAAATTATATGAGAGTGGAAATATCTATTCTCAAATTGCTCTTTTCATAGCCTGTATTTCTTTCAGAAAATGGTTATTTTCTTTTTATTGATCAATTTCTTGCATCTTAGCTGATTCTCCTAATTAGGTCGGGAAGCAGTTTGCACTGAGAGTAGGAAATGTGTCAGATGTGCCATTTTCAGGTGGCTCACTTGTGGCTTCATTATTTGTAATGTCGTCAATCAATCACAATTCTTTTAAGCCACTACTCCATTATCCAAAGGCTTAGGTCAGTGAAAAGTAAGAGAGAGGAAAAAAAAAAATCCATGAGTCCACCTAAGTGATTCCCAATGAACTGCATTATATTACTACTTGAATGAGAATGTCCCTGCCAGCCCCTCCTCCATGTTAATGGCTCTTCTTCCCTCCCATTGTAGGTGACCCACAGTGGACTGACCATGGACTGTCCCTGACCATGGACTCATGGTGAGGTCCAGAGTAAGAGTAAACCTTACTGTCTTTCTTGGTTTTCAGATAAAAACTAAAAGAGAGAGAGGGAGATCTAATATTTCCTTCCCCACCTTCTATAGAAGTCTTGAACATTTCACTTTTTAAAGACTAATGTTTGTTGTCTCCTTCACCAAGTCCTGGTAATGTTTGATAAAATTTAAATTTCTGGGTCCCATCAAGACCCACAGAATCTAAGCAAATGGGGCAATGAGCAGAGTTCTAAAACAAGCTGAGGTTATTATTATACACTAAAAATTGTCAACTTATCTTAAATTAGTGATTTACAAGCAAAGTAAAACAGGCTTACATGAGAATTAATTTCGGATGCTTGTTAAAAATATCCAGACACTGGATTCCATCCAAGACCAACTAAACCCAAATCTCTAAGGGAAAGGACCTGGAATTTTGTATTTTTAAAGTGATTTCTCATGTGGGACCAAGTATAGAAACCTCTGCAGTTTATATCATTGAAGTGAGCTTTGTAGTAAAAACTGACATTTTTCTTACTCCTCTCAACATTCTATTGCTGGCAAGCTTTTAGAGCCCTTTGAGGCTTTTGGTTTAGATCTGTGGTTCTCAAAATGTGGGGCCCAGGCCAGCAGCAACAGCATCACCTGGGAACCAGACATGCCAGTTCTCAGACCCCACCCTTAACTAAGGAATCAGACATGTGGGGGTGGAGAGGGAACTTTATAATAAACAATTTCATAATGAAAAGCTTGACCCTTGAAAGTTGTATTATTGACAATGAATAAAACCTCACATTTCCTCTCTGTCTTTCCCTTTAAGCTCTGTGCTGCGGATGCTGACAATAATAGAGCACCGTTTAAAATATTTGCATTGGGGGAGCCTGAGATTAGAATTGAGGAAATCTTTTAAGGTGAAATTCTCTCAAGTACTTCCTCCCAAAGACCTTGTGCCAGTCCGTGATTGTGATTTCCTGGCAGATGTTTTCTATTATACTGTTACTGGGTCATGACAGACTCCCCACGGTTTGCAGTTGCCATGACAACCATGTCTTTTGGTCCGCGGAGCTCAGAGGTGTACGTTTTCTCTTAGCAATGGAAATGTTGATGCATCAAATGAATTGATTAGGTTGACAACTACACACTTGATAAATAAGCAGTACATTTGAAGGATTATATTTACCACACATGCTCTACCCAGTGGACTGTATGCTGTTTCCACTAAATTTTCTAGATAAATAAAGATTCTGTGGTGAGCACACCAGCCTTTAAAACTATAAAAAGCTGGGAGGAAATATTTTATTATTGTTGTAAGCCGTATTTTTTACGAGGGAGGAAATGATTCTAGGGAAAAATAGACACAGATTTTAGTGATTCATATTTACTGTTCTGCATTTACGTTGAGCTATTTTCCCCCTTGGTCACTTACCACAAAATATAAAGTGTAGCTCAGTGGCTTGAGTACCAGCCTGCTCACCAGAGGGTCACAGGTTCAATTCCTGGTCAAGGTCATGTATCTGGTTAGGGTACTCGTGAGAGGCAACCAATTGATGTGTCTCCCTCACATTGATGTTTCTCTCTTTCTCCCCTCCATCCTTCCCTCCTTCCCACACTCTCTAAAAATCAATGGAAAAAATATACTCACTCCTCAGGTGAAAATTAAAAAAATAAAATAAAGCAAATACTAATTTGCAAAGCAATGATAATGTAATAACATTGTAGACTTGTAAACAATGTATGTAGCATCACATTGTTTATAATTTCATTCAGAAACTTATTATCTAGGGTATCATTAGGTTTTACATACATGAAAATGCTATGGCACATTTTTTTTTCCTGAATTAAAGTCCTTTGAGAAGTGAACCAATTATCATTTCTAAATTAAATCAGAAGAAAGGGTTTTCTCTTTCTCTTTGTCTACCAGTATATGTCTGAACATAATCATTTTTCTCTTAAGTATTATTCATAACATACTGAAATAATGTTCTGGTTGGTTTATGGCCTATGTGAGAGTGGAAATCTTTCAAACATAGGTATTTTAAATTACAGTAATTGTTTTCAGTCCTAGGTCCCATGAAGTATTGGTCATAGCATAATATTCATCTAGTAAGCTATGAAATCTCATTCAATTTCTTTTACTACAACAGTGATTAGGAATGGGCTCCCTTTCTACTTTTTTTTTTTTAACCATATTGTATTATTTTTTTGTCCTGGATAACTTTTTGATAAAATATAATTATGTGTATGTATCACTGATAGGTGACTTTTCCATTTTAATCAAGTCTTTATTTTTTGAATTATGCTATTGTTATAACAGAAACATTGAAAATGTGGGTGTGCAGAGGCAGCTAATCAATGTTTCTCTCTCATTGATGTTTCCAACTATCTCTCTCTCTTCCTCTCTGTAAAAATGTGTTTTAAAAAATATTACTTCCACTAGATTATTATTTTGATGGATGTCTTAGGGATTACTTGTAATTACTTGAACAAGAAGGAAATTATCTATGAAAATTGCAAAAATACCATTTCCTCCCAAATTTATATTATTACATTGCATTTTATTTTCTACATTTAAAGTGCCCTTTCTATAAAGCTCAAGAAACTTCCAATAAATCTTTGGAAAGTATCAACTAGAACATTCTTATAAAAAGTAAGGCTTCTATTTACTTGCAAAAAATGTTGACCATTTATGAGATTTTATATTCAGATGGCCCACGTTGCATTGCTCCTTGTTTCATAAACTACATGGGATTAGAAATAAGATCAACCAGATCAGAAGTGGCTGACACTTAAAGAAGAGAATATGGCTCCCAAGATTAAAGCCTGCATCACAAAATATATCAAAGATGCACTTTTAATGTGTATTAAAGATGATTCTCAGCCCACATCATCTGAGCAACTTAAAACAAAATACCTGTGCCCAACCAGGGACTCTGATTTAATGGATTTGGGAGGTGGGCACACCGACATTTCATGCCTGTCAGTCTCCATGTAGTGAACAGTCCCTGGTTGGACATGTGGTTGAATAGCAATGGATCCAGAAGTAGGGTAAATTCTCATCTGAATCTTCACACCAATCCTTTACTGCATCACAGGCTATCCAGAAACAGTACCTAACAAGGAGTGACAAATCCATCTCAGCTCTGCATTGCTGTGCTGACTACTGAAGAGGCAAACTGGAGACTTGGTGAGTTGCATCTTAAGTGCCAAAGGTGATTAAATTCATGATTGCTATTCAGGTTTCAATTTCTCTGTCTAGTGGACAGATTTCCAGATAAAGTAACCTGTCTATAAATCTACAGATGTCTATAAATCTATTCTCTGAAGGCTCAGAAGTAAGCACTAGAGGAGATTGGGACTGTGGTGGAACTAAGCATCATTTGCTGGACATGCTCAGGCACGTGGTCACAGTAGAGTCCACTTAACAAAAGAAGATGTCAGAGCATTCCAGAGGCAGCGCCAGAATTTCTGTATGGGAGGCAGAACTTTGGCTGAAAGGAATGAGAATAGCCCTTGGAACCTGCCTTCATGTGACATTTGCCTAACAGAAACATTGGTTTTGCCTAGCAGTATGTTTATTTGTAATACAAGAAGTTATAAAGCCATAGGAGGCTGATGGACATTATTGAGTTAACCACATACCCAGGTCATCTATTTGTGATGCCTATGATATCATTGTAAATAGTTATTAATAATAGGAAAGGAGCAAAGGGAGGCCAGACATTATAAGCATGACCACTGGGGCAGTTTCACTAGGATGCTGCAACTTTACACTTCACAGGGAACAATTGATCCATTCCATGCAGATTACTGGGGGAAGGGACAGAGCAAAGGGGAGATGGGCACCTGTCCAATGAAGTTGAGGTGACATAGGGAAAGTACCTGTCAAGCAAACTTGGGAACCAAGATAATTGACTAGAAGAGGTGGAGCCAATGCAAGCTCTCAAAAATTTGGAAATACGTAAGCCCCCAGGCAGAGGAGCTCTCTCTCTTGGCTCTTGACACTCTTGGCTCTCTGGTTTCTGGCTTTGCTCCTGCCCGTGCTCCCTCCATAGCTAGGTGGCCCTCCACATGCAACGGGTGCATGGACTGTAGCTGGGAACTCAGACCATGCTAGCCTGATGCTGGACGGTGGTGTGCAAATATGGAGCAGAAACTCTGGACATTAGCTTTGATCGTAGCCCTGCTCAAAACAAAATAGGACTTTTTCCTTGGTGGGGTGAAGGGAAATGGAACCATGGAAGCTCAGGGATTTAATTCCACAAAAAAAAAAGCTTTCTACAATATCTCATTCTCCCACTGAGTCTCAGAAAATTATTTATCTTGTGACGTCACAAGAAGCCTACTTCCCCCAGCAACAGGTGGGGACTAGGAGAGATTTCCACCAATAACAAAAGCAATAGTCAAACACATAGAAAGGAAGGCTTAATCCTCTAGCGTGGCCAATGCCACGGGTCTTCTGAATCACACTCAGAGGTGAATCTACATTGCTGACTAAATGTAATCACAGAGGATACAATTAGTGTTAATTATCTTTAAACTTAACACAGTCACCTCCCAGGGTGCTGAATCAGTCTGATTCCCAGTGTGTGCCACATCATGGACTCATAAACTTCATCTTCTACTTCCTCCTCAATGTTCATTCTAATAGCTATTTTTCTGACCCTCAAAACATCAACATTTTAGTTATCCTTACCTACAATATAGCTGGAACAAATTGCCATGAACTTGCTCCTCCAAGTGAGACTAACCTCAGATTCTATGTTACTTTTCTATGTCAACATTTGAAGAGCTGCCACTTGTTGCTTTAAGGAAGACAGAAAATATGGATTTATACATTTATTTACATTTAATCTTTGAGCAATTCTCAAATTTATATTTAATCCCTTGAGAGCCTTCAGATTGAGGTTTATACAGTAGATAATCAAGTTTAATACTTTAAATTTTGTAAATTTAAGTTTTAATACTTCACCTCAAAAAAAGGTCTAGTAGCACAAAACTTTACATACGTATTTTATAAACTGTGTTCTGCAGATGTTGAATTTTATGACTTATCAAGAGTTGCCACAAATGCTCATGTGTGCTTGTAAACACAGACACACAAATAAAAACACACACATAGGATTTGCTAGATTGGGAAATGCTCTCTTAAACAATTCTAAGCTGGCTTATACACTCTAAAACTTCAAAATGTATGCCAGTTAACATTAGGAGAATATAGCTGAACATATTTTTAACATCATTTAGCCACCCTAGCTGGTATGGCTCAGTGAATAGTGTGTCAGCCTGTGGACTGAAGGGTCCCAAGTTTGATTCTGGTCAAGGGTACATGCCTGGGTTGCAGGCTCAATCCTCAGTAAGGGGATCCCTGTAGGCTTCTAGTATATCAACAAATATGAATTTATTCCTTCCCTTGACTTCAGAGCTCTTTTGATAGCCTTTGAAGCACAGGCATATATGTTTATAGGACTCTCACCAGGTATCACATATGGATCTTTGTCTTACTCACTGAATTATTTATTATAAATATGGGTCTGTAGTAACATAGTTCATATAACTTAACAGGCTAGCTATTATTTCATGGTATTAAACACTGGTTTCTTTGGACAATTGCTTATTGTTGGACATTCGAGTTATTTTCAAATTTTCCCTTTCATAAACAGTTTTGTGTGAACAACTTGGAACAAATTACTTATTTGCTTTTGGATTATTTTCTAGGAGTATATTCCCCAAAGTGAAATTACTAGGTCAAAGGAAAGAAGCTGTTATGTAGCTTTAGTCACAAATAGCTCTGCAGAAAATTTGAACCAATTTATTAGACCACTTAAAATATATAAGCATACCTTTTTACCTTAACCTGTCACTAATGGATATGTATTGCTTTTGCTAGTTTAATGGGCACATATTGGTGCCTTAAATTTGCTTTAAGGCTATTTTATTTAATCTCCAGGATGCTGTGGATTTTTTAGTACGCTGGTTTACTGCCTTTCTTTTTTATGCAAATGCCTAAGCTGTTTATTCTATTTCTTTGATATTTATTGACTGGAATCTGAATAGCCAGGTTATAGGATCTCTAGCCAACTTCATGTCTTAGGCTGAGTAGCAAACTTTGTCATCTGACTCCAAGCTTTTGCTCCCTCACAGCTTCCCTTTTTCCATCCTACCCTCTGAACGTGATGGAGCATAGTGGATCTGAAATAGTTTTAGTATAAGAATTTTATAAAAAAATATTCAGTGTTTAAACCTCTGTTTATGGTTGGCCAAGAGTGATTGTGATGTCAACGATTCTCTGAAGCCCCTAGCCTGTGTGGCTCAGTTGCTTGGAGCGTTGTCCTGTGCATAAGGGTCACAGGCACATACCCAGGTTGCAGGCCTGATCCCTAGTTAATCCCCAGTCAGGGTTTGGGCAGGAGGCAACCAATTGATGCTTCTCTCACATCGATGTTTCTGTCTCTCTCCCTCTCCCTTACTTTATCTATAAAATCAATTAAAAAACATATCCTCGGTTGAGGATGAGAAAAACTCCCTTTGAAGAACCATGATATCAAACTTCTATCATTAATTTTTATTGACAAGCCTTGAGATCTTGATAATTTTATATTAACATGAAGGACTAGCTAAATTATGTAAGATAATTAGAGGATTACTTCACATAATATCAAGCTCTGCCTCCAGTATTTTTCTCCATTGTCAAGGTCACTTTGTGATTTTCTTTCCTGTTCTTTTGGACCAATCCTGACTTTAAATTATAGGTTCCATCTCCATAACTATAGTCAAACCTTGGTTCTCCAACATCTCCCATCTGGCACATTGGGGGTTTGGAGTATGTGTGTGTGTGTTTAATATATATATATATATATATATATTATAGATTTCAAAGAGGAAGGGAGAGGGAGAGAGATTGAAACATCCATGAGAGAGAATCATTGTCAGGCTGCCTTCTGCACGCCCCCTATAGGAGATTGAGCCCACAACCCAGGCATATGCCCTGACCAGGAATCAAATCCTAGACCCTTCAGTCCTCTATCCACTGAACAAAATCATCTAGGGCTGGAACAATTTGTTTTTTGACCAAGTTGTTCACACACAAATGTCAGTTGTCCTGCAAAAATATAGTTCTCGACCTCAGGAAGTCTGAAACAGATTAATTCAATGTATATTATTTCTAGTGGGGAAAAATAATTCAGTTTTCAAACAAATAGTGTCTCTAACAACCTGGAATGAATTAATCTCTGGTAGGGGGTATGCAGAGGAACCAATGTTTCTCTTTCTCCTCCCTCTATCTTCTTCTCTCTCTCTAAAAGCCAATAAAATTATCTATTTTTTTAAAAGTAACAGGTCCTGTTAGTTCAGTCTTGGTCTTACACATCTGTATTACTAACTAGTTTATCTGCCTTGAACTGCCTGATTTTGCCTCTATTGGCAACCTACAGGGATAGTTGTCTGTTTCCCAAAATTCAAGCTTATTAGTGAGGGGAGAGTTGGTCTGTGACCTGTAGCCTGACTGTAGACACTAAGTCCCTGCCTGTCCTAAGCAAATATGGAACCAATTTTTAACTGCGAACAGATGTAAAGCTAGGTGAAACATAACCCCAAATCTGAAATCTGCAATTGTTTCTCAGAGGAAAGAGTATGTGTCACTCACATGGCAAACTGAACAGGCTCTCTTGCCAAGGTGAACACAATGAGGAGTTACTTAGAGGCATTCCTATGACTCAAAATTTGCCTTCTCTATATTCAGGAAACATGTATGCTTTATAGCAGAGCAGATGTCAGACTGTGCGCTGGAAGAAAAGAGGCAGGAGAGGGAGCCATAGAGGAGAGAACCAGCAACTGTGTGCAGGAACAATTCACTAGATGTCCCCACACTTGTGTCCGGATTAATGGTTTTCTTACAGAACACACTAGCTGGAAAGGTGCCTTCTGTTTCCTGGCCAAAAACAAAACAAACAAAAACAAACAAACAAAAAATAAAAAATAAAAAAACACACACACACAAACAAACAAAAAAACACCCCTCTTATTTCTCCATAACCTATATTGGTGAAATATCTGTGTGTTGAGAATGATTTCAAGTCATAAAGGTAACTTTTGGCTTTCACCAGAGTTTTTAATGTCCATGAAGTTTTGCCATTTGAGCAATGATGTACTATGCTAACTTATTATGTAACTTTATTTATTACATATTTGTTATATAGAAATTTAAAATGCAAAAAAAAAGAAAATGAAAAGAAAAAGCCTGTATGATATGACTTTACCTCCAGAAAGAAAATTATAAACACTTTGATATATTCTTCTAAAATTCTTCCTACACAAAATAAAATGTTTGATTCATAAACTACATGCTATGAATTACATGTCAATAAATGCATTTTTACTGTGAATATATAATATAACTTAAATGGAATATTAGTATTCTATTATTTATTAATCAGTTCCATATCCTCAAACATTGGAACTAAATCCCTGAGATCCTAATATGTTGAAAAAAGGCTTTATGTATTTTTCTCATGTTTTATTTTAGTAGGTATGACATCATCAAATCTTAAACCATTTTAATATTTCTCTTTAAAGTAATTGTTTAGACTTTAAAAGTTTTGATAGTAAGCCAACTTTTATCCAACTCTTCAATATAGAAATGTGTTTACCAGTAAGTTTTCAATTCTGAGGAGGAAGAATGATGCCTTGCTTGATGTGAGTGTTCACTCTGAGGAAGCCTGATATGGCACAGATTTCTTATCTGTGTGAGTGGGGCTGGGAAAGATCCAGGGACAACAGTTTGTGTGTATGTATGTCTTTTACTGGCAAAAGACTCCATAGATTGCAAGGTTTTTCCAAGATGTTAGTGATATATCCCTTTGAGCCAGATGTTTCTGTGTTTAAATTCCTTACTGAGTTAGTTCAGGCAATTTATTTAGACTTTCTGATCTCATTTTCTAATCTGTAAATTAGAGGTCATGATATCTTCCTTGAGTTTTCATTGGAATTAAATGAGATCATGTTTTTAAAGCTCTTAGGTTCATAAAAGGACTAGGAGTTTATTTCCTATTTATTTATTCCTTTTCAGAAACAGAATCCATGATCCTTCACATCAGTTGCGTGTATGAGTAAATAATACATGTTTGACTTGGTAAAATATTTAAACACATTTTTTGAACTGCACAATTACAAGTAAACCATCGTTGATGCTGTTATTTTCATGTGGCTTTTATCAATATGCTTTTGATCTGTTAACGTTAAGCACTGTACATCCTCACAATTTTTGTCTTTCTCTGATTTTTTTCCCCTCTTCACTTTTAATTGTTCCCTACCTGGCAGACTAATGAAGTCATTAAGGTCATCCTGAAATAAGCCCTGTTGGGTTATGAATGGCTATTTCAGTTCTGTTGATATTTGGCATGTGCTTATGGGATACACGGGATTTTTGAAAGAAAATAATCTGATACTCTGGCAACTCATCCTCCACACCCTTTCCATAAATAATGGGAAAGAAGTTGTTCTTTGACAAAGATTTTTGTTATCTAACCTGGTCAAGCATCACAGCTATGTTAGCACCCACCCAGAAAGTGAAGGAATAAGGCAGGAAAATTCCTTCTATACCTCCTCTGTAACACAAGTTTGAGCAACACACACCCCCACATACACACACACACACACACACACACACACCTCATTAACAGTTTCCCCAAGATAATATTATGTCCAAAGAATGCTATATTGATCCCTTATATTACTTTTACCAGACGAGTTCCCCTCCCTCCCACCCCCCAGTCATATCACTAAATAAGAAGCACCACTGTTCTAGGCTTAGCATAGGAGCAAATGTGTGTGCCTTGTGTTGGGTGTACATGTACATACTTTTACATACATACAATTTAGTTCTCTGTTTCTCAAAATTTCTCCAATTTATAAAAACAATAGGGGGAAAAAAGCCCCAGCTAGATGAGAATAAGTGAGAATCGATTTGCAAGCACTGCTCTTCTACTACCAGGCATTTTCTTTCTTCTTTTTCCTTAGGTTGGCTTGTCTGAATGTTTTCCAGAAGTGAGTAGGTGGCGACTTTCATCTAAGCTTTCTGTGCTAAGCATGTCTGCTTTCACCTTGGGTACTGCACAAATGGTGGTGCTCACGCTGTTTTACTATTTCGGGCTGCACTTGCTCAAGCTGTTTTACTGATCACTGCGGCTGCAACATCAAGACCTAAGCATTTAAAAGAGAGGTCAGAGCAAGCACGGTGTGCTCCTTTCCTCAGCGGGCGCTTAGGGAGCGCTTAATATGCACCGGGCACTCCTTGTGCTATTAAGCACTTATTTCTGTTTTGAAGTTCTTTCTGGTCGATGTGTTTATTCTCACTTTTGGAAAAATAAAAGCTTTATTTAGACGGCAGTATTATATTCAATACATACTTGAATTTGATTGCTGCTCATTGTATCTGTTTCATAAGGTTTCTGGCCTACTGGTTTTTGCCTTTCTGTGAACTTCGACAGAAAAGATGTGAGCATTTGGAGCGTTTTTGTTTGTTTTTTTGTGTGTGTTTTTGTAAATCATTTTAAAGCTTAGGAAGCATTTATTTTAAGTTTACTGAAGTAGTCAGCACAATTGCCCCTTTCACCTCCTTACTCTCGCTGAACAAATTTCGTTTCCTTCGAAATTGAAATAAACTGATGGGAATAAAAGTATATATTTGTAAATTGACTCGAGTGTAAATTGACATGTTATTTACTTACTTATATTTTGGAACATCTTTTTACACATCTGGCAGAGTGATTAGCAGGGGAGGCATGAAGATAAATAAAAGTTCCTGTCGTTGGGGAGCTTCCAGGCTGAGCAACATGCTTTGTTCCATCTGCTGAAAGAATGATAGGAAGGTCTATGGACTTTCCTTTTTATATGTCTCAGGGTTAGGTTACATACTCAAAACAGGGGTAATAGGGGTTCCTAATCTAAGTATTCATGAACTAAAATCAGCACACTACTATGATGTACTGAAAAATCAATATCAATATTTTATTATTTATCCTTTCAGCAAAATTTATTTTTAAAATACCTACCATTGTGGTATGCCTTGTACTAGAATATACATAGGTGTACATGTATTTTAAATGTAAATATTATCTCTTCAAACACAAAAACAACTCTACAAAAATGAGTAATTAGTGTTACTACTAATCCCACTATGCAAAGAAAGAAACAAAAGCTTAGAGAGGTTTACCTCAGAAAGGCAGGACAGGAGTCAAGGCTCTGCATCTGAAACTACACCCTAAAAAATCTTTATTGTTGAAATATTACATATGTCCCCTTTTTTCTCCCACACCCACCCTCCACCCCAGGCCCTCATCACCCTATTGTTTGTGTCCATGGGTTATGCACATATGCATACAAGGTCTTTGGTTGATCGCTTCCCACCCACTCTCCCCTGCTTGGATTCAATTCTTTCTCCCTTTCTTTCTTTCTTTCTTTCTTTCTTTCTTTCTTTCTTTCTGTTAATCCTCACCCGAGGATATTTTCCTCCACTGTTTTTTTTTTTTTTTTTTTAGAGAGGAAGGGAGAGACAGAGAAAGAGAAAAATCCACAGGTTGCCTCATGCATGTGTCAGGGATAGCCAGGATCGAGGTAGAATCTAGCCTGCAACTGAAATACTTGCCTTTTACCAGACTTGAACCAGTGATCCTTCAGTCCACGAGGCTGTGCTTTAAACACTGAGCAAAACCGGCGAGGTCTGGAACCCATGTTTTGTGTTGTTGTTTAAAATATTACATATATCTTCTTTTTCCCCTGATTGACACTCACCAGCCACTCCCATCCCTCCCCCTAATGCCCATGTCCATGGGTTATGCTAATATGCATGCATACAAGACCATTGGTTGATCTCTTACCCACCTCCCTTCTCTCTGAGGTTGGATGTTTCTTTTTCTCTGGGTCTACTTTTGTTCATCAGTCTATGTTGTTCATTATATCCTACATATGAGTGAGATCATGTGATACCATGTTTCCCTGAAAATAAGACATCCTCCGAAAATAAGACCTACTTACAGGTTTCCTTCTGAGTGAAATATAAGGCATCACCCTGAAAATAAGCGCCCCCCCACCCCCAGGCTCTGTCTCAGATGCTATTGCTAAACATGAGAGATTTGGTCCACTGATTCTGAAAGAAATGGAGTCACAAGAAATTCACCAGGAAATTCAGGAATTGGATTGTTATGATGATGTTCCAGAAGATGATGACATGATTGTCATTGAATAAATGAGTAAATTCTTGATACTGTAGGATTCATAGTTTGTCTGGTTTGTGTTGACAACTACCGTACTACCGTACCGTATACAGGTAATAAATTTCCTTTATTTTCATTTAACAATAAGTGTGTACTGTATTCTTCTTCATGGAAAAATAAGACATCCCCTGAAAATAAGATCTAGCGCATCTTTGGGAGCAAAAATTAATATAAGACACTGTCTTATTATCGGGGAAACAGGATATTTATCTTTTTCTGACTGGCTTATTTCACTAGCATAATTCTCTCCAGGTCCATCCATTCTGTTCAAATGGTAAAAGTTCCTTCTTTTTTATAGTAGCATAGTATTCCATTGTGTATATGTACCACTGGAACCCATGTTTTAATTGACAAATTGTACTACATGATGTGAATGGTGAACACAACAAACACCTCCCCTGACCTCAGAAACCCCACAATATAGTTACTGAGACAGATATTAATTAAATCACACAAATGTATAAACACAAATAGTAATGTGTACTCAGAAGAGCAAACACAAGCTATTAGAACAAAACTATAATGAAGAACCTTATGCAATCTGACAGAGCAAGAGAAAACAGTCCTGAAACTGATATTTGAGCCACTTTCTGAAGTATAAGCAAGTGTTACATTGGTGGCCATAATGAAAAAGAAGTTGGAGAGCAAATAAAGTGTTCATAGATGAAGGAAAAGCCATGAGGTAGAGTATGGTGGCATGAGAGGAAATCCAAAGTGGCTGTGACCCCTCTAGCAAGGAGACTGGCATGGAAACGAAAAAGTATTAGAGGCCCAGTTGTCCTGGACCATGTAGGGGATGTAAGGAATGTTTGTCTTTTTCCTAAGAACTTTGAGAATCCATTGGGTGACTTTTTAAGATATGTTTTTTTGTCTTGTTTTGTTTTGTTTTTTTTAGAGATGGGAAATGAATAGGGAGAGAGAGAGAAACATCCACGTATCCACAAGAGAAACATCGATTTGTTGCTTCCCGCAAGAACCCCAACTGGGGATTGAACCCGAGACCTTTTGGGTATGTGCCCTGACCGGGAATTGAACCAGAGACCTTACTCTGTGTGGGGCGACCCTCCACCAATTGAGCCACACCTGTTGCTCCACTCAGTGACTTTAAGCTTTTAAAACTTCTATCTACTTCAAAACTCTTGGCAGTTTTGCAGACCTACTGCACATAAACACAAACAGATTTGAAATCTCTTTAACTTTTGTGAAGAACGTTTTGTGATAAGTGTGTCTTGAGTTGTCTAAGGTTTTTATTTGCAGTTATTTATGGCTTTCAATTACTTTCACTTTCTCTTCATTGCTTATTAGTTGGTTGTAGAATATTTAGCTAACCCCATCCATCTGGAATGCCCAGTGTTTTTCTTAGTCTGTTTGGGCTTCTATAGCAGGATACTATACACTGAGTGGCTTATACAAAAAACAGAAATGTATCATTCACTGCTCTGGAGGCTGGGAAGTCCAAGATTAAGGTGCAAGCCAATTCAGTGTCTGGTGAGAGCTTGTTTCCTGGCTCAGAGAAGGCTGTCTTCTTGCTGTGTCCTCTGACCAGGTCTCCACACTTCGGACATAATTACCTCCCAAGGGCTGCACCTCCCAGTACCATCACAATGGGAAGTAGGATTTCAATCTCTAAAGCGGTGGGGGGAGGCACAAACCTTCAGTCTATAACAAATATGTTTCTGTTTCTATAGAAAATATGTATGTAATTCCACCCTTAAAATTTTCTTAAAAGGAGTCACTTTATTATTATAATCAGGTGCTTTTTTTTTTTTCTTTCGGCATTGAAATGTGGGCAAAAGTAATAGGTATCTTTCTTTCAGTGAGCCAGGTTCAAACAATATTTGACAGCTGTATATGTCCTTACTACCTGGGTCATTACTACATAATAATACCATTTTTATAATGAAGCGTGGTCCAAAAGGGAGCAGGCAGAAGGAAAAGAGACACCACTACACCCCCACTAAGTCCATGTCCCCTTGAGAGAAATAGAAAAGGCTTCAGACCAGGCAGGGTCTGTCTGGTCCATGGCTCTATGGAAAACTGGAATTTTGCCAGATTTTTTTTATGGAAAAGGGGAAAGGAAATAAAATGTAGAAAAGCATGGAAATGAGACATTATCACATAATTACAGCTATGATGAACTTAGAATTTCAGAAAATAAATTTCAGAAAATAAAGACAGATGATAAGACAGGATCAATGTGCATCTTGGGAGACATGGAGATGGAATTGTGGCATTTGCTGATTTTTGAAATAGACTTTTCACAGAGGCAGATTTTATGACCTCTATCAACAGAGGACCTACAACCAACAGAGGAACCAAGGTCTGCATTCAATCATGAGACTATTTCTTGAGAATAGTAAGTTATTGGACTCCTATGAGAAATTACATAAAAATATTGTTATTAATATTGTTACAAGGGAATACACATTGTTGAGACTCATAAAACTTTCTGTTTTTTATGGAAATTAGTAGTTGGGAAAAACACACAAAAAGGAGATGATCAATATGTACGTACAGAGATTTGGCTCCTGATACACACCCATATGATAACATCAGGTCTACTCAGCACATTAGTCAAATTTGGCAAGATTTATGAATTGTCTTAGCAACCTCCCCTGGAAATGAAGTTTGGCTGATGCAATGCCATCTTAGGAAAGGCCAGATCTGCATATCATTAACATTTGTGTTGGTGGGTTCCCAAAAATGGGGTAGTCTGACCCAAAAGGAGTGCTATAATAAAAATCCCTGCTTGCTATACAGGAGTGTGAAACCATCTGAGGGAAGCAAAAAAATTAGACATTTCTTCAAGCACAAATGTCTGGTGTCAAAACTAACTGCAACAGTGCCATATTCAGCAGCTGCACCTGCATGGCAACCAGGGAGCTATCTGGCGTTGCATGTTTGCCTCACACATCAGAATTTCAAGTGGAGGGTGTAACTCGCTGGGCAACATCTCATGGAAATGGAGTGGGGTTTTCTTCCTCCCTCTGTAATTTGAGCCTGAAGCCTTAAAACAAGCATAAGCCATGACATAACGGTGTTTTATCTGTGGAAAAATGCAGCTAATGGCATTTAAAAAGGAAACATGCCTATTTGGCCACTGACCACTCCCCCATTGTAACTATCTTGGAATTTCCTTTTTAAGCAATCTTTCCTAGAGGCCCGTTCTTGGCCAAAGACCAATTTACTTGATGCCAAAAGTTATTTCTCAGGCTCAATTATCTAGAAAGCTCATGAAATGTGTGCCTTGGCAGGCTAAGGGAAAAAAAAAAATTAATCAGGTTTTCCAAAGGAACTCTCAGAATTTCCAATCCAAGATCCCATTTTGGTTGAAAGAGGGTACAAAGATAGGAACATTAATAAAGAAAAAATGAGGATGTTTATCTGTTGTTCAACTTTGGCAGATTTGTTCTGTCAGGTCCCTCCTAGTAGTCATGAAGGAAATGGTTCAAGTGAAGGGGATGATTAAAGGCTCTAGAACTAAGGATCTCCAAAATGCCCATTCTCAGCATGACAACACAGGTAACCTTAAGGAAAGACCAAGTTGCAGGCAGGATAAAAGTCTCTTTTTGAAGGTGTCTGGGCCAGATGAGTATGTCAAAATCAAAACGGACCACCAGGTTAGTCTTGGATCCATAGCAGGTGGAGCTCCAGGAGATGAATGGTGACCTAGGACTTAGCTTATTTACACCTGGTTGTCCAGTCATGACACCACTCGTGAGCTATTTAAAGAGGCTCCAAACATATATTCAGCTGTTCACAAACCTCGCTGGTTCCCTCACCTCCACTCCCTTTTTGTTATAGCAATTCCCGTTCACCCCCAAACCCAAGATCCACTCTCCTCCATTTTTTTCCCTAAGGAAATTGGTACTCCTTTAATGGGGGGGGGGGGGGAATCCAATTTACTTAAAAAGAAATGGGGTTTGATCTTTAGATTTTGCTAAGCTTAGTTCTTGTCATTTATTTTAATTAGCTTCTTCCAATGTTTGCCTTTGAACAAATCTCCCAAACTCCATCACAGAAACCAAAGACATCCTCTATCCAATTCTACTTAAAGTCCCAGCACATATCTCACCTCTTTTAGGAAAATAATCACAACATACTAGACCTAATCATGTACTGTAAATTCTATATTTAAATATTTAACATTTTATTGATCATCTATCGAACTGACAAAAATCCAAAAGTTTGGCAGACTACTGTTGGCAAAGCTATGGCAAAACACTCTAAATATGGCTACTGGTAATCATACAAAGTATGAAGTTTCTAAGTAAAGATATTGGTTAAACTTTGGAAAAAGTACATATTCATATAATCTTTAACCTATTAGATCATTATTTTGAAAAATGGTAAATAAATGATAAAATAAGATTTATCCTGTCCTTTCTATCTGAACTGTTAATCTTCAGTAAATATTGAAGAAAGTGAGTTTCTTAATTTTAGTCATTAAATTTGAAAGGAATGATAAAATTAGATTATCATTAATCTATAAATATAAAAGGCTAAGTGTCCGTCCATCGGACCAGTTGCTATGATGCTCACGGACCATCAGAGTGAAGATGCTCAATGCAGGAGCTGCCGTGACATGCAGTGGCTATTTAAAAATAAATGGCACCACAGACCTGGTGCCAAGAAACTAACACTCGGCTTCCCCCAAGTGGAACACATACTCTGCCATTACTCTGGAGCAACACCCCACCAAATCGCAGCCAATGCTGCCTAGACCCTATGGTGCAAAATATGGCCTACACCCCAACCCAGTCCAGAAATAGTCTCTGTGGGCACTGTGTAATGATATCACATAGCAATGCCTAGCTTCCTCTCCCTAGTGACTAGCTTCTGTAGAGTTTGTTTAGCCCAGGAACCCAACTTGCTTTATAGCCAAGTGCAAACATTTTACAGTTTAACCAAATGTTTGTGAAGTGTTTTCCTGTGCCTCATCTCATTTGATCCTCACAGAAGTCCTGGAGTAGGTAGATAAGAGACTTAATAGAATCTTATTTTCATTAGCAAGACAAAATAGCAATATTAAAATATTTCTTCTAATTAATTTTCTTTCAATGTGCATGAATCCATGCATCTAGTAAAACAATAAATGTAAGTTGTTAAAAAACAAAATTCAAGTGAGTACATTTTAAAGATTTTGTTGGATTTCTTTAATGATTCATGAATCAAGCAACATCCAATGTAGCAGCTGGAAAGAAGCTCCAAGGAACTATAAAAAATGGGAGACTTTTATAGGCAGAAGAGAGCATATACAAGGAAGTTGTGCTAGACAAAAAAAAGATTAAGGAAAGCTCACCTTCCTTAGGGGATGGCAAGGGTTTATCAGGCAGATTACCTAACTAGTGTTGATGAGGCGATTTCTTACAGACTGGTGTAAGATTCTGTTTCTGCTAGCGCTGAAATTGTAATTATGTTTGTCTTGTTTGGGTGATGTGGCACTTAGCATAAGTGTCTCCATTTTGGTCCTGTTGTATTGTTTTTAACAGTTACGAATGCAAAATATCATACACAAAAAGTCACCCTAAATTTATACTGGTAGAAGTACACACACAACCAAGGAAGCAAAAGCCTAAAGGTGATTAAACTTCTAGATCTAAGTACAAAAGGAACATGTTAAATAACTTCTCAGGGATGCAGTCTTCCAAATTGGAAACTCTTACTGAGTATTCTCATTTTCATGGCAATATAGTTATTTGCATAAATTCAATAAGAATCTCTTCTCCTTATAACAGGGCACAATTAGAAATGTTGGTTATGTTACCAATGTTTTTACTGCAATACCATATTTGGGAATGATGTTCATAAAATAAGATGTGATTAGACAATTTTAAAGAATAAAGTATCTTGCCAGGCTGGCCTGGTTCAGTGGTTGAGCACTGACCTATGAACCAGGAGGTCATGGTTTGATTCCTGGTCAGGGCACATGCCAGGTTTCAAGCTAAATCCCCCGTGTGGGGCATGTAGGAGGCAGTCTATCAGTGATTCTCTCTCATCATTGATGTTTCTATCTCTCTCTCTCCTCCCTCCCTTCCTCTCTCTTCCTCTCTCAAATCTCTCTCTCTCTCTCTCTCTCTCTCTCTCTCTCTCTATATATATATATATATATATATATATATATATATATGTGTGTGTGTGTGTGTGTGTGTGTGTGTGTGTGTGTGTAAAAACGCTTCAAAAAAACTGTCTGGTGTTTTGCTATCAGGGTTTGTAGAGCTCTTGAAGGTGAGTAAGGGAGGACACTTCCTGGTAGGCCCAGGAACCTCAGCATTTTGGGGACTAGAGAAGAGAGGGAATTCACCTAAACCTATTTGTTATAGGTAACATCTGATGGCAAGTCCTTGGCTTGGCTTCCTGGCCTCAAGAGGCTTTTAAAGGTCCAAATTCCAGGAAAGGAGACTTAAGAAGAGCATATATGGTCATCACTATCCTTGCTGTACTTGTGTAAATAATTAGGCCAAATTTAATGAGACTAAATTTATTTTGCAAACAAATTAGTGTTACTGTGATTATCTTTGACAGAAAGGGGAGTGACTATAGATAGAAAAATATGTTTTCATGGAAAATTATTGCATACCCCTGTGGATAGCAGTGTCTAGTCCTGTGCATTGCATTTGAGGTTTTGTTACCTACCTGTATGTTGTACCAGATCCTGAATTCATTTTGTTTTCTCAAATACTATCTGGCTATCACGATCCAAACTAAAGTTTCAGAATTTGTCCCACCTTTCTAAAATGAAGTACTAAGTTTATTCTCAGTTCTTTGCTTCAAATAAGTTCACACTACAGATGATCTTTATCAATAATAATATTTTTTAAAGAGGAATAATAATAATTTTTTAAAAAGAAGAAGAACCTCACAGCATCTACTTTGGCAGGATCAAAGCTTAAAATCTTAATGTCATTTTGTGCCCTTAAATGGAGACTGAGCAAAAAACTGGGAGAATGAAATAACTTCAGAATTATGTGTGTGGAAATATAAGGAAATGCAGTGATTTCAACTGGACTGGTTTACACTGGATGAAAAATTGACCCAGGCATTCCATCACCCCCCATGGATTGCTTAAGAAGTATCGGAGCTGCACTGGAAACAGCTGAGGCTTTCTTATACTTCAGGACGGAGGAAAACCAAAAGTTAGTCTTTGCAGTTTAACAAAACACAGAACTAGCTTTGAACTAATTAAGAACACTTCCAAAAATTGTATTAAGATTTTTAGTTTTTAAGGCTATTTTGAGAACGAGAAAATTCACCTAAAAACATTTTATGCCCAAGTCTGTCAGGATGCCTGCTGTCATTTCAAATATTTGAATTCCATAGGAAACATTAGCCAAAACTCATATTATTGTGTAGCCATGGCAAGATTTTTCTTGTTCTTTTTATTGTTTTGCAAATAAATCGCTTATGTTTACAATGTTCAGTTGTAGATAGCATTTAATTTATTTCTATATGAGGACAAAGCAAAATAATTTTAAGTTTATGTATAAAACATTATTATTTCAATACTTGCTTTCTTTTACTTTCTGAAAATTCATATTTAAATATTTTTTAGAAAATTTTAGAAGTGATCCATTGTCCTCATTTTTATATTTAACATAAATAATTTTGGATTGCTATGATTTCTTGCATTCCAGATTTGTAATAAATATCTATTTACTGATAGGAATGAGTGCCTACCTACAGTAATATCTGGAAGAAATGCCTCCCTGTGGGTTACGGCTGAGATCAACCTGGAGGTAATAAAATGAGAAAGCATCTTTCATTCCTATCATTCCCTCTGAGATGACGACAGAAGAACAGGATGGATAGCCCTGTAGTGCCCATTGTAAAGATTTACACAAATTGTTCCTTTCTTTCAGATTGCTGCTACTTCCCTCGGTGTTGCATACTGTCATTAAATTCTCCACCCTCACTATTACAGCTTCCATTACCACCCACATGGCACTCAGGCTTTATCCATGGGTGGCAGATGTTATCACCATATGTCATCCGATCAATTTTCCATTCAAGGGTAATGTAATGTTTGGGGGAAAGCCAACTCACACTTTAGTAAAGGCTTTCTCTGTAGTCTTCACGAGCAGAAAATGCAAGCATCCTTTCAAATTCTTGGCTCTGATAGCTAACCAAAAAACCAGCAGGGATCTTAGAGATGCTTTGCATGTTTCTGTGTTAGCCGGGCGCTCTCTCACTGTCACCTGCCAAATTGTTTCCTATTAAGGAGCTTGGCACTATTTTGCTTTTGTCTACTTTCATCTCAGAATGTTCCGGACAGAGAGTCATTAGATAGATGAATACCCGAGGAGTGTAGCAGTTTCAGGTTCTGGTTCACGAGGTTGTTACTTCTTTTTGTATTTCTAGTATCTCTATCTCACCTCCTTATTCCAGAAGTTGGCACTGCTCATAGTTTGAAATTCTTATCCCATATAATTTTGAAGGGTAATTGAATTGAAGACATGATCAATTTATTTGTGCAGTTTTGATTTGTGCATGCTCACTTGCTCTCTTCTTCTTTCTCCTAACTCTTCTCCTATTCTTATTTTGGATTTATAGCTTTCCACATTTATTGAACTTATTATTTGCCAACCCAGTATGCCTAAGTGTTAAATCCAATGTCATTCTTCTGTATTTTTCACTTTACCAAGAAAAATCTTAGATTACCTTGAAACCAATCTAATCTAAGTCATTTCATTTCCCACCCATGTTGGGTAATTAAGATGTGGAATGTTTGGGAGAAGAGGAAATGGAAACAATTACTTGTTTTTTGTTTTTAAATATATTTTTATTGATTTCAGAGAGGAAATGATAGGCAAGAGAGATAGAAACATCAATGATGAGAGCAGATCATTGATTGGCTGCCTCTTGCACGCCCCCCTCTGGGGATCGAGTCTGCAACCCGGGCATGTGCCCTTGACCAGAATCGAACAAGGGACTCTTCAGTCCTTTGGCTGGCGCTCTATCCATTGAGCCAAACCAGCTAGCACGGCAATTACTTGTTTTTATTGATCATAAAATGATCTCCCTCTCAGCTGAAGCTGCCTACAATTTGGCATAGAAATTTCAGTTTCCATTATCCAGAGTCACCAATGACTTGCCTTTCTCCAGATATTTTCTCTTTCTTGATCTGTGATAACTGAAAGGTTAAAGTTGGTGGTGCACTGGAAAGCTAAATAGCAATCTCAGATTATGAATAAAGAAAAATGGAATTTATTTAAAGAAAAGGGAACAGGGAATGTGGATAGCCAAAGGGATGGGCTATATAGCACTGAGCCAAAAGGTATTGGGTCCATGATGGCAGCAAAAATATACTTAGGACAGTGAAACAAGGAAGGGCATAGAAGAAGCAATAGGAGAGCCTAGGCTGGGCTGCTTTGGCTCACAGGGAAGTCAGAGAAAAGGTGGTGTTGGAGACAGTTGGGGGTGGGGGGATTAGCCTGGAACCAGCTGCCACTGCCCATTGCTCCCCTGGTTGCAAGTTTCATGGGGTCCCTTCGAAAGGAAGGGAAATGGAGCTGGAGTGCTCCTGCTGGGTCCTTTGTCCTGAGCATATTTACCTCTCTCTTGCAGGTAGAAATCTTAGAGGAGGCTTCAGGGGATTGTCTCAATAGAATATTCATCGCTTTCCAGGTTTGCTCTTTCAGGGTTGTGCTCTGCACTAACTGGTTGGTGCCGGGGCAGGGGGAATTAGTCAAATGTTGCTGGTCCTTAGGCAGCCATGGCATCGCTTGTCTGTTGTCGCCTCTTTTCTGAGCCTAGAGCTGAAATACAACTGAGGCCTAGATGTTATCTTTAGGGAGGAAAGGTTGGGAGTCCAAACCACAGGACCAGCAATAAGCTAGGGGAGGAAAGGTCACCCTGGGGACAAGGCTCTTGTTTTCCCAGTTTGGGCCCTTGGTAGGCCTCTGGGGCTTTCTGCCCTGGTGTTTCTATCCTGGGCCCATCATCCTTGTTCTGCTCGTGTATGTCTTGTTAGTTACCAGTCATTATGGTGGCATTTCAAGTATAGGCATTCTGCACATTTTCATAAAATAAATTACACCTTAAAAAAAAAATTCTTACTATGCTTGCAAAAGACAAGTAGGTTGGTGAGCATTTGGGGCAACATGAAATCATGTCTCTAGAACCTGAGTGATACCAGTCTTTTAATGAGTTACAACTGATGTTCAAACATCATCATAGTTTAAGGTTTAAATTACTTGTTCTTAAATTAAAACTTTATATCTACCCCTAATGGGAAGCATCTACTATGTTGTTTATTCATGCTGACCTGTAAAGTTCTCTATAGCTTATTCTCATTTATTTTATTAGGCACTCCCTGTGGAAGGTGAATAGAAGCAAGACACTTGGATATGTTTTATGTTTCTCAAGACTATTTTATCAATATCGCTGGATTGTTATAAAATTAACAAGCCTATCTGCAGCTATTTTCAATATGAAACCCTAAGGAAACCATATTATCAGTTTTCTTTTGATCGAGAGTATCTCCTTACTAAGAAAAAATTACTGCGCACACAGTAAAAATCATTGCCCTTCAATGTACAGTCAGTTTCTGGTGAGGTTACCAGCCACTCTCCTCCTAAGAGTATTGACACCCCTAAACCCTTTACACTCATTACAGTTACTCTTGGAAATAAGGAATATTTTCTTGCCGTTTCTCTCTCTTTTTTCTCTCTGCAGTCTTATTTCCATATTACTTATTTAAGAAATTAAGTTGCAAAGCCTATAAATATCTCAGGTAGGCAGTAGATACCTCTAAGACAGAGATAGCATTCATTGTTTAAGTTACATCTCCCCAAGAAAACATTATCAGACTACCTTGAGAAGCAGAAGCTCAATTAATAGCTCCTTTTATCATAAAGAGTTATGGTTTGTATTATATTTTGAATATTAAGAATATAATGTGTAGATGTTGATATATAGATATAGATATGGATGATATAGATATAAATAATGATATAGATATAGATGGTGATATAATGATAATAGATGTAGATATGGATGATATAGATAGAGATATAGATGGATACAGATAGTTTGAAATCTTTGATAGTCTCCACCTAACATCCTTTAAGCTGTGGATGAACTTGTTTTGTTGCCTTAGAGCATTTTAATGTGATGTTTTCCTCCATTTTTCTTTTACACGTTATGCTTTTTAGTTCAGACATGAAATGACTTTGCCCAAGGTTATTAGAATAAAATTGGAGTTTAATTAGTCACTTTGAGACATGGCAACTAGATGCTGATTCCTTTTTCATCTTTAACAAGCTCCATTATTTACATAGACAAATTGAAGCCAACATTTAAGAAATGTGAAGTAATGCAAACCATACAATTTTGAAATATTTGAATATTCTAATATTCAGGGTAACATATATTTTTCATGCTGATTAGGCTCTGATACTGGTTTTAAATGGAAACCGTGCCAAACAGAGGTTGAAATGCAAATTGCATGATACATCAATGTACAGGGTCTCAAGTCAGTTTAATTTTATCTCTTTGCAGAATCTATATGCATAATATTATCTTGATGTTCAGCCTCAACCTCTTCCATCTGCATATCAAAATGTGCAATGAGGGGATAAATTTTTTGCAGTGGGAAAAATAGTGGGAGCTGAATTAATAGGCAATTCACCCATGTTTCACTGTGTTTTGCTTTGATTTCAGTTGAGTGAGGCATTGATTGACCCTATTTTCCTAAATCCAAAGCGAGACATTTTACTTCAGCTGAGTTCACCTACAGATATTTTTCATAGGAGCTGTTCTTTGAAATATCTTTTATCTCTCTATTCCTTTCTTCTCCATATTCTTTTTCTCCACTCCCTTTCTCTCTCCCAGCTGCAAGGATTTGTCTTCCAAAAGAGTGGGGGTGGGAGGGAGTGAGGGAGGGAATCAGAGCGGGGAGCAGGAACCAGAGAATGCCAGGATCTGGCTTTTGTTATTGGTTGGCTGCTGCCTGATGGATAGAAGAGGGAGGAGTGAAGTCTTCAGTCTGATCTGACCGAGCAGAAGTACAGAAACCATATTTACAGGTAAGGACAAACAAGAGAAAATGCTACTTTTATTCAAAAGAAAATGCTTCTCCATCCCCTCTAAGAGAATGTTATAATATGAAAGCCATTCTGAAGACATTTCCTGGAAGCATGTTCTTTTCATTGCTTGAGGAAGCTTTGTAGCGAGTTGTTCTTTCTCCCTGAGAAACCCGTCGCGGATAAAAGCACCAGAGGCATGTCTTACCCTGGGTAACTTTCTAAGCAGGCGTTATTGAAGCAAAATTAATGGGTAGAATGAGTCGTCGTGCGCCTTTTTTTGCTTTTACTTAAGCTTATGTTATCAGGAATCAAAGGAGAGCTCGGGAAATTCCACAGGTCCTGGGAAAATGGACCTTTCTCTAAATAAACAACGTGCAACTGCATGTGGTGTCTTCTAATATTTAAATACAGCGACGGGCTTAGAAAAATAATGTTTGCTGGCTGTAGACCCTTTTAGCACTAATTTAGAATGAGTGATTTATATGCATTTAATTCCTTTTAACTTTCTTTATTGATAAATCTTATGCTATTGAATAGTATCATTTTATTGAGTAAATTGTAAGTGTATATTATACATAAATTCTGTATCTGTCAATATGCATGGGACTGTTTTCATTTTTAAAGCAACCTACTTGGGAAAGATTAAACATTACCTTAAAAATTACATCATAGTAGGCCAGTTTCATTGCTAGTTTCCTTTATCAATTAAATATATCTGGATAAGAATTCCATCATAGTATTCATATTGTTGGGAATATTTCTAGGCAATATTTTTTTAAAGCTCAAAAATTAAGATTTTACTCTACCAGTGGCTTATATCTGTTAATATTGTCTTTCCTCCCCCCCCCCCACACACCCCCCTTATTAGGGAAAATAGGAAAGTTCCAGATATGTAGACTGATACACTTACAGTAAATACATTGAAAAGTGTTACTTCCAGTCATTTTATTTTATTCTTTCTTAATTCATAAATATAGATCAATAAAGGTGGGATAACCTTTTAAACACTGGGCTTTTTTTAAGAAAGATTAGTACTGACCTGGGCCCACTGGCAATTAATTAATACTTGTTGATTGTAATAACAAAATATAAGTCTTTCAATGATGTCATTGATTACATCATTTCAATGAAGTAATATATTTTTTAATACTTTTTTTAAATGAATTGCAAACTAATAGGAATGAATATAAATAATTTCTAAGGTTTTGAGGAGTCCTGTTTTTGTTTTTTGTAATTTAAAAGATGGGTTTTATCTTTAAATAGCAGATAAAAACAACATTTTTTGCAAATTTTTTAAAAAGGGGGAGGGAAACTACTGAATATTGGGTAAAAATTATCTAAATGAATGGAGAATTAGCTTAAAGTTTCTAAATGTACTAAATACAGAGAATAATATGTTTACATACTTAAGTGTCATACTGACCCAAGCAAACACTCTTGCATGGTTTATGTTGAACTATGTCTGGATTTCAAAAACTATTGTATGGTACTGAGCCATTGCCGTGTTTCTCATTTATTGATTCTTTTGATCATGGTTTTTAAAACAAAATAATAGTAGAAATTAATCCACCCCGTAAGTTGGAATTTAGGATGATATGTAAGACCAGATATTCACTGCCTGATATCTGTTGCAGAAAATGAGCCAAGGCAGTTATATGTTTGGAAATTAAAAATTCCAAGTAAAGCTAACTCCAGGAATGAAGGAGAATTGATGAAAATGAGAGAGCAGAGTTCCACATGGTTTTAAATTATTCTGTTTCCTTGGAAACCAGCTGCTGCAGATGCATTTTGCTTTCTTTGGCTAAAAATATCATCCTTTTAATAATCACTAAGGGAAAGGTTCTGAATAAAACCAGTGTATTGTTACTACTTTTTATAATTTCCGTAATGGTTTACATATTTTGGATGAAATGAAGATAAACCCTTTCTCAATAAGCATAAACCCTTTCTCAATAAGCATTTGCTACTATCCACTGGCAGATGACTGTGTGAGCCGTCTCCATGAGATAACTATAGTAGTTTTTACTGCAGAGACAGAGAGAGAGAGAGAGAAAGCAAGCTGAAGTGGAGGCATATTAGATTGAAAAATTTTTTAACTTAAATATTCAGATCATGTTTCATTAACACAGTTATTTCTTTACCTTTGTGATCTAATATATAAAAAATTACACATTGCAACAATCTAAGAGTAGTTTAATATTATTAAACATCACCTAAAAACAATTTTATGTTATTAAGGTAATATATTTGAAACTTAATAGAAATTATTATAAATTTATATATGCACTTTTTGTTTTATTAGAAGCCTTTTGCTTTTATGGAAATAAAAATTTATTTTATCTAACCTTTATTTATATCATATTTTATCCTAGGCAATTTCTTAAATTAAAACACTTTCATTATACATTATTATTCTCTCAGTTATTTGGTGATGAAAGAAAATTATCATAAAATTATTACATTTTTCCTATTTTATTGTAATTTAGATGATATTTCTAACTCTATTTTCTCTTTTGTCAGTTGTTTTTGACATAATACTTTATTTTCATATTAACCTTAGTTTCTTAGATTTACTGTTAGCAATGTAGCAAATAAAGTATCATGTGAGTAAACCATATTTTAATATATTTAGTATTTGGCCAATATATTACTTAAAGTTAAATGAATTTGATATGTAAGTATGTTATATTTTTAAAAGAGTTAGTATAAAGGGAAGTGTTTAGTTTTTATCAATTAACATGAGCAAAACATTTTAGTGGCAGTTCTTTCAGCATAAACACAGATGACATTAAAGAATATGCTGAAACAAGTTTGACTAGTAAATGGATTATGCAACCTGTGCAAAGAATCCTCATTTCAAGGCACAATCAAAATTATCAACTATATTTTAAGTTCCTGAAAAGAATGCATTGAATAATCTTACTTTTAACTGCAGATAATTTTTAAATGCTGTTCATTAGTAGTATCTCTTTACTGCTTTATGCTTCTTTATTTGCTAGAAATAGCTTGCCATATTCATAGGTGGATTTATAAGGGTCTTTTAAGTCTCACAAAATGTATGCTGGAAAATATTAATAGTTTCTCTATAATATAGCTAGATAACTTAATATCTACAATGAAAATATGCTAGTTTGACAAGTAAGCCTACATTGCTGGAAATCGAATGGTGGGACTTAAAAGAATCAAAAATTATACCAAGACGAGAAAGCTTCAGTCAGGTTTCACACTGTTATGTAGTTAAGGTACAAACTAAAGAAAAAGCACAGTAACAATTATACTATGGTAGGTCATAATTGAAAAATACTGATCAGAAGTTATTTTTTACTTAGTATATTTTGTGAATCAAGAAGCAAGTAATGGGTTTAATTATCATTAAGTTATGACCTACTCTAGTAGGTCATAATTATCATATTTGATTATCATTAAATTATGATCTACTATGGTAGGTCATAATTGAAAAATATTGATCAGAAGTTATTTTTTACTTAGTACATATTTATTACCTAATAATATAGGTCTTACAAAATCCTCTAGGGGGTTGTTTCAAAGCAGCACTATTACTCTTTACCATTTTGTGAATCAAGAAGCAAGTAATGAGTTTAGTTATCAAGTTAATGATCACATTTGGATGTTTCACATACCTTGAATCAGTTGACAAGTCATTGGATTTCTGTCAATTGTTTTGATCTCAGTTATATTAGACTAAATAGTTTGACCTGAAAATTGCTAAATAGACACGCTCTGAGAATACAGACTCAATGTAGCTTTTGAAGCATTTAATTCAAGCTTATGATGACCTTGATAAATGTCAATACTAAGTCTAAGGATCATACTTTTCGCAAGAAATCCACTTGACTTGAGATCAAATTTGCCATTCATTTTAGTCTCATGGCTGAAAAGGTAAACAGTGGTCATATGATTTGTTTCCAAAGAGTCTGTATTCTAGTTAGATCAAGAACTTAACATATTTTTTAATACAACAAAGGGTGCTGCATACAATACATTTCTCTATTTCTCCTGACTTACATGCACATTTACAACAGTATTATTTTAAACAAAAACATCAACCACCAGATAAAAGTAATTCTTATGTAAATTTTTATATCTTTAAATAATGACTGTAAAGTTATTTGGCAATTATTTTCCTTTGAATATTTTAGTCTTTCATTATCCTAAAAGCGTGGGAGTGGGCTGCAGAGATAATCCCTTCCTGCATTGCTCATTTTCCTATGAAGGAAGTAAGATGCAGTCTTACAGTGATTTTTGAGTGGGAAACCAGATAATTTGCTTAGGCAAAATCAGAACAGCCAAACACAGGCTCAGTCATCTTACCCTTTTCTTATACCCTCCCAATGACAGACACTCATTACATTTGGATGTAATGCATTAATTACCAGATGAAAGAAAAGCAGAGTTTAGGAGGACTTTGAAAAGTGAAAAATCATTGTGTGGCTATATGATTCCCAATGCATAACCACACAGGAATTTTGCAGTTGCGCAGAACACTCCCCTTGGTATTATGCTGTGAGCCTTATTGCTTCAACTTACTGTCACGGTGTCCTTTACCTTCTGTGAGTATGTTGTCAATGTGAAAAACACATTTCAGCTTTGTTTTCCAGTAAGTGTTGATACAGTCCATTGTCATGTTGTGGATATATCACATTACGTTTAGTAAATGACACAAACAATTTCCTAAACAGGACTCCTGAATCTATTTACAAAGATTTTCATTTCCTTTTCTATCCCACTTAGGCTGGCCACAGAAAATCAATATTTGTCATTCATCCTCACCCAGGTAATACTGGTTGTAATGCTGTCAGAATATTAGACCAGAAGGATGATGGGAAAAGCTTTCAAAGTTATTTAAAAAAAAATTCTTGCTTTGCTTTCTCAAAATTTCTTTTTTGAAACGTATAAAACTCATATTTCAAATGTTAGATTATTTGGACACTATGATCTGAATCAGTAAAGGGCCACGGATGGATTCTCTCATGCTGGTCCCTGACGTCCTCCAGGGTCACATGGGTAACTCTGAGTTTGAGGACTTCAGTAAAAGCTTCTATATTCAGAGATCTTCGCACATCTTACGAGCAGAGCCAATGAAAGCAGCCTCAGGGTCACCTGAGGCCTGTCCCCTGCCCCTGCCCTGGCCCTTTCATATGGTCATTACAGGCACTTCATTGATCTCTCTATATAATCTTTTATTTAGCTATCTCAGTTTAATTCTCAGTACTAGGTGGTTTCTTTTTTCTTTGCATCAGCAACACCTAATATAATGTCTGATACATATTATATGGTCCCAAATTGTTTTGCTGACTGAATAAATGAGTGAATAATCTTGTCAGATAGTCATCTTATACCCTCCCAATGTCAGACACTCATTACATTCTAAGATAGTCCCTTCCTTTCATGTGCTTCTTTGTTAATGCTTGTCAAAGTGACAACTTCCATGTCACTTAGATGTCATTAGGCCATGGAAAGTTTGGTATTGCAGACTTTTATTGTATGCACTCCATTTGAGCTCTCCTACTTTACAGGGAATTTGGTCCCCATTTCATGACTCCTGTGTGCTATTTTGTAATACCACTATTCTGTTTCTGATATACACATCCACACCGGTCATCCAATAGTACACCCATGGGTTGATTATATATTAATTATAATTTTTTATTAACTTTTAATATAAATGTTAAATAATACAGTGATATTGTCCAGCTGGTGTGGCTCAGTGGTTGAACATCAACCCATGAACCAGGAGGTAATGGTTCAATTCCTGGTCCAGGCACATACCTGGGTTGCAGGATTGGTCCCTAGGAAGGGGCGTGCAAGAGACAGCCGATCGATGATTCTCTCTCATCATTGATGTTTCTATCTTTCTCCCAGACTCCCTTCTCTCTGAAATCAATAAAAATATATTTTAAAAAAGGAAATATAGTAATATGTATTTTACTTATCTATCTCTTATTCATTGAATCCCCACACCTTTGATTAAAATTTAATTTGTTCAGAAATGTTGTTCTGCTCTTCTGCCATTTATATTGTGTTCTGATGAACAATTCCAAGCCATAATGCTTGGCAAGTAACAATGCTGAATCAAGTACAAGGAAGCCAAGAGTTAATATAGCTATTTGACAGGAGTTTAATATGTCAGAAGGTAAAGGCAACTGTAAGCAGATAATATGGGACTTGAAGAAGTGTCTACTGCAGCGAGGTAGAGCTGATAAAAAAAATAAAATAAAATAAAAAGAGTGGTTGCCGGGACCGGTTTGGCTTAGTGGATAGAGCGTCGGCCTGCGGACTGAAAGGTCCCGGGTTCGATTCTGGTCAAGGGCATGTACCTTGGTTGCGGGCACATCCCCAGTAGGGGGTGTGCAAGAGGCAGCTGATCGATGATTTTCTCTCATGGATGTTTCTAACTCTCTATCCCTCTCTCTTCCTCTCCGTGAAAATTCAATAAAATATATATAAAAAATAAAATTAAATAAATAAATAAATAAATAAATAAATAAATAAATAAAAAGAGTGGATATATGCCCTGATGTGATATCTGGGATTCTGACAAGAAAGAGTGATTGCTAATATACCACAAATGTGTTTGGTTCATTTATATGGGAACTGTACTGTGGTATACATTTATACTCTTTAAATGGATGATTCAGTCACCCAGCCAGCATGCCTGTTTCTAAAAATGCTTTCTCTCAGTTAATGGGGTCTTGTAACTTGGCTTACCTATTAGTTCTTTAGGTGGTGCAGCATAATGATTGATGGAATGTGTAATGGACTTTGCAATCATACAGACTGTAGTTCAGCTCCAGACATGGCATCTTACTGCTAGTGTAAATTTGGACAAGTTATTTAAACTATCTGAGCCAGTTTCCTTTTCTATAAAATCAGCTATCTAACTGTGTGATATTGTAAAGATTGATAGGTCTATGGAGAACATTTTTTACCACAGAATTTGGGCATAGGAATTGCTTGCAATTTTAGTTGCTATTGCTAGTCAATCTTTTTGTTTATAAGCCAAGAATGGGAGGAGCAAAATAATTCTGAAGGTTTTCAATAGTTTCTTAAATATTATTTCTCATTAAAGAATTACAAAAAATAAAAATTCTATTATTGGCTAGTTTTTTTCTATTTTTTCATATTTCTACAGTAGTCAACTGGTTAAGTTAGTATTGTATGACATATTAGAATTATGGAGGCAATTCTAGCAGTGAAGAGTCAAGAATCAAGGAAGAATGTGCTGATTAAAAGTATGCTCATCAAATGCCAGAATGCCTTAGGTTTGAATGCTGCCTGTAGCTATTAGCTCTATGACCTTGGCCTCGTTATCTAACTTTTCTGTGCTTTAGTTTTTAATCTGAAAATGGAGTGAACCATATGGGCATGATGATTACATTAGTTGATATGTGTTTTATTAGTTTTCCACTGCTGTGTAACAAATTACCACAAACTTAGCAACTTAAAATGATACACACTTATTAGTGTACTAGAGGCTTGATACATGAAAATTCATGCACTGGAGGGAGAGCCCCTCAGCCTGACCTGCCCCTCTCTCATAATCCAGGATCCCATAATCCAGCGATCAGGGGAAGGTGATGCCCCCATCACACCACTGCTGCTGCCACTGCCGGCAGTGCAAGCCTCAGCCAGTCATGGTTACCTGAGCCTTGGACGGCCCTGGGTAGCTGGGCAGCCACCATCCGAGGCTTGCCTGTGCCTTGAGCCAGTCCTGGGTGGCTGGGACACTGAGGAGACTGAGGGACTCTGGAGGCAGGCATGTGGAGCAGCTAGACCCACCTGGGAACAGGCCTGGTGGGGCTGAGGGGACTGGGCACCACCATATTGTAGCTGTGGGAGCCTCCATCTTTGAAGGCATGACAGTCAAATAGCATATTCCCTTCTTATTGGCTGTGGGCACCTCCAGCTTTGTGAGGGTGTGATGGTCAATTAGCATATCTCCTCTTTATTAGATAGGAGGATAGTGCTATAGGTCAGAAGTCCTTCACAGTATAGAAAAGTTCTTTGCTCAGAGTTTCAATGGCTGGAATTATGCTCAGCTCAATGGAATTTTTGTTTGGTCACTCTGGAGGAAAATCTACCTGCAAGCTCTTTTTGAAAAAATTCAGTTCCTTTTGGTCATAGGACTAACGTCCCCAATTTCCTCCTTGCTGGAATCCCTCTCAGCTTCTAGAGACCACACACATTTCTTTTCATGTGGCCCCTTTCATTGTCAAAGTCAGCCACAACTCTTACGCTGAATCTTTCTCACCGTTAATATCTGACCCCTAGATTTAAATTGTTCATGTGATTAGATCAGGCTCACCTGGATAATCTATCAAATCATGGATTTGGGACTTAATTACATATGAAAATTCCCTTTGCCATAAAAAGTGTCCAGAGTCATGGGAGTAATATCTTACCATATGTGTAATCTTTGGATTATGAAAAAACATGCACACTAGAGGGTCAGGAATCAGCTTAATACTTATGTAAAGTGCTAGAAAATTCCTGGCACATCATAAACACTATATGTGCATTTAAATCTGAAAAATTAACAGAGATGTTTAAAAATAGCAATGTCAACAGTAATGGCAAGTATTGATATATGATAAAGTGATATGCCAATGTACCATTAAGTACGTAAATTGATAGAACCTTTCTGCCAGCTAATTTAGCAATGTGTATTGAAAGCTCAATAATTCCACTTTTAGAAAGATTTATCAGAGGTACACATAAAGACAACATGAAAGAAAATAGTAATATATGATGATTTATAATAAATACTTTTTTTAAAAAAACCCACAATCTCCTTTAAAGTTTTAGTTGACATATAACATGGCTATTCAACAAAATTCTATGTAGCTGTAAACACAAAAATAAAAATCAAGTAAGACAAAAACACATAGCTTTGAAAGTTACTTAATGAGAAGGAAACATGCTCATGTTATAAGTAGGAAAACCATAAGTTACAAAATTGCATACATAGTGTTAATCAGTTCACACTCCTTTCTGAGTGTGAGGTGGCATTTTGGCAACACAAGGTCACTTGACAAGGGAAGGAACTCACCCTGACAAGTCTCCTCAGATTGCTTGAGGTAAAATTGGGCTTCTAGAAACTTCTTAGGGAGCCCCAGCTTCCCCATAGAGTTTGAGGTGAGCTTTTGGCAACATAGGATCGCCTGACACTTCTAATCATGCTCCTTCAGCAAGAGCATCCTCTAAAGGAGACCTTATCTTCCCTAGTTTTCTGTGCTGTTGTCATCCATTCAATGCTTCAAAGTGCAAATAGGATACCTAGTATCTCACTCCTAATTCATAGCCCTCCTTTATACCAATCTGGCTAAATTACACTCTCAGCCAAGATTTTAGAGAATTTGTTTTGTTTTAGCAATAATGCAAGGCATCTGTAGTACATAATAGGTATCAATGGAGAATGTAGAAGTTAACGATTATTAAGGAGAGCACCTGCAGTGCATATTCTAACACTATAAAACAGCTACTCATAACCCTGTTATAGGTAAGAACATATGGCTCCGAGAAATTAATTAGCTTGCAGAAGAACTATTTAAGAAATGGTGAAAGCAGGTGTCCAAGCAACTGGCTTCACCCTCTTCACCATTCCAGTGATTCCTGGGGCTATATATTTTTTTTAATCTCCCTAAGAAATTTGAATGATTAGCCTAGTCTAAGTTTTACTTTCCTATACCTAAAGGCAAATGAGTGATAACAATGCACATTGCTTTTTTCCCCCTAAGCTTTTTCTAGTCCAGCCTCTCAGATTTTAACTTCAAATTAACTGATGTGCTTTTTTGTTGTTGTTATTAATCCTCACCAAAGGATATTTTTTTTTCCATTGATTTTTAGAGAGTGGAAGGGAGAGTGAGAGACAGAGAAAGAGAAACATTGATGTGAGAGAAACACATTGATTGGCTTACTCCTGCACACAACCCAACTGGTCCTGGGGATTGAACCTGCAACTAAGGTGGATGACCTTGACCAGAATGGAACCCGAGACCCTTCAGTCCTTTGATCAAACTGGCCAGGGCGATGGGTGTGCTTTTAATTAGGGGATCCAGATAACAACACAAGTTCATATTAAAGAAATTCTTCCCATTTTTATCTCAACACAAATGAAGATGTACCAAATTCTCTGAACTTAGGAATGAACATTTCTCCAAGATACTATAACCCTGGCTCACTTCTTCTACCTCTTACTCTTTCTGTGATTAATAAATTATTGATAAAAATCAATGACAGATCTCTCAAGTCAAAAAATGTCCATCTTTCCTTTGGGGAGTTCCCTCCATCCCTCCTTGACTCTCCCTCATGCCCTACTTTCCCTCCAAATTCCAAGGACCATTCAATCTACTTTTGCTTTCATTCACCCTTATTCCACATCCATCACTAGCTTCAATTTCCTATCCCCACTCTTATTCTAGTTTTTACCTATTAGCATCTGGTAATCAATCCACATCCATGGGTAACTAATTATTCATATTAGAAGCATTATTGAGAAAATTCTTTTATATAGCTCTCAAAAAGAATTATTGTATATAGGAGTAGTAATAATACAGTATTCTCATCAGATAAAAAAAAAATCTAAGAAGGCAACATTTTGGGGGGCACCTGGGAAACACAGAACCCTGATAAAGGATTCTGAAATAGAATTCTAAAACTTATGACTTCTAACAAATATTGTATAGTAGGTGCAAAAAAATATAAATAAGCCATATGTACTTCCCTGTTTGCTAACAGTTTCTTCCAGCCATGTACTCTGAACAGCATTCTGTGTTATAGGGTGACTCTTACTATTGTTTAGGATTTCTTTCACTTGATATGCGGTTGGGACAATTTCAATCAAGGACATTTGTAGTAACTGTTTTCTCCCTCAGTTACTCTCCTTTCCCACTTATTACTGCAGACATCTGAATAGGGATAGCATCTTAATCTCTCACATTTAAGCTTCTCCTCTCTGATCTCACCAACTGTTGCCATGGAAATAATTGTAGGATTGCAATTTTAGTACTACAACCAGCATACACTACAGTGAAATCAGATTGGCACACACAAATGAGGATGAATCTCTCTCTTCCAACAAGTGTCTATTATGCTTTGGGATATTTCTCCCCTACCTTTTCTATGTGTTTCCTCAGATGTCTAATTATATGGTTTAATCTTCCTCTAATGACTAAGTGCAAGACTCTTCAAGGTCACTAGGAACTGAAAGCATAAATGTGAGAAAATTCATGCACAACTTATTTAGATGGATTTCATAACAGTTAAGGAACATTTTTCAAATAATTTCCTATTACTAAAAACTTAAGGTATATCAGCATTTTTTAAAAAAATGTATCAACAGTTCTCAGTCTTTACAAGCAATTATTCTAAAACTTTCTTAAATCAATTAAAAATAAGAGCATCTCTCAACCAAGTAATGGTCATATTAGGTCACCAAATGACTTTTTTAAGTTGGGAGATAGTCTGACTTTCAAACAGGGTTAAGCCAGAGCCACGGTGCTAGAACCCTGGCAGCAGCAGGTAGTGGTTGTGTATTTGATTTTAAAAAAAAAATCTTGAATAAGAAACTTTAGGGAAGATGGTGGGAAAAATAGTTATTAACTCTTTGCCTTAATTTCCCCACAAATAAGTAAATCCTTGATAGTGGTCACCATCCATATATTTGTCCTTATCTGCCAAATTAAAAAAAGTATTTCTTTAGCCTTTTGGAGTGAAAAAGGAAAATGTACTTTTTCATTGTTAATGTTATTTTTAAAAAGGAACACCACAAACCGGTACAATGTATCAGAACTGATCTTATTTGAGACCTAGCTTGTAAGATGGCCTCCACCATTATAAAATAATTGGGAAGTCTAGAGACAGAGGTGGTTCTAGGTTAAATTAAGCAACCACATTGCTTTTGGAAGCACTTTGACCTTTCCTCCTCTTCTTTTTTTGAAATTAGTTCCCCTCAAAAGAAAAAAATAACCTCTCTAGCCCTCATACTCATTAGGTTTTCTGACTTTAACTGCTCATTTGAGCCACCAAGTTATATATTTCTTTTTTAAAAAATAAATCTTTATTGTTCAGATTATTACAAATGTTCCACTTTCCCTCCCCCCCTCCCAATTGCTCCCCTCCACAAGGTTCCCACCCCACCCTCTGTCCTTTCCCTACCCCCCATTGTCCTCATCCATAGGTGCACAGTTTTTGTTCAGGCTTTTCCCTCACCCCCCACTCCCCTTTTCCCCGAGAATTGTCAGTCCACCCCCCTTCCATACCTCTGATTCTATTATATTCACTAGTTAATATTGTTCATCAGGTTTTTTAATTCCCTTGGCTTTTAGTTTCACTTGTTGATAGTTACGTATTTGTTGATCATAATTTTTATCTTTATCTTCTTCCTCTTCCTAAAGAACCCCCTTCAACAATTCATATAGTTCTGGTTTGGCGGTGATGAACTCCTTTAGATTTTTATATTTGTGAAGCTCTTTTTCTGGCCTTCGATTCTGAGTGATAGCTTTGCTGTGTAGAGTATTTTGGTAGGTTCTTGCTATTCATCATCTTGAATATTTCTTGCCATTCCTGTCTGCCTGCATGGTTTCTGTTGAGAAATCAGCTGACAATAGTATAGGTGCTCCTTTATAGGTAACTATCTGCTTTTCTCTTGCTGCTTTTAATATTCTCTCTTTGTCTTTTGCTCTTGGAATTTTAATTATGATGTGTCTTGGTGTGGTCCTCTTTGGACTACTTTTGTTTGGGGTTTTGTGAGCTTCCTGGACTTGTAAGTCTATTTCTTTCACCAGGTGGAGGAACTTTTCTGTCACTATTTCTTCCAGTATGTTCTCGGTATTTTGCTCTCTCCCTTCTGGGACTCCCATAAATTCTGATGTTGGTTCGTTTGAAATTGTCCCAGAGATTTCTTACACTATTTTCAACTTTCTGGATTCTCTTATCTTCTTGCTTCTGTGGAGGAGTGTCCTCTGGCTCTTTATTCTATTGTACTTTATTCTCCAGCATATAAAATAGTCACTGGTACATGATGAAAGGTCAATGGATGTTTGCTGAATAAATAATAAATGGTTCCTAAACAAAGGGCACTAAACAAATATTTTTTCTATTGAATGGCATCAGTCACTGAACAGCATTTAGATTCCCTTTTGCAACAATCTGAACTGAGATAGACTAAAAGAACGAGTTAATTGGCATTCAGAGTTGAGACTTTCAGAATACATTGAGGTAGAGGCAGGTCTGTCAGAAGCCAAAACCACATGTGAGTCGGGAATATGTGGAAGCAGAAAGCATAGGAGGACCCCGAACAAATATGTCCCAAGGAAATGTAGCTACCAATATTGAGGGAGACTATGCTCTGGACTTGAGTACAGGTACTCCCTTTGGCCTAGACATGCATCTCTTGTTCACCACAGTTCACACTACTACCACCTACTGTCTCCTTGTTTGTGAGACCATTCTTTATTGTGCCTGTGATATCATTTCCCTTAGGGTGTAGAAGTACTTCTTCATACCTTTGTTACAAATAACAGTAGAAGAGCCTTAGCTGGTTTGGCTCAGTGGATAGAGTGCCAGCTTGTGGTCTGAAAGGTCCTGAGTTCAATTCTGGTCAAGGGCACATGCTAGAGTTGTGGGCTCAATCCCCAGAGGGGGGGATGCAGGAGGAAGCTGATCAATGATTCTCATCCTTGATGTTTCTATCTCTCCCTCTCCCTCTCCCTTCCTCTCTGAAATCAATAAGACATATTTTTTTAAAAAAATAACAGTAGATAAAAGAGAAAACTAAGATAACTCCAAGGTTTTATTACATCTGACCCTGTTCACTCATTGAGGTTACCTGCATTATAGAGTTTGTGTTTGCAACTGCTGATCACTCTGTGTCTATGAAGAAATTATTCTTCTCAGAGATTTAATGACTCATCTAAATGGATATTAACATTTTTAAAAAATTCAATGGGATATCTCTGCCTAGCTTCCACTGATGTATTGATACAGAGAGTGAAGAGATTTAAAAAAACATTTTACCCAGTAAAAGATTTAGGGACTGTGGTTTACCCTATATGTAATGTATTGAGCCAATCTCTTTGGCATACGACTCAAGTATTCCCCTTAGCTCTGCTTATTTGCCTGGAAACGTGATAAGGCATCTAAATTCTGCAGGTATAGCCATTCTTAACAACCAATTTGATTTTTGATGGACAAAGAGGCTCAGGAAAGTAGATGTCTTTGTACCTGAGAAAAAGGAAAATCCAAGTAAGACACACGTGCTCTAATCAGTATGCTCTGGGTGTGACAGCATGCAAGTGAGTGATCTATTTTGTTCTGAACTCTGGCTCTGTCAAAGGCAGTACATGGTTTACTAGAACAAATCAAATAAATGTATTTGACTCCTGTTTTGATGTTTGAAAACATTAAATCATATTGCCTTATGCAGCTCTCTGATTCCACATCTTTAATTTTGACTTTTTCTTATAAAATACTGTTGTCAGATGAGAATGCAAATAACAATCAGGATAGAATTGTTTTCAATGCTTCAAACATTATGGACAAGATATTTTCTGCATGGATATGATAATGTGGTATATGTAGTTCAAAAAAATAACAGCCCCAAAAGATTCATGGACACAGACAACAGTCTGGTGAGTGCCAGAGAGAAGAAGGTAAAGGGGGTGGAGGGTAAATTGTTATGGAAGAAGACTTGAGATGATAAACACACAGTACAATACATAGTACAATGTATTGTAGAATTGAATACCTGAAACCCCTATAATTGTATTAACCAATGTCACCTCAATGAATTCAATAAGAAATAATCGCAGCCACCCAACCAATTTGGAAACCATGAGGATGCAGTTAGTGGTCAAGTATTTCAGTGCTTGGTTGTCCCTGTTTCTGTTGCAGGTACATGTGACAGCGCTGCAGCGATGAGTGGAATTTTAAGGGGGGAGTGTGAAGAAATTGGCAGATTCTGTTCCACTGTGCAGGAATCAGATGATGAAGTTTTTAGCTGTGACAGTGCTGACAGTGTTGACAGTGTCAATCCATCCACCTCTAATCATTTCACTCGTGAGTATCAGAAGCTGTATTGCAGGTTGTACTCCAAATTGTGGTGTAGGGTTGATTCTTGGAGTTTTTGTATTTATCCACTGACTTTTATCTGCTCCAAAGTTGTTTTTTTTTTTATCATACTAGACTTATTTGCAAAACATTGTATCATTTTGGTTAATATAGTCTCAGTAGTATACTTCTGTCCATCTCTATGGAGTGAGTATGAGAGGCAGAAATGAGTCCAATCCAAGATAAGCAGATAGCAATTGAAAATGATTTCATATGTGCCTTCAGCTTTCTGAAATAGATCCATCTTTTAAAACCTAATCAATTGAGATCCTTTGAACTTCTAATATTAATGGTTAATGAATTGTGGAATTCTTATGATACTGAATACAACAGATTTACTTCATGGGTGAGAACATGATGTTTGTTCTTAAAAGAAGGCTGCACTGAAATCAAAGCCTTGGAAATCCCTGAGATTCTATAAATGTTTGGACACTGGTGAACCTCAGACTCAAGGCCAGGTTCATGCACTACAGTAAATGACGCTTTCTACATGTGTATTCTTTTCCTAAGCAGTCACTGTGAAGAACATTATTTAGCTTAGTGTGGCATGTTCTGACTTAAAATGCTAGCCATTTCAAATGGCATTCCCTGCACGCATAAACATTTGAAAGAGGTGAATTCTTTCCAATATCTCCATGTCCATTCAACTCCAGTCATTAGGGGAAAATGGATTTCCAAATTAACTTTAAAAGAGTTAACATCATGCAAAGCAAAATTAAATGAGGTCAATAAAAACCCCGTAATGCCACCCTCATAAGATAATGGATATAAATTTCCTTTTGAAGCTGTTCCATAAGTAAAGGTAAAAATGATCCAACACAAAAGAGAATGTTGTCGTCCCCCACTCCCTGACCCCCACATAATAGTTTTTCCCCCCTAACATTTTTATTGGGGGAATTTGTGTTTGGGGTTTTTTAACTCACTAAAGCAAACTGTTAAAATTCACACTGAATGCCCAACCAGCTTGGTTCAGTGGTTGAGCATCAACTTATGAACCAGGAGCTCACAGTTCGTTTCCCAGTCAGGGCAAATGCCTGAGTTGTGGGCTCGGTCCCAAGTACAAGGCAATCAATTATCCTCTCTCATTATTGATGTTTCTCTCTCTCTCTCTCTGTCTCCCTTCCTCTCTGAAATCAATAAAAATATATTTTAAAAAATAAAATAAAATAAAGTAAAAATTCACACTGAAGCTTATACAGCCTGTCTCTGTGATCCCTGAAATTCCATTTTCACTTCTTCCTACCCCCCAAGATTCAAAAGTTTGCTTCTATTCATGAATTCTTCCTCATCACTCTTAGACATATTTAGAATAAAAGTAGGTATAATTTGTAAGAATATTTAGCTTTTATATTATTTATATTTTTGATAAAATAGAACTTATTTTTTATGAACTTGTGGAAAGTATAAAAAATAAAAAGCAGATAAAGGGACACTTGAGAGAAAAAAATAAAACAATAACTGTTTGGAGAACAAGATTCTCTAGTTACATACAAAGGCTATTAGCCAATGGATTTTAGAGGAGTGGGTATAAGTTTTGTTTGAGATGTACCTATAGCCTTTGGCTCCTTCTGCAAACTGACTGTAGTCTTGCAGAGGGCACACATCTTGTTGTCACTAGTGGTGCTTAGAAGAGCACTGAGCAGTGAATGAGGCTTAGATTTCTTTATTGAGTGAATATATTAATTTTAGAAATTCTCATTTTTACACTTTTATTGACAAATAAAAATACACATATTTAAGATGTTCAACATGATGTTTTAATGTAAGTTGCATTGTGAAATAATTACCATAAGAAGCTAATTAACACATCCATCACCTCAGAGTTACTGTTTGTTTTTTTTGTTTTTTTTTTTATGGTAGTGGTGAGAACACTTGAAACCTATGCTGTGGCAAATTTCAAGTGTACAATACATTTTGTTTATAATTCCAGACAATTTTAAAAAACTGGCTATTTTTATCCTTAGAAAAGCAACAGTGTACATTTAAATCAAGATCCTCAGGAACACTCTATTCATTGCATTTTCCATGTACCTTGAAGAGTTTCTTCTCTAAGGCCAGGAGCATTGCAGGAGCTGCGTAGTGTTTTTTCAGGTATTTCCTTGTAGTCACTCCTGAAAAACATCATCAATCTAGACTCTGCTTCTGTAAGATACCACCTCTACTAGTTCAGTGCAGCATTTTTCACATACTGGTGTTTTTTATTTTTTGTAACTTCCAGCATGCTTACAACTTCTCGGGTGTCTAGGCCTCTCTGAAAGTTACGAATTGACTCTGCTGGAAAAATCAATTGCAAGACTTCTCTATGCAAGATGCCTATTGATTTCTATAGCTGTGAGTTCACAAAGTACCTATAATGTTCATTTAAACACCATCAGGTCTTATAATTGTGGTTCAAGATTCTTTCCAATGAAAGTGATGTTCTGGTGGTTTAAAACGTTGTAGGTCAGGCGCTTGTAATAAGCACCTGAGCAATTCCCTGTAAGGACAAAAGTTGGAGCAGAGAGTGGTTTTATCTTCATAAAATAAACTATTCAATAATTATTTTGATACCTAGTCATAACTTTTTTGGTCCATCACCATTATGAGAGTCTGTGGAGGAGGCGACATCTTGTGTGTATGGAGAAGTCAGACTAGCAAAGAAAACAGCTGCAATGTTTGATTAGCTTTTCCAGCACTGCTGTTAAAGTACATTTCTCTGTGAATTTTCAGTTTTGAGGGAACCATGTGCTGATACTCCTCTATAAGGAAAGGGAGATAGGCATCATTGAACAATTTGTAATTTAATGTTTGCTCAGAACTGTGATTGGGAATAAACAGTAGGGAGGAAGAGTAAGGAAGACTAGGTAGATGAAAAATGTCATCTATCTGTTTCTGTGGGGGATTTCTGTGACTGTGGGCTATTTTTAGCCTGATCTCCAATATAAAACCTTATTCTTTTATAAAGTTGGACAAATTGAGAAAGAAAACCAATTTAATTATATATTTTGAGAAGATCCAATGCTCTATAAGACAAAGTAAGACAAACAATAATAAAGCATCAACCCTCATTTTGAATTCAAATAATGCTAGAACTAGTAAGGCCTTTGAGAAAATCTAACCCGACTCTCTTATTTTACAATGTGAAGACCTTGGTTCAGAGAGAGTAACTTGACAAGAACCCAAATGTGAGCTAGCAGTAGAGGACTTGATTATAGATCCCTGTTGTCTCTGATGGGCCTGTTACACTACCGACTACTAAGGGAAGGGACCCACGTCATCAAGGGAAAGACATGCCTGTATCTTTTGTGCCAGCTTCTCTTAGAAAGGGAATGAATGAGTCTATCTTTTGATAAAGGTAATGGGCATCTTATCTCCTTTTGCCTTTTTTTTTTTTCTTCAGTTGATTTCCAGTGAAAGTGCTGATATCTCCTGGATGTAATATTGTGCCAGTGATAAGTTGATAAATAAATTCAATGAGCTAAAGAAATAGTAGACAGAGAAATTAATTGAGTGTGAATAAACAATTTGCTTTCCCCTTTCCATAAGAGACGGGGCAGATTGTTGAGACTTCCCTTGTATGTCACTGACATTGATGGAAATATCTTACAGCAAACATGTTGTTTTACATTTACATGAAGGAAATTGGTTTGTCTTGGTGACATAATGCTGCTTGTGATAAAGTGAAAATGTTACAATGAAGAGAAGGTGAGGCAAAATATGCAGTGTGCGTCTTTAATAGCAGCTAACAAATAGAGGGTTATTTTCTTTAATTTCAAAGTAAGATGTTTTGTACATTCCACTTTTTGCCTGAGGGGTGAATGAGCATCCTGGACTCTCTGGAAGTACAGATAATGATGTCTTTCCATTCTCTGAACTCCAGGATCCTACTTCGCTTGTTCAATAATTCAAGACCTCAGAAACCCACTTACCTTGTATTTCGATTAGAGTCACTTAGTCACAGCTTCTGATTGCAGAGAGTAATTATATTCCATTTGCTGACTAAGTACAGAATTGGCTTTTATGTTTGCTTATTTGTTTTAAGCCATGGAAAACTTAAATTTGGCTTTAAACTTAAAAGCGTAATTGGATTAAATTTCAAATAAAATTTTATATATCGATATAGTGAATCTAGAAAAACGTTTCTTGTTTGTGGGTTTTTAAAAATATATCTTTATTGATTTCAGAGAAGAAGGGAGAGGGAGAGAGAGAGATAGAAACATCAAGGATGAAAGAGAATCAATGACTGACTGCTTCCTGCATGCCCCACAAGAGGGATTCAACTCACAACCACAGCATGCGCCCTGACCAGGAATCGTACCTTGACCTGGTTCATAGGTCAATGCTCGACCACTAAACCATGCGAGCTGGGCTCAGCTTGTGTTTTTAACTCTCAGTTAACAAAAGAACAAACATAAAAGTAGTCTTGTTGGTGTTAATAATATTGTTTCACACATAAGTCAAGGGATAAGGCTCTCTTATTATGAGATCTGAAATATATCATAGAAAATCTTCCAATTTCCCACATCTACGATTTACTCAGGATATTCAAGGTGGAATTGATATTGAGGCAGTATTTCATAAAGAGCACAAGAATTAAAGTTGTTATTAAATATTAAAGATACCATCTTTACTTTATCACCAGAATATTTCCGTATGACAGTGTAATTTACTCACAAATATTCTGAGACTATTTGCATTTTCTAAACCTCTCTATAAAAATCACATTTTTTATTTTGGGGTCACCTAGGAGTGGCCATGGCCATAAAGAAACAATTGCCCAACTGCAAAATATCATGACTTGAAAAATGGATCCCAGTGAATTCAGATGATTACAATTCTACTAACGATTTTCAAAGTACCATTTGGCTTTGGTTTGAATACCAGAGATTAGTTGGCTTTATACTTGTTTATGATGGTAATGATGAAACCATAATGCCCAAAGCAAATGTCCTTGTGTTTCTGAAAAGATTTTAAAATTCATCATGCAGATCAGGCAATCTGATGTTTTCTGACAGCTCAAGGGAAGTATAATATATTTGTGAGCATGTAATACAGAAAAGAATTAAACCTGGTCCTGCTTTAAAGAAATAGAGGGGGAAAGGAGCCAGTTAGTGCTATTTCTGCATTGGCTGCAATATTTAACCATTTCACTCCAGTAAGTTACATGTTTATACTCTAAAACTGTTACTTCTCTTTTGCCTGAGAAATTAGGGAATTAAAAGGGCCTTGGAGTTGTGTATCATATGTTTATGTGTTCAGCTATAGTGATGATCTGGCATGAAATTGAATAATGAAATGTCTCAAATTTACTGAATTCCACTGAGAGTTAGGTTAGGGTTAAAAGTGCAGTTTTTACATCTAATGAAGAAAGAGAAATCATCATAAATATAACAAAATATAAGTATTTGCTTTTCTAACACAAGCCTACATGTAAAAACTAGAAAGTCACTTTCTTTAAATGGTATTTAATATTCAGGTAGGAAAGTGTTTGCAGTTAAACCTGAAATGGACACTGAATTTGTTGCATTTGTTTCTATCTTATCTCACAAATATTATACTAATGGAACAGTAATAAAGATTGATTTATATAATTTACAATTCTAAGAACTTGAATAGAATGTTATGAAACTTGTTTTATACAGTGAACTATGAAATCACTTTAAAATCCTTAAAGTGGGAGGTAGCATGACTACCCTTTCTTCCAAAAAATATCCCAAACTCTATGAAAATAATTTCCAAAGCACTGTGAAAGCTGGGGAAGATTGTTAGCCAGAGAGCCAAAAGCATTAAATATTTTTTACTGAAATGTATTAGTGGGTCCCATTGATTTTGACACATTGTTATTTTCAACAGACTAGCTTACTTTTTTTTTTTTTTTTTTTTTTAGCATTTACTAGCTTTGCAGCTAGAATATAGAAATGCTTGAAATTTAAAATTGCAGTTAGTTTAAGCTTCTTGATGACAAGGACTGTATTCTTTATTTTCCCTCCATTACTGAATGGTAGTAATCATAATAGCAAGCTTTATTGCATGCAATAATTTTGTCATCTGCCAGGCATTGTGCTAGATGCTTTGCACAAATTATTTCATTTGATTCTGACAACATTAGGTGCTAAATCAGTTTATTTTGATTGGCATGTTCATGACTTCTTTCCAGAAATCATTTGACTTAATTAATCAAATGATTTTTGTCATCATAAAAAAATGACAGGTGAACTGAAATAGGATAAATGTATAGAAATTAAAATTGTTGGATACAATTAGTATTTTCTTCAATAGGCTCAGATCCAAGGGAAAAAATTTTCCATGTCAGATATTCATGAAGTTTCCAATTTTTGCATATAATACTGCTAGTATAAATAAAACCACTTTTCAAACTCCCTGCACAGTTTTATCAACCTTTAAATTTATTAAATTAAAATTCAATATTTTAAGAATGGAGCACTGAGATATTTTGAATCAATATATTAACATTCTATGTATTACTTTGAAAAGCTAAATATATCAAATATTTTAATTATATTTCCCGGTCAGCATGGCTCAATGGTTGACCTATGAACCAGGAGGTCATGGTTTAATTCCATGTTAGGGCACATACTCGGGTTGTGGGCTCAATTCCCAGTAGGGGATGTGCAGGAGAGAAGAAGGGAGAGAGAGAGAGAGAGAGAGAGAGAGAGAGAGAGAGAGAGAGAGAGAGAGAGAGAGAGAGAGAGAGAGAGACAAGGCAAATGCTGAGAAGAACTTTTAATTCTCTGGGTGGATATTGCTTTTTACTTTTTTTTAGGTTTGATTTCTATTTTCTGAAGCTGAGCATAAAAGCACACTGACTAACATAGTTTGCATTTAGCTGTGCTCCTAGCACCATCTGTAAGAATTTATGCATTTCCTGAGAATCTGATCAATTCTAGCAGCAATTCTCTATTTTCTTTGTGAGATTAAGGGGCCCTGCAATCAATTTTATATTTAAAAGTTGGTTTCTGCATGAAAAAATTGTGGGCCCAGAGTCCAAAATTCATTCTGTGCTTCAAAATTGATTTCCTTAAATAATTCTCTTTCATGAAGACACATGAATTTTTATGTGGGGTCATAAATATCATATCACAGAATTTGTTTAATGTTTTCTCTCCCTCCCTCCCTCCTTTTCTCTTTTACTTGGATTTTTCTTTTTTTGCCCATTTGTCCTTCATCCATCCACATCTCTTGCTCTGGTAGGGAACTCTTATTGTCCTAACTTATAGTGTTATATATATATTTTCAATATCATATAATCATAGACAAACATATATACATATTCCCACAAATTTTTTATAAAAAATGGAGTATATCATATACATTTTAGGTCAACTTGATTTGTTACCTTAAATAATACCTGATGAAAATTATTTACATCATTTGTTACAGCTTTGTTTTCTTCTTCTTCTTCTTCTTCTTCTTCTTCTTCTTCTTCTTCTTCTTCTTCTTCTTCTTCTTCTTTAATAAGAGAGAGGAAATGAGAGAAATAGAGAGATAAAAACATCAATGAGTGAGAAACATCATTGATCGGCTGCCTCTACATGCACCCTACTGGGATCAAGCCCAAAACCCAGGTATGTGCCCTGACCAGAAATCAAACCAGCAACCTGGTTCATGGGTTGACATTCAATTGCTGAACCACACCATCTGGGCTGTTTTATTCTTTTTAATGGCTACACAATATTCCAAAGTATGAATATATCACATCTTAATCATTCTTTTCCATATAAACGTTCATTTGTTTCAGCTTAGTATTTATGACACAATGGAACAAGGCCATAATACATGTTTTTTTAAAAAATATCCTTACATACTACTGTTTTACTTTTGTGGAATAAGTTTCTAAAAGTGAGAGAATTAGCTTACTAGATATTGGTATCTTGTGTTTTCAAAAAGGGAGCAAAACTCATACTTCTACCAGTTTGGGGTACAATTTCACTTTTATCCATAAATCCCAAGAAATAGGTATTTATTTCCTCATTCATGAGATAAAATCTCTGCCCTCATGATGTTTACGTTAGAAATGAAAAATAATAATAAGCAAATATGTAAATAATCTGTCATAAATGGTCATAAATGTACTGTGAAGAAAAATAAAGCAGTATTTTAGGATATAGGGGTGGGGGTGCCTGTTTTATTTATTTATTTATTATTTATTTTTATTAAGTATGGTTAATTCTTTTTTATTTTTATTTTATTGACTTTTTACAGAGAAGAAGGGAGAGGGATACAGAGTTAGAAACATCAATGAGAGAGAATCATTGATCAGTTGCCTCTTGCACACCGCCTACTGGGGATGTGCCCACAATGAAGGTACAAGCCCTTGACCAGAATCGAATCCAGGACCTTTCAGTCCGCAGGCTGACGCTCTATCCACTGAGCCAAACCAGTTTGGGTAGGGGGTGCCTATTTTTAAAAAGATGGCCATCAGAGGCCCCTCCTAGGAGACTGTATTTTGATAAAGACTTGATGAAGTGAGGGAGTGGGCCAAATAATGTCTGGATTGGAAGGAAGTCTCTAGAAAGAAGAGCAAATGTGAGATGTCAGCAAGGTACCTGGCACTGTAAACAGTCAATAGATAAGGAAAAGAGACAAAGTCAGAGGTTACTATTTGGTAGTAGAAGTGAGAGATGAAGGACTTGTTGAGAAGTGGTCAGATACAGAATACATCTTAAAAGTAGAGCTGACAGTAGGTACTGATTGTTTGGATGTGGGTTTTAAGAGAAGGAGATAAACATAAATAATTCATGGGCTTTTTAAATTAAACTTCTATTTCATAAGAATTTTAGATTACTGCAAAAGTTGCAAAAACAGCACAGTTAATTACCATAGAGCCTTTGCTCAGATTCCCCCAATGTTAATGTCTATAATAATAAAAGTATAATATGCTGATTAGACCAGACAGCCAAACAAACTTCCGGATACTATTCTGGATGTCCTTCCCGACCAGGCTTCAGGGAAAGGATTGATCTTTAGGTTGGAGAAAACAGTTTCTCCATTATAACAGGATTGAAGGCTGACTACATGGATAGAAATATCAAGGATATATAGGATATAGTGGTGAGAAGAGGAAATTGAATCATGGTTCTTAAAATTTTTTAGAAGCAATGTCATAAACTGAGAGAGAGGAGATGGGAAGAAATGTTGAAGAGTGGAAAGGAAGCAAAGATGCCTCTTTTAGTAATATCACAGAGTTGCAGCATGTATTAATAAGGGAAATGTGATAAAGTGATCAGGGACTCACTTGAAGGTCTTTATCATATATCAGTAGTTATACCAATATTCTACATTTTCTCTACTTACAATCATCTGTTCAGCTACTAGGAGTAAGTTCATATATGAAAGACAACTGAACTTAAGTAGGTGATTTTATTGTTGTCACACTGATTTGAAGGAGAGAGAGAAAGGCCTTGGAGGTGAGTGTATGTGTAAAGGAGAGTCTACCATGTTGAACGATGGACCCTCAATTGAGTAAGGGGGGAGGTGTGAAAATGAGCAGCATGAGTGAAAAATGTGTAGAGGTCAATAAGCTTTTTTGTTGGTAAAGTATATGATCTAAACAATTTGGAGACCATTGTTGCAAAGGTTATTAAAGGCTCCCTGTGCCCTGCTGATCCTGTTTGTTCTTACGATGTTCAAACACTTTTTCAATCCTTTTAGGATACTCTGTCTAGTCAAGATTGCACCTCTTCTTGGTTCAGTCTTGGTAATTTACAATTTTTTGATAAATGATACGCTTCTTTGGGTTTTTACATTTTTACTTAAATGTTCATCTAAAATTCTTGCAAATTTCCAGTTAAATCTTTTCCTATGCCTTTACAGAGATATATCTGAACAATTTTGGAGAATTTTTTTTTTTTTTGCATTTTCAAGCACAGTTGATTGAATGGAAGAACACTATGGTGACCACCTGTTATATAAATAGCCTATGCAGGACTGCATTGAATTTATTTTAATAGCTCCTGTCCACTTTATTGAAATAGGATGACTAAGTACTACTGTCATTTTAGACACTTTTTTGGTAATGTTTTATTATAGCTCAACATGTTAGGGAAAAAATGGAAATTCATTTTTTGTTTGTTAAATAAGTAAATTGGTGCATATATTTTGATAACTGCACTTCAGCATGTATGAAGGCATGAAATTAGAATGAAATTGTTACTAATGAAATAATCCTAAATAGAGTCAATGATTGTCAGTGGGTCTTATTCTCTTAAAAAATGAGGTCAGACTTTACATTTCAGATTCATCATTCCTGCTAAATTTGTTTGCTCTAAGTCCTTTGCTTTAGTCTGGAAGCTGTCCTTCAGAGCGAATGATGCTTTTGTTGGTTGCAGGCATAATAATGATGCAATGCTATATTTTGAGATGCAGTAACAAATGCAATTAAACTATTATACTGAACTTAAAAATCTTCTCACCACTTTAGAAACACTGAATAGCAATTTGACATTTCTTCAGTTATGTTCATAGACTGATATGAGAGCCATGCTTTCAGTCACATGTAGTAGTGATCAACTGGGCTGGGGAATCTCAAATTCTGTGATTCTGGAACTGGGTCTCAGAGCAACTGCTAATGACCTAGATATTTTAGCACCTAGCTATCTTAAACCAAAGTTTATTCTCAAAACCCCAGTATTTGTCAGGGGGAAAAAAACAAAGATAGGAGTGTTTCAAACAAGTTATATTTCCTCAGGGTTAGTCATTAAATCATCCACTAAAAACAACACAAGCTGAAGGTATAGCTCACTCCTGGCTACCATTGAGATGTGACCTTTAATGACCTCAGTGAAGTCTAGCATGACTATTGATTAAGATATGCCAACACTGATCTACTAAAGATGCCCTTAGAGACAATGTTGATAAACATGGAAGACTGACTTGAGCCTTGCCATTGTGCATGGCTACTGGAACTAAGGGTGATTTGCAATAAGGTCCAGGGGCAACCAGGAAGCCCAGGGGCCCAGAACAAGAAGTGATGTTCATCTCTCTCCAGCCCTGCAATATTGCAAGAATTTCTAAAAGTGAAAAACTGGTTTTCAGGGAATTGCTCAGTTGAACCCATACAGTAGAAAAGAACAGGTATGAACCATAAGTGTTAGGTGGACATTTTAAATCATACCACAGGTTCCTGTATGTTTTCTTTTTCATAGAATTCATAATCAGAAACTGGGGTTCTTTTGATGAGCACAAAAAATGTGTGAGGACAAATAGCATTACATCTACATTACTGTTCTTAGTATTTTATAAATGTCACCCTCCTTGAATATTTTTCATAGTATCTGGGATGGTAATATGTATCCACAAATCTGTCCCTGATATCACTTGTCACTGTTGAGACCATCCATGGCACCAGGGTCCCACTCAAGTAGTGATATGACAGGCTATGCTGGGGTTATCCAACTCTGGTTGGGACCACCCCATAAACATAAGTTTCTAAGAAAATGACAATTTCCACGAATCCTGTGTAATTCCCACTGATGTGCCCAAAAGTCTCGTAAAAGAAAAGGAAAAGCCCTTAGATCTAGGGGTTATACCTCTACAGAGCCTGGGTCTCAGAGCAAGTGCTAATGACCCAGATATCTTAGCACCACAACTCTTCAAATTCTCTTTCTCAAATGTGTATGCACAACTTCCTCACAGTTTCACACAGCTAATGCCTCCGAGTCACATTCCCAGAACCAAGGTGCTGGATTGGAATGGTTTCCAGCATCAACTATGCACACTGTGCCGAGTACTAGCATCCATCCTCACAGCCCCAATACTTGGAATTTTGCATTAACTATGACACATTCTTTCAGAATTCTTCTTCCTTTGTGATGAATTTCCTCCCAGGGACTTCACTGGCTTCAGTTAGGGTCAGCTCTGACCATCAGATATATTTTTAAATCTTTCACCTTCCAACAAGTCAGAGTTTGAATCCTTTTTTCCTAACACTAAGAGTTCCTCTGTGTAAATTATAGGCTAAATAGAGGTATATAAATTTAGATCACTAGATTTCTCAATATTTTTGCTTTCCTCAATAGACTACCTTAAATGCCTACATAAAATGTTTTATTTATTTGGTGATAAAATACAATTATTTTTTTATCTTAATTTTAACAGTACATAGTAAAAAAAAATCTTAATTTCTTTAGATTTAGCTACATATCACAGATATGTAGTAGTAAGTTTTCTTATTTGTAACATAGGGAAATTGAACTAGTAGCAATTTCCCCATATTTTTATAGTAGCAAAAACTTATTTTGAAGGGATAAAATTTTAAATGATATCTCAACAGGTGAAAATGATATTTAAATAGTAGAATTAATTTTCATTAACAAGAAATGGTTTCAGATTACAAATGACATTTATAGATATATGTAATGCAGTATGTAATTTATTTTTAGTACTTTGTAATTTTTCAAATAATATTTTAATGTTTGTATTTAATGGGCGCATTATGAGAAGGTATATATCTATTAGCATGCTTATTTGTTGATTTTTAATTGCTTGACTTGCAATCTCATGATATGTATCAGTAACAGAGAAGGCAGTAAGTTATATGCTGAACTATTCAAAGTGAGTGCAGTAGGTAATGTAAGTTATTGCTTCAGTGGTCTTTACATGCCATCAGAGTTTTAAGATATTTAAAAGAATGATACTGACATCAGTATAAGTTGCTTACTGAGGCTATTTCTTCATTCAAGTAACCGATTTATGCCATTCCTACACCAGCTATGGGTATTGGCTATGATTAGTGATAGTTGATTTCTGAGGATTGTATAAAGACAATAAATGAACCACACTTCTCAAGGATCTCTACATCATTTTTAAGGGAAATTTTTACATTGAATATGGACACAACCTAACATATTAGAATGGAAAGTTTATTAATTCATTAGAAAACTAATTATATACATTTTAATCTGGGAAAGTAAAAGTATAATTACTACCATTAAATTATTGCATTAATCATTGTGAATTACGGCACTGCGATTTTAAAAAACAAGATTTTTCATAAATTATATTTATGTTAAAGAATTTTATGTTTAAATTATGTTATTAAAGTCTAAGTTATCTTAAAACCTGAACATACAAATATTTCAGTTAATTTTAGAATTAGATTCATAACTGTAAGTAAACTCCAAAAATGTAATAAATATTCATTGTGATTATCATCACCTAAATAGCTGTAACATTTTGGTTCATTTTCCTTGATTTTTGTGTGTCTCGAAAATATGAATCTTCTAGAGACTTAAATCTAGTGTGATTAGTAAGATAGAACTTTAATTTTTTTGTCCATAGAAATATTTTATTAAATTACTGGTAAATAAATGAATGAAAATGGTTATAAATTATTATAAATTTACTGCATTCTTCTAGAATAGATATTCTTTCTGCACTAAATTATGTATAGTATAATTATTTCACACTATATTTAATGCCTTATTTATATTCCAAGCTTTCTATTAATTTTCTCTAGGTCATATTTACACTTTGTAGTCAGCTTTTACTGTTTGAAAATATAACATATTGAAACAAATCTCTTTTTTTTTTTTTTGAAGGAAAAAATAAGGAGATATCAACAGACTAAAAAGATGTTTTCAGAGGCATAATCTTCAGGAAGATACTGGCATTCATGAGATCTCAAGGTTAGCAGTTCATACATTATTATTTTCATGTTTTTACAGATCTGAGATATAATTGCATAACTGTTCTAAGTTGTTATTGCCAACATGTAATTATATAATAAGGAAAATGTCCTTATTTAAAATACACATTTTTAACAAAATATCTTCAAGATTAAAAAAATCCCTTTATACCATAAATGTATTATTTGTGCAATTGGGGATGGTTATAAATATTTGCTTCACTTATTTGTTAAGGAATCTACACTGTAATAGCAAATTTTACCTTTCTATTGTATCTTTGGCTAAAGCATATACACATCGCTTAAAAATAGCTAATCATATCAATCCTTCTAAAATTCTTTGAATCAGATTCCATGACTTTCCCTTAGTTCAGTCAAAAAAAGTTGTGCCTTTGTTAGACATGTGCCTGCAACAAAATGACAATATAAATTAGCAAATGAATATTTAAGGATCTGTTCTAAGCTCTTCAGAGTCATGAATCTGAAAAGAAAAAAAACAAAATAAGCCTTCTCTTATTAAGGAGCTTATAACAATAATACACTAATGAAAAATATTCACTTTGAAGTTTGAATTATCATTTAGGTTAAGATGGTTCATTCTAATGGATGGCTTGAGAAAGTGGATGATTTCTGACTTCTTTATACTGTGGGACCCAATATCAAAATGTTCATAATTTTAAATGAAAATATATTGATGAACTTTGATTTTGATTGCTTTAGTCAAGCTTCTTTTCTGTGTCTGTATCTTTCATCATGGATCCAAAGATGTATTCATTCACATTTGTCTGGAATTTACCATATGCAAGGCAATAGGCTAAGTGTTTGATTGTTTCAAAATGAGTTAAGATATGGTTTTTGTTCTCAAGAATTGTCCAACCATATGTTACTCAGACAAGTTTTATTATTAACACTGGAAGCCCGGTGCACGGATTCGTGCACTGGTGGGATCCTTTGGCCTGGTTGCACCCTCTCTCAATCCAGGACCCCTTGAGGGATGTCAGACTGTCAGTTTTGGCCCAATCACCACAGGCCAGACCAAGGGACCACACTGATGAACAAATTCATGCACCAGGCCTCTAGTCTCACTTAATGATAGACAAACATATAAATTAACAATACCTCTGCTACGCCCACAGCCAATCAGAGTGAGTATGCAAATTAGAAGGCCAAAGATGGCCACTGACCAGCTGCTCCAGGCGCAGAGTGGCCACCAGGTGGGGCAGGATGCCTGCTAAGAGAGGGAGGACAGGGGGCGAAGGGATCTACAGGAGCAGAGTGCTTCAGCAAAGATAAGACTTCAGACTCCATGAGTTTGCAATGAAGACTGGCTTACTCCAGCTGAAGTCTGCAGCAAAGATGAAGATAACAGTCTGCAGCAAACATGGCAGACTCTGGCCAGAGTCTGCAGCAAAGACAAAGAAAGCAGACTCTGGTCAGAGCGAAGGTCTGGGTCCTGGGTGCCAGAGGAAAACCGGTGCTGGAAGCCAAGGGAAGGAAGGCTTATTGCATGAATCTCTTTGTGCAACCAGCCTCTAGTATGCATATAAGATATCTCCACAAAGAAAATACATATTTTAAAAATGATAATACATTTACTACATGTACATAAAATATTATCAAAATGTTTGCAATAAAGAAATATACAATTGAATCTGGGTTAGTCCATTCACATATGAAGCGGGTAAAGACTATAGTTATTCTTCTGTGTAAGGGTTGGGGGAAGGAATTGATTCATTTTTTTAAATTGAATAAATATTACAAACCTAAAGTAGTTAAGGATTATTTTGAGAACACATACATATGATACACGGTGCTAGGAAGGTTTTTTATTTTGTTTATTTGTGTGTGTTTTTGTTTTTGTTTTGTTTTATCATTAGTCTTAAGAGAGCACTAATTGGATTGAAAACAGAAAGGAACTATTTAAATACTACCTTATTCATGTGGTACACTAATTTTTTTAAGGACATATGTCTTCCTTTGTATACTTGATTTACTAGAAGATATATGGAGATTTGGAAGTTAAAGTATAGCAATCTGTTGGCAATCATCAACAAATGAGTTGTCAAGTTTCCTTTTATGATAATCTGGTTGAAAGCATTCTATGAAACATTGGGTGCTAAGTACAGGAGTCTGGCGATGTTTATGGCCCAGAAAACCCTGCCTATACATAAACTCACTGTATAAATTAATATTATCTTAAATGTCACTCAGTCTTGACTACTGGATAGAATTGAAAAATTTAGCCAATTTGGTAACAAAAAAAAATAGTTAAATCAATTATTTTTCACTGTTAATAAGTCATTGTAAAAGAAATATCTAGTCATCCAAATAAACACAATTTGGTTTAGAAGGTCTCAAAATCTATTAAATATTGAAACCCCTTCAATCTTTCAGAAGTCAAACATTCTAAATAGTATATTACCTAAAAAAATAAATTTCTAGTATTGGAGGAGTATCAAAAGAATTATAAAGTCAAGGTCAGAGGGCCTATATTAATTAAACCAAAGCAGAGAGTGTTTTTTGCATGTTACAGCAAAAAGAAATGGTCAGCACTGCATGGTTGACCATAAGAAGTAGTGTCTATTTAGGGAAAACCAAAAGAAACTTAAAAAATGAGAAATACAGGGATGTGGAGGAAGGTTATGGAGACAAAGACGACTTCTCAAGCCATGCCACTATGTCAGAGATTTCTTCTAAACCAAAGTTAATTCATTCATCTGGAAACTTCGAAGGAAAGAGCTAAGAACTCTTGTTTAAGGGTAACTAAAACAAAAGCATATGCTTTCCCTGAAGTCCCCCTTGCTTTCGTCCTCCCTATATTTGCTTTACAAAATGCTAAACTCAGGAATCGTTTGTAAATTTGTGTCACAACACCATAAACTTTTCCAAACAATGACTCTTCCATTTTCTCACAAGCCATCACCCACAAAGAGATATCTTTGAATCTCACATCACCTGGTATGGTGATGCTCTGAGTAGTTCCTCCTTCTCTACTTTTTTCAATAGTTCTCCGGATATTTTCTGGCCATTCTCATTCTTCTATCATTTTTATAATGTACCTAAACCAAGGTTCTCAAACTGAGCGCTATTGATATTTTGATCAGATAATCCTGTCCTACACTGTAGGATGTGTAGCAGCATCCATGGCAAGACGGGTCAGTTACTACTCCACGCTCCCCAAAATCTTTCCAGATGTTGCCCAATGTCCCTTCAGGACAAAATTGTCTCAAGATGAGAACCACTGATAAACCCTAACTCCCACAATCACGATAAATGTCTACTCCATATCAACCACAAATCCTCCTAACACCCACAGCATCTTCCTCTCAATTAAAATTCATCTGAGACACTTTAGGTTCCAGCCTTCCTTGTTAAATTAAAACTGACTTCTGTTTGGCCATCTGTGTGCTTTGAGTTTCCTTTTATTTGCTTACACCTGACCTAGTATCTAAAATGTGCCTTACAAAATAAGAAGAGTGAATATAAAATCAGTGTGAAAAGGATTAGGGAAAAAGAATTAAAATGAAAACACGAGATGAAGTCAGGAATGGTGTTAAGTTACACATAAAATTAAATCTTTTTTTCTCTCAGGTTTTCTTGGAGATCCTTCTATGGTCTCCAAATCTTGCTTGGAATTGAGCTTGGACATGAGCCTTTACATTTCTACAGCCTGTCCTTCCTTACGTTATACATTCAACCTTGAATCCAAACTATAGGGAATCTTTTCTTTTTCATATCCAGGCACATTGAATGTTACAGGAGCAAATATACCAACTCTGCAGATTCATGGTTTTTCTAATCTGAGTTAGCCTCTCAATGACATTCACTAATCCTTTCCCTCTGACTGTGGTCAGCCACTGTTTCAAACGTTTATCACTCCACCTCAGCCATCCAGCCTCGCCCTTTCGCTCTCGGTGCACCTGCTATTTTAAAAAGAAAATTGAGGTCATTGTGTGGAAACTGTTTGTGCATCCTTGCGATCCTCTCCAGGATCAAATGGCTACATCTAACAACATTCTCACTTTCTTTCCTCCCATCTTACGGGATCAGGTGCCCTTCCTGCTACTGAAGGCAAAGGCTGTGTTTTATTTTATTCCCTCTTACTGAGGCTGAGGCTTTTGCCATTAGTTATTTTTCTTTCTGTCCTTTATCTTCAACTTTTCCTTCTGTGCTAGCCCATTTCCTTCAACCTATACACATTCTCCAAGCTTCTATCCAAAAGAGGAACTCGACAAACAAAACCAAGCTGACCTCTCTCCCCTCTGGATTTCACCGCCACTACCATTCAATTTCTCTCCTCTCCAACTCATTCAAAGTCTCCAGAGCAGCGGTCTGCCAGCATTATCTCCAATTTCTAAGATTCAGTCACCCCCTCAGCATAGTGTGATCTGATTTCTAACCCCATTTAACAGAGCATGCTCTCTCTAAAGGCACAGATGACCTGCAGTCCTTATCATGACTAGCTTCTCTCAGGGGTATTTGACGCTGTTAACTTCATTTTTCTTCTTTCAATCCCCAGGCTGCTGTGCCACCTCTTCCTCTTGGCTGATTTCACACCTTCTACACCCTTTTGTAAAGGCCCCTTTCAAAGGCTCTTCTTTCTCTGTTCTTTCATAAAGTCGCGGATCACAAACTCAAATATGATTAGGTGGCAATAGGTAATATAAATGAGTGGAGACAGCTAATTGAAAACAATATTCTATAGGCCAAACAACATGCCCGCCAAAGATCTTTTACTCAAATGACTTCCCAGAGATCTACCCTAAGCTTATTGCTCATCTATTCTCCCTGCTCTGCCTGGTCAAGTAGAGCCACTCTTATGATGTTATTATAGTATTAACATAGATGAGATGACTCCAACCCTGTTCTTCAATTAAGCTAAGATGGACATATTACAGCACAAAAGTGAGAAGTACAGATATCGATTCCCCACCTATTTCCCCCTCATTACCAATATTTTCCCTCATCACCAGTACCCCCCACCAGAGAAGTACATTTGTTACAATCTATGACCTACAGTGACACATCAGAGTTTACTGAGGATTCGCTCTTGGTGTTGCACATTCTATGGGTTTAGACAAATGTATAATGACATGCATCCATCATTGTAGTATATTATACAGAGTATTTAGACTGCCCTAAAAATCCTTTGTCCTCTACCTATTCATCCCTCCTTCATACACCCTAACACTGACAACTACTGCTCTTTTTACTGTCTCCCTAGTGTTCCCTTTTCCAGAATGTTATATACTTTGAACCATATAGTATACTAGTGTCCTGGTGCATGAAATTTGTGCACATTAAAAGGAATTAATTAAAGGAAATATTTTAATATTGCTATTTGCCCTTTCTCTATAATAGAGATGAAAGAAAACTAGTAAAATGTATATGAAAATCTTCCTCCTGTCAGAGTCTGGGGCGCACTGCGGGACCCCGAGTCAAGTCCCCGTCCACCTGTGAGCACCTCGAAATCACACAAGACCCAGACCCAGTCAAGCCCTGCAGGGCAGGCGGTGCAGCCTCAGGTTCCCCTGTGCAGCCTCAGGTCCCCCAGCCCCAAGTGTGTGCTAGGGCGTGAAGGTGTGACAACCATTTGCATATTAGCTCTTTATTATATAGGATAACCTTCTCAGATTGGCTTCTTTCACTTAGGAATATGCATTGGTTGCTCCATGTCTTTTTGTGACTTAATAGGTCATTTTTTGTAGTGCTGAAAAATGTATCATTGTGTTCGATGTACCACACTTTATTTATCCATTCATCTACCGAAGAACATCTCAGTTGCTTTCAGTCTTAGAATTTAGGAATAAAACTTCTAGAAACATTCATGTATAGTTTTTACCTGGACATAAGTTTTCACTTCCTTTCAGTGACTACCAAAGAGTGCCATTGATAAGTCATATGGTCAGATTATTTTTAGTTTTGTAAGAAATCACCAAATGGCTTCCATAGTGCCTATACCATTTTGCATTCCCATTGGCAATGAATAGGTGTTCCTCTTGCTCCACCTCCTCTCCAGCACGTGGTGTTGTCAGTGTTTTGGATTTAGGCCATTGTAATTGGTATGTAGTAGCATCTCATTGTTTAATTTTCATTTTCCAGATAACATATGATGTGGAGTGTTTTTTCTTATGCTCATTTTCTATCTGTATATGTTCTTTGATACGGTATCTTTCACCCATTTTAAATTTTTGTTGAGTTTTTTTATATATCTATATATTTTATTGATTTTTTACAGAAAGGAAGAGAGAGGGACAGAGAGTTAGAAACATCAATGAGAGAGAATAATCGATCAGCTGCCTCCTACACACCCCCTACTGGGTATGTGCCCACAACCAAAGTACATGCTCTTGACCGGAATCGAACCTGGGACCTTTCAGTCTGCAGGCCGACGCTCTATCCACTGAGCCAAACCGGTTTCGGCTTTGTTGAGTTATAAGAGCTATTCTTTGTGTATTTTATTTTGCCAAATTTTTTATTGAGTTGTTTTACATTGTTGAGTTTTATGAGTTCTTTATAAATATTCTGGATAAAAATCTTTTGGGAGATGTGCAATTTGCAAACATTTTCTTTCCCATCTGTGCCTTGTTTTTTGTCCTCCTGGCCATTTTCACAGAGTAAGATGAAGTCATATTTATCAAATTATTTCTCTGATGGGTATTGGTTTTCATGTTGTCTAACAGCTTTTTGCTTAACTCCTCATGGTCACAAATTTTTCACCTATTTTTCTCCTACATGTTTAATTTTATATTTTACATTTAGGTATATGATTGACTTTGAATACATCTTTGTATAAGGTAAGAGAATGAAGTTTAGTATTTTGCATTCAGACATCCAATTGTTCCATCACTGTTTTTAAAAGATTATCTTCTCTTCATAAAATTGCTTCTGCACCTTTGTCAAAAATGAGTCATGTTTCTGTGGGTCTATTTCTGGCCTCTACTAATTCCCATTATCACACTGTCTTGATTACTATAGCTTTATAGTAAGTTTTGAGATAAGATAATGTGCATCCTCTTCTTTTTAAAAATTTCTTTGGTACTCTAATTCCTTTGCCTTGTCCTACAAATTTTAGAGTCAGCTTGTTGATATCTCCAAAAAATCTTGTTGGGATTTTGATTAGAAAATTGATATATATTAAAAATTCTCCAAATTCAACTTAAATAAGAAAAGATAATTGAGAAAATATTCATTGCATATGTAAGATAAAAGTGGTTAAGATTATTAAAATGTAAGGTATTAGATATCACTAAGAAAATATCACCTCTGTGATTAGGCCTTGTGGTAACTTCTTATGAAAGAGTTTCTGATAACCTGTAAACCTGAAAGAAAATACTCAACATAACTAGTAATAAATAATATTTGATATGTAGTCTATAATAATAAAAGCATAATATGCTAATTAGACTGGACAACTGAATGACCTTCCAGACAACCTTCTGGATGAAGCCAGGGTTGCAAGTGCTGAGGCAAGCCACCGTGGCTGCAAGGCCCAGGCCCCTTGCACAGATTTCATGCATCCGGCAGACTTCTAGTAGTCACCTATTTATATAAAAGCCTAGGTGACCTTTACGACAAATGACTGGAATGACCGAAATGGCCGGAAAGACTGAAATAACCAGAACAACTGGCCATTATGATGTGCACTGGCCACCAGGGGGCAGACACTCAACTCAGGAACTGCCCCCTAATGGTCAGTGTGTTCCCACAGGCAACCTCCCGCTGGTGAGTGGTGGCAGACATAATAAAATAATTAAATCATTAGGAATCTATACAGTGTTGCTCAGTGGATAGAACATCAGCCCACTCTGAAGAGTCACGTGTTTGACTCCTGGTCAAGGGCATGTACCTGGCTTACAGGTTGCAAGTTCAAACCCCAGTCCCATCCGGGTGCCTTGCAGGAGGCAACCAATTGATGTGTCTGTGTCACATTGATGTTTCTCTCTCTTTCTCCCCTCACACACACCCTCCCTTTCACTCTTTCTAAATCAATGGGAAAAATATCCTCAGGTGAGGATTAACAACAACAATAAAATCTATTCAAAGTAATAATCTGAGATAGTTAAAATGAGGAAGTTTCCAGCAGCATACTCTCAAAGCTATTTTATAGCCTCCCTTTTTACTTACAGAACAGCTTGTACAGTGTGATGCTATTAAATCATGTATATGTATAGAAGGAAGGGGTGATTATGTAAATGAATATGTGTATGTGTGTATGCATAAAAAAGTGGTTAAGCCTGGGTGGTGAGGTATAGATTTAATTTATTGCTTTCTTGGTGTTTTCCAGTAGTCTCTAAATTTCCTGGAAACACATCTTGGTTTCATGCCTTTGTGCCTTTACACAGATACTTTTTCTGGTTGAAATGCTCTTCTTTTCGTCCTTCCCTCCCTTTTCTTTGCATCATTAAATCCTCTTTATTTTTAATTTTAAAAAATTATTAAATTTGTTGGGATGACACTGATTAATAATAAAATTATACAGGTTTTAAGTATACAATTCTGTAATACACATCATCTGTGTATTGTATTGTGTTCACCATCCAAAGTCAAATCTCTTTATATTGAAAGGTTTAGAGCCCCCTCCAGAAAGTCTTTTCTGAGCTTTTTTCAGATTTTAGCATCTTGTATTTACTGTCTATGAGATAATTGATCACTTTATTCAAATTATCTATTTGCATGTTACCCTTCCCTCAAGACCAGAGGCCTCCAAAATATAATGCATATAACCTGTGGGATGAGCAAGCATATCTTTCAGAAGTATAGCATTTATATTTATGTTTTTTCATCATTTCTAACTTCTATTTTTAAGAATTCTCATAATTTAGATACCTTGTACAGTAAGTACAAGTAGTAGTAGTGACGTGAATGCAAAAACATTTTGTTACTGGTAGGAATGTACAATTTAAAATGGATGAATACCATCACACTGAGGCTTCAAAAGAGCAAGGAATACAACATTTCACTTTGCTGAACTTAACTGAGATTAAATTTATTAAATTCCTACACACTTTTATGAAGTTAGCCGCAAAGTGATTTGATTATGGTGGAAAATAAACTTTGATTATGGTGGAAAATTACCTTTCTCTCATTTATTAAACTCAATGTGTACGAGAGTTAGAGGGAATTTGAGAGAAAGGAATGGAGAAGAAGTCTATTCTAAAGTAACTTTCATGATTACTAATGGTTTTAAATGGTGAGGAATAAGAACAGATGCATGCTTATAGCTTCCCAAAGTAGCTAAAAGTGCAACATTATCACAGAGTAGAAGATCTATGAGGATTTATAAAAGGGAGTATACATTTTCAAAGCTAATGAAATTTTGATGATAGTGTATGTTTGTTGACCTCAATTCTAAAAGCTTATAACTTGAAAGTCCTCTAAAAATTCAGTTTTCAAGAAGCTGCCCAATTTATATAGCTTTGGGATATCTGTCAATCAGTTCCACTACCAATATGATAGGAAGGGCCAGAGGTCTAAACCAGTAGAATTCCATTCAAATAAGTTTGATTATCTTATAGAGAATGACTCTCCTAATGTTAATTAAGTTTAGTTCATTCCAGTCATCTATAATTCTAGACAAAGAACATAGGAAAAATATACAAAAGTCATATTTATGATTTTTATAAGGCAAATAGATAGACAAATGGAATAAGTAAAATGTTTCCAAGCTGTTTTGGTGGTGCTTTTAGGGTAAAGTTGAAAGTAATAGCTAAAAATATCCCTGGATGATGGAAAACATATTCCTTTTCTAATTAAGCTTTTTCAAATGTTATGAGCATGATGAATTAGGAGGCTCTCTTGGATTTCTTTGCTTATAAATCGTTATAGCTCGATGTTTTCCTGCCCTTTATTTTAAGCAGAGCAGATTTTATTAGTTGTTTCTTTAGGCTTTCAATATCAAGCCAAATATAAGCATCTAAAAATTTGTGTTACTTTTGAACAATTTTGTCCTACTCTAAAGCATACATTTCCTGAACAATGTTATTTTTATTTCACTCATGATTGCCTTTAAGAATCTAAATAAATGTATATATGGTTTGAGATATTTCTCATATGGCCTAATATATTAAGAAAAAAAATAAAACTAACAGATGGAACCTATTTCAGAACACCTTTAACTATCTCTTAGTACTAAAGTTATTTTACTTCTCAAAATAATTTTTCACAACAGGATAATATGATATGATTTGAACACAAACAGTTACGGAAATGTCTTTAACATAGGTTTGATTTCTAATTGTCAGTATTCATATAACCATTTCTTCTACATCCAGCAGTGGTGGTGACTTTATCTTTTTGTTAAATACAACATAAATTATTAAGTGTTTAAAAATTGGCTGCTATTTTATGCTTTCTTTTACTTCTAGATATTTTATTTTTTAAGCCTTTAAAGACAGAAATATGGCATAAAAAAGTCAACAATACAAAAGTACAATATAAATAACATATCATAATATTAAAAAGATATATTTTGTTTGGCCATTGTAGTTTGGCTCATTTCCAAACTCTCCCTCTTAATTATTATCACTCTCGTCTAAGGCTGATTGAAGAACTATTCTGCTTTGAACTAGATTTTTTCAGTGCTGTCCATAGCAACAGCAATCTCTTACTTAGCCATCTCCACTTGACAATCTCAGAGTTTAAAGGGCGCAGCAAGTGCTAGCATGGGCCAAGCTGCCTCACACTTACATTGTGTGCTATGTGTTAAAACTTCTAGAGGTTTATCAATGCAGTGGGACTAGAAAAATGAGAGCAGTGCCAATTTTCTCTGTGGCCTTCATCCTTTCTCATAGACCTAAGCAGAGAACATGTTTGGATAGTTTTATGCTGGGGATCAGGTCTATTCTAAATGCATTAGATATCTATTGTTCTGACTCACATTTTAAAATTCTGTAATAATCTGTTTTGAAAGGTAAGAAAAAAAGTATATTTCTCCTGCTGCTGAGAAGAAAAATTGGTTATCTCTGCCTTAATCATGAACCAGACATTGGTTTGCAAAATAAACTTGGCAAAATGTAGATGCCCTGTCCTTGCACACCATTTGGTCTGCAAATGGACAGATGATATACAAGATGGTCTTCCTGTCATGAAGGAGAGAATCAAGAATGAGGCAAGCTTGCACGCAAGAGAAGACATTTGTATGCTAGCCTTGGAAATGTTTATGTCTGACCTGGTTACAATGATAGGTTTATTGCCACGATGAGAGAGAATTAAAACCTTGCTGGCTTACAGACAAGCTTGACAATGAAGAAAGGATCACACTCTAGAAAATGAGATCATGGCTTGGACTATTGTCATCATTATCAATAGCAAACATATATGGAGCACTCACCAGGTGAGGCTGATGTGGTGAGGCTGATGTTATAAAACACGCATGAGAAACTGAGAGAATGATATATATTTAAGCAGTTGATTTATGATATATTTATTCAGTCTAGACATCACCAGAACTTTTTTCCAAAAACAATTTGAAAGTTTCTGTTTCCTATGAAACCACGACTCAGAAAAATCCACACAAAAGTTTGCATGTTAAACCAGAGGTTCACTCATCCATATGCCCTGGCTTTACTTTAAATTGATTTTCTCGTGTTAACATGGAGATGAAAATGGCAATCTGGTTTGGAACTCCAGGGTATTCGCACATGTGTGTGTCAATAGTATGCTTCAAAAAATAATTTTAATTAAATTTTAGCCAAGTATGTCAACAACCTTTCTAAGCATTTGTCCATTTAAATACAAAGTGTCATATATTCTAGTTGCCTGTCAAATGGTGGTAGTATTGTTCTAATGTTAGTTTAGGACAGAGAGCTTCAAAGTTTTAGAATGCAAGTTCATTCAACCTCAAATTACCATGTTCATTATTAATCACACTTAAACAGTTTCCTTCAAAGTGCATCTGAATATGCATTTTACTTCTTCCCTAAGAGTCAATGCTGATTTCCACAACGTCTCTCCCTAAGTTTCAGCTAAGTATGGTTTCACATGATTCTTTTTGTCAAGGAGCCTGCCAGCATCCAATGAGCACACGAAAATCATACTTGTCACCTAAAATATTAGTTTCATCAGGTGAAAAAACAGTAACTGTCTTCAAGACTTTGTTGTTTTTTCGAGGTGCTTATGAAATCATACTTAGAATTTGCAGAGTATTTAAAGTTCAACATGCGGTAAGCCCTTCAGGTCAGTGCAGTGAACAGAACCATGTGTGGGATTATGTGAGCTCCGCCATAGCCACCGAAGCACAGGTACAGATGCAGGTTCTGGCAGCGTCGGCTCATCCCTCGGAGAGTTACATTTAACCTTGATCCACTACACATAGCGCTTTCCTGTGTGTCAGTGATTGGACCGACACATGAAATGTTCTGTCACAGAAGAACAGGATTTTCAATAGCTTTTCAATTCCATAGCGAATAAATAGTATGACAGTATTAACCCATCTGTATGAAGACTTGCTATAGGACCATGTGTTGTTACACTGGGGATAGCCATTGTTTTTGTTTCCATGTTGTATCAGATGTGTGGTAGCCCCCGAAGGGAGATTGGAAATAGGATATACAACCCAAACAATCAAACAGGGAACTCTGCCTTCCCTTTCCTCTCTCTATCTCCATGGACTTTCCCAAAGAACCATCCACAGCAGCCCCTATCTCTATTTTTCACGTGGCGTTACTGTCTCTGCTGCCCACGGCAGAAAATAAATCAACTGCTTCAAATGTCAGGAGAAAAGGATGGGAACTAACAAGCTCCACTGCTGCTGACCCATTCACCGCCATGCTGCTTTATCATGTGTGTGGCGAAGAGAAAGAGCAAGGGGGAAAGAAGCTACTCACTGAGGTTCTACAGATCCTGACCCCAGGAATACTCAGCTTTAGGGAGTTGTTGGCCACACAGCAAATATATTCAGAAACTAAATAATAGGGCGCCCCAAGGCCCTAATGCCAGAAATCTCACCTTGCATTTGCTCAATGAGACTATCCCTGGATCCTGGATCTATAATGAATGGCATTTATCTGCTCTTTCATATCAAGGTTGTTTTATGAGTAGCTGCAAAAAAGACTTATTATCAACAATCAATACTTTCTGTCAGTATTATGAATGTAAATGTGAGAAAAAAAATTATTACTAACCTTAAACTCATTTGTTATGAAGTTTTTGCAATTATTCAGCATGCAACACTTCCTCTTAGGGAGCTCATGGGTTGTTTGTTGTTTTTTTGTTTTGTTTTATTTTGTTTGCATTTCCCTTACGGTGCCTTAAAAGCAATAATCATGATGTTAGTCACTCAGAACTCCCTTTTCTGTGGCCTCTTAATGTTTCCTCACTTCTTCCTTTTGCTTTTCCTTTTCTCCACCCTCCCCTTTCTGTTTCCTTCTCTTCCAATTGATACTAGAGTTTCCTTGCCTTGCCTTAATTAAATTTATGACCTAGAACTGCTGTTTGCCTTCATTCTTATTTTTGATATGTTCAATTGAGAAAGCACTTATTACCTCCCATGGGCACAGACACTGAGAATTCTGTGAAGAAGAAATAGCTTCTGCCTTGAGGAAACTACGGATCTTTTTTTCCCTTCTGGCTCCTAAAAAGGAGTAAGAAAAGCAGAACTAGAATGTTTGAGGATAAAGGAAGAGAATGGAGCTGACCTTTATCTTTAGCATTATTAGCAAGGACCTTCTGCCCTAGCAATATTCCCAGCTGTCGTGGTGGCTACAATTCCTTCAGAAGGCAAAAACTTTCATTTGATACTATAGGAATGTCTATAAATACAAACACCCCTGAGAGAAATCTAGTTAATTAAGCTCTTCCGATTTGGGAGTCCCATGGTGCATTGTTAATTTCTCTCATTATTATTATCATTATATAACATCCTGCCTCTAATTGTGCAATTTCCCCCAAAACCAGTAGGAGAAAAGTGGGACAGGCCATTTTAAGCCTCTTGCATTCCAACTGATATTCTTGCTTCTTTGAAGATGATATTAACTGCCTCTATTTTCCCATATTCTTCATAAAATAGTTATCTGTGTTTTCTGTCATTTTCCCACTGTCCCCATTTCCATTCTATCTCTTCTTTCATGACTCAGGGAGAAAGGACATACCTAGTCATTCATTATTTCCATATATCCCCCCCCCCTCTCTTTTTTTTTTCTTCTTTTCTTCTATTTTATTTACTCCCATCATCATTTATCCACCCTATACCCGTCTTCCACCTCAGCCACCCTCCTCTCCCCTGCAACCACACACACACGTGTGTGTGTGTGTGTGTGTGTGTGTGTGTGTGTGTGTGTTGGGTGGGTGGGGGGGGAGGTAACGGAAGAGGAAAAGGCTGAACAAAAAAGAAAAAAAAAGAGAAAGAACTCAAGAACCCATATAGTCCTAAAAAGCCAGTTTGTGAAACTGCTTTTGAAATGGATTATTGGCATTTTCAGTGGCATCCTCTTTAGTATCTCGCCTTGACATTGTTCTCTTTTTTAAAAAAAATAATTATCTCCATTGATAGATAATCCAATTCTGATGCTTCAATTGAAATGTTCCCCTTCCCTTAATTAAAGAATAATGAAGTGGCTTCTCTGTGCATTGCATCTTGACACATTTTCTGGAATGTGACAATACAATTGTGAATACTATTTTAGGGACACACTCCTCATTTGTGAAGGATCTGGTGGCTGTCACCACTGCTAGGCACCTGCCTTGCCAGCTTATGAAACAGCAGAAACTTCTCTGTATAACAGTTCTATCACTTCTCACTTTATAGTCACCCCGAATATATTTAGGGTTTTCCCCAAATTTGGTGAAGAAGTGTTCTTGCCCTAGCTGGTTTGGCTCAGTAGATAGAGCGTCAGCCTGTGGAATGAAAGGTCCTGGGTTCCATTCCAGTCAAGGGCACATGCCAGGGTTGCAGGCTCGGTCCCTAGTGTGGGGTGTGCAAGAGGCAGCTGATCAATGATTCTCATCATTGATGTTTCTATCTCTCTCTCCCTCTCCCTTGCTCTCTGAAATCAATAAAAATTTATTTTTTTTAAAAAATGTTCTTAATGATGGACTGCAGCAAACATGATCACAAGCAAGATGGGAAGGTGAGGTGTTATTTAAGCAACCATGACGAACTGCAATTTTTTTGGAGTCTTATCCATTTTCAGACATGGAAGCATAAAACAGACTGATGAATCTCAGAGGGAGGCGGAGGGGGGGCGGGCAGGGGAGAGATCAACCAAATTATTTATATGCATATGGACACAGACAATAGTGCAGTGAAGGCTGGGAGCAGGGGTGGGGGGGCACAACAGTGAGGTAGAGGGGATCAATGGGGGAAATAGGGTGTATCTGTAATACAACAAAAAAGATAATTTTTTTTTTAAAAAAAGAGAGAGAAAAATTTATGCAATTTTTGCATTTAACTCTATAGTATATTTACATTTATCATGCTATGATAAAATGTTTTGATTACTTAAAGCATTTTTCCAAGTATTTTCAGTAAAACTGACAGATCAACATGCACATTTTTATACTCTGGCTTGATGTTAAGTCCAACATGTCTTCCTTGATAGAGAAGCAGAAATAGACAAGAATTCGTTTTTCTTTCACCCTGCTCTACTAGGACACTGAATTTTCATGGGTAACCTACTTGATTTTTTTCTCTCATCATGTATATACCCACTTTTCTCTCACTCCTAAGTAAGCTGACATTTCACCTGACATTATACAAAAGCCCTACCTGTTTGTTCAAGATTTGATTATTTTCTCCTAAGGCTTGTGTATTCTGAACATTTTTTTCATAGCTCGTCTTTCCCTGAGAACTCCAAGAAGACAAAAACTTTATAGTATAAGTTACAGCATAACTTAGATAGCTAACGTATAATCAGATGTTTAATAACTGCATTTTTATGATCATTTTAATATTTTTGACAACTTCCTTTGTATGACCTTCTTGCTTGAACTATTGTGAATTTATATGGCACTCCAAGTGGTTGCCTCCTAGCAATTTGGGTGACTGTAAGAAAGAAGTAGGCAGTTACAATGGTAATGGTTGGTATAAAAATAGCATAACTTTAAAAAATGAATTTAATATGCACCTGGGCTCTTTTGGTTTTTATGTGAGACTGATTCCTGGTTAGGAATGTCTAGTAGAGTTTATGCTGGAGCCAATGGTAAGAAACTTTCTTGACTTAAAACTGGAAATTCTGGGAATCAGACTAAATCCACAGGTAAAGCTTCATTCTTAAACTTAAAGACACCAGAGCTGCTGGTAATATGCCAGTAAACCCAAAGGATGAAATGCCGGAAGTAACTGACTTACAGACCATCCTCCAAAACAATGTTAAATGACAATACTCTCCTGTCCAAGCTTCCACCTACTGCTATTCCTAGAGAGCACAGTGCATTGCTCACTGAGGCCAGGTGTTGGCCGGCAACCAGTTCTCTCTCTCTTTTTGTTCTAAAATGCATAGAATAAGCTGTTAAACTGGTTTATATTATTTGCTTCAGTGGCTTGCCCTGGCAAATTACTCCCTGTCTTTATTGTTATCAATACATTCAGTGTACTAGTAGCGTTTTAATGTTAGTTTGTAAGCCCGTGTTTAACATTCCCATTTGTGTAAACAACATCGGATACGTTGATAGTCTCTCCAAGGCAGAAGCTTATAATGCTCATCGCATCCTCTAGTTAGAAGTCTTTGACTTAGAAAACTTTATTTCTGCATGATCCTAATTCTGTGGGAAGCATAATACCGATTTTCTCATTCTTTGCTCTTCTTCTGTGCGAGGCATTCTCTTCTTTATCTCCTTGCCACGCTTAGCTGCTGCGAAGTCAGCTTTCTCACCATTCTGTGCTTGCTTAGGCCCTGGAGACACATGCAGACTTTCCTCCTCTATTCCATAAGACACCTCATTGATCTTTCCAGCTTTATTGCACCAGCTCATTGTTTTCCACAGGAATCCCTGCTGGCTTGTCCCTACAGTATTCTGGCTGCATTCCCAATTACCTCCTTAGTCTAAATCTCTGAAGCCTGAACTCTGGATCCAAGTAATGCCGGGGAGAGCTCAGCTGCTGGGCCCTGCCTGGAAGCGACAATCTATTTTCCTTGGTTAGTAGTTGGGTAGTTTCTCAGTATTTATCTTAGCATAGTTTCTAGATAATTTGTGTAATTTATGCATCTAGAAATAACATCACAGGAACATTTTGCATATATTTTTTAAAAAAGCAAATATTTTTGTCTGGCAGCGTTTTCTCTCAAAAGCATGCCTTTCCAAAGAAAATGTTTCATTTTAACATCTTGTATCACCCTGACGGCTTTAATTCAAAGTCAGTATTTTATATTCATCTGAAAGGTTAGTTACTTTTCAGAGTTGAGATTCTAGTGCAGTAGGTATCTATCAAGAGCTTCTGGCCACTATCTCATCACCTGACACATTTTCACAAACTCTCCACCAACTGGATGTTTCTGACGGTGAAGAAGGCCTGTGAGGTTTGTTTCTTATTGTGTAACTCACATACTAGATGTTTTTATCAATGTTTATAATCTTTATGATTTGCTGAAAGTGGTTGACTGGGTGATGGAATATAAAATACTGACTTTAAATGCTAGCAGTCAGGACTATACAAGGTGTTATAATGTAACATTTTCTTTGGAAAGGCATACTTTTCAGAGAACGGTATGGACTATAGACAAAAGCCCTTTTGCCTTCCTTAGTCTCTACCTGATGGTTTTTCACATCTCTTGCAGAATGTGGGCTCTCAGTCCTCATGAGCACTGAAGAGGTGGTCCAGTGGGACACTCATTGTCCTAAGGCCTCTCTCCTCTGCCTTTAGCTACTTCGGGATGTCCTGAACTTGGAGGTCTGCCTACCACATAATGGGTTGTACCTGCCACCAAAGTTTTCTGTGCATTTTATGGCACAGATTCCTCTCCCCACACATCTAAAGCACTGGGGGGAATCCAGCCCACGTGACACCACCATGGGATGCAAAGATGATTTAGATCATCTAGATGCAATGTCTGAACTCTTATGTTTGCAGTATAGATCTCATGCCACTCAGCAGCTTTTTCTACTCCAAGTACGTGGGTCATAGCCTTAGCGGTTATATACATCCCTTCCACTGCACACTCAGTGAAGGCACAGGTCTCCAATCATCCCAAATATAAGGTTATTGCTTGTATTTGCCAAGGTTGTGGAGTATAGTCAATCAGTCTCTTCTACAGAGTTTATCTTTTTCAAAGTCTTTATATAGTATCACAAAGCAAGGTCACTTAGGAAGAGGGCAATATTGCCTTCTTATCGAGGAGTAAACTGAGACTTTGTGTGGTCAAGTGATCTGTCCAAAGTCTTGGCCAGGCCTAGAACTTGAAAATCTGTTCACTACCACAGTGTCTGTGCTGAGAATTTCCAAATGCAGCCATCACAGCTTAGAGCAGCGATTGACATTTTTGAAGACTATGTTTCAAATTTCCCATTTTTTCCCCAGAACTTTTGGTACATCATCCTAACAGTCCTGGTATTCTACTCCCTCCTCTGGAAAATTGGTTTACCTAATGCAGAATATCACTGATGAGACTGTTCTGTACAAGTGAGTGGTATAGAGAAAGCAAAAGGGTTCATAACCAGCCATTTGAGAACTAGATGATTTCTAGGGGGTTGGGGGTGAAGTCCATAGGCACAAAAGATTGCATATAATTTTCTTGGACTCATCAGTCTCTTAAAACTCACTATTACTATTGAGTGTTGATCCTGTCACTATTAATAAATAAATATATAAGCACATACAGACACACATATACATTCCATAAGATGTATATACTGTGAAATATAATGTGGATATATGCATATACATATGTATGTATATAAAAATATAATGCTCAAAAAAGTCCAACAATTCATAATATAATATTAGCTGCTTGAACTTTTTTTCATGTCATCAGATATTGAATAACTTCATAAAAATATGAGTTTACATGTATGGATGTATCAAATGATATGATAAATCCCTTATTTCTAAATAGTAAGATTGTTTATATTTTCCTACTACTTATATTGATCCTTAGAGCTAATTTATATATGTGTGTGGTTATTCTCTCTGCATAAATACCTAGAAATGAATTTTAAGAACTTTGTCAAGTAATGCCAAGTCAATTGACATTTACCTTGCATATTCTAGTTGCAAAGGATTATAGTATTCTCTCTTAGTAATTCGTTGTTGTTGTTTTTTTACATTGGAATAGACATTATTATTTTGGAATATTAATACTCTTTAAGATTTCTGGTGACAAATTTTTATAGAGTATCCAAGAGTAAATCTGAATGACATTTTTCTGAATTTACCGAGAGCCTGTGCTTTAGTAAGCAGCAGTAGACCCTCAAACTCCTCTGAAATAGATCAAACAACAGTCAGTTCTTATTAGTAGTTGAAGTATATCATGGGGCTGTGTCTTCTGAAGGGGCTGAGGTGACCGCTCCCTGGCTTCCTGGGATTGCCGAAACATCAATTGACTCACATTTACTTTGCAGCCTTGGGATTTTCCCCTATCTTGACTAGAACAGTTTGTCTCATCCATCTTCCTTACCTATGCCAGACATCTACCTAGATCACTGAGCTATAGTTGCCCTTACCTCTAAGGTCATCATGGATTCTTATATTTGTTATCATTTTCATCAATAGAATTTTCATGTGATTGTTCTGCTTGTTTTATTCATAGAATATAATGCTTATAACAAAAGACATGCAAGTTAAAAGTATATTTAGCTAGTAGAGATAGAAATAAATATTTAAAATAATAATAATTTACCTGAGATCTTATGAACATTTAAGTTGTGTTTTAGTCAGAATTTGAAACTGGATATATGCAATATATTCAATATCACTTAGTTACATCTTGAAAAGGTCAAATATATTATTTTCTAAATATTTTTAAAAATCTGATTTACTTAGAAAAGGGCTGGAAACTTCTCAATCATCAAACTTAATTATTTTCTTCCTATTCAGAATTCTGTTGACATTCTCCTGATGAAGGTAGAAGTTGATTTAAATAATAAAATTTATCTTATTTTGAAGTGGCAGTGACTATCAGTGGTTTCGAACCATGAATTCAATAAATATTGATTGAGTTTCTACTATGTGCAAGTTACTGTTCTAGTATGCATCAATCAGCCAAAGAAATCAAGCGCCTGCCCTCCTGGAGCTTATTTTTTAGTGAAGGAAGATACACTATTAGCAATTAATTTAATGCTATGTTATGCTTATCTAGTATATATCTCGTGTGCAGATTATTTTAGGATTTTAGAAAGTGATACGGAATTAAAAAAAAAACACAACTTGGATGTGTGGTCTGCAATATAGATTGTGGCATGAAATAAAGTAGATAGTTTAGGATTTACAGAGAGAGAAAAGAATTAAATGAAATAGAGGATGGAGCCGAGGGTTACTTGAGTCAATAGTGTCCCAGCAGAGAGAAGGAGCAGCACAGAGGCCCTCAGGCGGAGCGAGCTCCCCTGATCAAAGCACAGCCACAGAGCCATGCGTGTCTGGAACGATTAAGAAGAATGGGCTGAGGAAAGAGTTGTCAGAGATAAACTCACAGAAGTGAAGGGGACTGTTTATAAAGACCCTTTTGGCTAATAAAAGACTTTATTAGTCCGAGTAAATAGAGAAGCAAGAGAAGAGGGTGACATCTGACACATATTTAAAAGGACCTGCCAAGTTGCTGTTTAAAAATTGACTGCAAAAAGAAAGGAGGGTGACCTTTTAGGAGGCTTGAACCAGGGTTATAGCAATGGAGGTGTAAAAGTGGCCTATTTTTGGACATGTTTTGAAGGTAGTTCCAGTGGGATTTATTGGCAGATTGTGAGCTACAAAAGAGAAAAGATGAAAAATGGAGCAGCTGGGATCAAAATATTGTCAGTAGAGATGGAGAAAGCCCCGGATAGCAGGACTGAGTGGAAAATCAGTTCAGGTGAGGATATAATTTATACTATCCATTGTTCATTCAAGTAGAGATACGGAAGAGGCAATTAGTGGAGAATGGCATTCAGGAAAACAGTCTAGACAAAATATATAAGTTGTGGAATCTTCAGAATATAAATGGCATATACACCATGGTAGAGCAGGAAACAACAAAGGCAATAAATGTAAATACAGAGCAGAATTAAAACCTGAGACTGGACCTTATCCAATTTAATTAGGTTGTTGAGGAGGAGTAACCAGCTAGGAGCCTGGGAAGGGCCAGTCAGTGAAAGTAGGAGGAAATCCAAAAGACATGGTACCAAGTGAAGAAATGCTCATCAGTGAGAAGTGATTGGTTGTCACTTGTTTCTGATGGATCAAGTAAAAGGCAGATTAAGAATTTCCCATTGTATTTATCACTATGCAGTCCACTGATGGCCTTGATGAGAGCAGTTTAGATGAACCAGTAGGATTAAGCCACATTTTAAGTGGGTTCAAGAGTGATTGGGTGGAAATTTAGTGTGTATAAGTAAATAATTATTTCAAGAAGGTTTGCTACAAAGAGGGGCAGAGAAAGGAAGCAGTAATTGAAGGGAAAATAATGTTAGGGGAAGGTGAGAAACAACAGGATATTTATATGAAAATGATCCAATGGAGAGTGAAAAATTAATGATGTGGGAATAGAAAAGAATTCTGCTTCAGTGACCTTGAACAATCAAGATGAGCTGGGATGGAGTGCATAAAGGAAAAGGAGCACATTGGCGATTTTAATATATCTTGACACTATCATGGTAGGGTCATTATAAATAGTTCAAGGAACATAAGATTCAGAGTGCAGGAGTGGGTAGGTTATTGCTACTTTCTGGGTTATTAATTATTAACTCGAGTTCATGAGGATAGCAACCAGAGCTATCTTATCTACCCTGTGTGCCTGGTGCCTAGGATGGGTCCTGGCACAATAAATCAATACAAAAGAAATATTCTCTAATTGACTGATATTTTATTTTCTTCCCTTTTATCTGTATTTATTAAATTTAACATCATGAATATTTATTAACTTTTAGTCTGAAAGAGTTCAATGTATCTAGGAGTCTAGAATTGGTGAAATGAAATATTAGAAAAATGGTCTAACTTAGGTGATTTGCTAAATACTGTATAATTATAAATGAAAATAGTATGAATTGGGTGCCAAGAATGTTGTATGGTTTCACATTTATATAGTAAGATATTATAATTAGCCCCCTTTTATAGATTAGAAAATTGAGGCTCAGTGATGAAATCACAATATGAAATTAGAGACCTGAACTCAGCCTGGGGTTATCTGTCTGACTTCCTCAGTCCCCACTCCCATTCATTTCCATACTTCACATATCTCAATTTTACAGTCCAGGTTGCCTGCATAAAAATATTGCCTCAAATCCTAATGCAATATTTTCTTTGAATCAGATTTTTCCTAAACAGTTTCTTCACCACATAAATTTAGAGCTGTTTTATAAAAGTCTTATGTTGGCTCAAATAGTATTTCTAATTAGTAGCTTTTTAAGAAGTACATTTGAATTAGTTTAGAAGAAACTCCTCAAATAACATAATTTGTGGCCAGATTACTTTTTATAATAGGTTCCTACCTTCATAACCCAGTGGGAAGAGCAGGAGCTTCCAATATTGAAATCCATTCATAACTTGGGACCCTGGAAAACTTTGCAAAGCAGAAACTGAATTCCTTGTGCTTTTTTGAAAAATGAAATCAACTGACTTAGAGAAAGTTACAATATTTAAGTCCACTTTAGCTTTGTTCTGATTTTTTTAAAATTGAAGTATGTTAATAAGCATTGTAAAAATATTTTCAAATAATATTAAATGTACTTAGCAAAAAGTGATGTTTTCTCTATATCTCCCTTTGATTGACTCCCATCCTAATTAGTAAGCACAGTCATTGCTGACCCTGTCTCCTTTCAAGCCTTTTCCATGTACAGTAAAAATGTTATCTTGCTGTTCTCTGATTTGGGACATACTGATGAATCATACTCATTTTCACATCTGCAGTTGTGTGCATGTGTCATTACTCATTTAACTATTTCCAAATGGAAGAACATTTGAAATTCTTTTCAAATTTTCACTATCTCAAATAGTGCTACAGCAAGCACCTATGTATTTCTATGAAATACATTCCTAGACATTGAATCACTAGTAAAAAAAAAAAAATAGGGCACTTGATAATTTTGACAGATAATGCCAAATTACTGAACAACAACATCAAAAAAAACTTGCTCTCTAGTGATGTCAGCAAAAGCCTGCTATCACAGCCCTTTGCCAATATCTGTCTGAAATTCTGCTAATCGTGTGTGTGTGTGTGTGTGTGTGTGTGTGTGTGTGTGTGTGTGTTCTACTCTTGTCTCTGGGTTTAAATTTGCATTTCTCTGACTATTAAAGTAGTTGAGGATCTTTTCAATTGTATATTGGCTGTTAGGATTTCTTTTTTCTATTAAGTATTTGCATAGAATTTAAAATATGTTCAGTTTCTCAATATTTTAAAGTTTACTGAAATATTCTACAGGATTCTGAATTCTAGCTAGGAAATAGCACTGTATGTGCAGGTTATTATTTTCAAAATGGCAAGTATTTATTTTTGTGGATATGTTTTCTTAACTATGAAAGTAAAATGTGATAATAATAAGAGAAAAAGATAGGGGTATGCAGAAAACTATTTAAACAAACATTAAGAACACTATTAAGAAAAATATTAAGACCACTTACAATGACAGAGACCCAATATTAACATTTGGGTTTGTATATACACTCTACATGGTTTAATAGTATACTATTTTACAAAAGTGACGAAGGGCTGCACATATTGTTTTGAAGCAGGTTTTTTAATTTTTTAATTTATTTTGTTTTTATTGTCGAATTTACTTTCTTAAAGTAAATTATTATTATTTTGGCATCAGATCCATATAGAAAGCCTACTTCAGTAATGCTGAAGTAGAAAGTCCCTCAAAGTATATACTAATAATAATTTAAAATGAAATTATGTGTTTCCTGAAGTGTCATGGATAAAACATTGTCTTGAAATTTGAGATGTGATTTGAGTCCCGTTCTGCCATTTATTAATAGTCCAACATTAAAAACGACTTCACTCCTCCTCAGCTGTAAATGGGATTAGTCACACATACCTCTCTCAAATACTCTGAGGGTTAAATAACAATAATGCCTGTCACGGGGGAAAGTGTCCAATAAATATGATTTGAATTTGAATTATCCAAACTACTCCATATAACTATACCTTATAAATAGATTTATACAGGAAAAATACTATTTGTTTCTTAATTATTTATAACCAAAAATATTTGTCTTATCACAAATAAGATTTTTTTTTAATGTTTAGACATAAAACATACAGCTTTATTAGATCATAGCATTTATTATTTTAAAACAAAGGGAGTCTAAATTGTTAGAAATCATTATGTCCTAAAATTTAAGGAAAGGATAAACATGAGCAAGCACATAAAACCTATCAGAGACCTCTGGGTTTTATTGTTTTTTAGGGACATTGGAGTGACATAGTTAATTTTGGTATCTCAATACTTCTGTAAAGAACCTATTGGGTATAAGATAGTCTTTAAAAGGAAAGTTTAGCCAGAATTATTTTAAAAATTAATGAAATCCATACTTGTAGCATTTTTCAGAACGACTCTTTTAAGAATTTCTATTCCAGTGTAAATAGAAAGGGAATTAGCTTTTAAAAATATTTTTCACTGCTTACTTTTCTATTCTTTTAACATTTAAAAAATTTGTTTTACTGAGGTAATGTCTGAAATTTTTAATTTTAAGTAGTAGAGATTTTTATGGCTTACTTAAGGAAAACCACTTTTGAATTCTTGAATTCTTTGAACCTGGCTACTTAATCTACTTTCAGCTATGCTGAGATTGCCTGAAAGGCCAGGAGGGAACTTGAGCTGGTGTTTCATATTGTGAAGATGATACTATTTATAATCTGTGCTAATAAAGACTGCATTGTTGCCAAGTCTACCTCTTAGAAGCCTATTAAATCTGATAAATACCAGAAATGGTTGTCATTTTTTCAATATGAAAATATAGCTTTTCCAAATTTGCAATTGAAATCTATTCCTTCAATTGGGAGAGTTGAATATCAGGGTAGGAAATGTGAATTTCAATTTAAGACATCCATTTAAAAGTTGATACCATAGTCAATTAATCCAAATTAATAGCAAGTACTGTTTATGAAACTAGACATGAAACTAGATACAGAACTTGAGCTCTCTAGCATAGAAAGTGCTGGGGTCCAGTCAGACTTTTGCTTTGTTTAAGCAATATACCCTCACTACCGTACCGTACTTGCTCAAGCTTAATTTAAGCTTAAATGTGGTGTCTCTCAATTACATGTAACATTATTGTTCTCAATGAGCTGTTACATTTTTCTTCTATGTTATTTCATTTAAATCTTTACAAAATTGCTGAAAGACATCTTTTCACTAGGACTCATATTGCAAAGAATTGAAGGGGTGGGGAATGTGACACAATTTAGCATGACAAGGAGATGGAGACTGTCTTTTTTCCTACCCATTAAAACACGCCCTACAAGGCCACGCAAGCTCTAGAGTACAATGAAGATTCATTGTTATGGCAGCCTGGAGGAGTTTTTAGTCTTTCTGTAGACCATATGGTACAGATGATGTGTCCTTTCACATTTGTATTGATGTCTAGAAATAATCATCAAAACGACCTTGGAAATGTTCAGAGGAAATAAAAAACGATCAGACTAGCCAGTCTCTTTCCTGTATCTATGGCTTCTCAGAATCATAACATTTTAGAGTGGGAAGCATATCCAGTCTTTAGCAATTAAATTGCCATTGTATGTATAGGACCTTGAATAATTTAAGATCTAGATAAATAATTCTGGCCTTAGCAAGGAATTCAAGATATAGTAAACTAATAAATATTATTCCCAGACCATGCTGATCATGGTTAATGAGTTGAGGGCAAAAAACAAAGACATCAGTGAAAACCCACCAAATTTTCAAGTGTCACTGGCAATGCATAAACAAAAAAGCAAAAGGTTACTTTGATAGTATAGAATATGACTGTAAATAAGACCTTATTTTAGAGAGCAATTAAATACATCATTAATCCTGTTGATGAATTATGATGTGTTCTGTGGGAGAAAGAAAATCGAGGAACAGAATGGACCGCTGATTTTGAATAGATTGGGAATGGTATTAACAACTCAATTAAATACCAAGAGTTCAGAATTAGCTGAGTCATTGTCTTCCTGGGACAAATAAATTCCAGCTATTCCAACATGTTTTATGTTTCACATAAATGGGTGCTTTCATCGTTCCTGAAGACAACAGAACAAATCAAAAAAGGCTTCACTTGCTGAGTAGAAATTAAGATTTACCCATCTTTGTTTTCTAGAACACAGTCAAGGAACAACTTCTTTTAAGTCTCTATATTTAGAAGAACGTAGATAAATGGTCACTGGAGAAAATGTGGCTGGTCTATTCTGAATGTTTCCCATTTCCTGCTGCCCTACTTTCTCCCCCGCCTCCAGCACATGGTCACTGGCTATGCCTGAGGAGGCCATTGTCACTCTGTCGGTGAATAATGTTTTCTCATCAGTTCTCTTCACTGGAGTCAGGGTGCTGGCAGGGACAGTTGTTTGATAAAATGACAAGTGGTCAGCTTTTCCTCATAGTTTCTTTATATTTTTAGTTTTGTCACATAACCTTGCTCTCTCCCCATCACTTCCTAAAGAAGATTTATTTTCTTCCACATCTGAAGTCACTCTTTCAGAGTCACCTTTGCTTACCTTTTTCTATCATCTGCTTCCAGTCTCTCCTACCATTCTTTTATTCCGAATCTGCCTGAGCTTTACATGTAATTCCAAGGTCATTCCCACATGGAGTGTTGAACTCGTGTTTTAAACTTGCTAGGTCAAGCTAACACCCCTAGTCATTTAGTGTCTATTCAGAGTCCTAGGATAGACATACTTCCCATCCAATATAAACTCTATATAAGAGTATTAAATCAGACATATAAAAAGTTGCCACAAAGATAAAATGAAGTATCCTTCACACCTTAATTCCATCCTACCTTATCTCCCCCAAAATCGTTTAGTCTCCTCCAAGACCAATATGAATAGTAGGAATTCTCATTGTCTGTCTGTCTGCCTCTCATATTTTTTTTCCTCTGTTGTCACTAAGTGCTAAATCATAAGTAGAGATGAAGAAGTTGTACATTGAAAACTTTGACATTTATCCAGCAATGGCAGAAGTCAGTTCCAAAAGCCCCTGCAGATCTTGATAGTAGCTATTCCTTTCTAATTCTAGCTATTCATTGCTAAAATAGAAAACTGGGAGCAGAACAAAGTTGTAGTCCCAGAGGAATCTAACCAGTAGCACTTTACAACAAAGAAAAATATGTGTTTTACTGTGACATGCAAGCTCAATGGCTATATCATAAAATATTGGGTTACCACTCTGGATCTGAGAGAAATACAGGAATACGTAGATTATTTCAAAAAGAACATATAAGTTCAGAACTCTGTGTAAGTTTAGAATGTAATGTCAACCTGTGTTCTCAAATGAGCCAGATTCATAGAAAGAAATCTTCAGAATGAATTTTAAGAATTACTAAAGAAATACAAAAATTCAATAAATATAAAAATGTGGAAAAGCATTAATATTTATTTTCAATGAAGAATCTAGCATTAATTTTCATGATATGATAATAAATCAACCAGGGAGCCTACACCCTTGGTTTATGAAGAATTCAAGAAGAATACCATACTCCAAAGCTTGGAGGACTTGCATTGCTGGGAAGGCCAGTGTTCTGACATAAAATCACTTCCCTTGGCTCAGATCTTTCATTTATAAGTCTGTGAGGTATATAGGATGGATCAAGTGGAAATTAAAAAAGAGAAAAGAGCTATTTGTTTTTATGCAAATAGATAAATCATAATTTTATGGAATTCCTTGTTAATATAAGTAGTCTCATCACAGGACTTACACTTCTGGTCCTCTTAAGTCCTCCCCCTTCAGGCCCCTGTCGCCATTTCAACCAGTAATCTGGATAGAAAACCAAACATCCATTCCAACACAAAGCTCATCCTCAGTCACATTATTAAGGTCAGTTATTCTTTGATGCTGGCAACGTGCTTGCCAGCTATAGACATGGTAGGATAATAAAAGTTGATGTTTATTGAGTTCACCATGGAGGGGGTAACTCTGGTAATCATTTCATATTCATATCTAATTTAATTCTCAGCAACCTGAAAGGTACAAATTATCATTATTTCCCTGTATATTCATCTACAGACCACACATCACCCTCTCCTTCCTTGATGATTTAGCTCGTGTCTCATCATTACTTTCCCTAATATCACACCTTTACAATTCTTAAACATTCATGTGCTCTTAAATGATTTTTCGAGTAGTAGTTTTATGACCACTTTTTCCAATAGGGCAATCTTTTACTTTTCTTTTGTGCACAAACAAAATAACTTTCAAACTAATAATTGTAATCTTTCCATAATCTCATTCTCAGGGAGTCCATTCTCAAACCACTGCCTTCTATCTTTCTAGCTCCCCCTCCCACCCCCCCAGTAATCTGATTCCTATCATTTTTCACCCCCACTGGGACCTATGATGTATTGCTGTCACCACCTGTTCACTCATGTCTTCTTTTCTTCTGGAAATAAAGTAGATTCCATGTTCATCACTGTAATCACTTAAGTTTATTCTCAACTCCCTTTGTCCATCTTTCCAGCTTAATAGTACATTCCTGGCATGACCCCAGACCAGGTTCAATCTATCACTTTGCCTATTTTACACTGAGTTCTAGCTGAACATGACTGGAAAAAAATATATACAACTATGCTGATTTTTTCCTATTTGAATTCATAGCCACTAATTTCAAGTGAGCCTTGGTGGTAGCCAGTAATTCTATCTTATTCCCCTGGTCCACTGAGCCTCTCCCTCTCCAGAAAACATTCTCTCTCTTCTTACTACAAAACTGCAACACCTCTTCCCAACATCTTCATAATCAATTTATGATCTTGTTTTCTAACTCACTGAGCAAATAATAGCAGAACAAAATTTTCATAGGTTCTCCCCCACTGTATCTCTGCCTTCTGTTTGTCATGATAAACTGCTTATGTTCCTATTCAAGGCCAGATACTTAACTTATGCATTTAATCTCATTCCTTGTTGCCTACCCAAAGATATTGCTCCAGTGGATATCCTGCTCCTATGTCATTAATAGTTCAGTCTACTATATCATTTCTATCAGCATATAAGTATACTCTTTTTTCCCCTTTAAAGTGAAAACTCTCTTTCCCCACACTGCCTTCCATTTACTATACCATTTCTATCCACCTCCTTAGCAAAACTCTTTGAAAGAGCTACTTACATTCAGATCAAACATTGCCCCTAACACTTCACCAAAACTGTTCATCGAGGTCACAGGGTCCTCTGTGTTTCTAAACCTAATTATAAATTCTCATTCTTCCACCTACTTGACCATCAGTAGCTTTTTGAGACAGTTGATCACAATCCACTGAATGCTTCCCCTATTTGTGTATTTTTTGTTTGTTGTTTTTACTTTGCTGCCAGAAAAAAAAAAATGCACTCTTCTGGTTTACCTCTGTCAAAAATTCAGAAAAACAGAGGTGAAGCCAATGAGTCACTGAAGTAGTAATTAGTAAAAGTTTACTGTATATACATCAAAAGGACAGTTTGTAAACCGGAAGCTTTAAGACCAAATGACATGAGACTTGGGGGTAAACTGTTATAAAGCAGCTTCTATAGTGAGAACACAGAGACTATTCTCTTCACAGTGATTGGTTACAACGTTAGAATTTTCAGTGGTTTCCTATATTAAACTTGGAAACAGCTCAAGATTTGCTTATCATTTCCAGAGGCATAAGCAAGAAAAGACCCAGGTCAAGTTAACCTTACTAAGTAAGCTAAATTAAGCTTTGCTTATATGACTAAACTGGATTTGCCTGCTCAGAATTTTTAAGGTTGGCCTCGGTTTTATTTATTTATTTATTTTTATTGTAACACCTCTTACAGGGTTTGCTGCCTCTTCTCTGTGTTTTTTGCTCATTCTTCCTCATCTCCCCAGTCATTAGAAGCTGAAGTGCCTAGGACTCAGTTTCAAACTGTTTCTGTTTTCTATCTCCAGCCTAGAGGCTTTAAATGTTCTTTTTAGTGGAAAATTTTTATTGTTAGCTTAAAATCCCTCCATAAACTTCATCCACACAGATAGAAAGGACTATTTGACATCTCCATTTGAATAGACATCTCAAAGCTAATTTGACCTTGCCTGAACTTTTGCAATCTTCCAAGCACAAAGTGAGTGCTAACACCCACCCTCCTTATAATCCCTGAAGTGAGACTCCTTGGAGTCAAGGTTGTCTCCTTTCTTTTCCCTCACCCAACATCCATCAGACATTTTTTTTATTCTACTCTAAGCCATATTCAGAATAAATCACGTTTCCACCTTCACCGGATCCATGCCACCATCATCTATTATTCAGATCGTTGTATCAACCTCCTAACTAGTCCCTCTTTCTACCCTTCTTTCCTACACTGTATTTTCAATACAGCAATCAGAACCACCTTTAACTTTATTCAGGTCACTCACTCTTCTGATCAAGACCCTCCTCGAATGATTCTCTATTTCACCAGGAGTGAAAGTCAAAGTCCTCAGCCATGGGCTTCAAATGACAGCACTTGTCTGCTGCTCTTCTCACTCCCTGAACAGCTCCTCACTCCTTCCCTTGCTCAGTCTTTTCCAACATTTTCACCTCTTTGTTATTCCTAGAACATACCAGTTCCTCTGAATTTGCTATTTCTTCTTTCTTGAATTCTCTTCACCCCAGATATCCTCATGGCTCACTTCTTCACCCCCTGTAAGGTTTGCTCAAGTATCATTTTTCAGTGAGGCCTTCTCTGACCATGCTATTTAAGATTTGCCCATCACTGCCTAGACCCCCTTCACTCCTATGTCCCATGTCTGTTCTCTGTGCACTTACCACTAAATGATATACTACAATATATGTTTTATTTAGTAACTTTCTTTTTTACCTATTTGTTTTCTTTGTTCCTCTACTTCCACTAGAATAAAAGGATTTTTTTTTCCAGTTCCTAGAATACCTGAAACATAGTCTATACTCAACAAGTATTTTTTTCATGGCTAAACTGAGTTTTCATTTTAAAGATGAGGCTTAGAATGTACAAGTCCAGAACCATTTAGCAAGTAAGCTGTGCTGCTAGGAATGGACCCTGGCAGTTTGTCTCCTGTAGTTTGACAAGCACTCTTCACCGAGGCCTGTTTACCAGATACTAGAGTAAGAGCTGGAATGGCAATGACTAACCGTACTTGGTGTACTCGTTAATGGTGAGCCTGAAATAATTACAGAGGAGAGAAGTGGCAATATCAATAAAATTTAGTCAATAAAAAAAAGTGGAAACAACTAGGAAAGGGTTTTAGACCAGTCTTTTGAATTCAGAAGCTGAATCTTAATGGATGAGTAGGCATTAGCCAGATAAAGAAAAGAGGAGATATATTAGGTGATAAGAATAACACATTGCGAAGACATGGAGGTATTTAATTGCATGTTACATTCAGTTCCCTACTACTGGAAAAAAAATTTTTAATTACATATGATTTGATAGAAGATAAGACTGAGGCAGGAAGCAGATGGTGGAGAGTTTAGGGCCTTGCTAACTATCTGAGTCATTCGGGAGTTTAGCAGGGGAGTTCCTCATTACACTTGTGTTTTTAGATTGCCTGCCTTGTTGGGCAGTATGAAGAGGAAGACCAGTAAATAGACAAGTGTAGTAGTCCAGCTAGACAAAAGCCTTGACTAAAATAATGTTGTTAGTGATGCTGCTGAAAAAGCAGAACAAAGAAACTTTTGGAGAAAAAGTCAGTGGTTCTTGGTACCTAATTAATTAAAACTAGGAGTGAGGGCAGGAAAGCGTTGAGGATGATTACAAGCTTCTTGACTTCAGCAACCGCAGCGGTGGTGTTGGACTGTCACTGGATGAAAGGGAAACATGTCTAGTGGGATGACTTACTGGTTCATTGTTTGGCACACTGACTTTGAGATGCCTCAGAGAAATGCATGTGGTGAGAGGAGTCTAATGGTCTAGAGCTGTGGTTGGCAAACTGCAGCTCAAGAGCCATATGTGTCTCTTTGGCCCCTTGAGTGTGGCTCTTCCACAAAATCCAACGGCCTGGGTGAGTCTATTTTGAAGAAGTAGCATGAGAAGAAGTTTAAGTTTAAAAAAAAAAGTGGCTCTCAAAATAAATTTCAATCGTTGTACTGTTGATATTTGGCTCTGTTGACTAATGAGTTTGCCGACCACTAGTCTAGAGAGATGCTATAGTGGAGACGTAGGCATGTAGATCATCTACATAAAAGTTAAAATTGAACCCTTAGAGTGGATCAGAATGCCAAGGCAAGAACAGGAGACAGGAGGTTGTGCGTGGAGAACGCTGGGCAATACCATGTAGGAATGCTTGCAGGAGGGAGGCACCAATGAAGAAAAACCTACCACTGCCAGCAAAAATTAAAAGGCAGAGAGGTGGAAGATAATTAGTAGAATTTAATGCAAGTGACAGAAATAGAAGATTTTTAAAAGGGATGAAAATTTTTTTCCAGAGAGGTCAGTTTTAAAATAATGGTGGAATAGATGCCTTATTGAAGAATGGATGGAAGATTACACATTAGAATAATTTTCAAAAAAAATAGACAAAAAGAGAAGATAAGGTAAGCAATATCAAGATGTCAGTGCAATATCTTTGTTTTTCAAATGAGATGAGAAGATGTGCACTGGGCTGATATTTAACCTGCACATACCAACATTGTCCACTAGTTTGTTTATGGCTGGTACCAGCTCTGATTGGCAGGTGTGTCTATTCTGATTAGTCAGAATTCAGAGTCGTTAGGCAGTGTAGAGTCATTGCCAAATAATTTTTATAATCTCTTCAGTGTGATTATAGGCTAAGGGGAAAGATAGTAGAACAGGAATGTTTGAAGACATGGTCAGTAAATTGGCAGAATGGTCTAATTTGGCCTACTGCCTCTGGGTTATGGCCCTCAAACACAAAATGGTTTTATGACTTAAATAACTGGGGGGGGGGGGGGGGGAGCTAAAATAGAAAGAGCATTTCAGGACACATAACAATTTTATGAAATTCAAATTTCAGGGTCCATATATAAAGTTTTATTGGAACAGACACATCTTTTTGTTGACATGTTGTCAACAGTTGCTTTCACATTACAACAAGAAAGTTGAGTAGCTGTGACAGCTACCATGTGTCTTGCGAAAGTCCACAATATTTAGTAGCCGGTCTATTACAGAAGAAGCTTGTTGACCACTGATTTATAGTACAATTTCTGAGAAAAGAGAAGGAGAAGACGGGGTCGAGGGCACATGCAGTCATTGGCCTCCAACAACAAAAAAGGAGACTTCATCCTATACTGTAAAACTGGAGGAAAGGGTGATGGACTGTGCAAGTATAAACAGCTTTGTAGGCGCTGGAGGAGAAAGAGCAGGGAGCTTGGCCCTCACCGCATGCACTCCACACTCTAAGTCAGATGTGTTGGCTGCCACCGATCATGACATTCTGGAGGACAAAAACTGTGTCGTATTCATCTCCATCTCCCCCACAGCTTTCAGCACTACGCCTTTCTCTCAGCCTCTGTCACTAAATATTTAATTGAATCCCAGGTGAAACTCTATTATAAGCACATTCCTAGAAACCTCTGCCCTTAGGGCCTTGCATTTAGTTCTCTGACTACCTGGGCCCACATTTATTAAAGTTTGATGTTATGTTTAGAAGTGTAACGGAAATGGAAACAAGCTTCTTATTTAGTTAATTTTTCGTTCACTAAATGGAGTCACCGTAGTCAGAGTTAATATTCTTATTAAAATCTACCTGTTTTTCTCTTTTGTTTCAGCCTGAATAACTCTGTAAGTCACAAAGGGGTTTTGACTATACAAATAAAAGGTATTGATATTGATTTTTTTTAAAGCTACCAACAGTGTAAATAAAAAATAAGAACAAAGAAAGTTGGAAATTTAGCAAAGAAAAATGACTATAGAGTAGCATATATAGCAACTATTATTTTATTTTGCCAGCATGGTGAGTTTTAAGTGTGTGAATTTGACACGCTTGGATATATAAACATCACTCTTTAACGGCCTTTGTCACAATTTCTACTGTCTATATTTGCTCATAAAAATATATTGCCAGCCTGGGACCTGAAAAATATTAAATTTGTAATTTCTAATGAATTACCTGAATGCATAAGAATAGTCCAGATGATCAACTTTAGGTCTACTTTAGCATGGCTTAAATATACGTGTGCTCAGGTATGAATTTAAAGAATTATACATATGTTCACCCAGATTACTCAAATCACAAGATATTTCTTGTTAACTTAAAAAATAATATCATGGCAGTGATAGCCATATTGCAATACATAAATATATCAAATCTACAGGTTGTACACCTTAAAGTTACACAATATTATATGTCAATTGTATCTAAATAAGCCTTGATTTTTTAAAAAGTAACAGCATGTATGTGAAAGTGTCAGTATCTTACCTATTAATCTATTGTGAATGCAAAATTTAATTTTGCAAGTGCTCAATGATCTAGTGTTCTTTAGTCCCCCAATAAATCTTTACATCTCAAAGGGAATTGTACTTGTAATGACCTATGATGATATTCATCTTAGCATGATCATCCTTATCATTAGTCTTCTAGTATGGCATAGATTGCTGAAAGGAATACTCCAAAGTGACTGATGATAGTGTTATAGTGCCCAATGACAGAGAATATGTCTGTACAAGCAGCATAACAGTAACTAGGCAATCTCGAATCTACAGCCTAGTCTAACTCAGCTATACTATAGCACAAACTTACAGTAAAATGATGTGTCAGAAGCTGTTGAGAGAGAAAGAAGAAAATGTGCAAAGAAAAAAAAACACACAAAATATTTTGTCATATGGGAATATGGGAGTTTTAGATCCTTCTTTCTGGTTGCATTTTTCAACAGACACAGAATTTTGGTTCTTTGCCATTTTCTTTAATAAAGCATTCTGGTATCAGAAAAAGGCAAAAAAAAAAAAAAAAAAAAAAAAAAGGCAGTGCTTGGTCTGAGAAGGTGAGAAAGACAGCAGTAAAAATAGTCTGCCAACATTGATCTCTACTGATGAAGGTTCCTTTAAGGTTCCTTGTTCTAAATGGTATTAAACTTCTCATAGATAAAAGGGAAACAGGATATGGTTGACAATTAAATATGCTTTCTGCTAAGTATCTTATTTTAGCCTTTCTAACTGAAAAACATTGAAATGCATTTGACCAAGATAACCGTTGGAAAGCTGACTTTCTTTTTTTTTTAATGAACAAAACAGAATTTATTAGCAAACTATTCCTTAGAAGGTGTCCCAGAGTCACCCACCAGTAAAGAGAAAGGATGTGTAATGGAACCAATAATTATTCTAATGAAAGAAATCAGGTTCTATTCTCACCATCTGTCTTTAATACGTTAGAATTTGAAAATGTAAATTAATAGATCTATAAGAACAAATACGAAAAAAATACTAAATTTTTATTTAAGTCATCTTAGTCTCATATTGCTCTCATATTATTTAATTACTCTGTAGGTAATACTTTTTAAAAACTAACAGCCAATTTTTTATTCATCCTTAATCCAAGGACAAAAGGTTAGAGTTAGGGTCTACTACTTCTCCTAGGAAGCTCACAAAGCCTTTTATTATCCCACCTGGAAATTTTCCTCTTGTTAAATGGTGGAATTAATAGACTCCAGAAAATATTTTTAAAGTTGGAATATAAATTTTAAATAGCATAGATATACTACTTTGCTCAGTGACATAGAGTCTTTTTGGAAATGACTCATGGTGCTCATTTGCGTAGTAAGAGAATTGGGTCGTTAAAATCCCTTGTTAGCACTCACCTTGATCACGCTTTTTATAATTGTTCATGAACAATCCTTACCCGTCCATCTCTTTTCTAGAATCCTCTTCTATCATATTACTCAACATAGCCAATCCAAGCTTTACACTCTCTTTTCTTTTTTCCCCTTAAGGCATGTGGTTCTCACTGAGTGACTCTGTCTATGCCCACAGCCTTCTCTTGTCCTCTGACATTGTCCAGACAAACCACCGGGAGCCTGACTGCCATATTGCATCATAGGCTACCAAACTGAGCTTGCTTGAGCTATTCAAGTCACTCTGTTTTTGACAAGAAATAAAAATGCAACACAGTACTCAGGTATAAAGTACTATTTAAAAGTAGAGCTCAGAATATCTATGTATAATTTTGTTGACTACTTGATCAGATATGAAATGCAGGTCCATATGTTGAACTTTTCTCCTTTATATATTTGGTTGTCATATTTATTCCATCAGTCATCTGTCTATGATCTCTAAACTGTTTATTTCACTAATGTTCATGACGTGATTTGGCCCACTGAAACTTAAACAATTAAGATTGAAATTGCTATTTTTTATATTTAGTTATAGCTGTCCATTTAACATTCCTTTAAACACTATTTACCTAATATATAAAAGGAAAAACTTTAATTCCTTATATTAGTTACTAAGAACTACTACTTGTCAAATACATTTCTTCACTAAAGTAATAAAAAGCCAAAATACTTAAGTGAAAAGAACATTAGTTTAAACTAAGAAAGAGGCCACTTAAAATATTTATGCCTTTAGTAAAATGGGATAAAATTATAAGTAGTCCTTCTACCTTTCGTGATTATTTAAGGATGAGAGAAAAGGTTTCAAACATCTCAGGAGAAAGTACAAGTCCATCAAAAGGTTGAATACATTCAAGTTAGGCCGCACAAACTCCCTTTAAAAGGTCCTATGAAATAGGACTCGTAAAGTGAGAATGTTTGAGATCCTTTTCCTTTTTTTCCCAATAGTAATTACTTACTTTTCCAGTTCAGTAATGATTCTTCTGATTGTCCTTTGTTCTTGATATTCTCTAAAATGTCATTTTAATTTTGGCAATATATTCACTAAGTTCAAAAATGAACTGTTCATTTGGGTTTTTTCTTCTCTGCAAATATTATAAAATTACATTTAATCTCTCTTGTGTAAATTTAATGCCAATGTTTATAAAATTACTTCAATAAAGGCCACATTACAATCTCTTTTGTCCTAGGAAATTCTTTATAACTACTCTGAAATATCATTATTTTCTACAACAGCTTATGTCCTTTGCTAAAATGGAAAGAATAGACAAATGTGATGGACAAAAACTTAGAAAAGAATTTCTACTTTGTAAACCCCTTTTCTTTCAGGTCCATCTGTTATAGGTTTATCTGTGTGTGGGGGGTGGGAGAAAGAGATTCACATTATCAATCAATGTCTCAATAAGCATGTCTTATGCTAATGACTGTTAAAGTCCAGTGAAATTAATGCTGACTGAATATAATTAAAAAGCTCTTCTATGTGTAATAATAACACATGGACATTTTAGTCTATCTTTACCCAGCTTTGTTTAACACATGCCATTAATTGACAGGAAGCTTCTGTTGATAGAAAGAGTATTTGTAGAATGGCTTGCTTATTAGCAGATGTGCTGATCCAAAGTGTGAAAATGCTTGTGAAGGCCTATTAAGTGAAGCCTGAGCACAATTCCCCTGGATGTGCAAGTGTCTGTTCTCTAAAAGAAATCTATCTGTGACTTCACAGGGCCTGTTCGATCATTAAATACTACATGCAAAATCACAGGGACTGCGCTTGAATGTGAAACAGTTGAAGCACATCTTTTCTGTATTTGAAAGAAAAGAAGGAAAGGGGGAGAGGGGAAAAGGTGTTGTCAAAGATGGTAGTAGTGATGATGATTGGTGCTTGAGAAAAAGGCCCAAGAAGTTTTATAAGTTGGAGGAATTTTTAACAAGACTGAAAATGTGTTACTCGTTGTGGAACAGAGAAAATTTCATGATACCCTGTCTGGTCCAATTCTCATAACCCTGTTGTGAGGGGTGGGTGGAGGAAGTGTGAGCAGTGCCTCTAGCTTTTCATCTGTTTGTTATTTAGACAAGCTCAAAGAGCACAAACTGGAAGGAGTGTTGAACAATCACCCTGTCCTCTGAAATTATCGAACATTCCAGAGACACTATTGAAGGCTTGTGTCACTTTATGCCTATATTCTAAAAACACTTCCTCAGGAACTTGTTCAACAACACTGAGCATTTTTCATCTAAAAGGCTTGTGGTAGCCGTTAAGGATATAAATATGAATGAGGTAGAGGCTTTATGTGTGTGATCTCAGCTTACTGGTATCTTTGTAGAAATGCAAACACCTTAGTACAGTTTGATATATAATGAATTGTAGAGTAATAAACAAACAAAACAAAAAAAGATTGGAGAGAGAGAAAGGAATGACCTTTTCCTGCCCATGTGTAAAGGATATGAAGATAGGCTTTGAATGGGGGATAGGGATTTTGAGCTGAGACTTAAATAGGAAGCAAGAGTTTATTTGATGAAGGAAAGAAGTGAGTATAAGAAATCCAAAAACCATCTTACAGTTAATACTGTGTTATGGATAGAGAATGGGCTGCTTTTCTAGTCTCTCCTATTTCTAGTCAAGGATTTATTGGTCAATACATATTAAAAGTTGCCCTCAACTTGTTGCCTAAGAAAAGCTCTCCAGCTATGTTGTGTTTGGTTCCAGTATACAATTAATAACTCGAACAAAACTCACTTAGTGTGTTTAGGTTCAGAAGTCTTCCATATCCTCTCTCTCTGGAATAGCAAGAAAGCAAGAGTTCAACAGCTGGGCACATGCATCGCAGGCACCCTCTAGCAAAGGAAGACTTAGTAAGAAGACACTGATATTTTCCCAATTAGATGCTTTCACCTCAGGGTTTGCTGCTGTTAAATTTCAGCTGGGACTACATCATGTCTGGCTTCTGGGTTGTTGTTTTTTTGTCTTTTTTTTTTTTTTTTAATTCTCAAGCCCTTCCCCCAATTTTAACATGTATTACATTCCTCTAGTGTTCTCACAATTTTTTTTTCTTTTTGTAAAAATACAATCTCTGTCCTCCAGGCAAGCAAAATAATTAATGATAATGTAGGGGTTAGTAGCTGGATCAGAGTAGTGTTGCTTACTGACACCGTATTGTGCCACATTCAATCACCCCTTTTGGTCCACTGCCACTTAGAGAGAGAATGAGAATATATGGAATCTCCTTTTGGCACCTCAAAAGCGAATTAGAACATCATAGTGTGTGGTTGCTTTAAAAAATTTTTAAAGGTTTTTGTTCATCAATCAAAAGCAAATGTGTCTTTAGGGAACCTGGCATCAAACAATAAATCCAGCTGAAGGGCAGAGTTCAACTTCTGTGATTTCTAAACACTTGAACTTAACAGCAGTTGAAATTATTTAAATAGTATTCTTTTTTTTAAATGCTTTTCTTATTATTAAATTTATTTTAGCATAATACATTTCAATGTAATAACAATTCTAATATTTTTAAATGTTTTATTGTACTAGAGACCTGGTGCACAGATTCATGCACCTGGGGGGTCCCTTGGCCTGACATGCACCCTCGCAATCTAGAACCCCTTCAGTGGATGTCAGAGAGCTGGTTTTGACCCAATCCCTGCAGGCCAGGCTGAGGGACACCACTGGTGCCCTGCTCCTCTAGTATGCATATAAGATCTTTGGTTAATCTCTCTCCACCCTATCCCCTTATTCCCTTTCCCTCTAAGATTCATCAATCTGTTCCATGTTTCCATGCCTGTGTGAGTGTCTGTACCCTGGTGGTCACTGCATGTCATAGCTACCAGATGGTTGGATGGTCAGCTGGTCAGATGGTCACTTACGCATATATATATATATATATATATATATATATATATATATATATATGTAATAGGAAACAGAACACTATTACTTAATGTCTAAGAGATGACTATCTTTATAATTTTGATTCTATATTTCCTATTGTTTTATACATATATATTTTTAAAATATTGAGATTGCAGTGTGTATGTTGCTTTATACTCATACATGTCCCTTATTTCCTTTGGTTCCTCTCCAATCTTCTTCTGTACATATTAGTTGTAATTATATTGTTTATAATTTTGGTGAAGTTTCTCACCAATTTTGTGAACATTTTTATTGTTTTAATATACTTGTAATGATTCTGATTGTAATGGCTGCCTGATAGTCCACCACACTGATAAATACATTAAATATATTTGGATAATTTTAAGTTTTAATCATTTTAAGTGTGGTTCTTGAAATGCCTTTTTGTTTGAAAGCCTCATTCTTTTTGTAGTTCATTAAACCATAAATTTATTGCTGCTACCTAATTCTACAATAGCCATAGAATATAGTAAATTAGAGTAATGAAAAAATAGAGTGATATAGCTATGCTTTCCTAGGTAAAAAAAAATTATATATTATATAAATAAACTGTAACAAGCACATGCAGACAGTGTTAAAGTCACTTCACTCTGAATGGCTGGGAAACAGTAGTAATATAAGGTCCAATTTTTCTCTCAGCCATCTTGACTGCACATTCCATGAATAACTATCAGTATGTAAAGAGGCAAAGATCCAAAGCATGCTATAGCCTCCAAAGAGTAGAAATTGCTGTAGTATTCACAATTGTCAGCTAAAGTTATCAAGGATCATAATATTCAGATAAAATGTGTTTACACTTCTCTCTATTCTTAATCCCATATGGTTTGCTATTCACATAAGAAATTCTTAGAATATTTAGATAGAGTTTATTGAGACTGTGATAAAAACTAGTTTTTACTAGTTGATTTACAAGACTAAGGGGTTTTCTTCAATGGAATGTTGATATTCTAAACTAAAGCAGGTGTGACCACCTGAATTAAATAGTGCCACATTCTTATGTGAAGGGACACATATGTACTATAATCATATGTGTACATAATGATCATATCAGTATAATAACGATGTATAATTTCCTTCCGTCTGTAGGTAGGTAAAAATTAGAACCCAACATGCTTGAATCATGGTTTCATGTAATAGTGCTCTTTGATAAAAATAGATATGAATAATGAATACTAAATTGGAAGCTGACTACATGAACAAGAAAAAAATGCATGCCTCATTTCAAAGAAGCCAGTAAGAAATCAAATTTATTTCTTGTATTTCTTCATGTTATATGATTCAGCTAAAGCATGGAGGTGGGTTTTGTGAGCTGGATCATGATTTTAGTATGCATAGAACACTTTCATGTTATTTTCAGATCTGAGTATCACAATTAAGTTCAATTGATAGTATTCCTGATTTGAAGCTTTATTGTGAAAAAGGTAGTCACTCTTGGTTCTTTCTTAACCTTTAATCAGGTCACTGAGAGAAATTCTGTACTCGTAAAAGTTAGCTTTGATGAAGGGAATTGTGTATCTGCATAGCAGATGAGCTCCTTTACCGGGCATTGAACACTCAGACACCAAGATGACATCTTTGTATCCTTAGAATCTTATGCTCTGGCCGAGACCGGTTTGGCTCAACGGATAGAGCATCAGCTTGGGGACTGAAGGGTCCTGGGTTCGATTCCAGTCAAGGGCATGTACCTTGGTTGCGGGCATATCCCCAGTAGAGGGTGTGCAAGAGGCAGCTGATCGATGACTCTCTCATCAATGTTTCTAACTCTCTATCTCTCTCCCTTCCTCTCTGTACAAAAATCAATAAAAATATATTAAATAAATAAAAAAAAAAGAATCTTATGCTCCGACCTGGTGCATGGTAGGCATTCAGTATTTACCATTGAATGGTTCCATATCTAAGCTTCTTCTTGTATTTCTAACTTTGGTTAATAGTATCATCCATGCTGCCAAAACCGGTTTGGCTCAGTGGTAGAGCATCGGTCTGCGGACTGAAAGGTCCCGGGTTCGATTCCAGTCAAGGGCATGTACGTTGGCTGCGGGCACATCCCTGGTGGGGGATGTGCAGGAGGCGGCTGGTCGATGTTTCTCTTTCATTAATATTTCTGGCTCTCTATCTCTCTCCCTTCCTCTCTGTAAAAAATCAATAAAAAATATATATATTTTTAAAAATAGTATCATCCATGCTGTCTCCCAAATTAAAAATCTTAGAGTCAGGGTCTTCTCTCATTCTCAGGCTAAGTACTTGTTGATTCACTTCCTCAATATCTTCCTTCTCCACCCCCAGGGTTGCCGCTATCTTCATTTAGATATTTATAACTTTTTTTCTGGGATATTTCAACAGTTTTCTTTGGTCTCCCTTCTTGGCCTTCCCTCCAACTCATTCTCCAGAGTTACCTAATAAAACACAGTTGTAATCAAATCACTTAAACAACTACAATGAGTATAAACTGACTTATACAAATGCATAATTTCATTAACATTAAATAACTTTACCATTGTCACAGTGAAATTTTTCATTTCTTACACACATACATTAGTCAAGACTCACAATCTGAATACTAGTATATTGCCAACCCTTCTGCTAGAATACTTTTCTCCTTTCCACAAAACAATGCTTATTCATCCCTTATGATTTATTTCCCACATACCTCTTCTGTGTAGTCCACCATGACTGCTTTAGGTAATATGCTGCCAGTAGAGCCACCCTGCATTAAAGCCATAGTACCTAAGTTTAGGTATTGACTCTGTTGTTGACAAATCACTTAACTAATTTGTCCCCCCATAAAATGGAGATGTTGAAAGTAGCTACCTCATATGCTTGTTGCTATGGTTATATGAGTTAATTAATACATGTAAAACACTTCAGTCTTACTAAGTGTTTGAAAACTATTTTCTATTTTTATATAACACTAGAGGCCTGGTGCATGAAATTGGTGCATTGGGTGGGGAGGGCGGTGTCCCTCAGTCATGCCTGTACCCTCTTGCAGTTCAGGAGTCCTTGGGGGATGTCTGACTGATGGCTTAGGCCTGCTCCAGCCATGGAGGTGGGTGAGGCTCCCACCACCACAACTGTGCTCACCAGCCATGAGCCTGGCTTCTGGCTGAGTGGTATGCCCCCTGTGGGAATGCATTGACCACCAGGGGGTAGCTCCTGCACTGAGCCTCTGCCCCCTGGTGGTCAGTGCACATCATAGTAATGAGTTGTTCTGTAATTCAGTGGATTTGCATAATAACCTTTTATTATATAGGATTATTCACTCCTGTCTTCATGTTCTTGTATATTCTTATCTCAATCTGTTGTGTTGAGATAAGAATAGATCTTCTTACATTTGTCTCTCCTTCTTGGTGGGGAGCACTTAGCTTGCAAACTGACTTATTCACCTTTTTAACCTGTAAGAATACTGAGCCAGTTCTGAACCCATAGTACTCACTTAAAAATGAATAAATGCATGAGTGAATGAATGAATAAACTTAGGCTGTTTCTATATGTTTCTGTTATACAAATCAAAGTAGATTCAATATATTAGCCAAGTATTTGTAGACTGTTGCTGGTGAAATAAAGCATTTTTTCTTATGCTTTGTATCTCATAGGCCTTTTAGTTATGGTGCAATATTCTCATTCACATGGAAAAGCCACTGGTCCTATTAAATTACATTATTATTATTATTATTATTATTATTATTATTATTGCCTGCTCAGTTCATGTTTTTTGCATATGCTATTTGACTCCATATTTTTTGTTCCAGGTTAGAAATCTAATTTGGATAAAAAGAAATCATTATAAATCAACTTTCATGGTCACTAAAAATAATGTACTCTTTGTGTTCTCAGAGGGGAGGCCTGCTTCATTTACTCTTTTCTCTTGATTGATGCTGTTTTCTAATGCCTTTATGGTGATAAAGAGGATGAAGGGTGGAGGGAAAATCTGGGTACTTTCCTTTCTGGGTCACTTTGAATAAAGACTTTTTTACAGCCATGTGCAGATTATGTATGTACATATTGTGTTTACATTATTTGTGTGTGTGTGTGTATGTGTGTGTGTGTGTGAGTGTGTGTGTGTGTTTTAATCTTTGTAGAGCTAAGAGATGATTGTCTTTCCCTTACATTTTTCCTACTGAAATAAGATAACAGAAAGAAATAGAAATATTCTCCTCTATTTACTTATTTAAGGAAGGTCCTGTTTTTTAGTCTTTCACAGCCTTTCAACACAACAATATTTGACATCAATAATTTTTCACAATATTTAAAAGTTGACAATACAAATCAAAATACCTGTGAACTTATTAAAACTGTCTAATAAAACTAGTTTAATGCTCTCTTCTTGTCATATATAATTGGTAAATGAATCACAGAACCATTGACTTTTAAGGTTATAACTGAGATCACAGACCTGTTTATTCAACCATATTTAAATTCTTTCTTTCTTTGTGACAGATTCCTTTCTTCTCTATCCTCAGTCACTGCCTTTAACTCAGTCCCTCCTCTTTTTTCCCATCTCCTCTTCATCAGACTCTCTGCTGCTGCCTCAGGGCTCCACCCATCTTGTCACTCCTTAGCCGTCATAGTTGTCTTTAAGCATCACTTTGACCATTCCTCTTATCCTTTGGTGACTTCCTAATGTCTTATATGTTGCAACACTCTCATCTCAGGCTTCAGAGCATTTCAAGGATAACCACACATCTTTTCTTTCTCCTTCACCAACCCATTGCATGTCTAAATCTGCTGTCAATTTTCTCAAAGTTTCTCTTGTTAGTAAAGCTCTTGCCCTTGATTCTGAGCTTTTCCCAAAGTATCATTTTGCAATTGGGAATCCCCTTTTCTCCCAGCTAATTATGCAAACTCTTACCTATTCATTCAGAGACTCCATTGCTGCAATAGTTTTCTCGGATAATCCTTCTCTACTAAATTATTTTGCATCTCTTTTTCAACCTCTGAAGTTGTATTTTCTTTTAATGGACTCATTAAATAATATCCAATGATTTCACTGAGTCTGCATATGTCTGTCCTCTCATGTACTTTTAGGTTTATTGTGTTGTCTCTGTCGTACACATGTAAATATTTTTCAGATATCAGTTGCTCAGTAACTACCACGACAACTAGTGGCTTAAGACAACAACCGTTTTACTGTCATAAGTTCTATAGGACAATAACTTGAGAAAAGCTCAGCTAAGTGATTCTTCTTCCCACAGTGACAGCTAGGATTACCTCATGGTGTCCATCTGGTGGGTGGGTAGGTTTGGAGGGTCCAAGATGGTTTTATCAATATGATAGGCATCAGGAATGGCTATAACACTGGGCCCAGTTGGGACTGTTGACTGGAATGCATATCTGTGCCTTCACCATGATAGTTTTATGGTGGATAATTCTCTGATGTGGCAGCTCACGGCTTCTGGAGAGAGCATTACAAGAGGCTTAATTAGAAGCTACAAAGTTTCTTAGGACCTAGTCTTGGAATTTCTAAAACATCACTTCTACAGCCTCTATTGGTTAAGCAAATTATTAAGTCTAGGTTCAAATAAAGGTGAGGGAAATTATATATGTGTGTGTGTGTGTGTGTGTATATATATATATATATATATATATATATATATTTAAAATTTTGACAAGTGCATATGATTTTTAATTATTATAATAATTTTCTGATTTTGGGACACAATATTGGAAATAAAGAAACTGTATTGATTGTACATAAAATGCATATTAAGTCAATAATATATTCAAACTTTATAAAACATGTCCCTACTTTTACCACCTTCCCATAACATTCTCAGCAATTTTATTTAGCTAGACTGTAATCTTCTTGGAAACAGTATATATTTCATTTTTATATTCCTAGCAACTGCCTTGGAGCTTGGTACATGGCAACTTCTCCGTAAATATTTATTGAATTGAATTGAATTAGTCCTAGATATTGAGGCTATCATAGCCAACTTACTGACTTCTATGAATGTGTTGTAAGGTACAATTATACGTAGAGAGAAAATCCAGCCTGATCACGGGTAAATCCAATAGGAGGTACTAAACATATGCAATTAATACAGTTCCAGGAAACACAGGTCATGGTATCACTAAATTAAATCTTCTTCATCTCCCTCATGCAATAGAGTGTTCGAGGGATTATCCATCTAGCATATCTATGTCTAAATTACTACATGAGCTAAATAACAAACTTTTTCTATTCTGACAAGTTTCTGTTATTTTGCAGAAAATGGGAGCAAACAAAATGAATCTCTGTCATTAGAGGAAAAATAAGCTAATAGAATCAGCAGTAGGAATCAAAATATCTTTTGTTCAATTCACAACTTTTAATATAACAAAGTAAATTAAAACAGCCTTTTAATCTTGGCTGAAATTTGCTCTTTAAGCTGTGATCTTGTGTTTCTTAATTTTAAATTTAAAGAACTCTTGGCTGATGAGACTTATATGAGCACAGGCACCGTTGTTCATTGTGTAATGTGAGAATCAAAAATACTGCTGCAATTGTCTTAGAAGGATGGCTATATTTTGTAATTTGTTTTAATCCTGAAGCATTTTCATGAGATTTGTCTTAAATAACTAAGTTTATTTCTATTTTTTCTTCCTGTATGTATTAGGGGGGAAAATCAATTCTTGTTTTCAGAAGTCCTATCTAATTATTATATCAGTTTGTCTTTGCTATTAGGATAATGCACTTAAAATTATTTTAAACAATCATTAGGATTTACATAATTTCTTCTCATTTTACTAATGTTACCGGCAATGCTTGGTTAACGCCAATTAAAGAATTGAAATTAAAAAAATATATTTAGTGCTATATATTTCCATTACATGCTTTCCAAAGACTTTCCTGTTCCAGTTTTGCTGACTTGAAAACTAAGGCATAAGATGCTAGAATAACTCACCAAGGTCATTTCAACAACAATAGACCTGGGAAGATTATTACTATTTCATGATCATTCTGTCTCTTCCTAGATTTCTCTGGCTCTCTTGTCCACCTTTAAATACCTTATTCAACATTAATGAACTTAATAAGCTCTTACATTTACTACATTAAGTTTGTAGTCTATAGTCTTTTCAATGTAGACTCACTATTTTACTGAAAATTTATTTTCATTGCTAGCTATTTCTATATTCTTTGTATTTATAATCTTTTCTTATTGTAAATTATTTATTTCCATGCATTCACACAAACTCCAAATCTATGTGGTTTTTATTTCCAATTTTACACTCCTGGCCCCTCCTTCTCTTCTAGAATTTGAAGTAACTTAGTTTTCTGCTGATTCTTTTCTTCCATTTGGCAACCATTTTATTTCATTGTTTTTTAAGTGATGCAGAAAGAGAAAAATGGCTGCCTTTTGTTTATTTCCTTGTACATTAACATGATGACATCATGAAAGATATTAGCTAGAATGTACATATCTTTAAAAATTCAGAGGTGTGCATTAAGTCAGAAACAGTCTGGTCTTTTTTGTTTCAATGCCCCAAGGTTTTGTAGCTTTAGCGTAGCTTTTGATGCAGAGGGAAAAATGAACATGGGCATTTGGGAACAAATACATTAACAGTGTGGCATTTACAACATTTCTAAATATGTTTCAGTGTTAAGAACAGACCACCAAAAAGCATTTGCTTAAGTTTTGAAAGATTCTAAATCAATACTCACCCTACAAAAATATTTTAAAGCGTGATATTAAATCATTGTATTTAGAGGCTGGACTTTTTAGCCATACTTGCCTGTTTTGGCTTAAAATTATTTTTAAAACATTGAATTGTTATCAATATTTCCAAAAATATTTTGTTATTGGAAGACTAATGCAGGTATATAAATTTGCTATTTTTGAAATCATTGAATTCTTTATAACCACTATTAAAATGTACTGTGTATCTGGCTATACAGAATATTTGTTTTTTGATCTTCATTTATGGTGCTTCTGACTTTTCTTTCTGTGTTTTTTGTTGCATTTTGCATTAGTTGTCATAAGATTTTCATTGGGATTACAAGCAACAAGCTTTCAATTACCAATTCAATTTAGATAATTAAAAATGTAAGAAATATTTTAAAAAACTAAATTCCAATAGCTAAATATTTGTTTTTTCATTTGGAATACCACAATCCATTGTCAAATTTTAAGAAACAATTTTAGGTGTTTACTTTTTAAAATATTTTAGAAAGGTAATCTGATTATACACATATATGTGTTTGTGTGTATCTATATATAAATTTAATACTATCTACATAGCAGAAAAATTCCTGTATATGTTGAGTAGTCAGTTCTGAAACTACTTGTTAACATTGAAATCAGATAAGGTAAACCATATGCTTTACTGAGGTAAGCTGTCTAAAATAAGTTACTGCGATTTTAAGAATTAATATGAACCACATGTTCTTTAGATCTTTAAATTGAAATCTTCATTGTTCTTTTAAGTCAGCTGTTCTAAGGATGTGTCATCTTTTGAGAAGATAAATTAATCATCTGCCTCATTTATATACATCAGTAAGAGAGATTCCCTCTCATCTACTTTGTCAAAAGTAATTAGAAGATCTCTATTTTTATTCATATATCGTATCTATTAGTGACTGAAATTTCCAGAGAGGAGATTTTTAGGGAAACAGCCACTTATCCTTTTAGAAAATAACTTCTGCTAAGGAAAAGAAACACCAGCAATCTAAGGGTTAAAACATACTGTCAAATCATTCAGTGGAGCAAGGCTCTTTAATAACATTTGTACAAAAGTACTTTCAGAAAGCAGAAGGTAGGAAACAGCTTTTTGCTAGTTCCCCTTCCTTAAATAATTATTCAGCCTCTTATTAAATTAAAATCTAGTGAAATCCTTTCCGATGCTGGCTCAAACGTTTTCTATGATGAAAAATAAAATCTTGTGAAGGGATTTCCATAAGTTGTGTTGCATTAATGACTTAGAGCAGCTTCCTAGTCTGTTATTCCTTCCTCCTAGCAGAGCTCAGCTGATAAAAATATCCATAGACACAGTGAAGTCAGAGGCATGCCTGGCTTTCTCAGACAAAACTCCCATGTGATCACATATAGGCAGCCTCAGTGAGGCTGATGCCGTGCAGCCAGCAGTAGGTAATGAGTCTTTGTGCAGAGTGAAGCTCTTGTCGCTGAACAATAAAGCATACGGCACCAGCAATAAAACACAGGGCTGGCGAATGTAAGAAGATTCCGCTGAACCAGGAAGAACGGTGCCTTTGGTGAGGCTGACACATATTATAAAATGATAATCAATTTCTTTGGGATTCTAATGAATAAAGACTGCAAGGACTAAGACTACAGCTATTTGAACAGGTCAGTGATTTTCTAAATTACTCCAACACTTCCTTGTGTTTGATTGGATTTAAATTAGAATGGGCTGATGTGTGTGCTTTGCTTTAAACAAAAACTTTGCAAGATATTTGCAGTGTGGAATATGAAGGATGCACTTGAATTGACCCAATGTGGTTAAATTGTTGATATAGTCAGATGTGATAGAGAAATGTTTATGTGATTATAGTAAACTGAAAAGTTATTTATCCTATTTAAAAATTTATGGGTAAGAGGAAAATTCCTCCAATGATTTCTAATCTTTTATATATGCAGAATCAGATAAAGCAGAATGCTATTAATAAATAGCTCAAATAAAAAGCTTCAAATTTATTTTTCCAGTATTAAAAATATTATATTGAAATACTTTACATGTCTTATTAATTGGATGAAATGTCATTCAGAATTCATTAATGTCTTTCAGTATACTGCAAGAGGAAGGTTTGGAATATTTAATTATTTCAATAAAAATATTTTAAATGAGAAATTTGAAATGTTAACAATGCTATCTATCAGAAAAATTTAGTTTATATTCAAATATAGCAATATCTTATATATCTATATTATCCTGTTGTGTGCCTTTTATTTTTCACGTTATATTTCCTTTGATAAATGGCAAATCTTATTGCATAAAACCTTTTATTTCATAGATATTATTCACTCACTAATGGAGAAAACAAATTAGCTTAATTGTAAAAAGAATAGATTAATTATGTAATGATGCATATTTCCATTGGCACACCATTTAAAAAAGATGTGCCTTCGTGTGTATTTATAAAAATATGTACACACATGTCCTTCTATATCTAGAAAATAATCACTTCTTAGATTTATGAGCGATAGAGAAGTTTGTGTTTTAAACAGAGAGATTGCTATGTGTAGGAAAACAGGGGGGAAAATAACTCCTAACAAATAATAGCACAGCACTGAGCATCTTTGCTAAAGACAAACATTACTGCTACATGAATCTTTAGACTGAAATACAGACTTAAACTTTGCTCTGCATTTTTATTGCTGTATTATTTTAATGACAGCCTGGGATCTAAATCCTTTATAATTAATTTTTTGGACACCACTTTGGATGATTGTCTTTAAGGCACTAGGGCACATTTAATATTTTATGGAATTATTCTGGTGACACTGTGTATTTGCATAATGACTAGAATGAATGTATGCCTGTAAAATGCTGTTTAAAGCCACAACCAAAAGAAATACCGAATGTCTCTTGATTATGCGTGCAATATACTATGTATTCCAGTGGGGAGGGGGGCAGTCAGCTATGTTTCAAAAACAAGGGAAGTCAATGAAACATTTAAATTGGCCTTCCCCATGTATTTCCATGAAGTATTTGACTTGTGTGGGTTTCCTTAGTTACCATAGTTGATGTGACACCTCCTTTTGGTGGGGAGCAGGGAGAAGCAGGACTCTCAGAATCAAAAACAAACGCGTATCCATTAATAGACACGGGGGGCAGTGATGCTGCCAGCCCAGCGAAGCCCGTGCCCACTGCCCCTGGCCCACCCCCGCCCTCCCTCCGGTGATTCAGGTATTCTGGCAGATCTGCAGCTCCACAGCCCTTACCCAGCATTCCGTGTCAGCTGCTGGAGGGCTGCCCGAGCCTTATGCAAATGAGCCAGCTCGGAGGCTTTGACTGCAGAAGCAGGGGAGGGGGGAGAGGGAGTTCAAAGGTCACGGGGCTGGTGGAGAGCTGGATGAGGCGCCTGGAAAAAAAAAAATGCACAGGCTGCTCTGCAGCAAGGCTTTGCGCAGTTGAATGAAGGGTGCTTTATCTCTCAGAGTGAAGATTTTACAGCGTGTGCGCCGTAGTCCTTTAAAGTGCACGCAGGTACGGTGGCAGATTTCCTGATGCGCCTGGTTTTATTTCTGCAGGAGGCACTGGAGGAGGACTGGCTATTTTAATTCATTGCGGTGACTAGCGGTGCATTCCCCCTGGAAGGGCTGGTTCCCTTGGCTAGTGTATTTTTTAAATATCAGTGTTTTCTGGATTTGAAACAGGGGTGTTCTGCTCAGATGGAATCGTTTCATGGGAGGGAATACTGGGTTTGGACGTTAAATGATGACATTCTGGGGGGAAAGTTTTTTGATTGCAGAGAGATACCTGGGTTGAAGCATCTGGATAGATATGAGGACTTAAAACTTTAGAGGATGTTCGCATTTTTAAGCAATGTGTTTTAAGGAAGAACTGGGTTCTTAGCCTGTCTTTTGTGAGGTATCTGGAATTAACTAACGGAGTTCTTTTGTTCCTATCCCAGACAACATCGTGACAGTTTTATAAGTCATATTTTCATTTCATTTTAGGAGAGGGTGTCGGTTTTGAGAGTCTTTATTCTGCATAAACACCTTATCCGAGAAATAATTTCTTTTTTTGGTGCTGCATCTTTTAAGTGCTTCTCTAATTTCCCAAATTGTTATTTTGAGGAGGGGACTTTTTAGACTATACTATTTGAATTCAACATCTTTAACTTCCTATGACATTTTCTTTTAGTTTGGATAGCAAAGTGATCCCCATAAATGTTACATGCAGGACAAAAACCTTTTTTTTTTTTTTTTTTTTTTTTTTATGCACTAAATATCACACTTCTGTAAAATGTGTGATTACATCATAGTAGCATCTTACCTTTGCCAAACAAATGTGTACTCACTTTTATTGTTGCTATTGCTTTTATTTCTAAAACACACTTTAAATAAATTTAAAGCATGAATAAAACATGTTTATCCATATCATTAAAATTTTAAAATATATCAATTCAATGTTGATGGGAAGTATTGCATCAAGTCAGCATCTGTCTACATCACAGGTTGTATGTGTATGAAAATATTTGGGGAAAATGAAGAGGCAAAATAATGTTTAGTCATGAAAATATTGCTTTATGCTTTTATATTTGCATAAGACATTTTTAAATGGATTTTATGATGCTTACATACAAAGAGCTAGCACATGTTTAGATAAACTTAATTACTTTCTTTGCACTGAGGAGTGTTAATTTATTATAATGACTAAGACTCGGTAGTTTGGCAACGATATCTTTTATTTTAAATTGGGGGGTGGGTGTGGATGGTGGATCAAAACAGGGGGTTGACCAATGAAACAGTGAAGGGCAATTATTTCAACTGTCTATGAAATCACTTTGCTGTAGTCATGTGGGTCCAGATTCTCACCCTTTGTCACTCTATGGGGACATTATGACATTTATCCAGGATCCTGAGATTAATTTAAGAAAAGGAATTCATGTCGTGTGTGGTTTTTAAAATTGCAAAAACTGACAATTTTTTGTAAACTTTCTCTTTTGAAACTTTCAGTAATGACTGTAGTTAAAGGGGGTATATTTCAAATAAATTGTTTTTTTTATTACGTTGATTAGAATATACTGTCCTCTATTTCAAAGAACATATTTGTAAATATTTTTCATATATATATATATATATATATATATATATATGTGTGTGTGTGTGTGTGTGTGTATGTATATAATTTATTATGAAGTATATACACTTTATATGTACGTATTACATTATATAGAATATATTTTGTATATACCATCTATGCAAATATATATATATATATATATATATATATATTTTCAAACAACCAAATAAAATTTTTCTAAAGGTCAATCATATTTAATTCAACAATTAGAAAAAACATTTTTTTTTAATTTTATTTTTAACTTAGGTCTTGCCCATGGTTTTTATATAATAACCTCTGTGTGTGTTCTAGGCAAAGCACAGAAAGGAGGAGAAAACCCAGTTGAAATTCATTTAGATAGTTAACTTTATAAATGCAAGCACTACCAGTTAGCACATTCTGAATATGGACATAAAAGCAGTGTGGACAAAGAAGGAGGGCCTGCAAAGAATCGTGGAGAAAACACGATTATTAGACACAGGTTAAATAAAGAGCTTTGTGCTTTTGTGAGCCAGGAGAGAGTTTTATATGTCCTGCAGCAAATTTATGGCTTTGACTATTGTGGATAATTTATGTCTCTATGCAAATTCACTCAAAACTGGGAAGTCTTTTTTGCATTTGCTGTAGCCATACTGCCACACAAATCTCAGCAGCATGTACATACTAAGTTTATGGTCTGGATATTTAAATGTATATAAAATGTATTTGTATAAATGCACTTCAAATCAAATTTGGAAGGTAAAGCTGAAAAAACAAATCATTGAAGGATATGCAGTTAGTGTATCAAGAAATGGTATTATATCAGACTTCAAAGGAATCATTAAGGACTTTTCAAAAATTAATTTCCTGCACTCTGATTACCAGTCTATGTCTCTCATCACTTGAAACTGAAGACCATATTGTAAGCTTGCAAAAGAGTTTAGGGCAAACATGTTGTACCCAGTCTAGCAGGATGGAAGAGAGTCTAAACTCTATAAATAACTGTTGTCATCTTAAACTTGAAAGCGTATGTTTTAAGCTGTACTATCATTATACGTGTCCTTCTCTTGAACTTCTGGTGTCTATGAAATAGAATGACTCAATAACATATTAGAAAGAAAATGCTCAAGGTAATTGAGTATTCAAAACAATCACATTTATTTATTTTAACCTGGGATTTTTTAAAGGCAATCAAACATTGATTGTCTTTTGCATCATTTATTCTGGAATTTAAATAGAATTGTATCAATTTTATTGAAAAATATAAGCACAATAAAAGTGTAATTTTAAAAAAATTATTTTTACTCCATATTATTAGATACATAGCAATGCTATAATAATACTTTGTCTAGAGCAGTTGGAAAATAATCTGTGCTAAATAAACCTATTCAGATAGCTAAAATGTATAATTTTAATGTCCAGGGTTTTTTTGTGTGTGTGTTTTTTTTTTTAATGTTAATTGCTTCCCTATGATTCTGCTTTTGCTGAACAAAATGGAAATCAGTTTAGGCTTTTCCTCAAGGCATAAGAATCATTATTCCCACCATTACACTGACCCAGTGCAAAAGGTAAAACTGTTCTCTAACACCAAGAGGTGATACTATTATATGCTTTTTATATATAATTTTATGTTTTATATATGTACCAGGTATACACTTTTTATAATTTTACTTTGTTTTCCCATGTTAATATTTACTTTTAATACAGTTAATAATTTCTCCTTATTTGAGAGCAACTAAAAAACTAAGTTTGTGCACTTCATTTTACACTAATTCTAAATTGCATAATGAGAAAAGGGAAAGAAATAAACATCCCTCCATTCTTCTATGCACTGAACTCTTGATGCAGACACATAATTAGTATATTGAACATAGGAACATGGTAGATAAATAAAACGTATATTAGTTCTTATGTTCAGGATTTTAAAGATCGTGTTTGAACAGGGAAATGAGGAATTGCTAACAGGTATACCAAAGAAAACACATAAACCAAAGTTTTATTTGTAGTAATTGATGTATCATTGGTGTCATATACCTATTCTTACCAATTTTGGGAGTTGTGGTCTATTTTATTGTCAGATTCTGGGGCTTTGAGATTCACCACCTCTCACCACCATGCTAGCAAGGAAGAGTTATTACTTAGACCTGTGGTAGGCAAACAACAGCTCGTGAGCCACATGCGGCTCGTTGGCCCCTTGAGTGTGGCTCTTCCACAAAATATCACAGCCTGGGAGAGTCTATTTTGAAGAAGTGGCATTAGAAGAAGTTTAAGTTTAAAAAATGTGGCTCTCAAAAAAAAATTTCAATCGTGGTATTGTTGATATTTGGCTCTGTTGACTAATGAGTTTGCCGACCACTGACTTAGACAAACCTTCAGCTACATGTAAGCTTATGAATCCACATATTCACTTAGAAATGCATTTAGTCACGTGTGTATATGCACACACATTCACACATTTAAATTTCCCCCCAAATCACAACTGAGTTATCAATCCCTATTGCTTTGAAAATTTACTAATCCAATTGTGTTAAGATACCAAGGCATCTAATACCATACCCACTAGTTGATGTACTCATCCGTTCTGAAGAACTTTGAAGATCTGAAGGAATGTTGGTTCCATGAGTTTAAGTCTCAAAAGATACTCTATAAGAATGAGAACTAGTGCAAAGTATTGAGGAAAAGCTGCTTATTCTGGACTTCTTTTGCCCAATAGAATTTTACAAAGCTGGGTTATACTGTTAAATGTAGGGCAACTCATGAACAACTAAAAATCCAGAAAATTATCGTATAGTGTTTTCTTAAACGGTAAGTGCTTTTATTATGGATTGGGTATGTGAGTTCAATCTATATAATGGAGAATGAAGAGGCTTAATAAAATAGTGGTTAGGAACTTAGGTTCAAGTTCAAATTGTAAACCTGTTGTCATTTCCAAGATATGGTTTGTCTCTGAATAATCCATGTGGCCTTGGACATGGTACTTAAATCTATAAGCCTCAATGTTTTCATATGCAAAGTGGGGATATTTGTGTTTATATCAAAGATTATTTTTATGAAAATGAAACAGCATAATGCAAGCCTGGCACCTAATAACAGCAATATAAACAATAGCTATTTTCAAACCATAGTAATTGGTCCCCTGGTGTTGATAAGGCAAGTTCAGTTAAAGCTTGGAGTTAGAGAATCTTGATGAAGCAGCTTAGATTTGAATGGATGAGAATGAGACATGTTTTCCAAAAATAGAAACACAGGAGGAGTTTATTGGGAATCCTACTTAGGTAGTACTGAGTAGCTGATACCTTCTATTCCAATGGGACACATAGAGAAGGCAGTCACCATATAGTCTTCAAGGTTCAAACTATATGTAGCTTCCTACATGCCTTTAATATTTCCAAGTGGAAGAACAATATGCACAGAATCCTCACATATGTGGTAAAGTGTGTGGTAAAGTGTACTTTTCTGAGCTCTTATTTTATATCCTTTCTGGCTTTGAAATTTTTCATCCTTGTGCTACAATTTTTCTATTTCCGTGTTGACTTTGTATAATTAAGGCATTAGTCATTCATCTCTGCTCTATCTAGAGTTCCTGTCTCATCCACAGACTGTGGACTTTTTGATTATAGAGAGAGCCTGGCCCAAAAAATGTTGGCTGAGCCAATGCTGTTATGGATCATAATGAGTATAATTTTACCTAATGACTAAGTGCTGATTTGTCTGAATCATGAAACAATTGCTATGTCACAGATATATTGCTATTTTTAAATTTCTCTGTATCAGAATGATGCTTAGAAATATTGCATTAATTGATTTGGTCATAAGGATTTTTAAAATAAAATTTAAAAATATATTTTTGACTTAAAATTATTTTAATGGGAGCATACTTAGAAGTTTTTTTTAATGATTAATTTACATTGGTAACAAGTTGGATAAATTGGTGGGGAGGAATGTCATGACTCTGCTTTTGTGAAACTTAATTTGAATGGAGGAATGTCTTTAAATAGTGGGTTTCTGACCTTTAAAAGATTATATGAGTTTGATGTGATTTAGTTCTATGTAAACCCATTTTAATTTTTGCAAGCAGAACTGTCATTGAGACTTGAAAATCTAGATATCTAATCTTACACTCTTTATTATTTTACTAATTGCTGCTTAATGCAATGTCAGGCAACTATGTATTGTCCTCTACCTTAGGTAGTAAAAAAAAATCTATATCTTGCTTAAGGTGGTGATTTATTTTAAAGAATATCCGAAGTACTGTTTTCTACTTATTCTAAAATCTCCTTTATTTTCTGCACAGTATTTTTGGCAGCATCCCAGTGCTTAACTGGGAATGGCCCAAAAGCTTGGCCATATTTTATTCTGATGTCAATTTTAGAATACTTTATGAGACAAATGTTTGCAAACGTTCCTTTCCCTCAGACCATTCTGATGATTCGTCCAAAGGAAACGGATATCATCTCTCTTAAATAACACTTGCTAGTCTAGTTTATTATTTAATCAGAAACTTCGTAAAAAACTGAAGTGAAACTTCTTAAGAGCTAAGGAGGGGGAAAAGTGTACTCTTCCAGTGCTGCAGCAATAATTCTAAATTCCTCACGTCTGTGTGGTCTTTTATTCTCTTAATGTGGTAAGTCTTGCCAGTCGTCCAAGGAATTAGGCTAAGTACTGTTCTTTAGTCTTAATAGCAAGCATATAAAATAAATTTTTTATTGGTACTTTTGTTGTTAGAGTGGGGAAAAATAGGCTTACAACAAGCACTTGATCAATGTTCAACAGTTTTAAAAGCTTTATTATGTCCTCAGTTGACTTTCTCCACTCTTGCTAATGAGAAGAGCTTCCTGACAGTTACTTTAGGGAAGGACTGTGGACGCCAGTCCATATGTGTTTTATTACACCATGTTGCCAAATACCAACGGTTCTGTCTGTTTTTAATGGATACTAAGCCCCATGGGAGGTAACAGAAAATTTCTTGGGGTTCCCCTAGCCAGAGAGACTCATACAAAACCCTTTTACCATTAGTAAGTAGAGTAGCCATCCATCCCTATATCAGCAGGGCATAAATTAGTTTAGCCTTTGCAATTTGTACACAGTCAAGAGAAAAGGGTTGGGCATTAGAGGCACCAGGAAGCCACTGCTTTTATCATTGCTCCAAGTACTTAGGACTGCATTACATCATAACCTACTCTCACTACTTATGCCCTGCCCCTTATTTTGATAAGTGGATAAGGAAAAGAGGTATTTCTCTTACTTAAAATTAGGCTACTTGTTAGGAGCTGATCCAAGATTAGACTTCAAATTGATGACCATTCACTCACTGAGCAAGCACTGGAGTATATAGTCAGTCCATGAAGAATCTTATAGTAAAGGGTGAGAAAAAATGTCACTTAAATCAGTAGTTGTGATACAGTGCAAGAAATACTGCTAAACGCATCAAGCAGGTGCTATGATTGAAGAGGGGGCACTTAACCCAGTGTGGTGCTGGTCAGAGAATATTTTTTGGAGAAAGTGTGGGTCAGTCAGGCCTCTTGGGCAAATTACCTAGATTTCTGAAACTTCAATTTCTTTGTTAAAACTACATTATAGGATTTGGGAAAAGATGACAGAGAATAAGTACAGTACAAAGTATCCGGCCCTGATGGGTACTCACTAAAGGCTGACTCTATTATTATAAATGGAACAAGGAACCTAAACTATGTCTTAGGAAAGATAGACACTGTTTTGGGGGAAATGTACTCAACCTAGAACCATTCTAGTCAAGTCTTTACCAAGTCACAAAGTTACAGACAAGGCATTTAGGGCAGCCAAGCAAGCACTGAAGAAAGAAACCCTTAAACTTGGTTAGGAGTGTACCCAGGAGATGCAGTAGGCGCTTTGGCACACATGGCAGAAGAAACTGAGGGAGCCAGAAAGGAGCCTTCCCTCAGAAGTGGTAACCCTGATAATAAAGAGAACAGGAGGCAACAGATACCCAAACTTCTGTCGTGCTTTGAACTAACGTGGTCATAATGAATCATTTCTCCAAGTTCTGATAGCCACCCAAGCTGGGGCAGTGGTACAAGTCACCAGAGCAGAGGTTCTAAACGGAGAGTACATGGATAGATGGCATGCATTTGTGCTCTTCTGCACTTTTTTTCTGGATAAAGCATTCCTTTTTAAAAATATATATTTTTTATTGATTTCAGAGAGGAAGAGAGAGGGAGGAAGAGAGAGAAACATCAATGAGGAGAATCATTGATTGGCTGCCTCCTGCATGATCCACACTGGGGATCGAGCCCACAACCTGGGCATGTGCCCCTGACCAGAATCGAACCAGGGGCCCTTCGGACCGCAAGCTGACGCTCTGTCCACTGAGTTAAACCCATTAGGGCAAAACATTAATTTCTTTCATCAAATTATCCAACTACAATTATCAAACTGCAAAATGTTGAAAGCCTAAGCACAGAAAGTAATTCAGAACTTTAACTCAAGGTCACAGACAACTCCGGCACAAGGAACACATACATAATTGGGGAACACTACAATTATTTCTCAAATAAAAATGCTCATTAGGCAGGAGTGCTCCTAGGGTTCTTGGCTTAAGTAGACACCTGGACAAGAGAAGTGTATTTGGCCATCTTGTGCTTTGCTTCTCACATTGGCAAGCGACCAGCAGCATTTTTCACATTGGTGGTGCCCCGTTGAAACACCTTGTGGGATTTTACTTGGTGAAATCATTGCCAAATCTTTATCCTCTTGGTGGTAATTATCCTATGTTAATTTCTTGCCAAATGGGTCCTAGTAAAAATAGCCTTAGTATTGTGGAAAAAATATATATTTTTTTTGTTTAGAGGAATGCATAAGCATTCTGAGAATGTGTGAACTCCTAGGTGTTCGTGGCATTAAAATTTGATGCCAACTTCTTAAAATAATGGTTATCTTATTTTAGCAGGGGCCACATCTTATAGTCAGTGTTTGAGAATAGTGTAAGGTCAGTAATAGTGTCAGTATTAAGGGAGAACATCACAGATTACTTAAAATCATGGTTTAGAAAAAGTAAGGATGAAAAGATTTCATACAAACTAATAGGTAAAATTGTATCCTGGTAGTTAGGAACACATCCAGATAACTAAAGATATCATACCAAATAATAAAAATAGCACTTTTTTTTTTTTTTTTTTTTTTTTTTTTTTTTTAGCTGCGCTCTCCTTTCTTAAAACCTATACACCATTGACTGAGCAACTGTTGTCTTCATTCTCTACCTGGCCCAATAGATAATCTGGTTGATGAAGTGTGACATTGTAAATAATCTTGCTAAGCTTTTCCCACCTGCTACCACAGATGAGCCACACACCAGTATTTTCATCTACCTGTTGGCAAATCCTTTCATCTCATCATTTGAATTTGGTGAAGTCCCAGCCCCTTAGTGACTAAAGCAATCGGCCTCACCTTATCAAAGTAGCTAGAATAGAAATTTATCATAGCTAGCGTTTTATGTTTGCTGGAAGAATTTGATGAGAACACAAAATAAATATTTGTTCTTTGACAAGTCATGAAGAATACCCTCTATGTCAGGTTGTTTAACGTGCCATCTCACCAGGCAGAAGGGTCTTTGTTAATGACCTTGCAGCTAAAGGTCACTCTCATGTTGATTAGCTACAAAATTAGCAAGGAAGCAATACAAGAGATAAGCCCAGGCTCCCAAGTAAAGGTGAACCCAGGGCTCTCCTTCCTCCCTTTGGTCCTGAGAGAGTAGCAGGGAAAGCTCCTAGCTGAGCAGCCTCCATGGAATAAGGACCTACCAGGTAAAATGACCTGGGAACTCTCAGCTCACCACCTTTTTTTTTTTTTTCCATCAAGCCCAGGAAGAGACAGCATCTTATTTAAAAAACATCCCCATTACTACATAAGGAAATTCTCGCCATGACAAAATTACCTCCTCTTAAATACATATATTTTCTGCATCATTGATAGGCCAAGCCTGTCCTTCACCTATTAAGCACCACCCGCTTGTCACTTTTTGTAAACTCTTTGATAAATTTATGATTTATCTGAATGATTGTAAATTTTATTTATTGTGTTTAATCTGATTAGGGGCAGAAATATTCTTGTATGGTAGTTGGTAGGTGGCATTTCTTATGTAACTGTATTTGTTGATTTAATAGTCATTCTATTTTCTCACCAAGAGTCAAGAGCTCCAATTAGGGTTGCCAAAAGAAATGCAGGATGCCCAATTAAAGCTGAATTTCAGATAAATAACAAATAATAAGTATAAATATATCCCAAATGGTATTTTTTAACCTAAAATTCAATTTTGGTATCATGTTTTTATTTGCTAAGTCTAGCAACCCTAAAGTGGATTTTCTGCAAATCAGATAACTTGCTCCTCAGAACTGAGGGATCCATGATATTCTTAAAGCATTTTCCCTGTGGTCATTTTCTTAAAATACATAGCAAAGCATTAGGAAATACAGAGAGATGTCAGAAGAAACAAAATGATTAAACATTAAAATATTAGTAAGAACTCAAATGTGTTACCTATGGAATCTGAAATATTTGAGATATCAAAAGAGTGCTACCCAAAGTTTAGCTCCCATTCTTCTTCCAAAGGCATTAAAATGTCCATTTTTATTTAACTTCTTGATTTGGAAACACTTATACTTCTTTACTACTTTTTCATTAAATGTGCTGAGAGGCTTCTGAGCAGTGGTTACATCTACTACAAATATGAAATAAGTCTATATGTTAATCAACATCAACAGATGCCCAAGACCACCGAGTTTTGAAATAGTTATTAATTAAATTTGACAACAGAAAGAGCATGTGGGTACAGGAAAAGAGGAAGCTGTCCAAGTGGCGAAATCATGCTCCATATTAATAAATGAAAAAATAAGATAAATCAGTGATAGCCAAGGAGAGAATAGTGACTTTGAAATGCAATTGAACTTATTGAAGCCTCCGGGTGAGTCTCTGGAGCATTACCTAATTGGGTGGCTCCCTGCCTGCTGGTCATGTAGTTGAACCATCAGAGCCTGGCACCTGACCCAAGGTGGGCTTCTTCACCCCTGGAAACATTAAACTTGAAAGGCAAGACATAGGGGACAGTTGTTGGGCTTAAACTTGGCAATAGTAGCACTTGAGAGAAAAGATCAAGGGATTTCTAGTCAGAATCCTAGAAGCTGTCCTTATTCCTACATTTCCTCAGAGGAAATGCATTTCGGTTTTAGCTCTAACTCAGATGGCATGAACTAGTTTAGTGTTTTTTTCAACAGATGTCTGTGTGCTTAAGTTAGCTAGAGTTTGCTTTTAGGTTGCTTGCAAGCAAAAGAAGATATACATATATGACGTTTTGAGGTCAATGTTATCTCTATTTTGATTCTCATTCAATCAAATATACAAGATATATTATTAGTCAGGGGAGAGTGGTGAATGAGAGGAACATGATTTCTGCTTCATGGAGCTTTCAATCCAGTGAAGAAATCAGACACTGATAAAGAACTTGAAGTGTGGAAATGGAAAGGTTTCATTCATTCATCAAACACATACTTATTAATCTCCTATTATATATAAGGCACTGGCCATGACCCCTGGAACACTAGTAAAGAAAACAAAGATCTTTACCCTTAAATATTTTAGCTGGAGACAAAAATAATAAGCAATAAACATCTTTTTTATGGAGAAATACATAAGTAAATAACATGGATATAGAAAGTGGTGAGTGCCATGGGAAAGTATTTTTATTTATTTTATTTTTTTTTAAATATATTTTATTGATTTTGTACAGAGAGGAAGGGAGAGAGATAGCGAGCTAGAAACATCGATGAGAGAGAGTCATTGATCAGCTGCCTCTTGCACACCCCTTACTGGGGATATGCCCGCAACCAAGGTACATGCCCTTGACCGGAATCGAACCCGGGTCCCTTCGGTCCCCAAGCCGACGCTCTATCCATTGAGCCAAACTGGTCTCGGTGGGAAAGTATTTTTAAAATGAAGCAAGAAAAAGGCTGAGATGCTAGAGAGAAATGACAGGGTGAAGAAGAAACTAAGAGATTATTCAAGCTAAATTATTGACAACAAGGTCAGTTACTCAAAATGAAGATGAAGTGATTAGCCAAAATAGACTGTTACATTTGAGGATTTCGGACTTTATCCTAAGGCAATCCAAAGCCACTTAAGAGTTTTAAACTACACCCTGACATGATCAGATTTGCATGTTAAATTTATCTTTCTGCCAGCAACTAAAAACACATGGAAAGCAAACAGTAGCGGATGGGAAAAAATAAATAGGAGGCTTTTGTCCTAGTTCACGTGAGAAATGGTGGTGCCCTTGACTAGCATGTGTTTCATGAACTGGAAAACGGTACTGTAAAAAAATAAAAGGCTGTTATTGGGGTTTAGATTTTCAGCTGCTCACATTTAAAATAAATGAGTACCTACCCATATTTATCTTCTGCCTAAATTCTTATATTTTTTTCTTCCCTGGTGAGATAGTAGATGGTAGATGATATAGCAGAAAACCACTCCACTATTAGGTCTAAAACAAGGGTAAGATACTGGTGAGCAGTGCAGTGGGTCACTTGACCCTCACAATTTGTGATGGCATCTTGTTACACTCACATTTTTTTTTTAAGGCAGTGAAACCAGATAGATGTTACGCTTGGTTGTTGCACAAGCAATTTAGCACTTAACCAATTTCATGGGTATAAGGTTATGCCCTCCTGTAATTACTTAAAATTTTTTACCTTAAGCATAGACACTAATTCTACTCTAAGCAGCCAGTACCTTTTTTTTTCTTTGACATGGGTCTAGCTTAGGCTTTTTCAGTCCCAAAAAATGTAGATAGAAATTATATCCAACCTTCAACTCCATGGTTTCAAGTCTTGCTGGTTCCAAATGTAATACCAAAGGGGGAAGTGACTTTTAATTCTCTTTTCCCCCATCCCAAGATTCCCCCTCTCATTCTTGAGGAAGTGAGAAAGGTACTCATCTCACGATATTGGAACATGGTTCCCTGTACCCCAATTTAGGGTCTTGAGGACCCTGCCTTTCCTAAGGAAGCTGGGGAAACTTGATGATGTGGTTTTTAATCGTTCCCATTGCAATATCTTACTATAAAAATGTACTTTAAAAAGAATAGGTTTTCATCTTGTATTACTTTGTGTCTTGGAGTTTCTCCCTCATGCATTTCTTTGCATCTTGTCTGAAGTGAACCATTTTAAAATTTATATCCCGTCCTACTTTTATTTCAAGAACTTACTTAAAATATCTTTCTCTTTTCCTTGCTCAGATATGCATGAACACTTTATGCATTTCACACTCTTTTAGATGGAGAAAATATGCTAATCTGAATAGTGGTAAAATCAGAGTCAGAATAAAGATTTCATTTTCAAAGTGTGTACAATGCAATGTCTTCTTATTGCGATCAGTTTTCTCCATTGTTAATGTAAGTGCAAAAAGACATGGATTACTAAAACAGGCTGCAGAATGTGAATTTAGGAGTGCTTACAATTTGATGGAGCCCAGCATAGTGGCTGGGCAGGTAACACATTCTACTCCCTTTAAATCCCCTACTCCACCCAAAGAGTCAAACATATTCATACCAGTTCCTCAACACATGTGTAGATGAGTGGAGCACATTGAACTCAGTGATAGACCCAGGAGACATCTCATGCTTATTGAAGCCTAAGAAATCACATCACGGATGACCTTTTGACTAGGAAGTGAGTGCTGGGTTCTGTGACTCTAGGGTTGGTGTGTGGACATACCCAAGAAAGGACAAGTCCAGAGAGAAGCTGCTAGAGAGCAGACTAGAATGAGACAAGTGGTCCTCCAGTTTGAGTGCTCATCTAGATCACCTGGAAGCCTTCAGGAAGCACAGAATGCTAGACCCCGCCCCCTGAGAGTTTCTGATTCAGATGAGCTGGAGAGGGGCCTGAGAGTTTGCATTTCTAACAGTCTCCCTCCTGGGTGATGCTGAGGCTGCTAATCCAAGTAGCCCTCTGAGAAAGAAAACTACCAAATTAGATATTGAAGAGCGGCCCAGCTAAGGGGATCTAAGTAAGCTGCTTGCTCTGTGATCTGTGCAGAGGGATAAGTTCAGAGGTTTCTGAGGTAAATACCTGGCTAATGTAACTAAGGGGGCATCAGAATAGTGTTAAGGGTCTTGCTTCCTCCTGATCAAAGGGCTGATGGCTACGCTCCGGCAGGAAAAGGAGAGAATGACCTCAAGAACTCAAATGAAAAGTCAAATGAGCTGACAAATGGGATGGAAGATAGAGTGCATGGAATCGACTTAGTAACATTTTCAGCTGAGTTAATCTAATTTAGCAATGTAAAACCAAGTCCATATGTCTAAGCTAATTTATACATAGGTTTTCTCCAAAATATCCTTTCACTGCAAGGAACGTTTCCGTCCTTTAGCTGACTATACACACCTCAAGGTAAACGGGGAAGGTGGAGACAGCCCAAGGAGAAGGGGAAGCCCATTCACCCCAGAGAAAGGACTTATGAGAAGCCATGCCCGCTCCCCACCCCTTACCAATGAGTGCCATCTCCCAGGTAAACAGCCTTAGGTAGTTCCTGAAACAGTGGCAACAGCTTCAGCACGCAGGCATCATGGGGACACATTTCACCTTACTGCAATATTGAAATGGAAACCACCTAAAATTTAGAACTGATTTCATAGGCTTCGCTGTACTCAGCTAATTAGGTTTCTTCCATTTTAAAACTTGAGCATGGTATTTGTGCATACGTATCTGTGTTTCTTCCAGATGATTTTTTTTTACAAGCAGTAATCACTTAAGACTTTGGGGAACACTGGCATTTATTTTCATTACAGAATTTCATGGGCTCCAGTGGGTTTTCTTACTTTGCCAACAAAAGGGAATAGAGGTTTCCAATAAGATGAACTAGGTCCAAAAAATGGTACATTTTGGCAAGCAAAGGGTCAAATGCCCATATTTAATGTAATGTAATTTTTGTTAATTTGAAGATATGTTTTGAAAAAAGCCTGCTTGGTGATCTTTCCAAGGGGAAGCTCAGCTCATGTATAAAAAGCCACTTAGAAATGACTCTGGGGACCTTGGCTGCACATCCAGCGGTCACATATTTCAATGCTTCGTTGCTCCCATTCCTGTTGCAGGTACATGTGACAGCGCTGCAGCTATGAGTGGAATTTTAAAGAGGAAGTTTGAAGAAGTTGACGGCTCCTCGCCCTGCTCCTCCGTGCGGGAATCTGATGATGAAGTTTCCAGCAGTGAAAGTGCTGACAGTGGGGACAGTGTCAATCCATCCACCTCTAATCATTTCCCCCGTGAGTACAGAATCCGTACCTGAAGCCGATTGTCTGGGTCTGCAGTGAAAATAATTGTATCACCTTGGTCCTTTTTTTAGCCTTCATTGCCATTTTTTTTATAATTGATCTAAAATCAAATCATGGCTAAATAAAAATGAAATATGTTAGCAGCAACAGTGGATTCATTTTAGGTTGCTGTTGGCAATGGATTATTTGGTTTTGTTAACCAACTGATTCGATAAAAAAACAAACAAAAAGAGAGATTTTATTATTACTTTTTGAAGGAAGCCGTCTACTCTGGAAGTAGAAAAGACAAGTAAAGGCACAAAATAATTTATCCCTCTATGCATGAACAATATTCTGGGTTGTATTGTGGAGTTGAAGGTCTAGTTTAGGATGAAAAGAAGCTTAGCCAGCTATGCATTAAGAGAACAACAACAACAACAAAAACAGCAAAAATCTCCCAAGTGTACAAGTGCATGCAGTTTAGACCTCTTTCCTACTCATCCCTTTATTCTCTCATCCCCAAGAATAATATTTAAAATTCACCAAAAAAAAAGAGAAAAAATGTGTGGTTTCTCTTTGATTCCTTTTCTTCCACATGGTAACATCATGTCTTCCTGTCAGTCAAGGTATTATGAGGTTTGAAAGAATTATGAGAAAAATTCATTCATATAACCCACAAGCTAAAAAAAACTTACTAGTAACAGATAATGTTAAGTAGAATTTTTGTTTCTAACAGGCAAATTGTAATATATCATGATATCATGATAGATAACTAGTCCAGACATCAAATCAAATTATATAATTTAACTTTTTTTATACTGGCTAGATCTAAGAAAGTATAGAAAACCTCAACATGTTATATAAAAGAATTTAATATATAAAAATAGAGCATTATAAAATAATTGGAAAGGAATGAATATTTGATAAATTTCATAGAGTTTGAAAATAAAGTAACTTAGATACACATCTCACAACATATACCAAAATATATTCCAGATGGATTAATTAGATAAGTTTTTCTTAAAAAAAAAAAAAATCATGGGGAAAGGCGCATATTTGCCAGACATTTAGTAAATCATTATATGAGCTTTAAAGTAACAAAAAAAAACTCATATTACAATATACTTAACATGTTTAATAATCTAAAAATATTAAACTTATCTACTACCAAAAAAAAAAGCTTAAAATAAAACAATCCATATTAGAAAAAACTATTTGCAATTAATACGATATAGGGTTATTTTCTAGATAAAGTTTTAAAAAATGCATTTTTTTTCAATAAATATTAAGACACACACTCTAAAGATAATCTAAATAGTGGAAAATATGATTAGTAAATATTTTAAGAATTTTATAACAATGGTAATAATACAGATTAAAACAATACATATGAGCCCTGGCCACGTGGCTCAGTTGGTTGGAATGTCATCCTATACACTGAAAGGCTGCAAGTTTGATTCGCTGTTAGGGCATGTTCTTGAGGCAACTGATCAACATTTCTCTTTCTCACTCTCCCTTTCTTTCTGTAAAATCAATAAAACTCAATAATAATGGAAATTTCATCTCCATGAAATTAGTGCTCTTTTACTCAATGAAAAATACTAACACTTAAGCGGGTGAAGGTGGCAATGCAAATCATAGGTACATATATTGCTATTAGTGGTAGTGAAATTTAGAAAGCACTTGGAAATATAAAAGCCAAAATATTCATGTCTGTATATACATGTCTGCATATAGATAAGCTAATTTATCTGAAGGAGGAAACATCACAAAGGGAAAAGATGCATAAATGAAAATGTTGGTGCTGGATGGTAGTACCAACAATTGTGGGTTGGAGTGGGGAAATGATATATTAAGTTATGGTAACACATATAATTTATTTATTTTCACGATATTTATGAAAACCTTATGATTATTTAAAAAACAAAATTTACCTATACTGTCAGGAAAAGTCTATGTATGCAGAAGAGCAAAGAATGCAAGGTGCCCTAAAAACTGAAATTGATTTGATTTGTTAAAGTCTTAGAATTATGGATTAATTTTCATATTTATTAATTTTTATTTCTGCTACTATTCTGTGCATCCCACAATACATAAGTGTTAAGTTTAAACTAAAATTAGTTTAGATTGTGTATGTATGCAAACAGCAGATTGAAATGTCATGATCAGCTCAATCGTGCAGTATGTCAGCTAACTAGTAAAGACTTGTGTTATGGCCACCAGAAATCACTTTTCCCATTGAAGAAAATAGATATACTTTAAGATGTCCAAAATTTTTTGAAATGTTTGAGCTTATTATTTATTATCAATGGTAGTTAGTAATGATTAGTTTACTAAATTGCTGATTTAACTTTGTTTTTGTTTTCTTACTTTTTTTTTCTCCCATCACTGTTTAGACCCCTTATAGCCTCTTCCACCTCCACCTCTACCTGCACTGATTTAACTTTGTATTAAATAAAATCCAACAGATTTTTCATGATTTTTAAAGATAATTAAATGACTGATTTAATTAAGAGTGCTATTTTTATTTAATAGTCTGCTTAGTTCATTATATTTACATTATGGAGAGAAAGGAAAAAAAACAAAGAATGAAAATATAAAAATTCTATGTAGAATATTTACTGTATAAAAGATATAAGCAAGTGTGGCTCAGTGGTTGAGCGTGGACTTAAGAAGTGGGAGGTCATGGTTCGATTCCTGGTCAGGGCACATGCCAAGGTTGCAGGCTCAGTCCCCAGTGTGGGGTGTGCAGGAGGCGGCTGAGCAATGGTTCTCTCTCATCATCGATATTTCTATCTCTCTCCCTCTTCCTCTCCCTTCCTCTCTGAAATCAATAAAAATATATTTTAAAAAAAGATCTAAGCATGTTAACTAACCAATGTGAGAGGAGCAGTTAAAAGGGTTTTTGTTTCTAGAAATATATTCTGATTATTTTGCACACATTTTTAGAAAATGTTTCATTTATTTTTCCATCTAGGTAAAATGTGTACTTACCTGCAATGGTCTTATTTGCATATGAATCTATAAACATACACTTTTGGCAGTGTTATTATTGAGGAGTCCTCTTTCTTTAATATATTTCCCTACTTTCAGAAATAAAATGATGACCTTAGAGGAACGAAGGATTTTTGATGGCTATGAAATGTGTGTAGCATGAAGAAATCAAATTTAGTTTCACATTGAGAGTATTAAAAATATGGTTATTTAAATCTCACTCATCATGAAGTCAGGTTTAAAATATCCTATGGACTTAGTGGTTTATAAGCACTACCATATTGTATCAGGACATTTTGTTATCATCACAGATACAGGAATTGATAAGATTATTTGGAACATGTCAGTAGGATATCGTGGTAGGAAATGCCATGCTATTCTAAGCTTTCTGTAAAGATATTCAATTTGCAGCACATCACATTACGATAATGAAAGCTTCAAAATGCAAACCAGTAAAGGCTTATGCCTTTTTCCTTGGATTTCTGAGGTTTGCTAGACAACTAGCATACCGAAGAGCGATCAACCAAGGTCGTATCTTACACTTCCCTTGAGACAGAAGCAGCTGGATTCTGTATTGCTGTGGAGCGCTTTGCTTCATCAAATCCCTGAGGAGCTATAGCCAATCAGCCTGTACTTGAGCACTGTCAGGAGAGCTACAGAGGAGTTAGAGCGGACTGATTTTTTCCCTGTCTTCTCAAGGTTCTTGGCACTTCGCATGAATAATGAGAAGCTGTGTGATGAAACATCCTTCCAAAGAAACACATTATTTTTCCTGAAATGGAGTGCTTCTACAAATAAATGTATAGTATTTAGGAAGTGACAACATCAAGCAATAAAAGGACAGATATTCTAAATTGCACATAAAAGCAAGTATGGCTGTCTTACAGAGGGATAAAATTTTCTAATTTATAAACACTTTTATTATCCTGAGCTCATTTGATATCCAACAATTGTTGTGATTAGGAAACATTGTTGTACTCATTTTATAAAAATAGGAATTAACATTCAGGTGTATTTATAATATGCCCAAAGGCTGAGATTATGATCTATTTTTACCTCACTCCCTCTCTCCCTGCTTCTTTCCCTCTCTTTTCTCTCTAAATACGCACAGCCATAAATATGCTACCATGTGCACCCAAGTCAGAGTCTTCCTCCGGTTACACATTTCATAATGGGTTTGGAAATAAATAATGAGTAGAAAACAGATTTTGACATGAAACTATACTGTACTGGAAGTATGACTGAAATATATTTCTGCTCTACTGAGCAGTTAAGATGCCTTGAAGATTTAGATTTGGTTTCAACAAATATAGTGTATCTGTTACAGGCTCAGTGTAGGTGCTTTCAGACAGGTCCAAATGATAAATACAAGTAGTAAATACAACTTGGTGATAACAGTAACAGATCATGTCTACCCAGCATTGTGGTATTAATTTGAGGATTTACTACAGCAAAGACAAATGTAGCGATCTGCCCTTGAATTAGTGATTTTTCAATATATGAGGAGTGTTCAGGCAGAAACTGAGCACAGTATTTTATAGGGAAAGTCTTTGATTGAGCAGGACGTGGGACCACATGACCCTCCAAAGCTCCTTTCTACTTTGTGAAAGTATAATTCTAAGAACAAGGATCAAATACCATCTTAAATTAGAGCCATGTCCAAATAGGAAAAAATAAGCAAGTGCAAGACACCTCTGAAAAGCTACTATTAAATTAAGAAATTAGACTCTCTGCAGCCCCTTATGTTGAAAAGAACCCAATTAGCCAGGCCTTGTCAGAGCAGATGGAACCAGTTGGAGACTACTACCCCAGGTCACATATATAAACACCAGACAATGGACCAGTTGAATCATTAGGTGTTGAGTTTATTTTGCTGGGGAGAAGGGAGTTAGGGAGTTCAGATAATTATGAGTGAAGGGAGATAGATATGAGCTGGTGGTCCTTTTAGAAAATACTGTAAAGCCCATTGACTGGAACCATGTAATTGTCTCAGATAATTTCATGTGAGAGATCCAGTAATGCTGAATCAGAAAGTTAACCATCCCTGCCTCCCCTGACTTTACTTAGACCATCCTTCAGGCTTAAAAGTCTTCTCCTTTGCCTCCCAATCTCTCTGACTGTGAACTTTTATATGTACTACAAGGTTCATATCAAGTATTTCTTGCCCTATGAAATCTTTACCAAGTCTCTCATTCTACTCGCCGTCTTTGCCATTTTCTCAGAACCTCCTGGTATTTCATCAATATTCAAATAATTTGGTGATAGTTTTTGATTTCCTTTCCATCTTATTTCCCACCAAATCATGATGTCAGCAACCATATCATGGCTCATTGGACTGTCCATCTCATACTTCCTTGATCACCTCTACCTATTCCATTCATGTCCTTGACCTCTCCTTCACTCAGCTGCTAATTAATGTCCACAGCCTTATCCAGAATATTTTCATAAACTAGAAGAGTTCTACAACTCCAAAATGTCAAATTCCAAACTCAGGTCTACCCCTTTTTCCCCCCACTTTCTTTCTCCCATTATGCACTTTTTTTTTTTACCTGCTTCTCTTGTTTTCCCAAACACAGCACCCACTTCTTGTCTTTACATCTTCACCATTTGCTCCATTATTTCAGGTGTGTGTGTGTGGATAGTTTTTTTTTATCTGAAGGCCAGACTCTTGAATGTTGTTTTGTTTTGTTTTAACTTTATTGGTTTGGTTTATTTTTCTCAAAATTATTACTGTTTTTTATTTATCATTATTGTTGGAGTTATTACAGATGATCCAGTTTCTGTAGAAACTCACAGCCTAGTAATTCTTTAGCATTCTCCAATGCTTACTGCATTCTGTTTTACTTTGTTATTTGCATACATGCCTTATATTTTTGGAGATTTATAGAGCTTAAGCTCATGTTCTTCACAGTACTTACACTGGTCTTGTTCAATTACTATTAAATACTTGGCAAATAACACTTAGCTATGTAGAAGTGAAGAAAAGACACATTTAGTGTAGGACTTCATAATGGCATGAACATTAGTGGAAATAAATATCAATTTACAACCTAACTTTATAATTTATGATTGTGATCTATCAGAATCCTCATTTATTGATTATTATATTTCAATACATGTAATGCTGAACTGTGTTTTAAATAGGGCCCCACTGTAATTATGTATTCCTGACATGTCCTTTCAGGTTTCATTTGCTTATATAGATAGCTTTTCCAGGCAGAAGCATCACTGTTTAACTGGATGCTGTGCACTCTCTACGCAGTGGCTGTATAACATACTTGAGGCAATCCAGGTTGCTTCCACCTTCCCCATCCTTTGAATCAGCTAGGGCAGCGTTTTTCAACCGCTGTTCCGCAGCATACTAGTGTGCCGCGAGATGTTGCCTGGTGTGCCGTAGGTGCAGACAAGACAAGAATTTTATAATTTTTCACTATTTTGTTTACTTAATATTTCATAATAAAGTAATTATAAAATACTTTCTTTGCGTTTATTTGATTCCTATTCAAGAGAATTACTTTATATATAGTCAATATAGGCACAGAGTTAAATTTTTTAACATTTTCTAATGGTGGTGTGCCTCGTGATTTTTTTCATGAAACAAGTGTGCCTTTGCCCAAAAAAGGTTGAAAAACACTGAGCTAGGGAAAAAGGCATTACCAAGTCAGATCACTAACATTATGTAAGTATAGTTCATTTAGTTGTCATTTGGTTTTGCTTAAATTTATGATCAGGACCTTATAAAAGGGAACTTACTAGATTTATCTATTTCAACTTGCTTAGATTTTTTTTTAAGTTCTTTTGGTCTTCTTATATGTTTGTTTTTTCTCTCACTGTCATGTTACATAAATATGTCTTGAGTCTGTCTACCTCTCTCCGTTTGTTTTGCACCACCCAATCTCATATAACTTTCATCCCCCTGCACAGGTACAGGAGCCTCCCAACTGCTCTTTCTGCTTCCTCTCTTGGGAGTCATAGGCTCTTCCCTAGGCAGGAGTTCATGGATCACATCATTTTCTCATTCAATTGTGAGGACTGGTGTCTCTAGAGATAAGGGTGTAAGAACGGGTGGTGCATGCTTTAGCTGTACTTTCTCACTTTTATATATGTTTTTAAAGGAGCAATCAGAAGTGAATATGGCAAAATATTAGTATCCATTAAATATGGGTAGTAAGTGCATGTTTTATCTGGAGGTTTGAAATGTTTTATAATTTTTAACAAGCTTCATATACCTTTCACTTGTGATAAAAGTCTATGTGTCACTCCACCATTCCCACCCCACTCTTTTATTTTCTTTCATAATACATACCACAGTTCACAGCTGTTTTATAGTATATTTGTTCACACTTCTGTGTCTGCTTTGTTTGCCACTGTATTCCTAATAGAGAAAGGCAGCAGAGACCCATAGCACGTTAGAAACTCCCAGGCCAATTTTAGTCACGAAGGAGAACAAAATGTAATATAGTCATTCAGAGCCTTCATCTTGTCCACAGTGATAGCCAACCTACATTGTCAAGTGTTTTCCTCAACTCTTTTCACGCAAATTTTTCTTTTGTTTTTGTTTTTTCTCTTTTCTTTTTCTAAATATATTTTATTGATTTTTCTAGAGAGGAAGGGAAAGGGATAGAGAGCTAGAAACATTGATGAGAGAGAAACATCGACCAGCTGCCTCCTGCACACCCCCCACTGGGGATGTGGCCACAACCAAGCACATACCCTTGACAGGAACTGAACCTGGGACCCTTGAGTCCGCAGGCTGATGCTCTATCCACTGAGCCAAACAAGTTTCGGCTCGCTTTTCTTTTTTTAGTTGATTTTATTTGTATTTTAAAAAAAAGAATAAGAATTATTGCAAACCCTTGTGTTGAGGGCTGACTTTCAATACATAGCAGGGAGGGAGCTGCTCTGCTATGTTTAAAACCTTTCACTCAAATTTATTACCTAAATTGTAGGGAGACATATCTTCCTAGTATTAGGCTCAAGGCTGCACAGTGACATTTAGGAAAATCAGCAATGGAAATTGCTTCTTGTGCTTTTAAAATACAACATATAGCAAGTCCCACAGAACCGTTTCCTCCCAGTGGTGTTAGAATAGAATATTGTTTCTCCAGTGGGTCATCAGTGAAGTAGTTGCCTGTGTTTATGAGCCATCGGGAAAGAAAAATATTTAGATTTGCTATGATTTTTCTTTCCCAAGTGCATCAGCTAAATTTCTGAGAGTGGGGCACTACTGCACATTCCTTAAATTTGCAATAACTGCAAAAGCCCCAGTCAAGGAGCCAGAGAGCCTCAATCTAGTTTCAGTTCTAAGTAGCTCTGACCATGGTTACATCATTTAAATTGTTCTTCATTTGGAAAATGTGAGAATAGGCATTATAATTTGCATGAGATTCAAGTAATCCTTCTTCCCTTTAAATACAACATGCCTCTGGTAGTCCTATTTTGCTTAAGTTATTTATAGTCTTATGTTTGAGGACATCTTTGTGTTTTCATTATTTATGCTTGTGTGCTACCATTAGTGTGCCAAAGTCCAATAGTGTACTTTTAGCTTGTAGATTTAACAAACACAAAAAGGAAATCATGTGAATTATTTCAATTAATGTTATTGTGGGATGTCTTGATGAGTAGATAATGCACTTAAAGTGTAGTACATTAGATTTGTTTTTTAAAAAAAATGCAGTTTAATAATGTGGGCCTAAGTAAAAACAAGTGATGATGGTTAAAGTAAGGAGTTGTATATGTTGGTTCATTGGCAGTAAGATTTTGGGAAAATGCATAGAATATTTATTTACTTAATAATTTTCAAAAGTTATATTCAAAGCTGACTTTAACTGAAATGTGAACGTGAGCACTCTAGAGTAACTCATTACTACAAAGGAATATTCTGACTTAAAATTTCGGAATGAAGTCACAAAAGAATGGAAAATTAAAAGGAATGATTTATCGGAAACATTTTTAAAATGCATGGCCATTTGATATCATGAAACATTATTTATTAAACTAAATATCTACATTTGTGGTATTTCTGTGCTAATTTTTTTTTTAATGTTGGTGAGGTCAACCCTACTTGTCAACAGAATGTGCGGGCTTTGAGGCAGTATATTTTAAGAGGCTTTTCTGTCCTAAAATATCTTTCCAACCCCATGACTCAAATTCCCACCATTAATGTAATCCCTTTGGGGTGATTGTTAAAAAATCCACATATAGGTGGCTTATCTAATTCTCTCTAGTAGTTAAAAATGTAATGTCTGGACTCAAAATGCATTAATTTCTCAAATTTTCATCAAAGATTGCCAACTCAGAACCAAGTAATATCTCTGGCATTCATTTCCTCATCTATAAATATTGATTCAAAAATAGTACCTACATTATAAGTGTGATGTTGGCTGCAAGAGTGAATACAGGCAAAATGCTTTACATTGTGTTGGATATTTAGTAAAAGCCCAAAAAGTGTTAGCTATGATGATGACACTGATGTTTCCAATGAGGGACAACACACATTTTATTAATAGTTATTCTGCAAAATGCATGCACAGAGAGTAGGTCTGTTTTTGGTATAGTGGGAGAGAAGTCTGGAAAAGATCAAGATCAGTGATACAAACTTAAGTATCTTCAAGTTATAACTGTGAGAAAGCTGCCAGGTGTATGACAAGAAAGTATAGTGGATCTAGGGCAGTGGTTAGCAAACTCATTAGTCAACAGAGCCAAATATCAACAGTACAACGATTGAAATTTCTTTTGAGAGCCGAAAACTGACTTCTGCGCGTGAGCCACAAAATTTTAATCACACTGTGCGTGTGCGCCTGCATGTGGTATTTTGTGGAAGAGCCACACTCAAGGGGCCAAAGAGCCACATGTGGCTCGCAAGCCGCAGTTTGCTGACCACTGATCTAGGGTATACCTTCCCAAAAGATTTCTATTCACTAGTAATAGTGATAATAATAATAAGCCTATCTAATCCAAGGACATTTTTTTGAGTTTGTATTCAATTTACCAAATATCTCTGTTGCTCCTGGTCTAGGTAGTGGAAACTTACTTATTCAGGGGACAGTTGCTATGGAAATAAACATTTCCAGTGTATACTCTCCATTCTTGCCGTAATTATTCCTACAAAAAAATAATAAGAGTTGAGAATAATAGCCAAAGCAGTTATAACTGTCATTTATCGATCTTTCATTAAACATTCAATGCTAGGTACTGCACTTACATTCTATGCATTATCTTACTTAGCATAGCCTAGGGGGCTTCTGATGCTGAGTTTAAGTAGCTGCCCAGAATCACAAAGCTAATCAGTAGTGTGAGGCCAGCTTTTGGTCTTTATGTTTGTCTGACTGGATCTACATTATATTGTTTCCCACAATTATTGTTGAAAACAGCAACATCACCCTTTCTCATTCTAGCATCACTTTTCAGAATTCTGAAAACATCCCCTCACCATTTGCATCCAATTTGGAAAATATAGTAAGTCTACTGCTAATAATAATAAAAAAAAAAGAATAACACACAGATTCCATTTTAAATGAGAGAAACTTGGTGAATATTAAATGACTTGGATTGAAAGTGAATATGCTGTATTTGCTCACTAACTCTTTCATGCACACGGCTTTTTGTATTGGAGTCATAAACCTCGGTATTAAAATTCTAGGGCTGATGTCAGAACTTTGTTCTCTTAGATTTTTTTCTAAAGATGAACACTTAGTCTTTTTCTGAGTGGTATTTTTCTTGTGAGAGTAAAAGGAGCAGGAAAGAAGAGATGCTGACATGTTATGACAGAGGAGGTAAGACTGGGCCTTATGGCAGCTCTCAGCCAGGCCGGGGTATCTGCAGGAAGTGCTTCAGAGCTGCAGAGAAGGGGGAGGGTCTTGGCAGCTGCCTTCCCTTGATTGACCACATCAAGCTTTAAAAATATCCATGGGCTCATTAGCCTGGGCCATTTGCGGAGAGCTGTCTTGTAGACCATCCTAATGGAAGCATGGGAGAGCTTTTAAGAGTGCACTCCAAGGTAAGATTTATGGGAAATAGTCACAGCAAATGTTTGATGTCTTTTGGGCTTATTCTCCTGAATTCTAGGCATTATCAGAACATCAGTAATGTGACTTTTATGTAAATACCAGGACAGGGAAATAAATGCTGGCACAGGTATTTCTGGAAATTCTTGTATAACATTTATCAAGGACAATTTGCTAGCAGAAATAGTGACTTCAGGCTTAAGAGCCTGAGAGAGGAAGTGGGGAAGAGAAGATAATACGGGTCGATTGGACTGAGAGTGTATACATATACACTCAGAATATGGAATTAGGAAAGGAAAAGGGGCAGCAAGCAGGAAACGCATTGCAGGGTGGAGGCCTGTGCTTGGCTCAGGCACAAAGAACAGACAGCAAGCGAGTGATAAAAATAGGTGTTAGAAAATCAATTGCTACTGTTCCAGTTAACATCTCTTAAAGTTTCCAGTTAAGAGCTCGAATCTATTGCAACATCATAAAAAGGGTGGCTTTCTTTTCAAATGGTGAAAGAAATGTGAGATTTTAAAAATGTTTACACTTACTACTACACACTACACGTATTAACACACAATTCTCACAGCACTCCTAGGAAATAGGCATTACTTTTCATCTTAATTTTTCAGATAATAAAACTAGGTTTCCGAAGAGGTTGCTGACTTTTCCAGGGTCCTATAAGTGGCAGAACCGGGTTCAAACTCTGGTCATACTCAGGCCAGCGTTTGCACTCTTATCCATACACCTTTTCCTAGGAGCCTCGAAGGAGCTGCTCAATGAAACCTTCTTTTCCTTCTCTGATGTGTAATTTTTTTAGTCTAGGCTTGATTTTAATACTTACAGAAATATTTGTTGGTGTGATTTCATTGTCTCAGTATAAAATCAGATCATGGTCAAAGGATTTAATCAAATTCTTCATTGTACAGATTTTATGTGTATTGCCTAAAAAGTAAAAACATTGATATTTGCTCTTGCCTTGAACTCTTTATTTCTTATAAAGATTACATTTATATAGTCCAGGTGATATTTACAAAACCGCAAGATGCTTGCCAAAATAGTATGTGCAATATGTAAATGAAAACAGATTGCTGGAACAGAAAAACACAGTTCAAAGTGTGTGGTGCTCAGCGATCTTGGTACGCAAATTGTAGTCACATATGATATACCAACAAAAATATCTTACCTGTGATTTTTCAACACAGTGGTGATAGATCTTTTTGCTGTGTTGTCTTCAGGCGGTTGCTTGATAAACTATATGTATCCTTTTTGTTTCACCTCTTGAAAATTGAAGTGTATTATCTCATTAACATAGCTTTCACTGTCATCAACACTAGCTAATATTTAACACCCAAAGAGGACGGTCACTTAATTGGGCTCTATGAAATTCACAAAGTCAGGCAACTGTGCTGTTGAGGAGCAATAGCAGTAGAAAGACAATCTGAATCAAGAACTAAACAAATTGATGATTTACACAGATTACACTATTTCATATAATTGTGTAGTCCCCATTAGGATATCCTTACTATCCCTTCATTTCTTCTTCCTGTCCACAGCCCACACAAAGCAAAATTATATACGTGGAAGGATTAGGGCGTTCTAGAAATAATAACCTTCACAGGGATAGAAAATGCTCTGAGGTTATTTATAATGGGTTTATCCAGAGAACCAAATTCTGAGTTGGACTTACAGAATGACTTAGAGCAGCGATTTTTAACCAGTGTGCCACAAGAACTTTCAAAACATGCAATATATGGCTTTCAAAACGTGCAATATATGACTATTTAGTCAGGGGCACTGATCTCTTTTTCCTTAGATTGTCAATAAAATAACAACAGACAACATAGCAATAGCCATACAGTGTGAATGAATCAAAATTACACTTTTTTTGTAAGATAGGCACTATATATATATATATATATATATATATATATATATATATATATATATATATATATTGGTATGCTGCAGTTTTATACTTAGTTTACATGTGCCCTGAGATGAAAATATTGAAAATTGTACTAGAGGATGAAAAAAGAAGTATATATCAAAGTTATGTTGAATTATCCTTATGAATTTTGTTTATGTGGTGTGAGTTTGGGAGGCTGCTCAAAAACACTGTAACATGTTAGGAATATTTTTTTTTTCCATTTAGACCCCCACTTCTCATTCCTTCTTTTGGGATGATTACTATGAGGGCTTTAAAATCATAAAACTATCAGTTACACTCAAGATAGTGGGAATGACTTCGTCTCTAACAGAAGGTACCTAGGGCCCCTTTAGTGTTCTGCATTGTCTGAATTACAGAACTGTTACAATAAAATCAAGAAAAAGAGCAACAAAATAGAGAATTAAAGCCAAATCCCTTCTAATTTACAATTATATCTAAAACTAAAGGCCTGGGGCATGAAAATTCATGCACTGGATGGAGGGATCCCTCAGCCCAGCCTCCCCTGTCTCACAGTCTGAGAGGCCTCAGGGGCGGAAGGCAACCCAGCAATCAGGAAGGCGATGCCCCTATCACAACTCTGCTGCTGCAACTGCCCGGCGGCACAAGCCTTTGCCACCTGGTTACCTGAGTCTTGGGTGGCCCTGGGCGGCTGGGCAGCCGCCATCTGAGCCTTGTCTGTGCCTGCGGGGTGTGGGGGGGAGGTTTGAGGAGACTGGGAGACTCCAGAGGTAGGTGCGCAGGCCTTGCCACACACCTGCCACCCCAGTGGGGCTGAGGGGACTGGGTGACACCACAGGCTGTGGCTGTGGGCGCTGCCATCTTTTGAGGGTGGGGCAGTCAATTAGCATATTCCCTTCTTATTGGCTGTAGGTGCTGCCATATTTGAGGGCAGGACAGTCAATTAGCATATCCCTTCCTTTGGCTGTGGGTGCTGCCATCTTGGTAATGGTGTGAGGGTTAATTAGCATATTCATTCTTTATTAGCTAGCATTGTTCCTAGAAAGATACAGAATAGATGAGGGATTTATTATAGAAAAATCCCTTCTTCTGTGTCCTAATTTTTCATTTATTGAGTTGTGGATTTAAAAATCACAAGGCATTTTTTTCCCTCTTACCTAAATTCTTTTTGAGTCAACTTCACACAATCTTAAGATTACAACTATGGAATCACATTGAACCACAAAATATTTCATTACATTAGTTTTGAGCCTGGGAAGCAAGCAGTGCTTCTTGGTGAGTTAGGTTTGGGGACCATATGATTTCTGCCCTCAGCATTAGACCTCATAGGTACTGGCAAAATCAAGAAGGTGGCAGAAATATCAAGAGAGAACTTAGATTTTTGAATCAATTATGAAGTTCTACACGCACAATGTAAAACTACAAAAAAGAATAGTTGGAGGCTCAGAAATTCTTGTCCTGTATCCTAGAGTTTATTCACTGGCAAATATCCCAGTGTAGGCAATTTTGACCTGGGTTATTTCCCTAATAGTTCAATCTGATAAAGTTATTGAATTGCTTATGAAACCACCTAAATCAGAAGGACTTAGAAATTACAAGGCTAAAGGATTTAAAGAGCTCTTTCAAACTTACTAGTGAATTATGAATTGGGCTATGCTTGTTACTCTAGTTGGAGGAATAAACTCTTAATAAGAGTAAGGCTTGGAAATCAAAGAAAAATTCTCAGATGAAGGTGTATCTATATGAAGTGGGTACCCAAAGAAATGCAACTCCATTTTTTTTCTCTTGTTTTTCAGGATTTTATAAATCACATAAGCAAAAGTCAATAAAAAAAAAAAGTTTTTTAAAGTGGAATTAAAGGCAGCTTGGTGGTTAGTAATTACTTGTTACATGGTTTTCTATAAATGTCACAGCATAAAGCATATAAACACTTATACATTTTACAGGTGGTTTTTGTTTTTGTTTTTAATCAATTTGGTCCAACTGGAGCTTATGCCTGTATAAACCTTCTAAAAATTATCTAAAGTATTTGATCCTCCACTGTTCAAAAATAGGAAAAAAAAAGAAACGTTTTACCAATGGACACAGACAGTAGTGAGGTGAGGGTATGTGCTGGGGGCTGGGAGTGGCTAGGTAGAGGTCAGTGGTGGAGAAATGAAATAATTTTAAAAAAAATAAACATTTTAGAGTGAATAAAAACTTTTATTTTTTATTTTTTTGGGAATCTATGCAGATGCTGTTATACTTAAATAAAAACATATTTACTTAAAATAATTACAAGTCTAAGTGGCTTTTTGCCAAATATTACCCAATAGAAGGTCAGGTAGAGAATGGTAAAAATTATATTATAAGGGGAACCTAAGTCATACCATTGAAAGCCTATTGCTCTAGGTACCAAAATATGATTTACTCAGAAAAAAGGATATGTCCAGTGGGGTTGATATGGTAGATCATTCAGTTCTTGGTATCTCAGATGTCTCTGTCACTTCCAAATAGATTACATTTGTTCAAATCAAAACTACATAAATTTTTATTTTGTTAACAATTGTTCAGCAGGTTAGTAAAGCAGAAAAGTTCTTATTTAAATATTACCACAGAATTCATGAAATATAGTAAGTACATCCTTATAATTTTCCATTATATTTTGCAATGTTAGCCCATAGTGGGTAGAATAATATTGGTACCCCATAAATGCAGTGCCTGATATTTTACATCTGATATTTGTAAGGTGCCTCCTAATTCAAAGGATGCTCACATATTTTCAGAAAAGAAGTTTAGCCAAAACCGGTTTGACTCAATGGATAGAGCGTCGGCTTGGGGACTGAAAGGTCCCAGGTTCGATTCCGGTCAAGGGCATGTACCTTGGTTGCGGGCATATCCCCAGTAGGGGGTGTGCAAGAGGCGGCTGATCGATGACTCTCTCTCTCATCGATGTTTCTAACTCTCTATCTCTCTCCCTTCCTCTCTGTACAAAATCAATAAAATATATTTTTTAAAAATTTTAAAAAAAGAAAAGAAGTTTAACTGAAAGGTATTACATTATAATTCCTTCTCTACAACCAAAATGTTAATATTGTCTATGGATTAGATGGCCTCAAACTTTGTTTACCATCCTGCATGTTTTTCCTCTTATATATATTTGTGCGTGAATATATGATCATATACATAATGATCAGTTCTTTAGCTGACCTCTTTCTAATATGCTTTTCTTCAAATTTATACTTTGAAGAAGAGAAATTACCACCATATTGTTACTTTGCTTCTCTTATTCTGTTTTCATTTCTTTCTTGGTTGTAAAAGAACGTAAGAGTATGGCCACATTATGATACATCTTAAGCTGGAAATCAAAAGCCACACTAAGTGACTATCAGTTCTTGGTAAGCAGTCTTGGATCATGGTAGTCCTGGGTACTGTGTGGAGTCTTGTCTGACCACAGCTGTTCTTGGCAGCTCTCACTGCAGGCGCCCCACCAAAATATTATTATTTGTGCTCTGCCTGCCACCTTCAATCTTTTCATTGAAATACCATCGATGCCAAGTCTGGCTTTCTTTTCTGGCTTTTCATCTCACTTTCCTCCTAGCAGGCATAATATTCTTCAAGTATTCTTCCATTTGATAATGCTAAAAATAGAAGACATGCAAAAAAATAAAACATGGTCTGGCCCTTAAGGAACTCCTAGTTCTACTGATGGAAAAGGACGAGGCAAACAATTTGTAGTAGAGCATAAAATGAGTTGGTAGAAATAAAGGGAAATGTGTTAAACAGCACAGAGGCAGACTAGACTGTTTAAAAGAGATTTGGACCAGACCTACAGATCAGGAGATGTTTGAAATGTTTTGTTTTTAATTGCAATTAATATTTCTTTATTAAAAAGAGTTTAGAACAAGTTCTCATAACATTTTCTATTCTTTCTTGTTCTTGCACAGTTTGCACCATTGGAAAAAAAAAATCGATCTCTTTTAAAGTCTCCCCACATTTTAGCCTTCATACTTGTGTGCGCATGCGCACGTGTGTGTGCCTCTTCCTGCCTCGGCCTCTTTACTCTTTGCTCTTGTTACTGTGACTTCCCACTTGATATTTCTGTGTGTGCCATTAAATGTTTCTACAGAGAAGAATGTTTATTTTGCTCTTCAGAGCCTTTAGCTTTACCACTTAGAGAATTTCCTTCAGATCATTTAACACGTTCCCCCTCCCTCCTCTTACAAATCTTGAAAGGCAGGCAGAACTGCTCTGCACTGGTCTTTCTATTCTGTCTCGGAATGTCTCCTTTCTAAGAGCCATCCTACTATACCTCTACCACAGTTCCCATATTAAAAAATACTGTCTGAAGTTACTGTGACCGTCAGAAAAGAGAGTAAGTCTCAAATTGAATGCAAGAAGTTCTTTGCAAATAAATATATATATTAAATTCTAGCAGCCCATTTCCCTTCTTTTATAAACGTATTTTCCACCATGTTATTACAGCTAAGCTTTCCTAATTCTCTCTTGGCTTTATAGATCTCTATATGGGTTAGTTCTGGGTCTGTACATTTTTGTAAGAGTCAAAATATGTATTCTTTATAAAAAATAAAATTTAAAAAAAAACTAGTGGCCTGGTGCACAAAATTCATGCATGGGAGGGGGGGTGTCCCTCAGCCTGGCCTGCACCCTCTCCAATTTGGGACCCCTTGCCACCATGGCTTTGTCCAGAAAAAGGGTAGCATATTACCCTTTTATTAGTAGATAGAGGCCTGGTGCATGGGTGGGGGCTGGCTGCTTTGCCCTGAAGGGTGTCCGGGATCAGGGTGGCGGTTCCCTTGGGATGTGGGGCAGCCTGGGCGAGGGGCCTGTGGTGGTTTTCAGGATGGCCACACCCCTATTGGGGTGGGGGTCCCCACTAGGGATGCTGCTGGCCTGGGTGAGGGGCTGAGGCAGTTCGCAGGCAGGTATAATTTTTATTTATTCACATTTGACAGCTATTGTTATGTTGGCTGTTGTCTTTTTTTTTTTTTTTTTTTTTCCCAATCTCAGGGAAAAGAAGTCAGTGCCCCTGACCAAATAGCAGGTATTGCATATTTTAAAAATTCTTGTGGCACACCAGTTGGAAGTTACTGAACTAGAGTCATCATGCTGAACATTACATCTCTAGACCTATTCCTCCTACATAACAGCAGCTTTGTAAGGAATCCTTCTTGAGGTACACGGTACCCACAGGCCCTTGCTGGCCAGCTGCTCGCATCCATTGTTAACCGGGCACCTCATAAATTTCCCCGTAGAGGCCCTCCCTCTCCACTGAAGCTGTCGAGTTTTCTCCTCTGCACTAAGAAGCCGTCTGTTCATCCGACAGCCCTTGAAGAAAGCCAGAGACCTCACCTTTCCTTCCCCTGCCTCTCTTCATTTCCTCCTTCTTCCAGTCACCTCGTTCCTTTATTTATTCTGTCTGCTCCAGTAGTCTCACCTACCATTCACTAAGGTTCGCTTAGGTGCCAGAAGTTATACTTGTTAATCTCCACAACCCCATGGTCTCATTTTACAAAGAGGAAGCATGAGAAGGCCAGGAAGCCTGGAGAAGGTGGGAAACTAAATAGTGGCTGAGCCAGGATGGAAATCCATTCTGACTTGAAGCCAACACTATGTCCCACTGCCTTTCAGCCACGGTTGCTGTTTTTAAAGGCGTCATGGAGAATAACTGAAACAGTGTGAGTCCAAAATATCGCATTTCAAATCCTGCCTTCACCTATTGGTTGTATCTTAGGTAAGTCACTAAACTTCCTAGTTAATTTCCTCACCTGTACATTAGAGACAGTGATTCATTCTTTCATTCACTAAATATTTCCTAAGCATTTTCTTTTTAAAAAAAATAGATTTTCATTCACTTCAGAGAGGAAGGGAAAGGGAGAGAGAGAGATAGAACCATCAGTGATGAGAGAGAATCATTGATCGGCTACTTCCTGCACGCCCCACACTGGGGATCAAGCCGGCAACCCAGGCATGTGCCCGGATTGGGAATGGAACCGTGACCTCCTGGTTCATAGGTCAATGCCCCACCATGGAAGCACGCTGACCAGGCCTAAGCATTTTCTATGTGCCAGCCACAGTTCTAGACATTTAGGTTATGGCAGTGAATAAGACCCTTATGAGCCACGTTCTCAAGGAAACAACATTTTAGAGGGGAGACAGATGATAAATATACATATCATCTAGTTGTAAGTGCTCTAAAGAAAAAAGAAAAAAAGAACAAGGAAGAGGAGAGAAGAAAAAAAGGAGGGAGGGTAAGAAAAGGCTTTTCCAAGAAGGTGCTATTTAAGCAGAGATGCAGAGTAAGGAGGCACATGGGTTTCTGGGATAAGAATATTCCAGGCAAAAGGAAAGTGCGAAGCTGGGTTTAGTAGTAACCCAAAAGCTTGTATCGAATCTTCATCACGTGTATATTAGTACATTTCAGGTACATACATGTATTTGTTCCCCCTTTAAAGTTTCTGTGTATTGCTAACACTCATTATTCCTTGTGTAAAGCATATTTGAGAGCTGAACACGTCTGAAAACTTGCTATGACATGGTTCCTTTTCCAACCCTCCACATGAGTTCACCCAGAGAGCCTCTGCCACCTTTCACTGCCACTGATCCCTCCTCCTTGTCCCCAGGGCCAGTGGCTTCACTCGAAGTGGACCAGTCTCTCCCCAGGTGAAAGGTCTTGATCCATACTTTTCAACAAAATGATAAAGCTACTTACAATCATCCCCAAATCAGGTTTCCGTTCCTTCAGTTACATCCCATTTCCCCATAAACACAATGAAAACTTCTTTCCTTTTTCTGTGGCACTTCCTTCACTATCATGTAGCCTGCATTGCTAGCCTTGGTCTCAGGTGATGTCTTTTCTGGATTTCTGCTTGCATGCAACTTAGAGGTTAAGTTGTCATGGCTTCCTTTGAACTCCTTCACCTTCTGCTGGTAATGTCAGAACTATGAATGAGGCTCCTTCCTGACCAGTATCTGACCACAGTGATCCCTGGCAGGAGCTATTTACCTAGGCTTGATATTTCCCCTCAGTATTCTCCTCCTACTCCTGACCTGAGAAGGCATCCACTTCTGACACAAGTTACCCATCTCTTTTCAGCAGGCGCAATAATTTTCCTGCCACTTTTCTTGATTTCTCGGTTGTCCATTCTGAGCCAGTTTGTTTGCCTTTCCATCAACCTGAAGTCCTTTGCCATTTTCCCTGCATGCTTTTTTGCACTAGATGCTCTGCCTATGATAGCCACAGGGAGCTTTTCCGAGTTCTTTCCTCCTTCCTTCTGGGCCCTTGAAGTGGGCGTAACTTATCTTTGCTGAGAAATGATTTGTGGCTGTCTACTCAATATAGCCTTTTCTAACTCTTTCGAGAGAACACACTCATAGTCTCTCCCCATTGAGGCCCCTCTTCATTCCTTCACACTGCACTGATTGCTTGGCCCACATACCAACCATGTTTGTGGTACCCTCCTCTGTTACTTATGAACACTCTTTACTAAAAGAAAACTCTGCCAAGTAACCCTTTCTTTGTCTTGACACATGACCTTGCACTTTAATCTTCACAAATGATGCCCCACCTAATATCGGTATATGTGATTGGACGAATGCCTTCACACAATCCTCTCCGCACAGAGGAATAGTCAGGGCATGGATGAAAAACAATGGCCAGAGAGGTCTTGCAATACCCCTACCTCCAGCCCACAGCCAATGAGCAGAGAGTTGCTACTTGGACCCTTTCTTCTGTAGACCCCTTTTCTCTCCAAGGCCCTAAACCAGCGTTTTTCAACCGCTGTTCCACGGCACACTGTTGCCTGGTGTGCCGTAGGTGCAGACAAGACAAGAATTTTATAATTTTTCACTATTTTGTTTACTTAATATTTCATAATAAAGTAATTATAAAATACTTTCTTTGTGTTTATTTGATTCCTATTCAAGAGAATTACTTTATATATAGTCAATATAGGCACAGAGTTAAATTTTTTAACATTTTCTAATGGTGGTGTGCCTCGTGATTTTTTTCATGAAACAAGTGTGCCTTTGCCCAAAAAAGGTTGAAAAACACTGCCCTAAACACATGGCCCAGCCTGTTGTACTGGAGCTGTTAATGCCTTGCAGCGCTTGATGAAACAAACGAAGTCTCTTGGAGCCTTTGTTGAATTCCTGAAGAGAATGAATGGGTAGTTTTAGCCTCTGCGTGGTCAGTGGAATTGCCTCAAAATGGTTTCTAGCAATCCTCCTCTGGCGTTATTTTATATAGAAGCCTGGCATTTGATTTATGGGTGTTTTCTACTACTCTTATTCAGTAGGTTCACATCCCAAGTCAATCCTGACCGATGCACTCCATGTTCTTCCCTACCCACAGCCACAAACAGACGGTTATTTCAGATCTACTCTATTCTTGTTATGCCATTTTATGCCCTTACAACATCCCCCCCTCCTCCATTCTGCTTCTCTTGTCCTCTTTGCTGACCTGTGTGGTACCACTTCTCAATTTCTTTCTGTACATAATGTCTGCAAAGTTTCTCTTGGTAGACCAGTGGCTCTCAAAGTGTGGTCCCTGAGATAGAAGAATCAGCATCATGGGGTTAACTACCGAATCAGAAACACTGAGTGAAGGCCCAGCAAGCTGTGTTTTAGCAAGCCCTTGGGGCTTGAACCGGTGGGAGCTGGTTCAGGCACCTCAGCATCTCTTCCTGTGTCCATACTAGTGATGCTACCTTTGTAGCTCAAAATTGGCCATGTCAGGATTATTTACACAACAGAGATTGGCAAACAATACAAATCAGAGCTTTTTATCCTAGCAAACATTTGTTAAACATTTTCCAGCTCACTACTGCCTCTAGGTGATTCTGGTACACACTAAAGTTTGAGAACATTTTCATAGATTATATTTTATACACTTCTCAGGAGGATCAGTCTATGTTCTGCTTCTTCAGACTCTCACCACGTTGTTCTCCTGACATTCCTTCAAGTTTCAGGTTCCAGGGACAGGTAAAGAACTACCATGTGTGCTCACTATCTGCCTCCTTTAGTTCCAGTAAATAATATGCAACAACTGCAAATTCTACAGCCCTTGAACTCTCCCAGACCCATTGCACTTGTAGTAGACATACTTTTTTCATTTCCTGGTCCATGCACTTGATTCACACAGGTAAAGCTACCGTGATTTTTCTCCAAAATGCTATCAAGTCAGGAGTGCACTTATGATCCCCACCCCCCACCCCAATCTGTGAAGTGGGTCAAAAATCGCAGGCATCTGACTTGTCTAAGATCATCTGGTTACTTGTCAAGTCAGGAGAGAGACTAGAGTAGAGGCAAAGTGTAATCTTCCTCCTCCAGGATCACTTGGGAAATAGTCTACCAAGGGAGAAATGAAGACACCTGTAGACAGAAGTTAGTAAACGTTAAATTCCAGAATCATCACATGACTCCGTTTGTGAAAATCTAGCCGCCTAACATAAATCCTATGTGAGCACCGTCTTTTTTTTTTCCCTTTAAGAGTTTTCATCTTTATTTATCTTCATTTTGCACTCTACCTTTCATCGATTCCCTTTTTAATTCCCAGGTGCCCTGCATGCTGCATTCAGCAAGCTATTTCTTCTCTTGGATCTAGAGGACTCGCAGCTGATTTCCTGTGGTTCAGTGTTCAACCACTTAAAAGGAAGCATGCAGCTTTTTCCTTTATAGTCAGGTGGATGTGATTGTTTAAAACAAGCTTTCTTTCAAAGGCTCTCACAGCCTATACAAAAGCTTAATCATTGTATCTGTGTGTAGACTAAAATAAGACCTACGGTGCACCATACAGGGGTGCCTGTTCTTTGATTTTTGAAGGAATAAAAGCTCCTTTTGTCTCCTTTTCAGTCTGACAAATTAAATTCTGGTGTTCTTGGTGAGCAATGAATTAATTCTAAAATTATGCACATGCATTTTGAAATAGTCTTTTCATTTTCTACTGAGACAGCATTTAGAATTGTGACTTTCATTTCTTCTCTACCTAGATCTGACTTCCTTTTCTCCACGTGCTTATTCGTCCTGCTGTATTGCCTTTCTTGCTTTACCCGCTTGTAATGCCTTCTTCTTCAACATTTTGAAATCCACCATAGTTTCCCCCGTTTGTTAGCCCTCGACCTCCGCAGGCATCATCTGTGGATAGATTTTGTGTGCTCATGAAGGCTTGACATAAGCTTGTCCCTTCAGCTGGATGCCAGCAGCTTTCCCAGCTGGGTCTCCTCCAAAACTGCTCTCCCAGGGCATCTCTTTCTCACCCAGATGGCAGGGGAAAGACAAAGTCAACATTTTACATTTACTGGGTGCGTGGATGTAAGTCACTCGTGACTTTCAACACCATTTTAGGAAAAGCTGAACTTGCACAGCTGTCCCCTATTGGTCACTTTATCCGAAATTATTTTTACTTCTCATATCATAAAATTGATAATGTTCAACATGCCTAAAGTGAGCTCTTTGATTCTTCAGAACTGGTGGAGCCAAGGCCTGTTGCCCTCATTCATTCAGCATTTATCAAAAGCCCGCCCAGGCATACACAGGGACATGTGGCTACCCTGGGGAGGCTAATTATTTGCTCAAGGTTTTCTTATTGAGGCCAGGGTTTTCCATTATTGTATACCTTTTTCATTATGCTCAAAATGAGAGATTTATTACCTGCACTACATATCATGTAACATTCTAACTTAATCGTAATTGCCTTGCTATTGCAATGTTGTGAACCAGATAACTTCTGAGGAGGCCTATAAGAGGGTTTTAAATGTAAAAGCTACAATAAATCACATGTTCCCAGTAAACAGCCGCTATGCAGTGCATCCCACACCTTCAGCATTTCAGCTCCCCGTGACCGTGACTTCAAGCAGCTGCCTCGGGGCTGGGGCAACGTCTGTGCAGGCAAGTGGCTCTCCCTGCGCTGCACGGAGCAGCTTGTGTGCACACCATGCATCTCCTCAGCAGATGAGTGGTATCAGTGAAGGCTTTTTTTATATTCTTGCTCATGGGAGCTGTTTACTTTGGTGGGAACAGGACCAATTTGCAAGCTGCCAGTCTCCTGTGGAAGTCAGCCTTCCTGGCACACATCTTTTATTTATTCCAGTGATATTAAGTAACCCATTACGGAGTTACTTAGAGGAGCCCTTGGCAATTGCTCAGCTGTCCTGCCCATGATGTAGTAGAAATTTTAAGGGAAAGCAGGATGCACGCCAACGCCCCAGAAGACCTTCATCTAGCTGATGAGACAGGCGTGGAAACAGGTGGATTACACACCTGAGTAATTAGACAATCAGACTACATCATTGTGTTTAAATAGTTTTATAACCGTAATGAATTTTAACTTATCCGGTTTCAGTAAACTACAGCCGTTGCAGACCAAACCCATGCTGTTGCCAGTTTTCATAAGCTTGATTGGAGCACAGCCACGCTCATTCATTCACATTTTACACAGTGTCTGGGGCTGCTTTTGCACTGTGATAGAGTTATTAAATAATTGCAAGAGACCAAATGATCCATAAAGCCAGGAAGTTTACTATCTGGCTCTTGACAGAAAAGGTTGGTTAACCTCTGCAATAAAATATGTATAAACCTGTATTGAAGGGATGAGTTCAAACACTATTGCCAGTGTGTTGTAGTATTTTCACAATATCTGTGCTGCATGGACAGGCCTAAGAATGATAATGAAACATGACCATCATCACACCAACGATAATAGAAAACCATTAAGTATTTTATAAGTGCTTCGGAGATAGCCTAGGTATTAATTCTGAATTTGGTAATAAATTCTTATTTTCTTATCAATGCCACAAATTTATCATCCTATTATGAACAAAAAAGTGAAAAGGAGAAACCAAATGTTCTCTCTCTCTTCATTCAGTCCCCTGCATTTGGACTCTAGTACCTTACGTTTACATTTAAAGAATTTTAAGTCTAGACATCAACAAATCTCAACGCATTCATATTTTAGATAAATTCTCCATTAGAATATTCCCTTTTGATTCATAAAAAAGTAACTTAGATTAAATGACTATTTCTTCATGGGATATTTCCAATAAACATGATCATGACATGCCTCACAATTCTTTATTTTGCTGCTGTTTTTATCAGAACTTTGCCCTCTCTAATTTGATTGAACAGCCTGGACTCAGAGATTTACCAGCTTGTCAACATAAAAGCCCTTTATCTCCTTTGTTGAGCTGTGCCAAGAGTGAATGAGATAAAACCTGAAAAACACTTAGCACTGTGCTTACACATATGTGAAAAATGTTAGTTTTCTTCCCCTTTTGATACATTCTGTAGCATTTGAACATCGTTCATGTCATACTCAATGCAAATGTTCCTGTCATCTTAAACTTAGTAAAAGGATCACCTGACTGAAGCAGACACTGATTGTGCGGTTAAGCTTGTTTAATGCCTCTTAAAGCATTCATCCCAATCATTACCCGATAATGCCATTTCAAGATATTTAGACCTAGGGATGTTCTACTCCAAATGGCTGATAATACAATAATATTGTTATCAGAAGGCAGCCAGGACTTCTCTTATTCTTCTATCATATCACCTGGAACTATGTTGAAATGTGAAACATTAACCTCCTGGAGTCTGCCGATTTTGAGCCTCTATCTTTAAGAAAAAATGAAATGGCCTGTCATGAGGCCTCAAATTCTGGAATCAGTAATGCCTTTATCTTGTTATTTTTCTAGGATTTCTTGTGAATGCGCATGGAAATATTGGGACCTTTTTTAATTGCAAGAAGAAAGCAAAGTCTTAAGAAATTGCAGCTTCTTATTCTTGGTTTATTCCACATTCTAATGCCTTCCTTTGTTTTCTACATAATAACTTGAATCCCCCAGCTCACAAGCTTTCCAAGACTCCCCACTGAGTACAGAATAAAATTCCATCTCCTGATCACAGGATTTAAGCTTAAAATTAAACTAGCCTAGTCCCCTATTTCTTGTTGAGTGTTAGGTCTGATTCCTTTGTTCGTTTCCTCAGTGCTGAGAATAGTGCCTGGCCCATAGAAGATGCTCACAAAATGTCTGTTAAATTTAATTAATAACTGAAGTATGAACAGAACCTCCTCCACAACCACCCACTATTCATGGCTCTCTGAATGTGTTCTGCCCCTTACAACTTGGGGGTACTTTTTAGAACTGTTGAAATGCTACCCATACCTTTCAAAGCTTTGCTCTGTGAAACTTCCTGATCCTTCTGTAACCAAGATTAACGTCTTTATTAAATTTTCATAGCACTCCTTACATCTGTTACAGTAGTAAAGCAATTCACTCATTCAACAAATATCTGTTGTTTGAAAATGCCATCTGTAAAAGATGTATTGGACACCTATTCTGCTATATTCTGGGCACGGAGAATACATGGTGAACAAGACTGACAAAGGCTCTGTTCTTACAAAGCTTATATTCTGATGGTCAAGATGGGTAATACAGACAGATACCTAACATCAGGCAATGATATAGACGCTGACAAAAACCAAGGAGGAAAAGGAAATGAAGAATGATGGCTGGATGGCTCTTCTAGACAGAGAAGTTCGAGTAAAAAGTGCGTGAGTAGAAAGCTGGATTACTCAAAGAAATATGCGAGGCCTTGTGCTAGGAGCTGAGAATATAAAGATCCATGAAACACGCTCCTTGCTCACTCACATCATGAAGTGAGGATAATTGCACTCTAGGGTGTGGAAAGTACCCTGATACAGCCTATGGGGGAGAGCCATTTAACACTGGTGTGGTTGCCTTGCTCTTTTATGTGCTTCTGTGAGCTTTACTACATGTCATCTCACCCAGGAAGGAACCATGTGTTCATCCTGGAATGCTCCAGCGTGCTTAGGACCAGGTGTACTCCAGACCCAGCGGCTGCTTCTAGGTTCAGTGAGGTCCTGAGAGGAGACATCCCAGCACTTCAGCTGGAGCTGTGGGAGGAGCCATCTGCAGCTCCCATCTTGGTTCTCAGCAGAGGGAGCTGATTGCTCCCCCCTGTGAATTACTGTTCACAGGGAGAGCCGCCATGAGTGGGAGAGCTGCCAAAGCAGTGCTCCAGGCGGGACCGCTGGGGCTCCTGTGCGGTCATCCTCTTCCTTCTGTTTGAGAAGTTCACTGTGATCGTAGTGGAAATAAATTGGTGGAACCTGGAGAATCTTGTATTGATTTCTCCCTGAATCATAAAAAATGTACCCAAGACCATACAGGACAGCTTGATTCATCTTGGTTAACAAAAGCTTGTCCCTGTTTTACTCCCAGGAAAATAAGGCATTTTTAAATGGAAAGTTGAAATTCCAAAGTCTTCAGGGACCCTTATTCTCATTCTCAGAGGCATATCTGAGACAGGTCTCTGAGAAATCAGCTGTTTTGATAAGGACACTGGTGTTCAGTGAGGCAGAAAGAAAGAGCAGTAAGAAAGAAACAGGTTAATCTGTGCTCCTAGAGGAACATGCATGGCATACTATTTAATAGCTATTTTTAATCACTAATTTTATTATATTATTTGCATAGGAGACAATATTGGGGGGGGGTGTTTTGGGTTGTTTTTTGTTTGTTTTTTGTGTGTGTTTGTTTTTGTGGTTTTTGTGTGTGTGTGTGTGTGTGTGTGTGTGTGTGTGTGTGTGTTTGCCTGAGGATATTTTTCCATTGATTCTTAGAAAGAGTGGAAGGGAAAGGGAGAGACAGAGAGAGAAAAACATCGATATGAAAGAGACACATTGATTGGTTGCCTCCCACACTGTTGGGGCGAGGGAGGGAGCCTGCAACCGAGGCACATGCTTTTGACTGGAATCAAATCTTTCACCATTCCATCCACAGGCCAACACTCTATCCACTGAGCCAAACCAGCTAGGGCAATGATATTATCTATACTCAGTATCTTACCAATGGTAAGATTAGTCTGGACTGATCTGGATTTTGTGTTAGATGACAGTCAGCACCTATGTGTGATGGTTATGATCATGTGCAGCTCATCAAGGTCACAGCTCAGAATTACATGATTCTATAGAATTGAAAATGTAGTTCAGAGCCACATGTAGTCATTATACAACAAAATACACAACCTCCCTCCATCCCCTGGCTCCACTCCTCTCTCCTTCCACAGTCTCTCCTTTTCTCATGAATTGCTCCCCTGAGAGCTGTAAGTCACCTCCTTCCATTATGCAAAGCCCTTTAGCTCCCTCCAGATTCTACTCCTAAGCTAACCACCCAAACACAGCATGGGAGTAGCAGACCCAAGGGTACAGAAACCTGTTCTTTGTGGTAACCCAGTCTTCTAAATCTATGTAAACACATGGCACTGTGTTTTAATAACACTCCTACTAACATGGAGAGGAACAGTGTCTTTCAACGTATTGGTTCTTTTCAGCTGTGGCTAGTGACAAATCAAATATAAGCAGATTAGTGTTCATGCAAAGCCACCGGGTTACAGATGCTTAATATATATTTAGTCAGTGAGTGAATAAATATGAATGCATGCATGTGTAATTTGATGTATGAATCCACGGATAAATTAGGAGTGCATAGGTGAGGAATTCTTTGAAGAAGTGAATACTATAGGAAGATGACCTACGTGATTTTAGAGATCTGGATTGATTGAGGATAACAGTTCTAACTTCATCAATAGTCGTGTCTTGAGAAGCTTTCCCGGCAATGTTGATGAGTTTGTGTTATGCAAAAACATCTCTCCCATTTGGTTCTTATCTCTAATATCACCAATGTGCAAGATAGGACAGGTGGTCACTATTACCATGTATGACCTTGAAATCACTAGAACCCAATTAGCAAATCAACCAGATACCATATTTATTACCAATGGGTGTATGCCTGTGAAAACATATATATATATATATATATATATATATATATATATATATATATATTATATATATCACATTACAAATATAATACTTGTATGTTTAAATCACATGTGTATTTAAATTCTAGCACAACTTAATTTCTATGGATATTTCTCTATCCATTCCAAAGCTTTATCATGTTAATGCTGCTACACTTTTATTATTTTTTAAGTAACTAGAATTTTAAACCTTGGCTAGATTTAAATTTGTTTGGTTTTTACCAGTGCTGAAGCAGAGCGCACTGAGACTGGGCTTATGACTGGTTAACTCAGACTGAGGGCAGTCACTGGGAAGTAGGGTTTACCTTTATGTAAGATGATCAGCAGTTCTAATCACAACACTGCAGCTACCATAGCATATGCAATTCTGACCAAGTCAGTCTTTTGTTTTTGGCTAAAATATGTGATAAAGTGAAAAGAAGTGTGGCAGAAAGCATTGTTGTATCAAATAAATAGGCAGGCCACGGAGCTGTGATTCTAGGTTAATTAAACAAGCCTACAACAGAAACTCATACAATAGTTTGGAATTAAAGGAACAAAACCAAGTCCTGAGTAGGATGAAAGAGCTAACAAGACTAGGGTTCTGCTAGGAAAGCTTAAATTCTCACAGGAAAATGGAATCAAATCTAGAACTGAGAATTGGGCTGCTTCACATTGTCTGAGTCTTAAGAGATTTGGCAGAAACACTACTATCCAGTGGACTTGAGTCTCCCTGGAAGGAAAAACCAAACTAAGTGTATACCTGGCATGCTAATAAAGATGGTGCCATTAATATATTTCCAGGCTCATTTTCATTGGCTTAGAATTAGGTGGGATTAGTACTCATGGCGGGTTGTGATGGGACCAGCAAGGAATGACAGATTCATAACCACTATGGAGTGGTTTATGCTCTTAAAACTACTTTATGGAATTCTATGAATAAGTACTTGTGCTTATGTTTAATGAAATTTTTGAAAATGTGAAACATATGGCCATAAGTGCTAGGGTATAAGATGACTCATTTATAGTAATGCCACTTCATGATGTATTAAACATTTTTATTGTCCTGTGTTCAGAAAACTATAGAAGTGTTTCTCAAAGTACAAAATAGAGAATTTACTATCTTTGGAAGTTTTTTGCTTTTTGTGGTGCTCATTGCATAAAAGTTGGAAAGTTCAAAAAGGTATAAAGAAATGTTTTTCAAATTGTAATGCCATCACCATCAAGACAACCACTATTATCATTGTGGTTTTTGTCCTACTATCTTTGTGTGTATTATTATAGAGTTGCCACGTATAGTTAAACTTTTTCCCCCCCGAATCTGTTCTTTTTTTCACTGAACACTGTATCAGGCATTTTCTAATTGTTAAACATATCTACAAAATCTTATTAATTTTATTGGCCACAAAAATATCCCTTCATATAAACAGAGCCCCATTTTACTCACCTAATTTCACAGTGCCCAGCATTTAGGTAGTTGTCAATTTGCCATCGTTATACATACCTGGTAACTTAATGAGGAACATGTTTGGACATCTATAATTTTCTAAAATTCTGATTATATATTTAATCCTAGATTCAGAATTATTTTTATTCAAAAAGGTAAATGCCAGGGTTCTTACCCCAGCATTACAAAGGGTTCAGCATTCTGGAGAAAAGGCTGATGTGTAGATTCAAGGAGTCCAAAGACTAAAGATAACTTTGAAAGTCATTGGGGGTCAGAGGATCTTCAGCTAACTTAGCAGTGGTTCTCAAGCTTTTTAATGCCGCGATATTTTAATACAGTTCCTCACGTTGTTGTGACCCCCAAATATAAAATTATTTTTGTTGCTACTTCATAACTGTAATTTTGCTACTGTTAATGAATCATAATGTAAATATCTGTGTTTTCCAAAGGTCTTACGCTTTATAGCAGCGGTTCTCAACCTGTGGGTCGCAACCCACTGTATTAAAGTGTGGCAGCATTAAAAAGGTTGAGAACCACTGAGCTGAAGGAACTAAAGACTACTTAGATAAGGACCCCCTGCTATTTATTTAATTAACACAATTTGTCTAAGGCAAGGTGGAGATAATACACTTCAAAGGGTAGGGCACAGAAGCATTATCAGTTTGGGGAATAGCCTACAGCTGTTCAGGTGTTTGGCCAACAGAAGGCAGTAAAATGCCCTGAGCTGTCTGGCAGCAGACCATTATCCTATTCAGGTTTGGGGGAAGTGCCATTTAGCCATTCCAACAGGTAAACTACATATGTGGCTCACCCTTATTGAGACCCCCAAGCTTCACCAACCTTTTGGTGAAACTCTTGTAATTATTACATGCTAGAATTGGTTCCTGGCAGGTAAATATTTTATAGGTTATTGATATACATTAAAAAGTTGCTTTCTGAAAATGTTATTATTCATATAATAATTAGTTGTATAGAAAAGAACCCATCTCTTTGTACTGTTGTCACAATTTAAGATTATTATATTATTTGCTAATTAGATGGGAGGAAATTGTATTTTGCTATAATTTTGATTTTGCTTTCTTTGATTATTAGTGAGGTAAAACATCTCTTTACATGTTGTCAGCTTTCTATTTTTTTAAACTTTGATTATCAATTAATTGTTAGAAAAATATCCCATGTACAGAGAAAAGGTAGAGCTGATTCTTATTATTCATGGTAGTTATTTTCTATAAGGTCTCAGTGAACACTAAATTAGCAAATACCAAACCCTTGTTCCTAAAGAAATACAGAGTTAGATGTCTGGGAGCCTCTGCTCATAACATTTTCATTCGCCGATCAATACATACCTTGTTTAGTGTGTTTCTGCTTAAAGACACCTTATTTAATATATTGTTGATTGATTAACATTAAACTCATGGCCAACAGCACTGTAACTCCTGCCTGAACAAAGCTGATCTGACTGCTGCGTGAATTTTCTCTGTAAGGCCTATCATAGCCTTCTTGTGCTTCACAACACTACACAGCACTCCAGCCCTACGCTTTGGGGCCAATTTAAACAGCAAAATGACCTACAAAAGAGCAAATAATGTGGCGCTGTACCTACCACACTAAGGATGCCTTTTACACGGGGAGAGCTCAAACAAGAGGGCAGGCAGCCACCTTGCTCAGCCTGCGCTGGGAGTGGGAGGCCACTCAAATGTTTTCCCCCCCTACCCGTGTCTGTGAGACACTGTGAAAGTGCCGGGAGTGTGGAATTGGGGGCTACCAATAGTTTAAGGGAGGAGGTGAATTCAGAAACACAAAACCCATGAATAGTGAAGATTGACTCTATCTTCATCCTTTAGTGATCTGGCTACAGGTGAATGGGGATAAATATAGATGAGTAAAGAAATGAAGGAACAGACAGATAAAGATAATTTAATTCATATTAAAGGGAACTAGTAAAAAGAAAACTGTTCTTTAAAACTTATCCTTTTGAAATATAGATAGGAGTTGGCATAACTACAGCAAGGAAAGAGCAGAACTAAGAATGCCATAACCAGTATGCTGAGACTTGAGGAGAAGCAGCCACAGGAAATGGAAGGGCCACCAGGTGACACGGGGCAGAGGTGAATGACTGTGAGTCTCATTTGCCCACTTGTGACAATGGATGAGACCCACTGCTTTCTCTGCCACAGCATCAAAGTTAAGATACTTTCCTTAGACGAAATGGTTCTTACAGCTACATTCTGTCTCTCACAATTATAGCCCTAGAACTTTGCATAATTTCCAATATGTTTTGTCAATTGTCTATCAGACATATATGTCAGATACTCAATGCCCAAAATATACCAAATATAAATGTCAGAACAAAAAAAAAGTAAAGTACAGAATACTGTACATTTAAAGTGCAGAATAAAGCATTTTAATTGTAAAACCCTTGTCATATAGGACTAGACACTGCCAATAAATAGTTAACACCTATCAATCGCTATACTATATTTCAAAACATTCAACTGCTTTATATAAATGACATGTGAATTCAAATTATATGAATGAGTTATTGATTTCTTTATTTTTACTTAACAAGCACTTATATAGTACTTGCTATGCTTCAAGCATTGTTTAATGCTTTACAAATACTAATTTATTTAATCCTTGTCACAGTACTACATAGTAGGTATTATTATTAAAACCATTTTATGCATGAGGGATAACGAAAGTAAATTGTCCAAGGTCACAGCAAGCAAATGGTAGACTCAGGATTTGAACTAAGTGCTTTGGCTCCAGAGTTCATGTTTATAAATTATATTTCCTCATAACATTCCTAGGAGATTGCAGATAAAGGAACAGGGATTAAGTAACTGACCTAAGGCAGCAATGAACATACCGGTGTGTCTGACTCCAAAGCCTGTGTCATTACGATTTATAGCTTCAGGTCACTAGCGGTTCGGTAATAAAACGGCAGAGGCTTACACTGGTTTCCCAAGCTGCTTCTAAGAATGAGGCTACTTGCTTTATCGCTTCCTGTTTTAATAGTGTAGCTAGATTATCGTTGCCATGATTCTAGATTGTGTTAGGGTCTTGGAAGCAGGTGCTTGTGGAATATAGGAAAAAAGCAGAAAAAGTATCAGACCATTCCAGGTCTAAGAAAGGCAGGCAGTATGTTGTCAAGATGACCGGCTAGAACTCTGGACTGACACTGTCTGCATTCAAATTGGGCTGCTCTGTTACCCTCTGTGAGGTTTTGGTAAATGACTTCATCTTTCTGGACCTCAGTTTCATTTGTAAAATTGGTACAGTTCTACCTCTTCAAACCATGATTGTATTGATGTGAGGATTCAATAAATTAATACTCACAAAGCACTAAGAAAGGTTGTTGGCACATAGTAAACATACAAATAAAACATCTCTAATAAAAACTTCACTAGCAATCTTAATCAATAAAAAAAGAAAAAAAGTTTAAATAAAAGAAAAACTTTACTAATACTTTAAAATTATGCAAACTTGACTTTTACTCAGTCTCACTGCTTGTATACCAGTAGCTTTCCAATTTTTTGTGGCCACACATCTCTATCATTAAAATTAGCATGCATACCAATATCCTTATTTTATGTATAAACTGTGGAAATGGATTGCTATAGTAATAGATTCCATACAGTTTTAAACTAGACTACCGAAACGGTTCACCAAGTCTTAATTTATCTTTCCCCAATGCCAGGGACTCCCCTGGACATCCTGGATCATTGCACCTCCCCTCCGCAAAGAGTTCTTTGCTCAACGGTACCTGTGGCCTCCTCCAGTGACATACTAAAGAAAAAGGGTAACTGCTGAAGAAAAGCAATTATATCCATTACCATCTGAGAAAAATAATAGTTTCTTTATTCTCCCAATATTATTCACACATTCAACATTCTGTGTTATCTCAACTGAGCCCTTTATCAAAGGCCAGATGTCTGGGGGCCAAGGCCAAGTTTACCTTAAGTTGATTCTGCTTTTCACTCTTTTCCTTTTTCTGACTCTTTGGTGAGTAAAGGTTTCTGTCATGGGTCAGAGATGAATATTTTGCTTGTGAAAGTCACTGAAAAATCAAATTTACATGAAAGGAAGGGCAGAGGAGCTGATTAATGGAGACTGCTGTGAGCCAAAATTCGGAAATCTAGTTTACTCTAGATGATAAAAGGACAGAAATCTTGAGAAGTGATGCTCTTAAAGGTGGAAGAAGTTGAATCCTGCTATTGCAAAATATAGTATACTCATTCTTCGGCTTATGTTTTCCTCTTCTATTCCAAGGAATATAAACTCTTTCAATGTACAGGCGGGAAGGAAAAGAAACCTTCTCCTTTATACAGTCTAAACCCAGGGCTACTTTAGCTTTGAAACAAACAACAACAACAACAAAAACATGTTTGTAACAAATAACCCCTATATCAGAAGAGTCGCATAGAAAAGGGCAAACATAGATCCTTTTGGGACTGTTTACTAGTATAAGTATCGAGGAGGTACCTGAGGGGAAATAATATCCATAAATCACAGAGGTGATCGGAGAGCTGTAGCTGATACCACTCCTTCGAGCTGCTGAAATCATTCCAAAGGTCTTTGAAATGATTTTCTCTTTTGGCAACACGTCTGCAAAGGGAAATATCCCTGAGCTTTGAAGATGAAAGATGTTATACTTCACAGTAATAAAAATACCTCATTAAGCATTCTTTAGAAACTGTTTTACTTCATAGTCTCCTTGTAAAGAAATATTATTCTTTTATGTGTTTTTTGAATATTACTTTCACATACTAAATGGTAGTTATGCATATGCATTTGTAAAATAAGAATTTTGTAAGAATTGCAGTGTTTAATAAGAGTAGAAACATATCAGTAAATCCCACTCATTTATTAAACAGCTATGTATTGAATATCTATTGCATGACATACTATTTCATGTTCCTGGGATATATGAATGTACAAAATAAAATAAAATAAAAATTCCATTGGGAGACACTCCTGCATGGTTTTTCATACCCCTAGTTGTTTTCCTGAGGGTGCCAAGAATGCACTGACCTTACCCCTCTTTACCTGAGCCAGTTCTCAGGGTTGTGTTTGTAGCAAGCAACCTTGATGGATGAGGTAATGTCTCCTTCTGGGTCAAAAACAAAACAAAACAGGCTTACTTGCTCACTGAAAAACTGTGGTTTCCTTTATTCATTATGCCTTGGATACAGTGCAAACCTACTGTGTGTGTAATATCTATTTGCATACACACACACACACACAAACACACACACACACACACACACACATACATACACACACACACACAAACATATCACCCCTATAGAATTTGGGGTACAAGAAATACCAACGGACACATGATATTCATGACACTCGATATGCTGGGAATAATAAAGCAGTTTGTTCTGACCCAGGAGTCTCCTGTCTTTTGCCCTCATTCAAGAAACATGAACAGGACAACTTTTTAGCTTTAGGGTAAATTCAGTCCCAGACATGACAAATCTCTGCCCTCATTCAATTTTCATTCCAGCCCACATTGTTTCAATTCTGTCCTGCTTTCGTATTTCAGTAAAAATGTAAAAACCCTTTTGCTTATTTCTGTACCTTGTCTCAGGGCCTCATCAACTGGGTCTTTTTCTTATGTCTCATCACCAAAAGGAGAAAGTCATCTGTCATAGAACATGCCTATGTATTATATTTTGTAGAAAATTAATTCTTGAGCAGTATGATTTTATTTTTATAGGACAGTCACTGCTCTAAGGCAAAGATGACAGTTTAAACACTAAGAGACTGAATCATTGTGTAGATCCATCACCAATGAATTGCTAAAGGCAAGCATTTCAGTCATGTTTTTGCTGTCAGTCAATACCAATTAGTGATATTTTATAAGCAGGATTTCTCTTTCAAAATCATTTTATAATATTCAGGTAACTGTTTCTTCGAACAACTACTTGGTTTTTAGAGATGGATTTACAGGCTCACTACTGATGAACTGTTTAGAGCACATGTGTCAAACACAAGGCCCGCAGGCCAAATCCAGCCCGCCAGGCCTTGCAATGTGGCCCGCACCGCGCTGTCATCACTGCACTCCGCTGTCAGTTTATGACATTGTCAGTTTATGACTGTTCAGTAAACCATTCGGCCCGCGATTTAGGCTGGATTTTAGATTTTGGCCCCTTCTCTGATTGAGTTCGACACCCCTAGTTTAGAGGTTTATTATGATGCCACGGTTGGTGAGATCTTCTGGCATATAAAATATAGCAGTTTTTAAATGGCTTCTAATACAAAAACTATTTGTGCCTACTAACCATGAGGGTGATATATCCTCTTTTCAATAAATTATGTTTGTTTGTTTTTTCCCGCATTGAAAAGTACCCCAGGAAGATAAAGTGTCTAGAAATTAGTGAGGAAGGAAGACATGTTGACCGTGAGGCTTCAGGGGAAAGCTGTTAAATGTCATTTTATCATTTAAAATTAAGGAAAATATATTTAGCAAATGTTTATTGATTTACTCATTGATGGAACTTAGTTTAACTCTTAACACACACTAATGTGATCAATATCAAGGCAAAAATGTTCTGGAAATGTGCAGACAGAGTTCTCACCTTATTCTAAGAGTTCTATGAAAGGCTTCTGAAGTTGACACTGGAGCTGAGTCTTAATTTTATTTTTCTAGTAGATATTGAGTAACAATTCCATACTAGACATTGTGCATAAATAATTTTTTATTCGTCATTTTTAAAGGTATTAAAAACAAACAAGAAATATTATGAAAACTGTGCATAAAGTCAACCAAAAAATGGGTATGTTTATAGAAAAATCATAGATAAAAGTGCGTCTTTTGGGTTTTGACTATTCATTGAATATTCAATGAATACTCATTCAATTATTCATTGACAACCAAAAAAGACGAAGTAACCCAGTAACCCAGCTGCCCCTCTCCCACCAGCCTTTCCAGCCTCTGCTTTAATCCCAACTCTGCAGCCCTGGATTCTTTTTTAAAATTTAGCATTTCTGACATATGGAGCCAGCATTGATTCATTTCTTCCTTTTATATATATATTTTAATGATTGGTATTTTTATTTGGGATAAGTATAGTAAAGGTGTTTCAAGCTTAAGGACAAAAACAGAAATCAAGCATCCAGGTTTCACCCTTCCTAGCAAAGTTCAAAATGAAAGTGTATAATCTTTGGCCTGGTGTTGCTCTCCGGGATGACTTGATCTTTGGAGAGTTTCGTGGCTCTTATTGTTGAGCATTTTGTTTCATTGCGGTTGTGAAATGATGTTCTGACCTGGATTATTATGATGTGTTGGGCTTAATGGGGCTATATTGTTGCCCCAGATGAAATACTGTGTGGGAAAGTCATTGAGCAGGTGGAAAGTGCTGTTTAATTCTTCTCACCGGAAAGGCTCCTGGTGGTATTGAGAAAATGTCAAAAGCAGCAACCCAGGTTGGGAGAGCTGAAGAATAGCAAATGTCTCCTTCTGCCATTGTGTGAGCCTTTTAATCAAATGGCCTGCCTCATGCAGCTTTATTTTGCATTGAGATATTCCATGTCCCTCAAACATTTCTCCGATGGTGGTAATGAATTGCATTGCCCTCTCGGTTGTAAGAGCGTGGGCACTCTGCTGAGGAGCCATATGGTTCCCATTTATTTTAATGTGTCTTTGACATCAGGAGAATTGCTGAGACAGCAGAGGAAAGTGCTTACACCTTGGACTGCAGCCAGAACTGCAACTATTTATGTTTAGTAACAACTACCTTTTTCCCCAATAAGAAACGGGATGGTCTTAAAATGATATCCATATTGAGATTTTTGTAAAATGAGAGTATAGGTTTATATATTTTTGGAAATAGCTGTTACTTTAGGAGCAGTGAGATATGTTTCTTTAGCGTGAAGTTTTAGGGTCTAATTGCACATATGAGAGATTAAGGAAACAAGCTGGGAAGTAGGCGGTACTTATTTTCTCATGATTTTTATTTGGTTTAAGAGCATCACCAAGATAGTACTCTGCATATGTAATGCTTTCCATCTGTGATTCTTAAGGCACTTCCAAAGGTGATTGTTTTTGATAATGTAACTATGAGGTAGATAAACATAATTCTGAAAATATTAGTGCTGGAACTGAGAAATGCAGATGCTCATTAATATAATCTGTATAATGGATTTTAGTATTAGAATTCAGATTTTTTTGTTTTATTATTTCACAAATTATCATTTTCCCAGTAAAAGGACAGAACAATATTTCCTCTAATTTATTATTAATACCATGATATGCTTACAATATAGAAACATGTTATTTTTTAAAAATAAAAAGACATTGAGGTAACTCAATAATTATGTATGTTCCATGTGTAAATGTTAACAATGAGTGTAGAAATCTCAAGGATTCCTTGGAAAAGTTTACTGTTACCTAAAGAAATGTAGATAGTGTAAAAAGAGAAAAGAGGTGGTAACATTGATCAAAATTCTATAAAATGATTTTACTCATAATAATGTAGAATGGTTAGCTGACTATATGGAACAGGAAAAAAAATTCCAACATCCAGTCTCCTTTAGGCAGAACTGATCAGTATGCATGGCCTAAATTTAGCAAAATATCTTAATGTCACATTGTGTTTTAAATCATTTTGCTCAAGGATCTTAATGTATAGACTGTAGGTGATGTGTCATGTAAAGACAAAATTGAACCAGAAGGAAGGCTGTTCCAAACATAGAATCAGAACACCAAAATTTATGATGCCCAGTACTATAAATTTGATGGATAAATTGATGCAAAGGGAAAATTAGAATGAAAATCAGTAGATTGCTCAGTTACTGGTACTATTTTAATCTGTAGTTTAATCTAAATTTGTTTTAGTTTAACGATTCACCATCCCCAATGTCAATGGTGTTTTGTGTTGGTGGCTAGGACATTCTGCAGTCATATCACATTTTCAAGGAAACGTCAATTTAATGTAAGAGGGATGAAGATCAGTGCTAAGTCAATTGCATGTTAAGATTTTATATAAAAGAGAACGTGTTTTCTTCTTTTAACTTTTGCTGTTTCAATGTTTCAATTTTATAACGTTAAAATATAATATTTATTCCTTGTGTCCTAAGTGTGAGAATAAAACGACCCTTTCATTCCCACCCCCCCCCCTTTTTTTTAAAGATTACTCACAAGAATTAGAAAGTGCAGGAAGCATCTTTAATCAGGAGAATGTGTAGATGAAAAACAGCTAGTTCTGAAAGATGATTATTCTTTGATATTTAATCATTTAAATTATTACATCAGAGCTGGAAGGTCAAAGTTTACACTTAATTTTTATAGGCAGGTTTCCGAATGTACATCAAAATCCTGGGTGGTAAACCTTACATTTTTCCAAGCCGGGAATTGCAAATCAGCGATTATGCTATTAAATGACCCCTCTAATGTCAAATGCAGCTTGCAGTGTGCTGGGCAGCTGCATGGAGAGACTCGGGAGAAAGCTGGTTTCCTCTATGCAGCTCTCTCGCTTGCTTGTGTGGATATAGCTGACAGACTGAATGGATGACAACGTGACATGCATGTTTATGACCCAAAACAAAGCTTTAGTCATCCAGCCTCAAGGGTTATCCTTTTATGTTATTTCTAGACTTGCTAATATTTTTTGTTGAAATGCATGATGCAGATTTTGTACACCTCTTGATAGAATACTTATTATTTTACATAGTCTTCTATGAGAAGGTTTTATTTTTGGTTTTTGGTGTGATACACTAATGAATTCAAAGCATCTCATCTGAAATTATTTCACTCAGAAGCTGCGATACAAGAAACATATTATTAGTCTCCAGGGCAATGCATTGCGAATATTTCTAACAATATTAGAGTGGAAAAATGCAGCTAAATGGTTAAACTACCTAATTTTGTCCATGAATTATAAAACTATTCCTCCTCTACAGAAGGACTGAAATCAGAATGACTGCTTCTTATATATCTTTATCATATTTTATATGGTTCTGTTTACTTGCTGCTTTACCAACTAGTACATAAGTTGGCTGGATGGTGTGAGATGGAAAAGTGGCATTTAGGGACGGGGGGAGAGGTGTACTGTAATTTTAAAAGCATTTAGAGCTATCAGTCTCGCTATAGGGAACCAAATACAAATGTGGACTTGGCATCTCGAGTCTCACTATGGGTGGGACCTATTTTTCTTCGGTCTTTTGTTTTTTAATGCTACTTCCATAGTAATAGGGGCAGTGGGAGAAGAAGAAAAATGGTTCCTGATTTGTTTCCTACTATCTGGGTTCTGACATTTTCTCACATTTGCTGGCTCTGTCTCAGTACCTTTTTGGAAATGCAAAGCACTTTAATTCCAAAGTATTGGATATATACAATATTGCTTCTAATATGTACAGCATTTGGGAGAGTCTCTTTTGTTTGTGATTGTTTGTATGTTTTATGCTCTTCATAACTGCATGTAAAATAATGTAATATTTGTAATAGATCACTTTACATTACACACTTTAGGTCATTTGTATTTTGTGTGTGGTTGGAAAGAAAATATTCCCAATAAGTCTTTACTCTTATTTTGCCTCTCATTCACCCAGGCCCCAAGAGTATCAGTTTTTTGGAGTTTCTCACACTTGAATGATTTACAAATGCCCTAAAAGCCTTACTTGAGCAAAATAACAAAAGACAAAACTAGAGCAACTATATTCAGGAAACTTGAGGATTAACTTAAAGGAGGACAATTAAAATAAGGATGAATTGCTTTCTATAGCAAACTATGCTGTATTTTCAAGTAAACTATTCCTATATTTCTTGGTTGCCAGGTTGATTTTCACTGCTTACTTAGGGTTAAGATTTGAGAACATGTGGGCAACACTCTCCTGAAGAGGAACCAACCTTGATAGTCATGTCAAGATGGATAACAATGTGAGACTATGATCACAGGAAATTTGCAGAAGTCACTTGTAAAGATTAGGACTTATTAAAAAATCTTAATCGCTTTAACCATTGAAAATTGATTTCATATCTAAGCTATTAGGCTAATTACTACATAAAATATTTCCTGATGAAACAAGACTTGGGGTTTGTAAGCTAGGCTTCCTGACTTCCTAAGTCTGGTTTGATCTTTGTTTTTCAAAAGGTACAAAGCAACATGCACACTTCCAGAGCCCCTGATTCATTTGGTCTGTATGTTTTTTTTTGTTTGTTTGTTTGTTTTTTTGTTTTTTTTTTTTAAATCAATCTTTATTGTTCATATTATTACAAAGGTTCCTCATTTCTTCCCCCCTCCACCAGGTTCCCACCCCACCCTCTGCCCCCTCCCCATCCCCCATTGTCCTCATCCATAGGTGCACAGTTTATGTTCAGTCTCTTCCTCCCTCCCTTTCCCCGATAGTAAATCCCTTTTCAGATAGTAAATCTGTTACTTAGCATTTTCTCATATCAATAATACCTCCACATGCCCAATGATACACTTCACACAAAAGACATTTCCAAATAGGTCAACCAGCCTCATGCAGGCCCCACCCAAGGCACTCACAGATCAACACCCCAGCGCTATACTAACTCAACACATCCAGATCTAAGCCTTCATCACTTGATTCAGCAGACCCTCAAGTTCCCGCAAAAGTTTCCAGCCATGTCTGAGAGGCAGCCGTGGGCAGGTACAGGCGAGGAGCGAGCTGTTTCGGGCCTGGCTGCTCCGGGCCTGGCCTCTGTTGCTCTGGTTCGTTCCACAACCAGCTGCTCCGGGTCTGGTCACTGCCGCTCCCGACCTAGTTGCTCTGGACTTGGCTGTTGCTGCTACAGGCCTGGCCGCACCCGACCTGGCTGCTCTGGGACCGGTTGCTCCGGTCCCGGCCGCTCCGGGCCTGGCCGCTCCCAGCCTGTCAGCCGCTGCTCCGGGCCTGGCTGCTCCCAGCCTGGCAGCCACTGCTCCTGGGCTGGCCGCACCGGACCCGGCTGCTCCAGGCCTGGCCGCTCCCAGCCTGGCAGCTGCTGCTCCGGGCCTGGCCGCTCCCAGCCTGGCAGCCGCTGCTCCTGGCCTGGCCGCACCAGACCCGGCTGCTCCGGGCCTGGCTGCTCCCAGCCTGGCAGCTGCTGCTCCGGGCCTGGCCGCTCCCAGCCTGGCAGCCGCTGCTCCGGGCCTGGCCGCACCAGACCCGGCTGCTCCGGGCCTGGCCGCTCCCAGCCTGGCAGCTGCTGCTCCGGGCCTGGCCGCTCCCAGCCTGGCAGCCGCTGCTCCTGGCCTGGCCGCACCAGACCCGGCTGCTCCGGGCCTGGCCGCTCCCAGCCTGGCAGCTGCTGCTCCGGGCCTGGCCGCTCCCAGCCTGGCAGCCGCTGCTCCAGGCCTGGCCGCACCAGACCCGGCTGCTCCGGGCCTGGCCGCTCCCAGCCTGGCAGCCGCTGCTCCGGGCCTGGCCGCACCAGACCCGGCTGCTCCGGGCCTGGCCGCTCCCAGCCTGGCAGCCGCTGCTCCGGGCCTGGCCGCACCAGACCCGGCTGCTCCGGGCCTGGCCACTCCCAGCCTGGCAGCTGTTGCTCTGGGCCTGGCCGCTCCCAGCCTGGCAGCCGCTGCTCTGGGCCTGGCCACACCAGACCCGGCTGCTCCGGACCTGGCTGCTCCCAGCCTGGCAGCTGCTGCTCCGGGCCTGGCCGCTCCTAGCCTGGCAGCCGCTGCTCCAGGCCTGGCCTCACCAGACCCGGCTGCTCCGGACCTGGCTGCTCCCAGCCTGGAAGCTGCTGCTCCGGGCCTGGCCGCTCCTAGCCTGGCAGCCGCTGCTCCAGGCCTGGCCTCACCAGACCCAGCTGCTCCGGGCCTGGCCGCTCCCAGCCTGGCCGCCGCTGCTCCGGGCCTGGCCGCACCCGACCCGGCTGCTCCGAGCCTGGCCGCTCCCAGCCTGGATGCTCCGTGCTTGGCTACTGCTGTTCTGGGCCTGGCTGCTCCCAGCCCGGCTGCTCTGGGCCGGGCTTCTCCAGGCCCAGCCACTCCGTGTCTGGGTGTTCCTGGACTGGCCACCCTGGGCTTGGCTGGCTCCGCCTCAGGCCTGGCTGCCACTGCCCCAGGTCTGGCTGCTCCAGTGCTGGCTGTTGATGTTCTTGTTCTGGCTGCTGCTGCACTGGGGCCTGGCCACTGCTGCTCCGGGCCCAGCTGCCACTGCCTTGTGCCTGGCCACTCTAGGCCTGGTCGCCGCTGTTCCAACATTCTGTCCCTTTTTTCTCTTTTTTTTTTTTTTTTTCTTTTTTTAAAAAAAACAAAACGCATTTATGTTGCAATGTTGGCTGGTGCGTTGAGTTCTGACTTAGTCTTTGATTTTTCAAGATCTTCTTTGTATTCTTTCTTAAGTAATTTTACTATCATTTGCTCTCACTTGATTTCTTCACATTGAGAACTTCTTTGGTTTCTTCCTCCTTGTCCTGGGAGCTCAGCTGGTTGGCCTGTGGCACCCCTTTGTTCTCTGCGGGCTCCCGCGCTGCTCCAGCCTGTTGCCGGGGTCGGCGCCGCCCAGGAAGCAGCCCCCGTCCTTGGCTCCGTTGCCAGCGCTCAGCAGTCGAAGGCTCAGGGGCACCCCCCCCACACTGGGGGCCCAGTCGCCCGGCTCCTTGCTGGCGCCCGGCTGGCCGGTGTCCGGCAGGGGCTCCTGCTCCTCGTGGCGTTCCTCCAGTCTGGAGCTTTCTTTGTCCCTCCCACTAGGAAAGTCCAGGTTCAGAGTCAACAGACTGTCCTCTGCGCACAGTGTGCGCGACTCCGGAGGCTCGGCCTTTGGCCGCGCTCCCAGGACTCCACCTCACAGCTCCGTCTCCCCCTGCCCGAGCCTGGGTCCCCAGGGACTGGCCCAGACCTGGAGTTCGGGGCGGTCTGGACTGAGGCTCAGAGCTGCCGCCGGAGGCTTTGTTTCTTCCCGCTAGGGTAATCCAGCATCAGAGTCAACATTCAGTCCTCTGCAAGCCATGTGCGCGCGACTCCGGGGGCCCCGCCTTTCGCCGGGATTCCGCCTCACAGCCCCATCTCCCCCTGCCGGAGCCTGGGTCCCCAGGGTCTGGCACATAACTTGGGGCTCAGCGCTGCCGGTTCGGGGGTTCAGCCCAGGCTGGGGGTTCTATTTCCTTCCTGCTAGGAAACGCCAGGCAGCACCCAGCCCTCTCCTCCTCTCCGGCTGCGACCTCTCCGCGCGCGCGTGCGTGCGAGCGCGCAGCATGTCTCCGTACCTTAGGCTTTTTTTCAGCTCCTCTGATTTTCCTTCTGGTTTTCTCCCTCCTTCCTATTGTAGAGTTTTCAGTCAGTCGACTACCTGTAGCTCTGGGCAATGTCCACTCTACATTTTAGTTGTATTCCCTTGAAATTGTTGTGAGCTGCTGCAGCTAGGTGTATACCCGAGCAGCCATCTTGGATCCTTGGTCTGTATGTTTTAAAAACTCACGTTTAATTGCCCAAGATTTACCAAAATAAACAAGCTATTTTCAGCAATTTCACTTTGCTTCTTCTAAATTTCCCCCAGATAAATGAAAAATAAACTCAAAGTATAGACTTTCAAATCACCTGATGTTTTCCTTCTGAGCAGAGCGCACAAGAGAGAGAAGTGAGCTAATGACTTCAGGCCCAAAGAGCAGAATAATATTTTTGAGGGTTTACCCATTGTTTAACATCACGCTGGGCCATGAACTCTCAACTTGCATGTGCCAGATTAAGTGGCAAAATACTTAGCTCTGTTTACTGCTTCCTGCCTTCACAGCTATACCCAGGCTTTGCTGATGGTTGTTGGCACAAGAACAAGCCTGCGTTGAGAGGGTGACTGGCTTGCTCTGCCAGCATGGGCTCCAGGATGGCAGCATTATGGTGGTGTCCATCTGGAATGGCCTGGAATCTGGTCTTCTGCTTTGCAGGCCCAGATCCTTGATTGAAACGCAAATGTGGGGTGTTTGAATCCGTTCATTCTCTCACAAAACCGAAGCATGAAGTCATGGACAAAAACGGTTAGCAGAAGCAAATTTATTGAGAGAAGCCAGTCCTGGAAAAGGTGCAGGGGTTCCAGGAGCAGGCCAGTGTGTTCAGAGCTTTCTTCCCATGTTTCAGTCCAGTGTTAAAGTCTATTAGTCCACGTGGAGAGTCCCACATGGCCAAAAACCCATGAATGCAGGGGAGCATGTCTCCTGCCATCAACCCAAGAATCTAGCACAGCAGGGAGAGCAGAGAGAAGAGAGGAAGCATGTGCGCTCTTTAATCTAGGGACAGGTGCATGTCTTGCTAGTTCTTGATTGGTCCTGTCAAAGAATCCTGCCTTAGCCACATCCTTGGGATTGGTTTATATATCTCACTGTCTTGTGATTGGTTATTTGCAAGCTGCCTGTCTTAGCAACATCTGTACATATTAAAGTTTGTCTCCTATGTGTGACCTTTGTTCCCCACCCAGCTGCATTTCCCAGTTCTATTTCCTACCCCTCATCGTGGTTCTTGTCTCTGTCTATCCGGCTTCCCTCTGTCTCCGCATGATGATGGTCTCTGTGTGTGAGGAGAAGGCAATTTCAGATGACATGGTATGCACTAATCACATTCACTAATGGCTAAAGTATAAATTTGAAACAAATCATTTGCAGTAAGAAACAAAATTGATGTGTCAACTCATTAGTCTTATTGACTTGAAGGTGTATCCCAATTTATATGAACGGGTTGGTTTATGAGTGTGGAAATTAAACAAAGTCAGATGAATTTTCTTAGAGATTAATGTGGTTCAACTCTGATACCTGATATATTCATCTCCTCTGTGGGATCAGAATATTGGTCTTATCAGAATACTGTCTCACCCTGGAAACACACTGCCCCGAAATTGAGTTTTGACTTCCATTTTTTAACCCACTCTGCTCATGAACTAGTTATATATTTTGTAATACAGATTATTTTACTTTATCTAATTAAATTCTTACCCTGGCACTGTGAATGAGTGACTTTCCCATTTTTATTTAACATTCATTTCTAAGGCATTTTTAAGGAAAAATAACCTGCTGATAACTAATATCAGTCCCTCTGAGCTGCTTACTTAATTTATAGAAATCAACATTATCGCCATAATATGTGATCATTTTATAGTAACACCAATATGCACGTTATGATGTGGTGACCATAATGGTGTTCCCAAGAGCTGTGTCCTAGGCAGCATATGCAGTATTGTTGCATTCAGACACTTCTGCTTTGGGGTTGTGTGTGGGGTAGGGGGTGGAGGAAGTTAACTATAAATGGGATAAAAGAAAAGGAGCCGAAAGACACCAAAACATTAGTATTGTGCATGAAAACAGACTAATTCTTTTTAAAGCAGTAATGAAAGTCCACTTCTCCTGCCTTTTTCTTGCTCTTGACCTCACAGTAGTAAACTGAACACAAAACTCTATAGAAGCACAAAGCTGAGTTCAAGCATTCTGCAAAGGGCACAAATTACTAGGTAGGCATATCAGGGAGGTTTTGGATTTTCTAAGGCAGGTATGTCGAGTGAATTTGTCTGTTTTTTCCAGGCTTGAAAAACAGACTCTCTTTTTATGACTTCATTTGTGATGATAGTCAAACTGGGGCCTAGAGGCAGGAGATAGCCCATAAAAGCCCATGCTAGTGCTCCAATTCAATCAGAGGAGAGACGCGGGTGGCTCCTAAGTTTTCAGGAAGCCCATACTTAAAACATGCCTCATACAGCTGATCTTATAGCATTTCAAAGCCTTCCTTTTAAATATACTTTGTAGGCTTTTCAATCATTCTTTCCTTGGTGCTATTTATAATATGCAAATGCTAAGACAACCATAAGCACAGGTTTGACTTGTGAAGGCTTATGGGACAGAAGCAGCACTAATCTAGCACAATTTGACAGTGTTAGTGTTGCCAAGAGCCCAGGTGAAGGGGCCGCTGATCTCTATTAGAAAGTCCTCTCTGGACTGACTTTCTGGAAAGGATAATCTGTTTTGTTTTGTTTTAGAAAATGGTGGTACAATACGTTCATGCAGAATATTGAAGAGTTCTTCATATAATCTAAAAATACAGATCCACGATCTAAATAAATTTTTAAGAAAGAAATTGGTCTAGGGTACCATGAATTGTCTAAGAAGACATAAGTAATAAAATTGTCAGAGGTGCTCATAATAATTATCTTAAATTACTACATTAATATTTTTTCTTATCTATAAAAGTACGGCCTTAAAAGATAATGACTTCAGGGCATCATTTTTATGATATCAAGGGTAAAAAAGGTTGAAGATTATCACCCCAAAATCAGAAGCTCTAGCCTGCTATAAGGGGTGACAGATGAGGTTGTCAGATCACCAGGCAGATTGTTGAATTTTGCTTTCTATGGTGATCTTTACATTTTTTACAAACGCTTCTCTTTTTTGAGGTGATTTAAACATACAGTTATGAAGCAGATCAGAGCTTTTAAATCAAAGCTGAAAGTTGTCTCTGCTGCCAGGAGTATATGTTGCAGCGAACATACACATAAATAAATGGGGAAATTATGTACGCGTTTGAAAGCATTTGCTTTCTGGCAATCTCCTGTGGACAAGTATAGCAGTAGGGAAGAGGGGAGGTGGGGAAGCAAAAATCATGCCCAAACATCCTCTTTCTCATACTCTCTATTCTTCTAAATCTGGTCATTCTGTCTGAGCTCAGCACAGGAAATGAAAGTTTCATGGTCAGGGATCACCAGCTGGCTTATTCACCAATGTATCCAATCATCTAGAACATGCCTGGTGCCTACTAGGTCTTTGGTTAATACTTGTTGAATACATAAATCTGTGAAATGAGATTAATCAAAGCAGCCTCTTTATATTTGGCTTAAATATTTTATTGAGTGAGGTGGGGAATAAGACAAAAAAAAAAAAAAACAACTTGAACCCACTTGGAAGAAGATTCTTATATAAATTCGAAGTGATATTGTAGCCTTTTTTTTTTTACATTGCCTATGCAGCCTTCCAAATCAAGATCATCTCTGAAGACAGTAGCAGTTGACATCTCTCAACCTTGTGCAACTCCCTGACTTCCACTCTCACTGTGACATGAGGTTTAAAACCCTGGGCTCAGGAATAATGAATCCCAGCTTCACCACTGGTTATATGACCTTGGCTATGCTATTTAACTTTTGATGACTTGGTTTCCTCAAAATGAAGATGGAGACAAGGGTAATATCAACCGAGGGAGTTATAAAGATAAAATAATTCATGTAAGGTTCTTTGCATAATCCACAATTTAGGAAGCACATTGCAAATGTTAGTTTTTGTTATTTTCTGCTATTCAAGGATTTATTCTCAGTTCATTGTTTCTTCCTGTCTGTTTTTCTATTTGAGTAAGTATTAGTTTCTTAAAGCTGCTGTAAAAAAAAAAATGCCACCAACTCAGTGGCTTAGAACAGAAATTACTTGTCTCACAGTTCTGGAGACTAGATCAGTCAAGGTGTTGGCAGGGCCATGTCCCTCTGAAAGTTGTAAGGGAATAGCCTTTTTTGGCCTTTTCCAGGTTCTGGTAGCCCCAAATATTCCTTGGCTTTGGCAGCAAAATCCCCATCTGTCTCTATCTGCACTTGGGCTCCTCCCTGTATCTGTACATCATCCCTCTGTGCATGTCTGTGTCCAGTTGTTCCTTTTTTATGTGGACACCAGTCATATTGGATTAAGACCCACCCTAAAGACCTTACTATAACATGATCACCTCTATAATGACACTATTCCTTAATAAGGTTACATCCAGGGTATTGAGAGTTAGAACTTCAATATATTTTGGGGATGAGGAGGCACAGTTTAGTCCAAAACAGCATTATTCTGTATCTGTCTCTTCAATTCATTGATTGTACCTTGGAGAAGTATCATATAATATAGCAACAGACCCAGAGCTTTTGGGTTTAAGATTAGTTTTGCCACTATCTATCCACACTGAAAGATACTACTCAAATTCTTCAAGCTTGGGTCACTTCACTATAAAATAAAAATATGGCCTAGATCCATGGTCGGCAAACTGTGGCTCACGAGTCACATGAGGCTCTTTGGCCTTTGAGTGTGGCTCTTCCACAAAATACCATGGCCTGGGTGAGGCTATTTTGAAGAAGTGGTGTTAGAAGAAGTTTAAGTTTAAAAAATTTGGTCCGCAAAAGAAATTTTAATCATTGTACTGTTGATATTTGACTCTGTTGACTGAGTTTGCCTACCACTGGTCTAGATGATGTCTAGCATGTCTTTCAACTCTAAAAGTTCCTGATTAGGATGTGACTTTCTTTCTGTCACCTACTGCATGTGTATCAACCCTCCATGAGGCTCTATGCATCTTGAGTCCCTATCCTATATAATAAAAGGCTAATATGCAAATCAACCGAACAGCAGAGTGACCAATTGCTATGATGTGCACTGACCACCAGGGGGAAGACGCTCAAAACAGGAGCTGCCTCCTTGGTGGTCAGTGCACTCCCATAGGAGTAGCACTGCTCAGCCAGAAGCCTGGCTCACAGCTGGAGAGCTCAGTGGCAGTGGCAGGAGCCTCTAATGCAGGGGTCTTCAAACTACGGCCCGTGGGCCACATGCGGCCCGCAGAGGAGTCTGATCCGGCCCGCCAGGTTTTTTGGGCAGTGAGCGCAGCCGAGGTGTTACAGTAGGAATTAGTAGTTCATATAGTCCGGCCCTCCAGCTCTCTGAGGGACCGTGATCTGGCCCCCACTTTAAAAAGTTTGAGGACCCCTGCTCTAATGCCTCCACTGCAGCACTAAGGATGTCTGACTGACGGCTTAGGTCCCCTCTTTATAAGGCCTAAGCCGTCAGTCAGACATCCCCCGAGGGTTCCTGGACTGAGAAAGGGCACAGGCCTGGCTGAGGGACTCCCCTCCTCCCCCTCCAGGGCACAAATTTCGTCCACCAGGCCTCTAGTAACTAATCATAAAAGATCTCATGGCATTTTCAATGGTCTCAGCATACACTTAGATTAAAATCCCCCTGTCCATAATGCTATTTAATCAGATTCATATCAAATAAAAACTTTGTTAAATTTTAATTGTAAAAATATCTAAATACTGCCAGTAAGATTTTTGTGTGTGTGTGTGTGCGTGTGTGTGTGTGTGAATTTTTATTGCTTTTTAGAATTTTCTGAAATTTTTAAGTAGACACATATTTTATGCCAAGGGACTTGGAACAACAGAAATGGCCTCTGTATCAAAATGAGACCCAAAGTGTGAAGGTTTGTAGTATGTCTTTTCTGATTAAAGTCTGATGTAACTCATGTGAAAACCATAAAACAGAGACTTCAGAGGCTTGGGGAAATGAGTAATTTATGCTACAGATCCATAGACTATTGGCAACTTTCCTAAAGTTTTGTTTAGACTACTGCTATTTGTGGAACTTCAATGTCTCTCCACCACAGCTAGAGAAAGATTGAAGAAATGACAGAAATATGCACTCATCCTGAGATATGACCTATTTTATGTGTCCCCGCCAAAAGGGATTGGCTAAAAGATTCAGGTGGCAGTTTCTGATTCTTGGCCTCCTCTGAAACCGCCGCCCCAAGTGCTCACTGTATCCTGCTCCTTTCTCTTCCAGCCTCCTCCATCCTCAAAAGGGAGAAGCGGCTGCGGACCAGGAATGTGCACTTCAGCTGCGTCACCGTGTACTACTTCACTCGGAGGCAGGGCTTCACCAGCGTGCCCAGCCAGGGGGGCAGCACGCTGGGCATGTCCAGCCGCCACAACAGCGTGCGCCAGTACACGCTGGGCGAGTTTGCCCGGGAGCAGGAGCGCATCCACCGGGAGATGCTCAGAGAGCACCTCAGGGAGGAGAAGCTCAACTCTTTAAAGCTAAAGGTAAGCAGAACCGGAAACTCACTTTTTGCCAAACCCCGTGTCTTTTCTTCAATTTGGTTGAGTTAAGCATTTTCATGGTTACATCCACAGGCCAAACTGGCTATTTTACACAACAGATTGCCTGCTACAGCTTTTTTTTTCTTTTCTTTTCTTTCCCTTTCTTTTCTTTCTCTTTCTCTCTTCTCTCTCTCTCTCTCTCTCTCTCTCTCTCTCTCTCTCTCTCTCTCTCTCTCTCTCTCTCTCTCTCTTTCTTTTCCTTCCTTCCTTCCTTCCTTCCTTCCTTCCTTCCTTCCTTCCTTCCTTCCTTCCTTCCTTCCTTCCTTTCTTTTCTTTCTTAAGCAAAATCGTTATAGTGTCTTCACTGAAAGGAATGATGTGGGAAAGTTCCCTGATGTTGCATATGCATAATTCATTCTATGAGGTGGTCACCGCTGCCGTCATGGAGGTCTTCTCCCTGTTGGCTGCCCTGCTTCTGGCCGTGGGGCTGGTGCTGCTGGTGGTGCGGAAATTGCAGGAGAAGCGGCAGAGGGAAGGCATATATGGCCCAGAATGAGGAGTACTTCTTCCACGCAACCGAGGCCACACTCCCTAGGCTTCCAAGGAGACAGCCCAGGGCTGCCTGCCCACCGAGGTCCCCTTCCTCTGTCCATCTCCCTCCCTTGCTGTGTGACCTTGGGGGAAGGCTGATCCCTTTCTGGGCCTTCAAACTCTGGGCTTAAAAATAGAAGGGGGAAAGGTGCTTCAGAACTCTGCCCCTGAGGGCAAGGGAGGGTGGGGATGCTCAGTGTGTGTGTGTGTGTGTGTGTGTGTGTGTGTGTGTAATTGGTAGTGAGATATAATAAAACCTTTTTTTTTTTTTTGAAAAGGTGTATTATTGAGTAATTCTAGATCATAGATCCTGTGTTTTGGCTAGGGCTAACTGGTATCACAAGTAGCTACGGTTCCTTTTCTCCTGGAATTTACATATTAATATATTAACTGGAAAGGGAAATATTAATCATGTAGACAAAATAGAATCACAGCTGTATTAAGTGCTATGGAGGAGAGTTGGAAGGTGCTGTAAAAGTATATAATAGAGGAGTGTGATCTGAAGGTCAAAGATGGTTTCTGCAAGGGAATGACAACTGAGCTGAAACCTGAACAGATAACTAGGCGAGAAGGAGAGGCGAGATCGGTTCCGGCAGCAGGAAGGCCCGGAGCTCTGTGGCAGGAAGAAGTGAGCACACAGAGGCGGGTGTGGCTGCAGCAGAGACAGAAAGAGTGAAGTGACATGAAGGAGTTGGGACAGACCTTGTAGATCCTGTTGGAGCTTTGTTATTTCTCTCTTCATCCTTAGGCCATCAGAAATCATCCAACAGTTCTCAGCATGGGTTTAGGTTGGTGGGGTAATGTGATCTGGTTCATGCTCTGATGTGAGAATATTTTGGGGGTACAGGGTGGGGACAGCCATGTGTGTGGCGGGGGGCGGGGGGGCATGTGGAGTTAGACCAGGTAAGAGGCAATTACAATAGTCAAGGAGAAAGATGATGGTGAGCTAGATTAGAATGATGGTAGGGAAGATGAAAAGAGATAGACAGAGGGAGAAATTTAGGGAGTAAATCAACAGTCCTTGATAATGGGTGGATTTGAAAGGAAAAGAACAACTCCTAAATTTCTGGGTTACAAAAATGAGTAGGTTGTGGATGATAGTATCTTTCTCTATGACAAAGATAAGACAAAGAACCCAGGAGGATATACAGATTGGAACTGGAGGTGTGGGGGATGGGTAGATAATGAGATGTTTTTTGGACATACTAATTTTTAGAGGCTTTTGAGTTTTTTAAGACATGTCAGAGAGGTGTCCAGGTGGAGATACCCATTGTTCTGCCACATTAGAGATTAACTGGAGAGAAACATAGCTCAGAAAACCTCTTTCATCAACCAAAGGCTCTTTTCATATCTGCAGTGATTCATCAACCTACCAATATATCTATAAAATGCTCCCCCATCATTATCCAACGACAAAAGAAAATCTTTCCAGGTAATCCAGAGGACTTAACATAAAGGGTTATTCATCAAATAGCTGAAGCACCATAAGTATACCATTATTACCTGTATCTTTAGTTTTTAGTTTCTAGTATAAAGTTGGCAGAGATATGATGTGTGTTTCCAAGTACCTTGTTTTTGTGCATTTTGCTATTTATATATGTGCTTTGCTCCCAATTGCACAAAAAGGCAGTTACTTAAATTAAGCTGGACTCAATCAGCAAGAGCATGTATCGTATTTCCTTTGGATGTGTTTTTGCCATCTTTCGTTAAATGTCCCTTAAGATTTTTTGGTAGCAACCCATTATTATTGTTGTTGTTCATGATTGCTTTGCATGCTGCTTGATTTAATAATAATTTTCAGATTTGCTGGTAAAATCCACCCTCTGCCTTTCTAACCCACTACAAACCAACTCTATACCCTACTCAAAAGAGTAAAGTCATTCTTCAAACTCAATAGTAATGGTCGCCATTCATTCAGTAATTTTTATTTGTCAGACATTTTATAAACATTACTTAAATTCATATTAACAAAGACCCAGTGGAAGAAGTAACTTATGAGACCATGTGTACAACTAAAGAAGAGGAAGCACCAAGATGTGATATAGCTGGCTCACTCTGCAGAAAACTGGTCATATGATCTTGTTACTTCCTCTTCTAAAATTAATTGATTATCCCCTATAGACCTTTGGAAAGACAATCTGTGTACCAATAGGCAGCCGTCCCTTTCTGAGGTTTAGTACAGTGTACGGTGGTTTTTAACTGCTGGGGGATTATAATTCTATCTGAAAACCAGAAGATTTCTTGTGAACTTGGAAGCATATTGTGCACGTGATGGATATCAGGGGGAGCCACACAACTATTGGAACCTTCCTCCACATCGGGCAGTGATGTATTCTGATCCTGCCATTTTTATTCAGCTACTTCTATGCCTCTTTTTTTTTTTTTTTTTTTTTGTTAACAAGCCAACCAAGAAAAGAAACAAAAACAGCATTCTGTTACTAATTCACTTTATTCCTTGTGCTTTGTGTTGGAAGTTGGAGAAGCAATCATCTGAGTAGGTATTATGTCTTGGCTTGTCACTGATAAGCAGAGGAGTAAAAACATGCAGTCTTTGCTTGAGGTGAAGATGCAAACAAAAATCATCTGGATAGCGTAGCTTCTTCCAGATGAATACCAAGCAAAAACGATAATGGGATTCTAATTTGTAGCCTCACTATACTGCAAGTATTCAGAAACTCAGAAACACACATCACATGATCACGTGAGCCTAATAAGAGATCACAGCAATGTGGACCAGTTTGCTAAAAAAAATTAATTTAAAAAAGTAAAACAAAACAACAACAACAAAAAAAAACCTGACTAGTATTTATGGAGGAAAGCTTGTATATTTTCATTGTGATTCTTCTAGCATATTAATGTTCATGGTTTTTGACATATCACTGATTCTATTAGGATAAGGCTTAGCTATCCAAAATCGAAAATTAGCTATCCAAAAACATTAACTGAAAAAAAATCTTACTAATTATCCAAAAATTTTGCTCTGAAACTTAAAATTTTACTTTTAATAATAGCAACATTTGTATTGAAATAAAAATCCTTCAGAGGTAAGTCGAAAAACAAATGTAGCTAAAGTGATCTTGTTTTCACTGGGGCAGCAGGAAGGATTATGGCACAGAAAGGGGTCCAAAGAGGAAAGCCAGGATTGCTGCAAACAAACTGCCACTTGGGTTTTGCCTGCAGGTGGTCCTCTGTGAGAGGCAGTAAGCTGCCTGTTGAGTAAAGCAGAGAGAAGGCAGCATCTGACAAGACAAACGCTTTCCAAAGCTCTCACTATGGAGACCAGATAAAACACCACAGGGAACTTTGGAGTTGGAAGTAGGCAGTTTCCCTCCTACTTATTTGAGAACCAACAGCCCCAAAGCAGTAAAGAGACGTTTTCTCTTTCCTCTGTGCCTCCAACCCAATGTATTCCATACCACCTCTTCCAATGGGGCCTTAATAGTGGAGAATTAGTAAAAAGAAATATCCACACTTCTTAATGTTTCCTTATAATAAGTATGTTGAGGACAAATTAAGAATAAAGATTAGGTTGAAAAACTGGTTTGGCTCAGTGAATAGAGCTTCAGTCTGTGGATTGAAGGGTCCCAGGTTTGATTCTACTCAAGAGCATGTACCTTGGTTGCCGGCACAACCCCAGTGGGGGGTGTGCAGGAGGTAGCTGATGGATGTTTCTAACTCTCTCATTGATGTTTCTAACTTTCCCTCTCTCTTCCTCTCTGTAAAAAACCAATAAATATATATATATATATATATATATATATATATATATATATATATATTGAATATATATATATATTTTAAATAATAGAGATTAGTTTTTCATTGTACAATTTCTTCTAATTTAGTAATTCATCTCAATCAAATTATGAGATAGATATATTGAGTAATAATATGTATAATTAGATTTGTAGGGAAAAAAACACTACAATTTTATTTGGGGGGTTTAAGTGTATCCTTTTTGTTGTTGATGTTCCAAACATTGTCTAAAAACAATTAATAGAGAAAGCTGATTGAATAAAATGCATGGTCCCGGAAGAAATAACTACCTTTAGATTTCTAAATTACAGAGCACAGTTCTTTTTCTCTGTCAAGCGCGTTCAAACATGTCATACTCTTCACAGTAATCAATGCAGTCATCTTAATACTATACTCTTCCAAATTAAGTGCTTAGATTTCATCATCAGCACCACACTGTTGAACAATTAGATTAGCATTTATTCCCATTTCACTTGTATCTGTAAAATGCATTAGGCAGCCATTTGAACATTTTAAAGAGCTTTGGCATTCCCCGGATGCCTCTGGGTTAAATCTTACTGGATTCTACTACCTTGTTCTAGAAAATTTAATTTCGCTTTCACAGCTTTGACTGCCTCTTTCAATGTTTTTTTCAACCTTTGTTCTTCCTCTCCTTCCTGAGATGAGGACTATCTCCCCTCTGGTACCATTTCCAATGTCTTCCCAGGGTTATACACTTTTCTGTTTCTCGGACATATGTTTCTTGAAAAATGCTTGGTTATTTGCTCTTTTTCCTCATAAAAAATGTTGCCAGATGGTAACTCTTCCTATAGTCATCAATTTTTTAAATCTATCTAAATCTTCTACACCCCAAACCTTACATTTATGACTGTATTTTATTCATTTAGTGACTGACCCATGCAACATTACAATTCTCCGCCTTCACCCCAGCCCTGATCCTTGTATCCCTATAACAGTCCTGTGATATAACTAGCCTTTAGGTTAGTTATAAGATCCTAAATGTTGGAGGAGATAAAAAGGATTAGTAGTTTGTGAGAGATGGTAGACACAGTCTATTATCTCAAAACTTTAGTTACAAAATTTTTGGATGTGTTTTTTAAACTGTTTCCTCATACCGTAGTTCTTTATTAGATGAGTCAGCATCTACTGGTCATGGTATTTTTTACCTTCACCTTATCCCTACCGAACTTCTCTGTTAAACTCGATAGAGATTACTCAAGGGCATACCTCCTGCTTTGCCGCCCCAGAATACATCCCCAAATGGAGGCCTGCTCCAAAACCAAATGGAAAACTTTGATATTCCAAATACTTGCCATCTCATCTGCATAATCTATTTTGACAAGTACAGAGAAAATATGCCTAACCAAAGTGATGGAGACCACACTGGCCCTCAGCCCTGGGCAAACGCAATACCTTTAAGAATATATTCTTCCAGAATACTTCTGGTATTTTAATTTAAATGGAGCAATTAAGCATGTCTGATCAAGTCCTCAGTGTTCTACATATTCCGTGGAGTCAGAAGTTTGAGGGGGTTCACTTAGGCAAGCCAAGAATCAATGAAAACAAATCTAAGTGCCACAGAGGTGACAAGATGGGAAAGGTAACTCTTCCTGTGTGGTGACACATCTTTTCCTATCATAGAGAATTGATGTTAGGCAATTACACACTTGAATTCCTTAGCAAATCAGATCTTTACAGATGCTTCTGTTTGCAAATAAGAATTAACACAAATGGTAACAGCAACCACTCAAAATAACATTCTAATAGTGGACATCCATAAACAGTTGAACAAATACCTTTATAAAGAAATGCCAAGGAAGGAAAAAATTGCAGATCATGCCAAGAAATAAAACCTAATGAAGGGGAATGCACACCTCTGCAAGAAAATAGATTTAAGTCCTGAAATATTCAAAAAGTACAACGCAATAGTTTTTTGATTTTTTTTTTTAATGCATTTCAGGAACCCTTTGAAAAACATTTTAATATATACTTGCTACTATGTTATTTCCTCTACTTGAGGGCAAAGACCAGTCTTCTATTCATTTTTCAGTACGTTCAGAGTAATTCAGTTTCGGATTTGGGGTCAATAATTAATATTCTAAGTTAAATGTCGGACCTTTTCTATGAAGTTGAGAGAATGATGTCTGATGTCACCAGAGCATTTTAACTGTGTCATGATTGAACCATTGTTAAGATCAAAAAGCATGGAAATGATTACAATTAGCGATGTGTATGAATAGATTTTACAATTAAAGAATCAAAAAAGCTTCAGTATTTAAAACTTTTTTGAATAATCCCTTACAGAGCTTTGGCATGTATTCCTGTGTTACCCCTTAGAATATATTTTTGCTTATATCCAGAGAAAACCTCTTTTTCTAAATGCTTTTTAAAGAAGGAAATAATACATGGTGGTAGACCAGTCAGAAGTGAAATACTGATACAGGGTTTACTGATGGATGGAAATAATTAGAGAAGAAATATAAATAGCAGCAGAACAGTTATGAGTAGATGAGACAGTTGTCCACAGGAGCTGTAATGAGGAAGGTGTTGCTTTGGGCACAGGTCCTTGGGATCTCCTTTGAGGGCAAGGTTATTGTCTCGGTGCCCACAGGCCAGCTCCTGCCAGCACTGCCCTCTGCTCCTTGTCTCACAGCGATCACACCGACCCGACTGATTGCTTCCTATCCAGGGCTCCTACTTGGAATGCCGTGTAGGGTAACCGTGTTCCTAATCCCCGTAGCGCAATGCTGCATGCCTTCATTTCCCAGTTCATGCTTTTGCTGGACTCCCAAAGACAGGGTGGTCATCTCAAGGACAGCGTGTTTGCTGACTTAGGTGGCAGTGGCTCCCATGAAGGTGTTATCGTCTCTGAGCAAGGGTGAATTTATTCCAACATCAGAGCCGCCCATCATGAACCAAGTCTAAAGATAGCTTCCATTGATGGGCATCTGTAACCTTCGGTCTTTTCCACATGGCACTGGCTAAAAGCTCTCACAACTCTGGCTCTCCCATTAGGAGGTGAAGAGATCCAATTAACAGTCTTGTGTGCATTTAAAAGCCTGTCATTTTGACGCCTCCTTTTCCTCCCTGTGACTTGTCTAAAGAGAAAAATAAGTGGAAGTGATTGGACCCACGAACACTTATTGATGGTGGGGACCTGATGCGATGTAATGGTCTCTTTGTTAGGAACTGTAAAGGTTAGGATCTCGGCCTCTGCCCGCGCCAAGTCTTTTATCTGCCGCTCTGTGTTTCTAGATGACGAAGAACGGCACTGTGGAGTCCGAAGAGGCGAGCACGCTCACAGTGGATGACATTTCTGATGACGATATTGACTTAGACAACACCGAGGTGGACGAATACTTCTTCCTGCAGCCCCTGCCGACAAAGAAACGCAGAGCGCTGCTGCGGGCGTCCGGAGTGAAAAAGATCGACGTGGAGGAGAAGCACGAGCTGCGGGCCATCCGCCTGTCGCGAGAGGACTGCGGCTGTGACTGCCGCGTGTTCTGCGACCCAGAAACGTGTACCTGCAGCCTGGCAGGCATCAAGTGTCAGGTAAGGATTTGCATCTCGGGGAATCCAAAGACAGGGGCTAGCACACCACCCCCTAAAGAGGCAGGCGTGTTCCCTGGGATGAAGTTTCCCGCGGGAGGAAGAAAATGTCAGGTGAGACAAGACACCTGACTCAAGGAAAAAAGAAATCCTCTTTCAAGGACATGTGCGGGCACACATAATCCGCTCAGACATCTCAGATAGGATGTGAAAGGCAACCCAAGCTGTAGCTGAGTGAACTGACATTACTTGCTCTTGGATCCGTTTATTACACTAGTTTATTTTGGCTTTTTACAAGCATTCAGGCAGGTCATCAGTTCCCTACCATTTGAGTTTCTATTTTCGGATCCGTCCAGGGGTTGAAAATGATGGCTGGTGAGAGGTGGTATAGACTAGCGGAAAAATTACTAGACTGACACAGAGAGAACACAGTCCTCCTCCTGGCTCTGCTTGTTGCCAGCTCCGTGGAATTGGCAGGTCAGGTCCACTTTCTGGGCTCAGTCTCCCCATTTCTACAGGGAAAGGGCTGAACTTGAGCAGGTGTTGGCAGACTCTATAACTCACAGGCCCGATCTGGACTGTCACCTGCTTTTTTGTGAATAAAGTTTTATGGACGCACAGTTTGTGTGTTGCCTGCGACAGCTATCACCTTCTACAGCAGAGCCAACCCGTTGCCACGGAGACCTATGACCCACAAAGCCTAAAATATTTCCTCTCTGACCCTTTACCAGAAAAAGTTTGCCAACCTCTGGATTAGATGATTCCCCGGTCCCCATTCATCTATAACAGCACGGGTGCTCCATGATTAGTTAGGTGTCATCATTTTAGGCAGAAACTTGGCTTTTTTTTTTTTTTTTTTTTTTTTTTTTTTTTTTTTTTTTTAAGGAGAGCCCCTCAGACAGGCAGAAGGAGAAAGTAGTTCTCATCAACTGAACAGTTGTTTGAGGTAGATTCACAGAAAAGGGATTAATGAGTAAGAAAACAGCTGTCGATTCTGGTTCTGACATCTGCTACTAATTTTTATTGGGCCCAGATGACTGCTTGAGAGTCTGCCTTCTCCTCTGTTGCACAGGAAATTCTCCTCATTTGGATAAGGTACCAACAGGTTCTTTCTGGTGGCCTGTGCTCTGGTCTGCATATAGGTTAATTGGCGGAATCTGGGACAACTAGTAAATATCTGAGGCGTGCCCTTGGATTGCCCGGGATTCCACGTATCACTTACTCAAGCATTCAGTCCAACAACACTTGCCGAAACCCACTACGCTATCAACAGAATCCAATCACTTGAATAATTTTAAGATATTGATTAAATGAGCATCCATCCCCTTTACTTGAGGCACTTGTAGTCTACTGGAGTGGAGTGGGGAAGGGAGGAGGGAGCCAGGGCCTAAGCACATGGGTCCACCAGTCAAAGTCATGAATGTGCATGTCCACCGCCGCCCTTCAGTCGGCATCCATGCACCTGGTACAGGGGCAACCCAATGAGCACACATGATCAGGCCACACAATATATTTAGTGGTGTCAATTTGGACATCTTGGACAGAGAAGTTCATCTTATAATAAGGAAAGAGAGAGAGAGAGAGAGAGAGAGAGAGAGAGAGAGAGAGAGAGAGAGAGAGATATGACTAATATGGGGAATGTCATACAATTTATATTAAAAACAGCAAGTGAAGATGAGGGCAGTAAGTTTGTTTAAAATTGGACCCATGAGCTGGCATGCATTAGGAAAGGGGTCTGAGGAAAGGACAGAAACATTTTTAGAAAATGAATGGGATGAAGAGACGGGTGAAAAAAGGAAGAATGGAGGAAGAAATAGAGAAAGCACAGGAGGGGTCAGCAAACAAAATATGCAGTATACTTTTAGTATAATACTATAACTCATTTTTATTTTAAATATGGGTTTTAAAACTGGGTTGACTCTTACATTTTAAGCTTTCATTTCCCTTTACATTTCTGTTTACAATTCGATTTCCATTCGGTCTAGCCAAAGTGGAATTAAGTAATCCCAGGTTCAGAGGGGTTGATGGAAGGTACTGGCTTTTATTTGGTTTGTAAGAGTTCCATGGGGCTAATCCGTGTCCTTCCTTCCAAGGTGGATCGAATGTCTTTCCCGTGCGGCTGCACTAAAGAAGGATGTAGCAACACAGCAGGTAGAATTGAATTTAATCCTATCCGTGTCCGGACTCACTTCTTGCACACAATAATGAAACTTGAACTGGAGAAAAACCGAGAGCAGCAGATCCCCACGCTGAACGGCTGCCACGGTGAGATAAGTGCTCACAGTAGTTCCATGGGCCCTGTCGCTCACTCCGTAGAATATTCTATCACAGACAATTTTGAGATTGAAACCGACCCCCAGGCTGCAGTACTGCACTTGCAGTCCGCCGAGGAATTAGATTGCCAAGGAGAGGAGGAGGAAGAGGAGGAGGAGGAGGAGGATGGGAGCAGCTTCTGCAGCGGTGTCACCGATTCCAGCACGCAGAGCTTGGCACCCAGCGAGTCCGATGAGGAGGAGGAGGAGGAAGAGGAGGAAGAGGAAGAGGAGGAGGATGAGAAAGGAGACAGCTTCATGGAAGGTTTGGGTACCCACGCCGAAGTCGTCCCTCTTCCTTCCGTCCTGTGTTACTCGGACGGCACCGCCGTGCACGAAAGCCACGCGAAAAATGCCTCTTTCTATGCCAACTCTTCAACTCTGTATTACCAAATCGATAGCCACATTCCGGGGACTCCTAACCCGATCTCTGAGAACTATGCTGAAAGAGATGCTGTCAAAAACGGTACCCTCTCGCTGGTGCCTTACTCCATGACCCCAGAGCAGTTCGTTGACTATGCCCGACACGCGGAGGAGGCCTACGGCACCTCCCACTACCCAGCTGCCAACCCCTCCGTCATCGTCTGCTGCTCGTCCTCGGAAAACGACAGCGGCGTGGCCTGCAATGGCTTATATCCCGAACACAGGTCCGGCCATCCTCCGATGGAATTTCACTCCTACTTGAAAGGCCCCTCCCCGGAGGGGTTCGTCTCGACCTTGAACGGCAGTCACATTTCGGAGCATTCTGTCGAAAACCCCTTGAGCCTCACAGAGAAGAGCAGGCTGCACGAAGAGTGCATCAAGTCGCCCGTGGTCGAGACCGTCCCCGTCTAGTAGCCTAAGTTATCCTAGGACCAAGTCTTCTATTTCAAGCGCTGTATTTAATCGGATTTCCTGGGCTCGTGGTGGTTCAAACTGAGGACCAAGAAAACTTGGACTGTGATGAATTCTTCCAGGCTGTACTTTGTTTTCCCCTTCCTAGCTGTGTGTCTGTGGCATTGCACAAATACAGTCTCTGTGAGGATTTTAAACGATTTCAGACTGTTTTGATAGAAAATGCTAATTTAAAAACAAAAAAAAGCATAGTTCACAATTGCCTACCTGTCAAACTGTGTGAAACCTGCCAAGTTGTGTAGACCAGAGCTCCAAGTTTTGAATTTTCGGGCCTGTGCAAAATTGTTAACTAAGACTGGGAAAGAGTAAGAGTTAGAGTCCTACTTTTCGATGTTATCCGAAGATGATGGTGACTTTTTCATGTAAAAGTAATTATTGTAAGAAAAAGATTTAATTGTCCCATGTGTATTTTATTTATGGTAGCTAGAAGTCATGTTTTGATGAAAATGAGCAGCAGCATGTTCTTTTAAGCTGAAGATGCGTAGTTAGCACCACCGAGCATGCCCACATGGATTGCACCTGGAATCCATTCATGTTTTTAAGATCACTAACTGATCAAATTTGCAAATACTTTCTTAAGGGTGAAATAGGCCTATTTTTGCTATTTTGGACAAATCATTTATTTAGTCTATATGTGCAGGTCCTTACACAGTTTTCTCTCAAGTTAAGAGTTAGGACAATCCTTTGGGGAGGGTCTAATTCATTGCCCTCCCTCCGTTGACTCCAGAGATGGAGGTAGAAGGAATTGCCTTTCTTTTTTAAACACCATCATCTTGGTTCTTACCTTGGACAGCACTTTTAAAACTCTACTCCCCTACATCCAAATGCACTTTAGTGCCCCTTCATGGTAACTTGTGAGGGGTGGGGACTGAGAACTCTTTGAGACGACACATTTTAAAACAATTTTTTTAAATCTGTAACTATGATAAGGTTCATATACTTACTATAGAGGAATCATCCCATGGTACTCTGTGAAGGAAAAATGACCTGTTTTCCTTCGCCGCTCTGAAGACCTAACTCTGTAAAAGCAGAAGAGGCTGAGGACCATGGAAGAGACACATCCTCAGCAGCCAGCCTTTTCTACAGCGAGATCAATCCATCTCTACAGAATGAGTGTCTGATGAGATTTCCACTTAGTGACTAGCTGATTGAGGGGGGGCCTCTACCCAAATACTCAGCTAGGCCTTACTTTCTGCAGCATTTTGGTTTATCTTGCCTGGGACATTTAACAGAACAGTCCAGAAAGCATTGAATACTTTCTAATTACCTCACGTTCTCTTGTTAAAGGGGACAGTTAGAAATAAAACAAGCACTCCCCACCTTTAGATTATCTACACATGGCTCGTCGGAGGACTTCTAAGATCCTAATTTTCCTGTAAATTAATTTAGGTAATTAAATAGCGTGTTTTACCTTTTTTTAAATACACTATAACTATGCTAAGTCTGTTCCATATTTTGGACCTATTGTTATATCAATTTCACAGTTTCTGCCTCTTTGAAATGTGGACATGCCTTGCTATTCAGTGACTGCATCGCTACTTATTTTTTTGTCTTTTAAACGTGAATGTTTAGAAATATGGACATACATAGATCGTAGATCTCAGTTCCTTAAAAAATACCATCTTACTTCATTGAACTTGAAAATGTTTGATCTGAAGTCCTCCAAAGGAAACGTCTCTACTAAAACTTGACTTGGGGGAAATGCGTTTACTTGCAGCTCTCCAGTGTGCTGTTGGTTTCTGCCCCTTCTCTACCCACCAATGGGCCAAATTTATAACCATTAATATTAACGTTAAAGTATGTTTGGTTTTATCCTTTATGGAGGTAAAGTAAGGAAGGCAGGGATATTCCTTTTGAATGATAAGCCCCTTGGTAATCTGATTGAGGTTTTGCTTGATCAGTAGCATATAGGGTATGTCTACAAAGTTACAGTTTTTAGTGCTTGATCTTCAAATTTCACCCCTACCAATACAATGCAAAGAGCACAGACCCAAAGAGATACTGACGAAAGGCTATTGTTCTTTATTCAAGCACGTGAAAGCATCCTGTGTGCCAAATTTGCTGGACCGTTGCAAGTCCTTGCAGTATTGATATGGGAAGCACTCAGCTTATTCTTGGAACACAGTATGGCAGAGTGGGGAAGAGGCGACTCTGGCTGGGGCAGAGTTGCAGGGTCAGTCCACTTCCTGAAAGGATAGATATTTAATTCAGTTCAGCTTCATTTTTCCAAGAAGCCTGATGCCTACTTGGTTATGTTTCATTGGTCTCTGTTTTGTAGCTTCATTTCCAAATTATGCTTAACCTAGAAACAAGCAAACAAACAAAAACCCCAGAGCTCATTTCCCTATCTGTCCAATTGAGGATAAAAGTCACTGCTACACAGAGGGATTAGAAGTCCAACTATTCAAAGTTTTTATATACATAACCTAACTCCTGAACATCTCCCACAAGCTACCTACACAGATTACCTATTAAAACACCTCTCTCTCTCTCTCTCTCTCTCTCTCTCTCTCTCTCTCTCTCTCTCACACACACACACACACACACACCCCACACACACAGAGATGTATACCACACACTGGGTAGGTTTTAGGCAATGGCCAATGAGTACTGAATTTTCCCTACTCTAGAATCTGGTTGGGTTTTATGATCTAAAAATGTGGTTTGGAAAAAAGCATGATTTTTAAAGCTATATTTTGAAAAGATTGACTCAATGTTGCAAATAATGTTATTGATAGAATCATTTCATTGTTACTTCCTTTCCCAGAAAAGCTGAGAGAGCACAGTGTTCCATCTGACTTTTTCCCCCATTAATAGCCCTTCTATTCAACAAATACTGCCCACATACCAGGAAAGCTTTTTAAAATGGGGATCAAGCTAGACACAGACAGTGGGGATACTTAAGATCATTATACCAAGCCCCGTTAACCAGACCAGTAGCTCTTTCATTGCTCCCATAGCATTATCTAACCAAATTACAGTCTTTTTTAACACACAACTCTTTAGTCATTCACTGTCAAAGGCAAAGCTTCCTGCTTTGGTGCCTGTTGTTTTAGCACCAGCCCTCTACCTTTCATTGGAGTTTAATTCCCAGTTAGAATCCAGACCAAACTGATTAGCAAGTCAAGTGACTTGGAGCAGCTTTCATTTTCTTTGACATTCTCGGTTCCCTTTGAGAGAAAGAAGTCAATGAAAGAGATTCATTTAAGGTCTCCCCCATCTCTTGAACATTGGTTATTAAGACATAAGTAAAATCTGTTTGTCTCATGTCTTTTGGTTAATTGAATAATGTAGTTACTTTTCAAAAGGCATTCATTTTTTGTGATAAAACTTTATTTTTCCTATTGGGACAGCCATATATAAAATGTAAAATTAATAGTTATTAAAGTGATAAAAATCTTCACAATCATATATAGATCAACAATAGCCACATCTGCCCCAAACACCACACACACACACACACACACACACAACTGTGAGTTACAGACACAAAGGTAACAAATTAATCAAGAAGCAAAGAGATTATAAGTGATTATGTTCTTTAAAATTTTACACTCAGCTGACTTCTGGGCAAAAATCTGGTTTGGTTACCATTAAGCAGAAGAACATATGATATATCACTGGTTCTTTGATTAAAGTTCTGATATTGTTGTACAGGTTTATATAACCCTTTGGTCATGATATTTAGAATTTATTAAGTAACAATTTTTCCTTTCAACAAATATTTATTGAACATCTACTGTGTTAGAGGTGGTAAAAAAAAACAAACAAAACAAAACAAAAAAAAACGGGGGAAATCACTACAATTTCTAAGGGTTATGTTGATAAAGAGTGGCATGAAATAAGCAATCCTTATAATCTTTTTAATTTGTGATTTTATAAAGTGATAGACAGTGGGACATCAATTCTTGTCTAGTTATATGCAGACTGCAGCTAAAAGGAAACTTCTTATTTTCTAAATTAATGAGACTTCCTGTATCCTCCTCCTTTCCTCTTATCTGACATTTATGAATTAAATCTGGACCCAGTGAGAATAATTGAATCGAATGAAAAAGACATTTTTCAGCTAATTGCTTTTTCAGTGTGAGACCCATATAAATGATGCTAAATTTATACCAGCAAGCTCCTACCAGACAATTTCAAAGGCGGGTTGACTCATGCATGAGGCAGGAAGCATTTCAGGAAACCTCTGAAACAGCAATGGGAACGCAATCACGCTTCTGTTTATAAACAGCCTATCAGAATAGCAAAGTTTCAAAGGCACTGCCTTGCAGCCCCTAGAAAACAGAAAGGTCATTCTGCCCTCTCACCTTCGCTGGGGTCACAAACCATCAAATCAGCAGGTGGAAAATTGACATCCTCAGAAGTCAACAGGGGACCGCCTATTTAAAAGGTGCCACAAAGCCTTCCATTTCTCCAAACATGACTTAATCTTTCTCTTTCGAATGGCATCTGCTCCTTCTCTCTCACAGTGTGTAGAGCGTCGTTATTGTAGTCCGTGTATAAAATACCAAACTCAAACGGGGAGTACTGGCATGCTTTCAAAGGCAAGGTTTGACTGTCACTTGAAACTGGAACTCTGGATAGATCCTGACCACAACCAGCGCCAAACGTTTAAAGCCTTAATTACTCACTACTCCTGGTTCTAACACAGATTATGACTTCTGATTACATTATTCTTTCTGAGATCTGCTAACGTGCGTGAGGGAAACTTAAATGCCTAAGCCAAATGCTCCAGCTTTGCACAAATAGCACAGCTCAGCAGATGTGTTATGTAGCATCGAGTAATTTAATTGACTAAATTTAACTGAATAATCTGCATTTTGAAACCTCGCTAGAATTATGGAAGTGTCAAAGTGGGGTGAGGATGGAATAGAAACTTAATAAGTGACGGTGTCTCCTTGAAACCATAAGTTTCAGCAGAGGTGAAAAGCTAAAATGTTACTACAATAGGGAAACGTAGATTCATAAACAGCAGCCCAGATTCCAGAAGGGCAATCACAGCGTGGAGTCTCCACAGCCCTGGTGGTGCTCAGTCTGCTGCCCACTGTTCGTACCAAGTACATCTTACTATCCAAAAGTCATCTGATGCTTTCAAAAATAAAAACAGCTGTAACATGCTAAAGAAACTATTTTTGAGAATTAAACACATTTCATATTCAAATGACAGACTATTTGTCAGAAGTGGTATGGAAGTAAATGGTAAATATGGAAATAAAGGAGCCCTTTAATATTTTACATGCCAGTCTGCATATTCAGGGTGACTCTTTAAAACAGCATTTTTCTAAATTTCACTTTAACTCTTCTCCTATCTTGCAACCTAGACCATGAGATTTCCTCTTCCTAACCAATGCAGGTCTTCTTTGTTTTGTTTTTCTTGTCAGAAATTCAAACTCAGAAGCTTGACATGCTCCGGGCGTTACCCAGTGAGCAGTCCTGGGGTCAGTCTAACTGTCCTGTCTGGATAGTAAATGCCATGTCTTGAGCTCTGTATCCTGACAATGGTGACTCAGAATGATGGGAAGCAGGACATCTATACAAATTCAAACGAGTTCATTTTGTGCATGCAGTTTTTGTAATCTAATTAACATGTGGCCTGGAATCTCAGTAAATACAGGTGCTTGTTACATTCATGGAAAATGAGGTAATTTCAAGGACTTAAGTCCTGTTGTTGACTACTTTCACTTGTGATAAATATATCACTCTACAGGGTAATTTTTTTTAATTTGATACTTTACATTTATAATTCAAGAAAAGCTAGTTCTAGTGTGTCATTTTATTACCTCTCATAAAAATTTCTGGCAGAACTACAGTTTTCAAAGGAATAGAATAAGATTTATTTCGGACAATATTTCTATTCAACATGTTAATGATGCCATTCCTTTCCTTGTATTATTCATTACCACGGTCAGTTCAATAACACATTTTTGTGATGTGTGAGACCAGATAAATATTTTTAAGATAATGTATATTGATTAGAAGGATTCAGGAGAAGACAAATTTATAGTAGAAATTAGCCTTGCCTTTGTTTAAGTTAACTTATGTGACCTCATAGAATGGTTGCAGTTGTAATTTTGGAATGGATTTTTTGTTAGGTATCCCTCTCTTTTTCTCTTTTGACTTTCTCCCAATATTTTTTATCTGGATTGGGAGTATCTTAAAAGTTATTTATTAAGGATTATTTAAAAGAAAATTGAATTGGAAAATATCTCTTTAAAAATTATCTAGGAGCCAGGACCGGTTTGGCTCAATGGATAGAGCGTCGGCTTGGGGACTGAAGGGTCCCGGGTTCGATTCTGGTCAAGGGCATGTACCTTGGTTGCAGGCATATCCCCAGTAGGGGGTGTGCAAGAGGCAGCTGACCGATGACTCTCTCATCGATGTTTCTAACTATCTCTCTCCCTTCCTCTCTGTATAAAATCAATAAAATATATTTTTAAAAAATTATCTAGGAGTTTCTATCACCAGAGATTTCCATCAAGACTTAGAATCACTCTAGGTAAAATCTGAAATCCCCTTCTCAGAGATCTAGCTTCCTTATTTTTTAAACAGAGATTAAAATTTCTAACTTTATAGCATAACTTACCCAATTTTGTTTGGCTCCTTTTATGTTGGCAACTAAGCTAGTCTCCTTAGCCATAAATAAAGCCAACCATCTTTAAAACAAAGTCAAAGACCTATATATTACTTTGAAATTTTACTTAAATATGAAAGAGAAGAAAGAAGTAAAAAAAAAAAAAAATCAAACAAACAAAAACACCACCCAAATCTGAATTCTCCTATACAGGAAAACCTAAATAGCTAAATTACCTGAAGTTAGTTTTGTTTGTTTGTATGTTTGTTTGTTTGTGTGGGTTTGTTTGTTTTTTGGTTTTTTTTGTGTGTGGGTTTTTTGGGGTTTTTTTTTTACTCATTTAGTGTTGATCCTTGGGTGATTTATTAATACCAAAACGATATCTGAACCTGATAGACTTTAAATGTTGGCAGTTGGCAAAATCATTTCCTTTGTACCACAATCAAATAAGGTCCACTGTCAAAGTTTACTGACTGAACCTTGATTCATTAGTGCTAGTCATGCCAAAGGGGTATCTCAAAATAGTTTAATCTTTTCAAAGATACTCACAATGGCCAACTGTGTGTGAATGATGGAAAAATTGAGGTTCTTCTATATTCTTTAAATTTTATAGTCCTAAGACTAGAAGAGATCTCCAGGGGTCATCTGGCTCATCCATCTTCTTCCTGGGAGGACTGTCACTCAGGCATGCACAGCAGGAGAGATACCCATCTATTCTTTACATCTCTAGGGAAGGCGGTTTCCTTGGCAACACAATCCAGATCTCTTAGGTTTTTCTCACAATAAGAAAATATCTTGGCTAGTTGTTGTAAGCTAGGCACTTGGCAACAGTTGTGGTGATTTGGGCCATTGTCCTGGGAGACTTAAAGAAAGTTGGATTTCTCCAGCCTTTGATAGTTATTATATTTGATGATTCCACAAGTCTCCTAGGAAACTAGATTTTTAAAAATAAAGATATGGGTATTGAAACAATTATGTCAGGTCAAAAATTATGACCTGCTCTGGAAAATAATAACTTTAGTTAGTTTTGTAGATTTTTTTGTTTTGTTTGTTGTTGTTGTTTTTTTTTTTGGGGGGGTAGGTTTTTTTTTTGTTGTTGTTGGTTTGTTTGTTTTTAGTTTTGTTTTATCATCACTGAGATGTCAAGAGACAATTTCAGGAAAAGTGACTGTTTCTGAGAAGTTACAATTACAAAAGTGAGCATTTTTCTACCTTCTTGCCTCTAAATAAATACCTTCTCATTAAACTTTCTTTACCCTAAAATGACAAGTGAGAATCTCATGGTTTTCCACTTCTTCTGGGGAAGTTGGGAGTAGCGGTGGAGAGCCTGATGTGGAATAAAATTACTCCAAAGAATCGCTCACCCTCCATTTGATCCCAGCCTTTGTTCCCACGTTATGTAAACAATAGATGCTTGCCTTCCCAGGGATCAGCAAAAGGATTTCAAAATCTATCATCCTGACAAAGCCTGAAAGCCAAGGGAGGAGTCTTGTAGGATGGTGATCTTTTTCTGATTGCATCACTTGACCCAATCACCGCCTGCAGCTAGCTTTCAGAATGTTGTTCCTGTTTTTCTGTTTACTTAGTTGCTTCCAACTAGGAGTCAGAACTAGCCCACGATAGGAGCACCCCCAAAAAGTTCCTTTCTCCATGGGATTTTTTAAATCTCCCCGACTCGGGTGCTCTTGTGAAACGACAGCCACATCCATGTGGTTGCTCCCCACAAACAACACGAGGGGAAATGACCCTTTTGCTTAAAAATAAATAAATAAATAAAGCTATAGAATCTTATGTAAAGAAGGTTGAATGATTTGGCCCATGTTTTTAAATTGACTTTAGGCAACTCTGTGGAAATAAGTCTGAGGCGTAGTTTGTGAAACATGTTTCAAAAGTGTTTGATTGTAAAATAAACGCTAGACATTTACCGTGCAGAAATAGTTTTTTTAAAAATTAAAAACCTGTAGATGATGACTCTGTTCCTGAGAACCTCAGCCTTTATTGTGTCTTAGTAAAGTTGATCTGCTTTCATTTAGTTTATTGCATTTCTGGTGTAATAATAGCCTCTTGAGGTAGAACTATTAATGCATATGTACTGGTTAATGCCTGTTAATGCAGAAAATGGCACTTTGTTATTTCGATGTGTTTCCCTCAGTGTCACAGGGTATATCAACTTGATAGGAAACGATCATTTGACATTGGTCAAAAATGCATTTTCCCCATTTAAAATATATTTGTATAATCCATTGCATAGACAGAGGTCACCTTTTGCAGTATCTTGACCTTGATCGTAGTCTTATACATCAACTGTGTCTCCACTTTCCAGCTGCCATAGAAATTTGGGATATTTGCAGATTCTAGTGAAATCTTGTGAGCTGAATGAGATGGTGGATCAAATGATCTAGAGCACCCAGGCGTTATCCTTCAGTCTACGTTAAACTGTGGGACATTGGGAATGGGCTTTACACAAGGGAAGTCTTTTGGGTATTTTGGGGTTTTGTTTTGTTTTGTTTTCAATTCAGGAGAGGGGGGAGTAACTTAAAAATTCAGTGAGATAAACTAACTTTTTTTTTTAACTTTTGACTGGTTTTATCTTTTTGTTGATTTCTGTTATTTTTACTCAATTTAAATAGTAGTCTAATCAAATGGAAAGGTCAGAAGGGGGGGAAATCAAGCTACAGTTCACACACACAATCACTATAAGATGTCATGTTATATGTCACAGTTTCTAGACTGATTTCTCTTGTGTATAAGTTATAACATCAAAGATGCCAAAGGGTATATAAAATAAGCTACAATATTATTCAACAGAACTTAACCTGGACCTTATGTTGTAATAATTTATTCATATTAGCTATAATCTTCTGTATTTATATTTTCAGTATTTATTATGAATGACATGAAAATTTGTGTATTTATTGTGGCTTTTTATGGCAATGTGTATATATATATATACTTATATCACAAACAAGCATTTTTAAGTCTTATCCTTAAGTTTCTTTTATTAGTGGCACTTGTACTATGCTGTACTTTTTATTATATATTGTACAATATCTTGTCCATTTGTTTGCAGCAGAGTAAAACTGGTTTCTAAGTTGTATCTACTTTTGCATTTTGTGTACACCCTTTGTTCTTACATCTGAGCTGTCACACACATGCTCAAGAAAACCTCCCTCTCTCTGTGTACCATAGACGTTCTTGAAAAGTTGTGAGTGAATCCAGTTCCTGTAAAACGGCTCATTATATTATCATCTCAAAGATGAGTTAACTTTATGATGTTTGATCTCTAAGCGGAGGTGCTTAATGGCATTTTTCTCCCTCAACTATTCAACTTCTTCAAGAAGAGATGATGTATACATAAATACAAGTGCCAGAGAGGAATCCTCCTATTGAAATTAAACTGAGGATGATATTTTTACAAAGACAAATCCAACTCCTTTTAAGTTGTATCCTGTAATTCATCTGTTCAATAGTATTTGTGTTTTGCCTTGCTTAAAGCAGGATCTGTGTGCTTTGGCATTTAGAATACATGTGTACAGATAGAGACATACATATGCCTATCTGTTTAGTAATGCTGACTGAAGGTAATCAAATTTACTTTTATTAGCAGAACGAAGAAAAGAGAAAATGCATATTTACTAATTTTATTACATGCAAATCGCTGTCCTCAAGCAACTTACATCTTACATCTGAACACTGGATCTATATTTTTGACAGTTAAATAGTAATGTGGTTGTGTGATTATCCCAAAACTCAAATTTGATCATGTTGATCACTTACTTACAAACTCTTCTGTGGTATTTCCTTATTGCCAATAAGATAAAATCCAAACTCTTTGGAATGTCCCACCAGCTCTGGGTACAGCAAACCTCTGTAGCTTTGTTTTGCTTATCAAACTCTCACTGCCTCCCATGGCCTCCCTTACCCGCAGAAAAGACTTTTTAGACGCTGCCTGCTGCTCCATTCTTCTCTGCTTCTGTTTAGCATGTCCCCTTTGCTCAGAACACACACCTTATAACTCCATTCTTACAGCACAATTCTAATGATCAGCTATTTATATTTCAAGAGAAAACTCAAATGTCATTTTAGGTTCCTTTCTGATTCTCCTGAAATGGGTTGCCTGCTCTTTTATGCCCAATCTGAAGGCATTTATTAGACCCTCTCTAGGTCTCACTGCATACACTTAAGTATGTGTCTACTCCCCTCCGCAGGACTCCCTGAGAACAGAAAATGTGTCTTGTTACTCTCTGTATTGTCCTCCAGCTTAGTGCCTGGAACATGATAGATGCTTAAAACATGTTTACTGATATATGTGCAGTACAGAAATGAGGGGTGCATTTGCAGGAGTGCAGATGAGGGACAGATGGCTGGCTGAAAGAGGGGAGAGGGTGTCAGAGGGAAGGAGAATTTCCGCTGATAGGGGACATTCATATTCGACATGATGGGATGGCGTGAGGAAACGCTGAGTCACCATTAAGTCACCCCCTTCTGTGTAGGGTACGAGGAGGTTGCTAGGAGCAGATGATTTACCTTTGGAAACAAATGAGCCATCAGCTGAGGAGAATCTATTCAAATATTGTAGAGCTTTAAAGAACCAGTCCAAAGAGTCTGCCTTGTATCCTTAGAGAACTACAAATATCCTGAAAGTATTAGAAGAGGAAGTCCAACCAATCAAGAGTGATGTTTAGCTGTATGGAATCTGATTGCAGTACACAGACTATTTGGGGGAAGATGGGATTTCCCAAGTAAAAATCCTCCGATTGCAATCACTATTCATGAAAAAAATAATTGTCCAGGTCCTACTCTGTTTAGGACACTATGCTAGAGAACCAGAGTACTGCAGTGAACAAAACAGACAGATAAGCAAGTGTAGGGGTCTAGGTGACTATGGCAAAAAAAAAAAAAAAAAAAAAAAAGGTCAGCTATTGGAAGCCCTACTTAAGTGGGAGAGATGAAAAGTAACAAGATTATGAGCTTAAAATAGGTAAGGCATGGGGAAGGAGTTAACATAAAGATGTATCATTAGAGTTGATGCTAGAATACATAATAAAAATAATGGACAGAAAAAAATGTGAGTCCTAGCTGGTTTTGTTCAGTGTAGAGCATCGGCCTGTGGACTAAGGTGTTCCAGGTTCGATTCCGTCAAAGGCACATGCCCAGGTTGCGAACTGGATCCCCAGTGTGGGGCGTGCAGGAGGCAGCCAATCAATGATTCTCTCTCATCATTGATGTTTGTATCTCTCTCTCCCTCTCCTTTTCTCTCTGAAATCAGTAAATATATATATATATATATATATATATATATATATATATATATATATATATTTTTTTTTTTTTTTTTAAAGTGAGGAGCTTAGATAAGGATATAAGACTTGTAGTGAGTGAGTGTTTTAAGAGGAGACTATAAAGACAGAGAGCATAAGGTAGAGAAATGAATCTTTGAAACCTGCCTTCTGCAGAAGAAAATGCTGAGGAGGAGTTTAGCAAGCAGGATATTGGTTAGGAATCAATACTGTGGAAGCTGAGAGAGGGAGAAATCATGCTGTGATGCAGACCCAACAAGCCACACCAGTCCATCCCTGCCTAGGTGATCTGGAGCATAAAGGGTCTTAATAGTCACCCCATGATCAGTCCTGGGATTCCATCCACCCCAGGAAGGGAGTGCTCTGGGGGGAGTCGGGGCTCTGCAGTAGAGGAAGTCCCTGGACAAAGCTGAGAGCTGGAGGCTGTTTGCTGACAGCGCTCTCAGAAGCCAGGAAAGTCCTTTCTTGAAGGGAACTCTGGAAGGTGGCACCACTCCGTGTCTTCCACAGCCCATCCCTCCATCCACTTCTTCATCTAAATTTCATGGAGAAGGCCCTCAGGGTTCCGGAAAACTTAGGAAGGCTTGGTTAGTAGAACGCCAGCCAATCTTAGAACCACAATGGATACTCATCATCTCATCTTTCACCTTAAATTCTACATTCTTCTCAACCTCAACAACTGCGCTCACATCAACTGGCTTATGTTGTGGTATGGCCCAGACCCAAGAGGCATCTAGGTGGATATTTCTTCCCATTCCCATTGTCCAACAGTAGACCCAGTTACCTCTAACAAAACCGTGACTCTTCTCTGTGCCTAAAATGCACAGAGGGAGCAGGCCTAAGCCCGCAGTCAGACAACCTTAACACTGCTGCAAAGGTAGGAGAGGCTCCTACTACCACCACTGCACTTGCCAGCCATGAGCCCAGCTTCTGGATGAGCAGTGCTCCTCCTGTGGGAGTGCATTGACAACCAGGGGTCAGCTTCTGCGTTGAGCGTCTGCCCCTTGTTGGTCAGTGTGTGTCATAGTGACCAGTTGTTCAGCCATTCATTCTATTTGCATATTAGCCTTTTATTATTAAATATATATATATATATATATATATATATATATATATATATACATTCACATAGATTAGATAGATAGATAGATAGATAGATAGATAAGATAGATTTTTTTAGAGAGAAAGATGAGAGAGAGAAGGAAACATAAATTGGCTGCCTCCTACACGCCACCTACTGGGGATTGAGCCTGCAACCCAGGCATGTATCCTGACCAGAAAATCAAACCATGATCTCCTTGTTCATCAGCCAACAGTTAATCACTGAGCTACACCAGCTGGATGCGAGCCTATATATATATATGTGTGTGTGTGTGTGTGTGTGTGTGTGTGTGTGTGTGTGTGTGTGTGTGTGTATTCTAACAGAGCCACACAAAGAGAATGACTAGGTCTACTAACAACACTCTGCCCATTTTAAGGTTTTCCCTAGCCACTGTCTTTTAAAGCTACCCCTAAATGAGGCTGCAGAGCAGTAGCCACCCATTTTTGGCTGTGTTGCATCCACTTACCAAAGAAAATTAGTGTATCTTCCTCCCCATTGGCTGGCATAGGGAATGCTTCATGTGGAGTGGGGAGTGAGCAGCGGGAAAGGTGCTGCTCGAAGGGTGGTGGACGACATGGAAGACGGGGCTACCCGTTCGTGCAACTTCCTGTGCCTTCCGGCCCTGTGGGTGCTCAATCCCAGTCTTTCTACTTCTGTCTCACAGCACAGTGCTGCCAGCCCTGTCTTCTCTTCTGATTTAGCAGCTTTGTTAGAACCCAGCCCGTGGTGCATGCTTCCAGAGGCATGGTCACTGGCATCCCACATTCAGGCACTCGGTCTCTCCAAGGCCTCCTAACATATGAGGAGCTGTTTTTCAAACGGCGTAGACATTGCTGATAAAAACCGCAATGCCTGGATCTCAGGGCCTCTGTGTGATTCTACAACTGGCACTTGCCGTAACCTCCACACGGCATTTTTTGCCACCACCGGTACCTTAAATGCCAGAGTCTGCGGGTCAGGTGGCCCAAGCAGAAGGGCTTTGAATACTGCAGCCAAGACCTGATCCATCTGCTCCATCTTCCTCTCAAAGCTGGCAGTCTTTCACATTGCCCCGTTTTTGGATGGGAAATGTGCTAAATCCAGAACGTGAAGAGGCTTGCTAGGTATTATGCTTCCTTCCTCACTGTGGAAGGTGCAATATGCAGTCATTTATCTTTACTGTGAAGATGTCTGAATTGCCCCAAACCATGGGATCCCTAAAGATTAAAGTGATGTAGCAGGCCCTGAATCTTCAAAGGATTCATCTCCCACCCTCCAGAGTGCATGTGTGTTACCAAGGCCTCCGGCATGCTGACAGCTTATTGCTCATCTGCCCCGAGAATCATAACATAAATGGAGTGGCAGACTGCAGGATGCCTAGAGAGTCTGAATCTCTTTGTGATGTATTATAACAAAATTTCATGTAAATGCGTTGGGTTGCCACCTTGGTTAGACAAGGAAATTCTGTCTTCCTCATACATCAGATCCTTTTTTCATAAATCTCTGTGGGTTAGGACATTCTGGCTGCTATTCTGCTGCTCATTATAATAATCACACCCTTTGGTTTTTAGCAGTTATATGCCACCACCCATCCTCAATTATTTCAAAGTTCTGTCATCCCCACTGGATTGCCACCTTAGCGAGGAAATTCTGTGTTCCACATACCATTGATCTGGGGTCCACATTACCAGCCAAGTGGCAAATGCAAATATAGCTCCAAATGTCACCTCATTAACTGTTTTGTTCTGTTTTTATCATTCCCGGTACCAAATGTCAGATTAGGTTTTCTAGAAGCAGACTCTGAAATGGAGTTTGATGTGCAGAGTATTTATTAGGTAGCAATACCTTGTAGAAGTAGCAGTGAGAAAGCAATTGAACAAGAGGGATAAGTTGAACTGTGATGCAATCTGACAAAGTCTCAGTCCAACCCACAAGGAACCCCAGAGACAATGTGGTCCTTTGGAGTTGTCCCCTAGTGGGCAAAAAACGTCAGGTACTTTGTAGCCTTGCCATGATCAGTCATGGGATGCAAATACCTTGGGTAGGTCACACTTTTGAACAAAGTATCTCTCTGAAGCTGAGGTCATCTCTCAAAGACAGAACAGTCAGCACTGAAAAGACTGGGCGGTACATCTCCATCTCCATCACATCAAAAGAAGAAGTACAGAAAGATAAATGTGAAGTCTTTAACTTGGGTCTAAAAAACGAACACATATATTTGTACAAGATTTGTCCTTCATGATAGACCACATGGAGTGCTGAGTTCATTCCGGCTTACTGCATTTTAAGAGGAATACCCATTTTCTGGATGTGCTCACACACAAGAAACATCAGAATTGTAAAGGAGTTAAGAAATAAAACAAAAGAGGACTAGGTGAAGGAACTGACACACTAACTAGAGGTTTTCTTCAGATACCTAAAGAGGCTAAAATTACGCCCTTGGAATGAATAGCTGAAAATCTAAGAAGCCAAGAGTTGTCATAATATAGAGAGGTTCATTTTAATAGTCAAAACCAAGTAGAAAAGCAGTGCAGGACCTTGCTGGTTTGGCTCAGTGGCTAGAGCATTGGCCTATGGACTGAAGGGTCCAGCTTCAGTTCCAGTCAAGGGCGCGTACCTCTGTTGTAGGCTCAAACCCCCACCCTGGTCAGGTATGTTGGGGAGGCAATTAATCAATGTCTCTCACATCAATATTTCTCTCTCTATTTCTTTCCCACTCCCTTATACTCTCTCTAAAACCAATAGAAAAAAATATCCTCGGGTGAAGATTAACCAAAACAAACAACAAAAAAAGCAGTGCAGGTGTAACTTAACCAGATAAAGAGGGGAAGAGGCATATCTGATCAAAGCAACTATCTTAGGCAATTGTGTAAAGTGCAGTTTTGCCAAATATAAGACCGTGAGAGTGGAGAATGAACAATATCATCAGGATTCCTGTGTGTCATACATAAGGCTTTGGCAACAAAGCGCTGCAACAAGGGTGGTGTTTGAAAAGGTTAAGTCTGGCAGCAAGATAGAATGGATTAGTGAAGGTGTGTAAGATAGGAAGCAGAGAAACTAAGTAAGAGTAGTGGCACTATGTCTATCTTGCTCATTGTTGTATTTGTAGTACCTGACATTGTATCTGCCCATGGAACAGGCTCAAGCAAAGAACCAATGGTTTCCTGAACTAAGACAATGGCTGTGGAAACATACTGGGGTAACCTGTCCATGAATGAAGATTAAGAGAGAGAGAGAGATTATAGATTTCTTGATTTGCACCTAGTGGTTCACTTGCTCCAGATTGCATACAGTGAAGAAAGAAGAGTTGGTGGACAGGGGAAGGTAAAAAGAAGAGGCTGGGAGGAGGTGGCGGGGAGAAAGACTGAATTCTAGTGTTTACCTAACAACCTATGGTTAGGAGTTATCTTACTGAAATTTCCCAACAAAGTCTCTACTAATGTGCTTTCCCGTAGATGTTTTCTGTGCAGAAGTTCCCTGTGATTACCCTTAACCTGTCAGCAGGGAACAGCCTGTGTCTCTTTGTCAAGTTTTCACTGGTAAAGCAAAGCAGCAAGCCAATTACTGAGATCATTCAGATGAAAATTTTATTTTTGCCTGAATTAGCTAGAGAATTGAAGCATAAATGGACCTTTTCACTTGACTGATTGAGATAATTGCCTTATTTTTTCTACGAGAGACCTATAGTTGGGAGGCTGTGTTTGGTCACCAAAACATGTTTATAACATACATTATTGACTCTTCTTGAAACAACTATGCTTGGCCAGGTGCCACACTAGAAACTTGCCCTCATCTCTTTAAGGATCTGAAACAGTACCGAGAACTCCTGTACCTGGGGAACCTCAATGCTTGAATTCTTTCATTGGGGGCCAGCCTGAAAACACATCCGTTCAGGCCTCCAGAAGAGGTAAAATGGCATCGAGGGGCGTCTGGGAGGAGGTGGCCAGGCGGGAGGTTGGCTCAGTAGGTAAGATGCAAAAAGTGAGAATTAGCTCCAGGTGCATGGGAACAAATGGCTTTTCCTGAAAGAGGTGGGTAGGTGGATGTGAAAGAAACATGTAATTTACATTTATGATTGGAGAGGTGAGAGCAGTTAATTAAGATCCTGGAACAGGGGTACACATGAAAGCAGCAGTGTGACTCAGATCAGAGCCTTTGGCCTGGATCTGATGAAATAGAAGCTTTCTCTAACAGCGTGAAACAGGGGAAAGAATTTCCCAAGTAAACTATCTGGTGGCCTGGGGCTATGACAGCTGGGCACCTACAGACAAAGCATGGTCAGTGATGACCTAGGAAATTCACTAGAGAGCAAGGTGTGCGTTAGAAAACCCCTCACAAGCTTTAATTCTATGAAGGAAAATTGTCATGTAAATATGTCTGTAATTACTTTGTGATGGCTCCCCTTACTGGCCAACTGGCAGAATGTGTTAGACCTGGAGAGAAATGGGAAGACACACAACGAAGGCATCCTACTTAACTTCTAAGTTTCCTGCTTTAAAATAATAATAATAATAATAATAATAATAATAATAGAGTTGCTAAAGTGATTTTCTTTTCCGTGTATCAAAGTAAAACAAAAGAAATTTCATCCCTGGCATTTATAAAATCCCCCAGAATTTTTTGTTGGTTTTTATATTTATTTATCTTTAGTGGATGTTTAAAGAGTATGTTAGGAGCCGAAACCGGTTTGGCCCAGTGGTAGAGCTTCGGTCTGCAGACTGAAAGGTCCCGGGTTCGATTCCGGTCAAGGGCATGTACTTTGGTTGCGGGCACATCCCCGGTAGGGGGTGTGCAAGAGGCAGCTGGTCGATGTTTCTCTCTCATCGACATTTCTAGCTCTCTATCTCTCTCCCTTCCTCTCTGTAAAAAATCAATAAAATATATTTAAAAAAAAAAAAAGAGTATGTTAGGATTTGTGATTATTAAAAAAAAAAATACAACTGCTTTAAGCTTTCTTATTTTTAAATTTTTATATCATATATAATTTTTAAAAACTGTTTGAGGTAATGGATAAGATACATACACACACATTAAGATTGATATGTCTAAACGCTACATTTTTTGGGGGAGAATACATACTTACAATAAGCAGGCTCTCATTGTTCAAAGCAACCTTCAATAATTTTTTTTTTTTTGCTTTATTGTTAGGATATACCATTATTTATGGTAAGTAGTAATACTTTAATATTTGGCATTTGTAACCTCCATTAACCATTGTACTCTGCTGAAACAATAATGAACTAGTGGTAAAGTCAATCCATTGTATCTAAAATGATAAAAATAAAACAGATGTCTTTCAGATTGTTCCCTAGGATTCCCCCTGCAAATAATTTTTAAAATGTCAAATAATGTACTCCACCTCTCCCCAAGCTATTTATTTAAATACTAGAAGCCTGGTGCACAAAATTTGTGCATGGGTAGGGTCCCTAGGCCTGGCTGGTGATCAGAGCCAATTTGCAGGGTGACTGGTGGGGCAATTGGGGGCCTACCATTGGCACACACCTTGGCTGGCCTGGGGCTTGTGGACTGAGGGCAGCTCTTGCATTGAGCATCTGCCCCCTGGTAGTCAGTGCATGTCATAACAACAGGTCATTCTACCGTTCAATTGATTAGCATATTGGGCTTTTCTTAGATAGGACTAGAGGTCTGGTGATGAAATTCATGCACAAGGGCAGTCCCTCAGCCTGGCCTAGGCCCTCTCACAGTCAGACATCCTTTGCACTGCGGGAGAGGCTCCTGCAACCGCTGCTGCACTCACCAGCTGTGAGTCCAGATTCTGGCTAAGTGGTGCTCCCCCTGTGGGAGCGCTCTGACCACCAGGGAGCAGCTCCTACATTGAGCATCTGCCCCCTTGTGGTCAGTGTGTGTCATCAGGCTGAAACCAGTTCTCTGACATCCCCCAAGGGGTCCCAGATTATGAGAGGATGCAGGCCAGGCCGAGGGACCCCACCATTGCACGATCAGGGTCAGGGAGGGGCGCAGGAAGTTGGCCAGCTGGGGAGGGGCCGCAGAAGGGGTCCAGGGTGTGTCGGCCCTTCTCACTCAGTCCGGATCTGTCAATCCCAGCATCAAGCTAACCTACTAGTTGGAGCGTCTGCCCCTGGTGGTCAGAGCATGTTATAGCAAATGATTGAGTGGCCTTAGCATATTAAGCTTTGATTGGTTGAATGATCAACCAGATGATTGAACACTTAGCATATTAGACTTTTATTATGTAGGATGAGGAATGAAATATTTTATTTAAAAATTCATTTTAATATCTCTCTATATAGGTGTCATCAAATATTTTTATGTGTGTTTTGACATGAAGAAGTTTGAAGAGCCAAAACTGGTTTGGCTCAGTGGATAGAGCGTCAGCCTGCGGATTGAAAGGTCCTGGGTTTGATTTCGGTCAAGGACATGTACCTTGGTTATGGGCACATCTTCAGTAGGGGGTGTGCAGGAGGCAGCTGATTGATGTTTCTAACTGTCTCTCTCAATCTCTCTCTGTAAAAAATCAATAAAATATAAAAAAAAAAAAAAAAGAAGAAGTCTGAAGAGATCATTTAGTCACTAGCACAGGCTAATTTTTTGCTTTAATCTAAACCAAGACTAGTCTTGCTTAGAAGACAAAAGATATTGGCGTAAAAAAATCATACCACTAAACTGATTTTTTTTTTTTCTTAAAGCTGATCCTGCAATAAACAGGATACTCTTAAACTTAATAGTTTATATTAAAACTGTTTGTCCTCACCAGATTCTTTCAATCTTTCAGTTTTATTTTTATTTTGGTATTTTCACTGTTAGTCAAGAGATGCTAAACTGTTCCTGTTTAACAGCAAACAAGCCTCTAAATCCCAATGGTCTAAAAATGGCTTCACTTCAGGCTCACCAAATGAGTGAGGTACCCTGCTCTAAGTGGTCCTCATTCAGATATTAAGACTGATGGAGCCTCCATCCTCTGAAACATTGCAGGCAGGGGAGGAAATGGGCGAACTATGTACCACTTCTTAAAGGGTTCTAGCTGGAAGTAACACATGACACCTTCACTACCATTGCATGGGCCAAAATAAATAAATCGTATAGACAGAAATAGAATGATTGTCTTAATTGATTCCCAACAGAGATACTTTAAAGAGAAAATGTCATCCTACTCTGTACTTGGGAAACAGCACCAATAATCATCCCACTGACACTAAATGAGTGAATATATTAATGCAGGAAAAGGGGACAGTGCTTCTTAGCAGAGAATCACATATGGCAATAGGATACCGTGAAATTTATATTTTGATTTTGTTATTTTAACAGAAAGAGGCCTAACATTATCTTTGCTAAGTCAGTTTAATGTCTGAACTTCTTTTCAAGTCTTACATTTTACTGCAAAAAAAAAAGTGTTTAAATTGAGCTCTCTGGGGATTTCGTCGTGATTGATTGATTAGACTGTGGTTAGGGCTAGTCAGGATGGATGTGAGTAGTGGGGCAATGGTGCAAGAGCAGCTGCTTTTAGGGCTCCAGTCTCAATCTTGAGCGTTGCTATGGTGATAGCTGCCAGTGGGAACCCACGGAGAGCCCAGTAGGCACACTGCCTGCCAGACTTTTGTATCAGACTGTGCACCATCCCCAGCCTTTCATAAAGAGCTCTTTAGCCATGGTTTTACCATCTTAGGAGACAGTCTATTCTTGCTTGAAGTGTCAGTTGCCAGATGACAATTCAGACAGACATACTCTATATTCTCTTTCTTTTTATATTCTTTCTCTGGTTTATTTTTATATAACACCCCACCCTTTGCCCATTTTATAGTTATACTAGCTGCCTGGTGCACAAATTCATGCACAGGTAGGGTCTGGCCAGTGCACCCCGATCGGGGCCCATCAGGGTTGGCTGGAAATGGGGAGTGGGCTGTGGGAGGTTGGCCGGCCGGCCCCGCCCCCTTTGGGCCAGTTGGCTGGCCACAGTGCACATCATAGTGACCAGTTGTTCCAGTCACATGATAGATGTTCCACAGGGGCTACTCAGCACTTCAAGTGCAGCCAGTACAACTGAGTGACTAAATTTTAAAATGTATTTCATTTTAGTTCATTTTAATTTTAACTTAAATAGGTACCTGTGGCTAGGACTGTTGTATTGATCAGCATGATTCCAGAATCCTATTGAAGCCCAAGGAGTTGTGTCGCCTTCAGCAGGCCAGGGAGAACCATCGTCAGCACCTCCCTCTCATTGGTGGTAGCATGCTTTGTTTTTTTTTAAGTGTCTTTATTGATTTTTAGAGAGAGGGGAGAGAGGTAGGGAGATAGAAATATTAATGAGAGAGAAATATCATTGGCCAGCTGCCTCCTGCACACCCCTAGCTGGGGATAGAGCCCACAACCCAGGCATTTGCCCTGACTACAAATCGAACCTGTGACCTCAGTGTTCAGCCACACTGACCAGAGAATCACATATGGCAATAGGATACAGCATGCTTATTATCTCTTCTAAAGCGTATTGTTGTTATTGCCATATAAGGTATGTCTTGGCCTAGACTAACTGCCTCTTGTAAATTTAATTATGCAGCTAAAGAAAGAGGGGGGAAAGGAGGCATGATAACTTTGGCTATTACAGTGAATAGACTTCTAGAAGCAAAGCTTGCAGGGGCAACATGTTACTGTTTTTAAATAATGTATTAGCCACATCGGTGGATTATGCAAAAGACCTAGATCCTAGCTACAAATCCTCAGTACTAGTTTAATAGTATTGCTTAGAGAAGACATTCAGCAGGACTGCTTTTATTTCCTGCCTAAACTTTCTCCTCTTTATGAAAGAGGGGGGATAACAATATTTACTGTGTCTACTAAGATGATAGGGACTTTATATATGTTACATTTATTCCTTTTAGTAAAGCTACAAATTATAATTATATATTTATACAGATGATACAACTAAAGTTTAGGAGGGTCAAGTCTTTAAGATTTTCCAGCTAGTAATTGGAAAAAGAAAAAGTCATTCAAACCCAAGTCTCCCTTTCTCCAAAGCCCAAGGTGTTTGTTTGTTTGTTTTTACTAAATCTCATGAGAATGTTTCCAAAATTCCTTCTCACCCTTCGTCATCACCAAAGTGAGCACCATGCATTTAAACATGGCGAATGAGCTTTGCTTATAAGCGAAAATAGAATCCTTAACTGTAGTCCATTTCTAAAAATATGATAATGACTATAATTAGACACTAACCTGGGCCCACCTAAGATGTCCTAGTTCAGTGGCTTTCAACCTCAGCTTTGCATTAAAATGATTTGGAGAGATTTTTGGTTTTATAAATACTGATGGTAGAGAACCAATCCTAGCAGAATATCTAGGACAGAAGGAGAGTTTGTTTTAGGTCCCTCATTTGACTCCAATGTGCAGGTGGGGCAGAGCACTGATGCACCAGATGTAGGACCACCTGCTAGGACTTCATGAAATTGCCTCTTGGAGGAAAAACAAACAAACCCTTGGCATCTTGGTTAATGTGTTTCATTTTGAGGACACGCGCTGAGGGAAACTGCCAAGCTGAGCTGAGGAAGCCGTCCTACACACCCCAGCCCCTCCGGAAGACTGACTCACCATGATGCAAGAGGAATTTTTCATTCTGAGCCTTAGGGCTCAGGAACCCGTCACACGTGACGCTAAAGCAAAGTAGTGAAGAGAGGGCAATTATCTGACGGCAGAAGGAAAGGCTTGCCAACCTCATTTTGAAGTTCATTCCACGTGCACAGGTGCTGTAGCAGTGCATGTCCATGGTCAGGTTGCAACAGGTTTTTGAAAGCCTTGCCTGCTGGCGAGTAATTCTTCCGGAAAGCAAGATTCCCCCAAGGAGCAAAGGGGTTTAATAACAAGAATGGTTCATAGTCTAGAAAAGCAGGCTTGCCCTAGCCAGTTTGGCTCAGTGGATAGAGGGTTGGCCTGTGGACTGAAGGGTCCCGGGTTTAATTCCTGTCAAGGGCACTTACCTCAGCTGCAGGCTCCTGGCCCTCATCAGGGACATGCAGGAGACAACCAATCTATGAGTCTTTCTCACATTGGTGTTTCTCTCTGTCTCTCCCACTCCCTTCCACTCTCTCTAAAAATCAGTGAAAAAAAATATCCTCGGGTGAGGATAAAAACAAAAAGAAATAAACAAAAGCAAGCTTGCTTATATTCTCAGTCCTAAATCAACTGCTTGCTTTTTTTTTTAAATTCAAATTCTATGCAGAACTTTCTCTTACCACACAAAAAAAGGAGTAACTGTTGACCAAAACTTCAGTCGCCCTCAACACAGCTTAACTCTCACATGGTTTTACAGATCTCACATTTTATGTTAAAATACTGTTTTACTAATTTCACTCCTCTACTCATCCTCAAAAATCTTGAGTGACATGTCTTTTTTCCGAGCAGTGATTCTCAAACTTGAAGAAACTTATTTAAAATGCTTATTCCTGACTCCACTCCTGGAGGTCTAGAAAGGGGCTCAGGCAAATTTATATACTTTAAGGATTCCAGTGCATTTATAATAGGTGATTGTGATGGGCTGAATAATGGCTCCCCTCCTCCCCACTCCACCCCCCCCAAAAAAAAAAAAAAGATTTCCACAGTTGTAATCCTCAGAACCTGTGAATAAATTAGCTTAAATGACAAAAGAGACTTGGCAGGTGTGATTAAGTTAAGGATCTTGAGATGGGAAGATTTTCCTGGTGATGCAGGTAGGCCAATGTAATCACAGGGCGCCTAAAAGAAGGAGGCAAGAGGGTCAAAGTGGAAAAAAATAAAAAAGATGTGACAGTGGGACCCGTGGTTGGGGTGATGTGTCTCTGAAAGCTGGGAAAGGCAAAGAAACAGAGTCTCAGGTTGTCCCCTGAAATCTCCAGAAGGAACGCTGGTCTGCGACATCTTGGTCTTATACTTCGGATCTCTAGAACAGTAAAATAATAAATTTATTTGTGTGTGTTTTCCTGTTTGTTTGTTCTTGTGTTTGTTTGTTTTTTAAATATGTTTTTATTGATTTCAGAGAGGAAGGGAAAGGCAAAGAGAGATAGAAACATCAATAATGAGAGAGAATCATTGATCAGCTGCCTCCTGCACACCCCACACTGGGGATCAAGCTTGAAACTTGGTCACGTGCAGGGTCAAACACGGTGATCTCCTGGTTCATGGGTTAACGCTCAACCACTAAGCCATGCCAGTCAGGCTAAATTTATATTGTTTTAAGCCACTGAGTTGTGGCTTAATTTGTTACAGCAATACTATGAAACTAATAGAGTGAATCATGAAATACAGCATTTACACAAATAAAATACTTTCTGTAGAAATTAACTCCAGTATCTCCCATTAAAGAAAAGGAATCTTGAACAGAGAGAGTGAAAAGTAAATTATCCAACTTTACTCAGGGACTTAGGGAAAAATCCAGGACAAAAGTGGAATTCTCTTAGTTTTCTTCTATTGATATTTCTTTATCCTGGCATTTGAGTTTTCTTCTTCCCTCTAGTCCAGTGATTCCCAAAGTGGTCTATATCGACCCCCAGGGGTCTATGACAACCTGCAAGGGGTCTACGTCAGTGAAAAAAAAATTTGGGGGTCCATGAAATGAAAATGGGGGTCCACGATAGTGGATCTCAACATACACTGATAGTACCTATTTACTTACATCATATTATCTTATAATATAAAAACATATAAATTATTTATAAAAGTACCTATGAAGTAAAAAATTTATTATATATGTTTATAAAATTGTGTAAGTTGTAGGATAAAAACCTGCACATAATGATATACCAGTATCATCTTATTACAAGCATACACGCAGTAAACATTCTTGCCAATTTTTGTCTCAAAGCTTCGCGAACTTGCACCGACTTGTTCAATTCGTCACTCTATAAATATGAATGTGAGAAAAATACGTTCATTCGTTTCCTGAATCTTGAATAGGAAAGTGCTGAGAAAATATTTAAAAAAATATAAACTGGTAGTTTATCATACAAATTATAGTGAATCAGTGTTATTTTGTTTGAGAATGCCGGAGAAAAGTAGGTACATTATTTTTTATTAAATTTTAACACTAAACTTCACTACAGTTAGAAATTTACAAAAAAATCAATATCAGGTAAGTAGGGGGTCTACCCAAAACCGAAAAACATGGCAAGGGGTCTACGGCACAAACAAGTTTGGGAACCTCTGCTCTAGTCCAATCTTCCACTCATTATCATATTACTCCTATATCCTTACTCTCCAGTAGACTAATCAACAAATTCTTTCTCCCTGACTAAGCTCATAATTTCTATCTTACTACCTTGGCACTTATCTCTTCCTTCAGTCTTTATATTCTTGAGTGTTAATGTCCATTCAAGGCCAAGTCCTAACTTTTCCTGAGCTATCAAGTGCTCTTTAGAGATCATGAGGAAGAATCCCCAGTCAGTCTATGTAGCCCTCAATGTGATTAGCTCCTTTGTTTGTCGATACTCTGTAAAGTAACGCCAAGGCAGGAATGGATAAGGTCTTTAATCCAAGTCAACTGCCTGAATTTTCAAGTTCTACCTCTTTATAAATTATTTAACCTTTTTTTTTTTTTTTTTTTTTTTCCTTTGGAAAGGCAAAATGTTTATTTCAATAGGTCCTGATTACCATCAGTGGTAATATAGCACAGTGTAACTTGGAGCATTCGTTTTGATATACTTTTTAAAACAATGATATTATAAAACAAATATATTTAAATAATTAGAGCCAGCAGAGTATAGTGATTTAAATCATGGGTTTTAGAATTAGACACTTGGATTCAAATCCTAGGTCATGGTAAGGTACTTAACTTCTCTGTCCACCTGATTTTCTTTCTTTTCTTTTTTATTCTTTTTTCTTTTTTTCTTTTTTTTTAAATTATTTAACCTTTTCACCACCTTTTAATAACAAATAACTGATGAACTTTGTTTTGTTGTTGTAGATAGATATCTTTCTTGTTCAACAATTAAAATCTTCTCAGTTACTTGATTTATGAAAAACAACCTCA